>NC_139225.1:13995147-14595147 GCF_055691185.1 Crinia signifera | reverse complement strand
CCTGCGCGGTGCCTATGTGATCTTCTCCTTACCATGTAAGCTGATTGTGGTTGGCAGCATCTCCCTGGATTTGGGCCAGTATCACATACTAACCTGCCACTTTGCCATGCACCAGCGGAAGCCAGTAATGAATGTGTCCGAATATTCCTCGGTACCAGAGCAGGAGTATAGCATGTGGCACAGTGTCCTGGTGCATCGTTGGCAGTGGGAGGAAGCACTAATGCAGGCGCACCAGAAGAGACACTGGTGACCTAGTCCTGCCCTGCGGGTCACCCTGTACCCCCAGACAACGGCTCATCTAACCTACAAGCACAGCTTGTATCCCCGCACACAGGCAGCACTGAGTGCAGTGCCAGGCTGGGGGTACACTGCACTCATGTTGGGAGGGATGGCGGCTGGCAGGACCTTATGCTCACTAAGCTGAGATTCTAATGGGAGCCAGCTAGTGATACACAGCAACATTGTAGCGGGGCACATCTGTATATAGTGGGAGGAGCAGGGTACTCAGCAGCACAGAGTATTACAGGAGGAGCAGGGTCCCCAGCAGCACAGAGTATATCAGGAGATGAGGGATGTGTTAGTGAGGACAGGGCTGCATGTGACAGGGGCAGTGACATGATGTGAGGAGGGGAATGAAGGCAGCAGGAAGCCACAGACTGAGAGTTATATAGTGGGAGGAGCAGGGTCCCCAGCAGCACAGAGTATATCAGGAGATGAGTGATGTGTCACTGAGGACAGGGCTGCATGTGACAGGGGCAGTGACATGATGTGAGGAGGGGAATGGAGGCAGCAGGAAGCCACAGACTGAGAGTTATATAGTGGGAGGGGCAGGGTCCCCAGCAGCACAGAGTATATCAGGAGACAGGTGATGTGTCAGTGAGGACAGGGCTGCATGTGACAGGGGAAGTGATATGATGTGAGGAGGGAAATGGAGGCATCAAGAAGCCACAGACTGAGAGTTATATAGTGGGAGGAGCAGGGTCCCCAGCAGCACAGAATATATCAGGAGATGAGTGATGTGTCAGTGAGGACAGGGCTGCATGTGACAGGGGCAGTGACATGATGTGAGGAGGGGAATGGGGGCAGCAGGAAGCCGCAGACTGAGGGTTATATAGTGGGAGGAGCAGGGCCCCCAGCAGCACAGAGTATATCAGGAGGGGAGTGATTTGTTAGTGAGGAGAGGGGTGCTTTACTTAATGTTAGGTTACTTGCAAACTTGTGTGACAATTGTGATTTTGATAGGAAGTCTGATGGAAAGATGAGAACACGGTAAAGGAGAGGGAGGCCGCCGTCGCCCATCCTGCTGTTGAGATTTACATCTTGTACTTAACGCAGTCACTATGTACATGAATGTATTGCTGACGACACTGCGGTGAGTATACTGCCGGTGTGCGGCTCTGTGACGGAGAAGCCTGTGACCAGCGTGTTTCTCTGACACTTCACAGAGATTTTAATGCTTTTCAGATCTCTGTGAGCGAGATGTTTCATGCTCTGCCAGCTGGCACTGCTCTGCAGATTAGCTGGTAATAGTGCCCAGTGGCTGGAGGACAGCATGAAAGGCCTGACTGCATGCGGGAGATCACAGCTGCACCTTACGCAGATCAAACACTACAGTCACCTGTACAAAGCGTCAGCTTGAGGCACGCAGAGCAGCAATTACCCCAGGACGGAGCATAATGACTGCTCCGATTCCTTTGGTCTGAACAGGGGATCTGGCAGCAGCACAGAAAACAATGACTGTGCACTTTACTGCGCTATAAGCCAATTTATTCATAGCTATGGAAACAATTTATGAAAGATAGTTTAGTATATCAGGGATGTGAGCATTTGTGAGAGACCTCAGTGTTTGTCCATTGTATGCACACATCAGACTGCACGGACCATGAATGTGCAAACTAAGCGACCTGATTCAGATTTGCAAGCAAAGCAACTGGTTATCATCATGCTGCACTGCAGAGGGGCAGATGTAACAAGTGCAGAGACCTGGGTAACACTTTGTGGCGGAACGTGACCGTGCCAGCGTTCCGTGGCGTATTTTTCTCCCGCCTGTGTCTGTGTTTCAGCAAGAGAATTGCGGAATGCCGGAGATAACAGGATATTATTACTTATCTGAGCTGTATACCGCAGACTGTTCTCTGTGAGGTTATACATTCCCAAAGCCTGGTATCACTTACTGTCGCATACTCATATGAAGGCAATAAGGTAGTTGTTGTGGCACAGGAGAAACTGGAAGGAAGGATCAGCAAAACAGGATACGGTCGAATTGTCGCCCCCAGGTTGACAGTCATTAGGTCGACACCGTTGGTTCGACATACAGCAAGGTTGACAGGGGTCTAGGTCGACATGGGTGAAGGTTGACAAGGGACTAGGTCGACAGTGGTCTGGGCCGACACATGCGTTAGGTTGACATGGGTTAGGTCGACTGTCAAAAGGTCAACATGGGGTTTTCTGACTGTTTTATTGAGGCGACATGTGCCGACAGGCGGTATTTCATGCCCTACCATCCACTAGGGCGTGGTGGGAGAATAAAATAGTGTGCCGAGCGCAGAAGCATTGCGAGCGAAGCGAGGGGCTGCGGTTCACTTCCAACTGTGTCCATGTCGACATTTGGGGCAAAAAACAGTGAAAAAACCCATGTCGACCTCGTGACAGAAAGTCATGTTGACTATTTCACCTGTACATTCTATACGTCCGTATTTTGACCTTGTCGGGATTTTAAATGTCGGGATTTGGACCTTGTTGGGATTTTCTCCTTGTCGGTATTTTGACCCATTCAGGATTTTGACCCTGTCGGGATTTCAAACCGAATCCGATGTAACATGTGCACCTGGGTAACACCATGCTGCACTGCAGGGTTCGGATGTAACATGTGCATAGAGAGTAGATTTGACTGGGGGGGGGGTGTCCACCCTGACATCTAAACTTTAGTGTAGAGCTTAGCTATCTAACATCTGTGGGCTACATGCAGAAGCAGCCAGTATTTACCCTGCACAGAAACAATATGCATGCATTTGCTCCCGTTGTGACTTGGTGACTTTAACATCCCCTTGGATAACCCCGCTGATCCTGGCACCTCCAAACTCCTCTCTCTCTGCTCCTCTCTTGGCCTATCTCAGTGGACTACCTCTCCCACCCACATCCAAGGACACTCCCTCGATCTCGTCTTCTCTCGCTCTTGTTCCCTTACTGACTACACTATCTCAGCTTTTCCTCTTTCTGACCATCACCTCATCTCCTTCTCCCTCACTGCTTCCCCCTCTCCCACCCCCCCTCCCAAGCGCATTGTCTCACGGCATAACGTCAACACACTTGATCTTGCTGCCTTCTCAAACACGCTGTGTCCTCTTCTCGCCCCAATCGCCCTCATGTCCTGCCCGAACCTCGCTGCCTCCCTCTATAATGACACCCTATCTTCGGCATTGGACTCTGCCTGCCCTCCCTCCTCTATCCCCCTTCGATGCTCCAACCCCCAACCGTGGCACTCACCTATCACCCGATTCCTTAAAAAGTGCTCTCGCACTGCTGAGCGCTTCTGGAAGAAATCACGCTCCCTTGCGGATTATCTCCATTTCAAATTCATTCTTTCCTCCTTCAGCTCTGCCCTTGCTCTGGCCAAGGAATCCTACTTTAAGTCCCTCATCCTTTCCCAATCATCCAATCCCCGCAGGCTCTTCGCCACCTTCAACTCCTTGCTCTCCCCCCCTCCTCCAGCTCTTCCGTCCTCCATCGTAGCCGCTGATTTTGCTACCTACTTTTCAACCAAAATCTCCTCTCTCAGGACTGCCATCACTGCTGCCATGACCTCACCCTCTCCCTCCTCCCCTCCTACATCTCCACTCCCCTCCTTCCAACCCCTGTCCTCATTTTACCCCACCACTGCTGCTGAAGTCCACTCTATCCTTCAATCCGCTTCTCCCTCCACCTGCCCGCTTGATCCTATCCCCTCCAATATTATCCGTCGTCTCAGTCCATCAGTCTGCTCTCACCTGGCTCACCTCTTTAATCTTTCCCTATCCTCTGGGATCTTCCCTTCCTCCTTCAAACACGCTCTTGTCTCCCCAATTCTCAAAAAAACAAATCTGGACCCCAACTCTCCATCCAACTACAGGCCCATCTCCCTCCTCCCTTTTGCCTCCAAACTCCTAGAACGTCTGACCTATAATCGTCTCCTAAGCCACCTTACTGCTAACTCCATTCTAGACCCCCTCCAATCCGGGTTCCGTCCTTTACATTCCACTGAAACTGCCCTGACCAAAGTCACTAACGATCTACTATCGGCTAAATCCAAAGGCCTCTTCTCTATCCTCATCCAGCTTGATCTGTCGGCTGCCTTTGACACTGTTGACCACCCTCTCCTGCTCAACACCCTCCGCTCCTTTGGCATCACTGGCACGGTCTTCTCCTGGTTCACCTCATACCTCTCCGATCGCTCCTTCTCCGTCTCCACTCCGAGCTCCTCCTCTCCTACTACCCCCCAGCCAGTCGGTGTTCCCCAAGGGTCAGTCCTTGGCCCTCTCCTCTTCTCCCTCTACACCACCTCTCTGGGCACCCTCATCAGCTCCTATGGTTTTCATTACCACCTTTATGCTGATGATACCCTAATCTATCTCTCCTCCCCCGACTTATCCCCATCACTTCTGTCCAAGGTCTCCGAATGCCTCACGGCCATTTCAGCCTGGATGACCCAACGCTTCCTGAAACTAAACATGGCTAAAACTGAACTTCTAATCTTCCATCCCCCGAACATCCCCTCTTCTCCCACTATCTCCATCAGCATTGGTGAAACCGAGATCACGTCCACCGACCAAACGCGCTGCCTTGGTGTCATCATTGACTCCTCCCTCTCTTTCACCCCCCACATTCGTGCTCTCTCACAGTCTTGCCGCTTTCACCTACGCAACATCTCACGCATCAGACCATTCCTCTCCACTGACGCGACCAAAATTCTCATTCACTCTCTTGTCATCTCCCGCCTTGACTACTGCAACATCCTTCTCTCTGGGCTACCTCTCACCCGCCTTGCACCTCTCCAATCCATTCTTAACGCTGCTGCTAGGCTCATCTTCCTCTCCCGCCGCTCTACCTCCGCCTCCCCCCTCTGTTTATCTCTTCACTGGCTCCCCATTCCTTTCCGAGTTCTCTTTAAACTCCTCACCACCACCTACAAGGCTCTCTCCTCCTCCACAGCTCCCTACCTCTCTTCACTGATCTCTATCCACACTCCCTCCCGTCCTCTTCGCTCCATCGCTGACCGCCGACTGACCTCTCACCTAATCACCTCCTCCCACTCCCGTGTCCAAGATTTCTCTCGCGCTGCCCCCCTGCACTGGAACAACCTCCCGCCACCCATCAGGCTATCTGATTCCCTTACCTCCTTCAAGCGCTCCCTCAAAACCCACTTTTTTCGACTAGCCTATCCCTCCTCCTAACCTCTTTTGATCCTCCTATCCTGCCTCCGTTCCCCTCCATTCCTACTTATCCTATTGTATTTCGTTCGTCCACCCACCTATTTTTAGTATGTTAACTCTTATGAGCAGGGCCCTCCTTCCTCACGTACTCACCCTACCTCATTACCTCACCTGTGCTCCTGTCCTGTTCTTCCCTTCCTCTACTTCATCTTCGGTCTCCTTGACTATTTTGACACCTACTTCTGAACTGATGCTGATTTTAGTTCTACCAGCTATACCCCTATTTATACTGTATCTTTCTACACACCCTGTACGTTACCTTGTAATTTTTTTTTTTGTTTGCTATGTACGGCGCTGCGGACACTTTGTGGCGCCTTATAAATAAACGTACTACTACTACTACTACTGTATAATAACGTGGGGCTTGATTCAGACTTGTTTGCTTGGCTGCGTATACTTGCAGCCTAGCCAACAGGTTAGCGTTGCCCACTGCCCGGACGAACGCCCATCGGACAATGGGACGCATTTGGAACCGAACAAAAGAGTCTGAATCGGCCCTGTGGTTTGTTTAGGACACAAAATGACTTATTTTGTGGATGATACTAATGACTTGTAAAGGCGTGACCATAAGCAATTACCTCGGACCACTCAGACATCTCCCACTGTGGCCCACACGCTGGATTTCTGCAGGTCTTCTTCTCGTCTGGTTTAGTCACGTCCGTAGAGTCGCACAGGTCACTGTACACTGAGCTGTCAAACCCAGGAGAAATCATTTTCCAGCAGCGTACAATACGGAACTGATAGCCCTCGCCACAGGTCCGCGAACACTCACTCCAGCTGCTGGTCTCCCACCTAGGATAGAGCAGATTCACTAGTACCAGAACCCAGATACACAATAATCGCCATCAATTACATATACAGTGGGGTAGATAGGAATTCTGTGTGGTGGCACTGCAGAGAGTAGCGGTGCAAAAGGCGGCATTGTCAATCAAGGTAATAATAATATGCGGCATGATTGGAGATACAGATGTGTCCTCATTGAGGGCGGGATGTATCAACATACATCTCCGCCCTTCGCACGGCAGCCGCCGCGATGCTACCGCATATGTACTAACATATGCGGCCAGCATCGGGCTGCGGTAACGGAGACCCCCGCGATACCTGTGATGTGGGCTGCGGGGGTCTCCGTCACCTCCCGGCGGCTGCAAGCGTCCCCCTGTGTCTCCTCCTCCCCCCTGAAGCCGGATGTCCTGCCGGCTGTGACACCAGGGGGAGGAGATGATCACAGGAGGACGGGAGGGGGTGGGCGCGCGGACGTCGGACGGCGAAAGAAGCCCATAGGCTTCTATAGGGTATCGCCACCCAGAGGGTGGCGATACCCTCCCTTGCGAAAACGGGGCGGACGGGTATTGATACATAGGAAAATGCGGTAAAACGGGTGTTTTACCGCATTTTCCCGTTAGTACATCCCGCCCATATACAGCCGCAATACACCATGCAGTGTGAGATGCCGCGTACCTCTAGCCTCAGTAAACCGTGCAGCGTGATATACCTCATACATCCAGCCTCAGTACACCATGCAGCGTGATATACCTCATACATCCAGCCTCAGTACACCATGCAGCGTGATATACCTCATACACCCAGCCTTAGTACACCATGCAGCGTGATATACCTCATACATCCAGCCTCAGTACACCATGCAGCGTGATACACCTCATACATCCAGCCTCAGTATCCCATGCAGCGTGATATACCTCATACATCCAGCCTCAGTACACCATGCAGCGTGATATGCCTCATACATCCAGCCTCAGTACCCCATGCAGCGTGAGATACCTCATACCTCCGAGCCTCAGTACACCATGCAGTGTGAGATACCTCATACATCCAGCCTCAGTACACCATGCAGCGTGATATACCTCATACATCCAGCCTCAGTGCACCATGCAGCGTGATATACCTCATACATCCAGCCTCAGTGCACCATGCAGCGTGATATACCTCATACATCCAGCCTCAGTGCACCATGCAGCGTGATATACCTCATACATCCAGCCTCAGTACACCATGCAGCGTGATACTGTATACCTCATACATCCAGCCTCAGTACACCATGCAGCGTGATACTGTATACCTCATACATCCAGCCTCAGTTTCCCATGCAGCGTGATATACCTCATACTTCCAGCCTCAGTACACCATGCAGCGTGATACAGTATCATACATCCAGCCTCAGTACCCCATGCAGCGTGAGATACCTCATACCTCCCAGCCTCAGTACACCATGCATTGTGATATACCTCATACATCCAGCCTCAGTACACCATGCAGCGTGATATACCTCATACATCCAGCCTCAGTACACCACGCAGCGTGATATACCTCATACATCCAGCCTCAGTACACCACGCAGCGTGATATACCTCATACATCCAGCCTCAGTACACCATGCAGCATGAGATACCTCATACATCCAGCCTCAGGACACCATGCAGCGTGATATACCTCATACATCCAGCCTCAGTACACCGTGCAGTGTGATATACCTCATACATCCAGCCTCAGTACACCATGCAGCATGATATACCTCAAACATCCAGCCTCAGTACACCGTGCAGCGTGAGATACCTCATAATCCAGCCTCAGTACACCATGCAGCGTGATATACCTCATACATCCAGCCTCAGTACACCATGCAGCGTGATATACCTCAAACATCCAGCCTCAGTACACCGTGCAGCGTGAGATACCTCATAATCCAGCCTCAGTACACCACGCAGCGTGATATACCTCATACATCCAGCCTCAGTACACCATGCAGCATGAGATACCTCATACATCCAGCCTCAGGACACCATGCAGCGTGATATACCTCATACATCCAGCCTCAGTACACCGTGCAGTGTGATATACCTCATACATCCAGCCTCAGTACACCATGCAGCATGATATACCTCAAACATCCAGCCTCAGTACACCGTGCAGCGTGAGATACCTCATAATCCAGCCTCAGTACACCATGCAGCGTGATATACCTCATACATCCCGCCACAGTACACTGTACAGCCGCGGTCACACACAGTATAGGCCCGGCAGATATCATTTTAATCAGCAAGGTTTGCTTGTGCGTCTGAATGAATAACATGCATTTTAATGGGTTAGTTAGTTGCATAAAACAGATGCTCGACGATAGCGAGTCATGCCACAACGTGAGCAAATATGAGGGCTAGAGATATGTGGACACATCTGTTAATTTGTAAAGCACGTTATTATTGGTCTCCTGAGGGCGGACGGGTGTTTAGAACAGCGCAAGCCATGAATCATATACACATTATGCAGCAGAGTGAAATGAAGTGCACGCCATAGGTCTAGAACAGTGTTTTCCAACCCTGGTCCTCAAGTACCCACAACAGTGCATGTTTTCCATGTCATCCAGCAGGTGCACTCATTATTCAGACACATTTTAAAAGATTAACAGGTGGAGCTAATTATGTCACTTGTGATTCTGTGTGGAGACCTGGAAAACGTGCACTGATGGGGGTATTGAGGACCAGGGTTGGGAACCACTGGTCTAGACAATTAAATGGAATGCTATTTTAAAACCCATCTTAAGCCAGGGTAATTTGTCCTGTAGATCACAGCCAGCCATCGGTCATTCTCAGCAGCCTTTATGGATGCAGCCATGATGAGGTCGGTTGGCCCTGGAAATCTGAGTGTACCTTGGCTGACACTCTCGCCCAGCACAGAACTCATGTACGGGCTCAGGACGGGTCACTGCGTCGCAGTATGTGTCGTCCACCTCTATACCGTCGTACCGCACACACATGGCATAAACGGACATCACTCCTGTGGGCGGAAGAGCAGACACAGGATAAAATACACACATCACCCTTCCACTCTATAGCAGTGGGTACACTGGATCTGACAGTGTGTACGCAGCCTATTAATTACTAATCCCATCACAGAGGCATAAGGCACTTTGTGTCTCATGCCTCAGTAATTTCCTAGTGAAGTGATAGGCTGAGATTTGCCTGTGCTGAATGTGTGTGACACAATGATGTGGGAATGCCTGTGTGGGGAAGCACATGGCAATCTGGCATTGGTGAGGGACTCCAGCTATCAGTAATAAGAGATGCTGGTGATTGGCGACCGCAGAGGTTTCTGGGCATAATCGGCATAACAGCAGGTTTGGTTCTCTGTTGTTAAAACGGGAAGAAAATAGGTTGTTTAAATGTTGAGTAGTTACTTTAAATTACACATAACGAGTGTGATTCAGATGAGGCCACCGGTGATGTCAGAGCAGCCACAGATTTATCCAGTAACCAAGGGTGAAATTTATTAGGATGAGAGATTCAGAGAGTGAGAGATTTGGTAAGAAATCTCCAGTTTTTTTTTTTTTTTTTTAAAGCGGCAATCATTTACAC
Source organism: Crinia signifera (assembly GCF_055691185.1). Classification (NCBI taxonomy): domain Eukaryota; kingdom Metazoa; phylum Chordata; class Amphibia; order Anura; family Myobatrachidae; genus Crinia; species Crinia signifera. The sequence continues at coordinate 14,585,312 of NC_139225.1, read as the reverse complement.
TGCAAAATCAAACTGGTTTTGCAGTGTAAATGATTGCCGCTTTTAAAATAAAACCTGGAGATTTCTTACCAAATCTCTCACTCTGAATCTCTCATCCTATTAAAATTTCCCCCAAATGTCTAAACGTTTATTTTTAATTCAACTATTTTCATTGGCACCACAATGACGGGACGGCCGCCAGGGTGACACATGGCGCCCGTGATATCCATTCTATATCATACAAAAGAGCAGCATAGAAAGGGCCACAGGTGCCTGGTAATTGGCACAGTGTAGCCCCAGTGGCTGATGCACTCTGGATTAGGGCGTTACCACTGTATTCCAAAAGATTCACTATACAGTGTCTGGCCATGCTCAGCAGACAGGCCACGCGCCAATGCAGCTCACTATGATGAGTCAATACCAACACCGCAGTATGGCAGCAGCCACTGGTCCTAGTACTATTATTATATTATCGCTGCCACCACGAGCCATGGAATGGGTAGAGAGTAATGGCCGAGGCTGCTGGACACACAGACGCATAATAAGCTGCCATATCATTCTGCCATCCTCGGCTCTCACAGCAGGGCATTGGCAGCAGTCACAGCCTGGTCCCACCTGGGAGTCTGCTAGTGCTGTGCCCATCTTACCACAGTGCTACTGGGAGCCTCATGACTGGGACCAGGTGATGTTTGTGGAGGTCACTACTACCGATACCTTTATTATTGGTGTGGGTCTGCCATGGTGCCCATGCACTGCCTTCACTTACTCAGCATGTGCAGTGCGGAATCGCACATAGTACCCAACGCAAACTGGTGCAGTGCTGCCCAGTGTCTCAAGCCTGGCGCAATATGGAACATTACTGTGCTGAAGAAATGGAACAGCTAAGGGTACACCACCAGCGTATATCACCAGCCTATACCACCAGCGATATCCAGCATCTAATATCAGCAATGTCCAGCATCTACCACCAGCGATATCTAGAATCTGCCACCAGCGTATACCACCAAGGATATCCAGCATCTGCCACCAGCGATATCCAGCATCTACCACCAGCGATAGCCAGCATCTACCATCAGCGATATCCAGCATCTGCCACCAGCGATATCCAGCATCTGCCACCAGCGTATACCACCAGCGATATCCAGCATCTACCACCAGCGATATCCAGCATCTACCACCAGCGATAGCCAGCATCTACCACCAGCGATAGCCAGCATCTACCACCAGCGATATCCAGCATCTACCACCAGCGATATCCAGCATCTACCACCAGCGATATCCAGCATCTACCACCAGCGATAGCCAGCATCTACCCCCAGCGATATCCAGCATCTACAACCAGCGATATCCAGTATCTGCCACCAGCGTATACCACCAACGATATCCAGCATCTGCCACCAGCGTATACCACCAACGATATCCAGCATCTATCACCAGCAATATCCAGCATCTGCCATCAGCGTATACCACCAGTGAATACCACCAGCGATATCCAGCGTGTACCACCAGCAATATCCAGCATCTGCCACCCGTGTATACCACCAACGAGATCCAGCCTCTGCCACCAGCGCATACCACCAACGATATCCAGCATCTACCACCAGCGATAACCAGCATCTACCACCAGCGATATCCAGCATCTGCCATCAGTGTATACCACCAGCGATATCCAGCATCTACCACCAACGATATCCAGCATCTGCCACCAGGGATATCCAGCATCTACCACCAGCGTATACCACCAGTGATATCCAGCATCTGCCATCAGTGTATACCACCAGCGATATCCAGCATCTACCACCAGCGATATCCAGCATCTGCCATCAGTGTATACAACCAGCGATATCCAGCATCTGCTTTCACCCGAGTACCCGTCATTGGTGCACTATTCAGCCAGTTGTCCTGAAGCTATATCGGCTGGTAACATACAAGCAGACCTGCACCATACTGACATACTGTACATGTGCCTGAACTGCAGGGACGTCACGGCTGCAGTAATCACTACCCAGTAATGTCACTTAGGCCTGTAACTCACATGCTGGGACCAGGGAATCACAGCATCCAAATAGTCTTCAACAATGGATTCAGCAATTGTCATAGGTCGACATGGTCAAAATAAGTTTTGTGGATTTTTTTTTTACTTTTTCATCTTTTACCACCTAAAGCATGGCAAGGGGACACAGTACACTAATTTGGGGTCCTTGTGCTAAAATCTACACTTTGACACCAAATAAACTCCCTCGTGTTGAGCGTTGACTGTTTCCATTTCACCCTTTTGCCTATTTGGGGTCGGACTGTTGACGTTTCATACCATAACCCCTAGGAGCCCTGGCCTACCCTCTGGGGATTTACAACCTGTATCTACCTTATCAGAGCAGAGCAGGGCGTTTTGCTCTCATTGGCCAATGTAGGTGTAACACACTAACCTGTGGTGCAGGTGGCGCTGCATGGCTCCTGAGATGACAGCTTCCACCGGTACATGTCCACAGCGCTTATTCCCTGCACCTTCCTCAGTAGCTTTGGCCCTTTTCTAGCGACAGACAAAGCGGAGAAGGATGAGTCCCGGCTTGGTACAAGCAGAGGTCTAGGTCAGTCCTTACAGCATGACAATGACTCAGGATATACATACAGGTACAGGACAGACAGTGTAGTAAGTGCTGTGCGCTGAGGTGTTGGGTTTGGGTTTATAAAACATACCTGTCCTGATCCCCAAGTAGAATCCCCAGCCTGGTTAGAAGCAGAGCTTCCACTGTCTAAAAAGAGAGAATGGGATAAAAATACCCAATATAGAAACAGTTCAGAATATAACAGAAATGCCTTTTTCTTTGTCACTTTATCAAGGTCTCAGTCAAACAAGGAGAAAGTGACTCCAGTCTTTGTCTGTGTCTGGCTGGCATGGTGGATTCGCAGGTGGTCACTGGGCAGACTCTGCCTGGCCATAGTGATCCAGCCACTGGCCGCTACGTGACAATACTACTGGGTTCTATCCCCCTATAATATGAAGATAGTAATTACTAGATGATTTCCCCAAATCAGCCCTCAAGGCACGCTAACAGGCCAGGGTTTAAGGGTATCCCTGCTTAAGGACAGAGGGTATTATCAAATTAAATAGGGAGACAGTCATCACAGGTAGAGAGGTTTTAGGACATGCACTGAATGGGGGGTGGGAGACGGGGGCAGGAGAAATGTGATGTCACAGAAAGGGTAGTGGATAAGTGGAGTAGCCTCCCACCAGAGGTGGTAGAGGCTGAAACAGTAGAGCATTTTATACATGCATGGTAAAGACATAAGGATATCATTACTGAGACCTAAGAGACCAAGGAATAAATAGGGTGTGAGGGTACCGTAATGGGCACGCTAGATGGGCCTTCTCAACTGCTATCACATTCTGTCACATTTAACTACTTTTTTTTAGCTCCCTCCCCCCCCCCCCCCAAGGGGAAGCCCAGAGAGGAGATGCCGAGGCTGCATGTCAGGGGCCAGAGACAAAGTCTGATGTCATCAAGCCCTGCCCCCATTCTAGATAAATACCAGAAACCACAAGTCTATGGAGAAAGAGGGACTAAAATTATGCGATTTTCTGCATTTATCACCGCCCCCTACAAGGGAAGGAGGGTCCTGGGAGCATGCATGAGACTTGCCCACCTTTCCATGGAGGCTAGGAGGGCCAGCCTGCTATAACTGAGAAACAAAGAAAGTCACCTGTGCTTAAGTATGGATACCATTAAATTCTAGCATGTTATTGTGCCTTGGGGACAGTGTTTGGGAATCCCTGACATATAACTTTAGGGATGGATGTATTTAATGAGGGGGGTCTTTCCTTCTTTCTGCTGGAGACCCCTGAAGCCTTGGACCTCCATGACGGAGCAGCAGATAAGCAGAGTGGTGCACAGTTTGGACTGCTGTAACTCCTGGTCAGACCTAACTTCTGCCATGTAATGAGATTCCATAATCCTCAGCGGACTTGGAGATCGCATTAAGTCTCCTCAGGAGAATGGGGTCTCAGGTTAGGAAAGGAGACCCATTACTGAGGTTCTGGGAAGGGCAATGCATTAATTACTGTATTATGGTGTTTACTGTATCATGGAATAGACACTACGTTGTAAGTTATTCTGTACGACTAATGCCTCCAGCGGGCAGAGATCACAGAGGGGGAGGTGTATCAACCTTATAGAGAGAGAAAGTGGAGAGGTTGCCTAGAGCAACTAGTCAGGGTCTAATCAGTTTTATACCCATTTTCCATTGACTTAAATATCCCGGGGTTTTGCATGTATATACGCACCAACTCGAGATTTTTGTCAGTAGAAATGGTGACCAGGTAAAAAAACCCAGGAACCAAGCAAGGTTTTAGCGGGTTAAACCCAGGTAACGAGCCGTGAAAGCAGCTTTTACCCTGGATTAATGACCCCGGCAGGGCAGGCTGCCAGTGCGTTGGCGGCTCCTGCCTGTCCATGCTGACAGCCCACCCCCATCCTAGTGCCCACCTACCTGTCACTGACCTGTCCACACCCTCTCCACCCCGCAGATGCCCACACACTGCTGACCCCACCGCCGGTGCCCACTTACCGCTGGCCTCCTGCCGGTGCCCCCCCCCCCCCGCTACTCTGCTTTTCAGTGGAAGAGGGATCAGCCCGGGAAAAACCCAGGAAAACAGGTCAGTGGCATAGGGGACCATTGAAGGGATCCACCAAAATCCCAGGTGTGTGACCCGGGATTTTGGTCGAACAACACATACATGATACATGACAGTTACCAGTGGATGGGTTGCTATGGGCAACAACTCCACTTTATCTCTAAGGATATATACATCTACCCCTCCTCAAGGAACAGCCACTGTAGTGTGCTGCACATTCCCGCCATAGCACCTACGGGCCAGCCTAGTGCACAAAGAAAATATCCTCCATATAGATTGGGTAGAACTGTCATACAGTATATTGGGGGTGGTGGGGGGGGGGGGGGGGTATTATACAAAGATATATTGTTCCTGATGACCTAAAATGTCAAAGAAAATGTATTTGTGTGGTGACTAGAGCACGTCCTGTTACAGTGTCTCATTTCAGACCAGGCGCTAAGGCCTTACAAGTAATAGGCCGGCCATTGCAATTCTTATCAAACAAGGGGGTGTGGGAGCCTTCCGAGAAGAGAGCCCCACATTCTGATTGGGGGGAGAAGCAGGCTTTGTGGAAACACAAACAGAGAGAATTGTCTGGTGCCCTATATTTGACAAGGTTCAATAATCAATACAGTATACAGCTACTGGACCAAAAAATGAAAAAACAATATTACTTTAACCGGTTGCTGCTGTTTTGTGAGGAGTTGCTCAAACACCTCAAGAAAAACGGTTAAAAATCAGACGTAAAAAAAAACAAAACAGTTGCGCAGTTTTGTTTTTTTACGTTTGTGAAAACACAATTTATATACAAATGCATGCACACAACACAGAAATACAAGTTCCTAAACCATAGAGACCAAGCCGGTGAGGGAGACGTGTCCTGTGTACAGAGAAGGGCGTTCTCTGTCTGCCTGTACTTACAGTAAGAAGCTGGATGGATGGGGAGATACAGATGTATATTTACATCCAGGACATAGAATCAGCATAATACAGTATATTACTGGGCGACGTCAGTACACTGTGGGGGTTATTTTGGTTCACTCTTTCTGACAAAATCCTTCTTAGATGGACAAAACCATGTGCACTGCAGGTGGGGCAGATGTTACTTGTGCAGAGAGAATTAGATTTGGGTGGGGTTTTACTTCAAAGGGAGATCTGTATTGCAGTGTAAAAATAAAGCAGCCAGTATATACCCTGCACATAAACAAAATAACTCACCCAAATCTAATTCCCTCTGCACATTTTACATCTGCCCCCCTGCAGTGCACATGGTTTTGTCCATCTAAGAAGGAATTTGTCAGAAAGAGTGAACTAGAAAAGGCCCTGTGACCCTGGCTGCAATACATTGCACAGTATTGATTAGTTACAATGGACATTAGAAGCCACCATGGCGCCATCCAATCAGAAAGCTTCTCAATGGAACATTCTGTGTGACAACACATGCTGTCCCTGCCTTTGCTGCCAGGCTGTGGAGGCAGATGGCTACACTAGAAATGCCATCACCTTGGGCGGCCTTGTCCTGTGTCCGGCGGCCAACTGAATCCCGGAGACTGAACCTGGACCAGGCCGCATATGACTTGTGGAAGCGGAGGTTATAGGGAAGGGAACTGGCCGCACTGGAAATCTATGGCTGCTCCTATTACTGCGCTGTGCCCTTCACATTAATCACAACACTGTCCAATTTCTGCTTAACATCTCACAACGGAATGACCCAATAGTGCAGAGACAACATCTAGACGGTGGGCAGCCGGGGGCCAGGGCTGACCTCTTCCCCGACACAGCTGGAAGAAATCGATAGACATTCAGTGAGGAGGCCGGAGACCCCAATCCATCCAGCCAAGGCCTCAGATAATAGAGCTGACCTCACTTAGGCAGGCGATGCCTCCAGGGGACACTCATCCTCTATGGCAGAAGATTGATTTCCAAAGCGTGTAAATGATGTTTCTGCAATGTGCCCTCCATGTCCTAATAAACATATAGCCAGGCACAGTAATCCCGGATCTCGGCCAATGTAATCGGGTGCATCTTTAACGGTCCAAATGCAAATCGGATCTGACTGCTGAGCACAACATCCAGAATGCTTTGTGTAGTATAACAGTGGCAGGCCGGGATGTAATGGTCTCACACACAACGGCTCTACTGGACAGAATTACAGCCAAACCCTGTAACATTTGGTATGCGCATACAGCAGCAATTACACATAGAATATAGGCATGCTGTATATCATTGTACTGTACCTGCATACCAAATAATGTTACAGTGTTTGGCAGAAAAAGACATAAAGCACCATCAGCTCATGCGCTGTGTTTGACAAATGACAGGAGCTGACTGAGTGGTACTTTGGGCGGGATTTAAGTGCGGGACTCCGTCTGAACTCAGACATTTTTTTTAAAGGGGCAGTCACTTACAGTACAAGGTATAGTTTTGCCTATTAAGTTATTGCCCCTTTAAAAAAAAATGTTGGAATTCGGCCGCTCTGTGATTGGAGAAGAGTAAAACCGCAGAGGCTCTGTGATTGGAAGAGAGTATAACCCCCCCAGGGGCTCTGTGATTGGAGGAGAGTATAACCCCCAGGGCTGTGTGATTGGAGGAGAGTAGAACCCCCGGGGCTCTGTGATTGGAGGAGGGTATAACCCCCGGGACTCTGTGATTGGAGGAGGGTATAACCCCGGGGGATCTGTGATTGAAGGATAGTATAACCCCCGGGACTCTGTGATTGGAGGAGAGTATAATCCCTGGGGCTCTGTGATTGGAAGAGAGTATAACCACTGGGTCTCTGTGATTGGAGGAGAGTATAAGCCCAGGGCTCTGAGATTGGAGGAGAGTATAACCACCGGGGCTCTGTGATTGGACGAGAGTATAACCCCCAAGGGGTTCTGTGATTGGAGGAGAGTATAACCACCGGGGCTCTGTGATTGGAGGAGAGTATAAGCCCAGGGCTCTGTGATTGGAGGAGAGTATAACCACCGGGGCTCTGTGATTGGAGGAGAGTATAACCCTCAAGGCAGTGGTTCCCAAACTGTGTGCCGTGGCTCCCTGGGGTGCTTCGGGACACTTGCAGGGGTGCCTCGGGTTGGTCGCCCAGGACCAATTCAAATTATTTATGGTCAATTATTTATGGACAAAACCAGTGCTGGTGGCTGCCAATCATAAAATATGTGTATAATCAGAAGCAAATCCTGCCCTTTACCACATAACTGAACCTAAGAAACACATATAAACACAAGCTACTTAATTTTATATATTTTTTGGGGGCTTAGGGGTGCCGCGGAAAAATTCGGATACTCTAGGGTGCCGTGATCCGAAAAAGATTGGGAACCTCTGCCTCAAGGGGTTCTGTGATTGGAGGAGAGTATAACCCCCAAGGGGTTCTGTGATTGGAGGAGAGTATAACCCTGGGGGCTCTGTGATTGGAGGAAAGTATAACCCCCTGGGGCTCTGTGATTGGAGGAGAGTATAACCACGGGGACTCTGTGATTGGAGGAGAGCATAATCCCAGAGGCTCTGTGATTGGAAGAGAGTATAGCCACCGAGGCTCTGTGATTGGAGGAGATTATAAACCCCCCCCCCCCACAGGGCTCTGTGATTGGAGGAGAGTATAACCCCCTGGGGCTCTGTGATTGGAGGAGAGTATAACCCCCTGGGGCTCTGTGATTGGAGGAGAGTATAAGCCCACGGCTCTGTGATTGGAAGAGAGTATAACCCCCCAAGGGGTTCTGTGATTGGAGGAGTGTATAACCCCCTGGGGCTCTGTGATTGGAGGAGAGTATAACCCCCTGGGGCTCTGTGATTGGAGGAGAGTATAACCCCCTGGGGCTCTGTGATTGGAGGAGAGTATAACCCCCAGGGCTCTGTGATTGGAGGAGAGTATAACACCCTGGGGCTCTGTGATTGGAGGAGAGTATAACCCCCCAGGGGCTCTGTGATTGGAGGAGAGTATAACCCCCTGCGGCTGGTGTGCGATATTGTGACTTTTGCTAAAATATCGCAAAAAACTTCCGAAATCGCACTTTTTCCGAAAATCACACATTTTATAGGATGCGAATTGCGGGGGAAAAAAATCACACTTTTTTGTCGCGAATTCCCACATTCTGACCTGCCAATTTTTAGTCACACCAATTCGCATCCAGATGTTTTCCCATTATAAAGTATACGCGCAAATTTAATGGGATGCGATTTTTGGTAAAAGTTACTAAAAATCGCCGAACAAATAGACCAGATTCTGACAGGCGGATTTAACAGACATCTGTGCATGGTTCTGTGTTACAATTTTGGAACCAGCACCTTTTGGAAGCCTGGGGGGGACCCCTTTATTGGGGGTGTCCCAACTCCTCCAGGTACCACGTCCAGGGCTGACCAGCCACGGTGAGCCCAATACGGCTGAGGGACCTTTTGTAAAAAGTGTCCCCCGGCTGTGTCACCGTGGGATGTTGGAGCCCGGTGCTGGTTCCAAAATATGGGGGACCCCTAGTTTTTTTGTTCCCCGTATTTTTGGAAGCAGGACCGGTCCAAAAGTCCAAGGCTGGTTTCAGGAATAAGGGGGACCCTACGCTTTTTGTTCCCCGTATTTTTGATAGCAGGTCCGCCTCAATGAGCCGGGGCTGGTTATGTTCAGGAGGGGGGACCCCACGGTGTTTTAAAAAAGAAAAACCAAAAACCAAACAAACCACACATTACCATGTCTCCCAAATTGCACATGTCCGCACAATCACATATTCATGACTAAAAATCACATATTCATGACTAAAAATCACATATTCATGACTAAAAATCACATATTCATGACTAAAAATCACATATTCATGACTAAAAATCGCACCTTATCGCATATTTTTGTAGTGAATTGGCATCTCATTAAAAATGCAAATTCAGGCCAAAAAATTAATTTTAAAATGTGTGATATGGTGCGATTTCAGAAAATGCAATAAAATTGTATCCTATTAAATGTCACCCCCGATGTCTACAGGGACCAACCAAACATGGCTGACAGGGCCTCCGACAGGGGGGTGCTGTGGGTACAGCTGTCCCGTGCCCCGGACAGCTGCCCACGGTGACAGCGGCACAATGTCACGACCCCCCACCCCCGCGGACGAACACCGCCTCCCCCACCCGGCGCCCCCCCTGCCAGGCACGCACAATACACAGTGCAGCCTGCAGAGCGCCGAGCCAGTGCAGTGTGCGCCCCGCCCAGAGGAGATGCATGCAGGAAGGAGAGAGTGGAGGCGCGCAGGAAGGTAAGTAATGGTATCCGGGGGGCGGGGGGTTAAAGAAGTAATGGTACTCTGGGGGGGGGGGGGGGGGGCGACTGAAGGTCAGTCCCGGGTTCCCAGAATCTTAGTGGCGGCCCTGATTCTTAGTGGTGGCCGAGGAAAACCTGCTCAGCAAGGTGGCATATGTTACCAGTGTCAGAAGCACAACATGACCACGCCACCCACTATCATGTCAGGACCAGGCCCTTCTTCTGTAAGTCCTGTCTATGGAGTGTATGTATTCAGTCTCCTCTGCTATGTGCCTACTCGCAGCTGTCCACAAGGGGGCATTACACCTAATGTATTTATAGCGCGGGTACTCTGGAGGGCTCCTCTGATTGTGAAGGCAGTGTCTGGCCAGGGACACCTATGCTTTATATCCCATTATACAAACCCCAGCTATAACTGTCCTGTCTAGACTGTCTCACTACACACAGGTCCCTTTGTGACGTGCAGGAAGAGCGCTGCTGCGGCTATTACGCCAGGTCCAGCTAATAAGCCGTGAGGCTGTCTTGCACACAGGGAAGCGGCTGGTCTGTAGGGTTCGGTCAGGGAGCTACAGATGGGAATCAGTCTCACAGCCCCATCTGGCTCACTTATATTTCTGCATAGGAAAACAAACAGAGGCAAACATCTGTTCCAACTACAGGGTAACGTATCCCAGAATAATATACGTGCCCCAACCTCAGTCACTTGTGTCCTCAGCAGCTGCTATAAGCCCAGGGTTTGCCCAGTTATGGGGGCACAGCTGACTTAGCGGGTCACCCTGTGCTCGCAGAGGAGACTGACATTGTATGAATGAGATCACTGGGATCTGGTGACATCACTGATTCCAGGAGATGGTACTGTCCCCGATCCAGCCCACACAATGGCCGCCTGCGCAGGTAGCTTACCGCCACAAAACTCTTAAAATAAATGAGAAATAAGTAAAACCCCCAAACCAATCAGAGAAAAGGTTTGCTGTGGGGGGTTGCTGACGGCCCCCAGCAGAAAGGAGACATCCGCATGCCACTTACCTCACTTTCTGGGTCCTGTTGGTAGATGTGGCAGATGTGTTGGTCAGTTGGGTCTCCGCAGAGCTATTGATGGAATGGTCCATGCTGAGCTCCAAGAAGGGGATGTTCAGGTCGAATGGGGCAGTGTCTTCATTGTCCTCATAGTCTATGTCTAGATTGTCCAGATTGGGCTCCACGGAGTTCAGAGGTTCCCCCGGAGAGAACAGGCCGCTTCTGTTCATGCTGTGGAAGGGTTCCCTGGAGTCAGCGGCTTTGCCCGACAACTGCTTCATAATGACATTCCCAGAGAGAAACTCCTTGGAGAGGAATTTGTGAGCGGGGTCTTGCTCGCCGGCATCTGTGATGCGACTTGTCCCATTATTGTTCAAATCTACATAACACAACAAAGAGTTATGTACCCAGAACATTTCATGTCAAGCGTCTGTTTCCACGCTGCATGCTTGTACAGATGCTGCATGCTTGTATAGATGCTGCACGCTTGTACAGATGCTGCATGCTTGTACGGATGCTGCATGCTTGTACGGATGCTGCATGCTTGTACGGATGCTGCATGCTTTTACAGATGCTGTATCCTTGTACAGATGCTGCATGCTTGTACAGATGCTGCACGCTTGTACAGATGCTGCACGCTTGTACAGATGCTGCATGCTTGTACAGATGCTTCATGCTTGTACGGATGCTGCACACCTGTACAGATGCTGCATGCTTTTACAGATGCTGCATCCTTGTACAGATGCTGCATGCTTGTACAGATGCTGCATGCTTGTACGGATGCTGAATGCTTGTACGGATGCTGCATCCTTCTACAGGTGCTGCATGCTTGTACAGATGATGCACGCTTATATGGATGATGCAAGCTTGTACAGATGCTGCACACTTGTACAGATGCTGCATGCTTGTACGGATGCTGTATGCTTGTACAGATGCTGTATGCTTGTACAGATGCTGCATGCTTGTACAGATGATGCACGCTTATACGGATGATGCAAGCTTGTACAGATGCTGTACACTTGTACAGATGCTGCATGCTTGTACGGATGCTGTATGCTTGTACGGATACGACACGATTGTATGGATTCTGCATGCTTGAATGGATGCTGCACAATTGTACAGATGCTGCATGCTTGTACAGGGGACGTACGCTTGTACAGATGCTGCATGATTGTACGGATGTTGTATGCTTGTATGGATGCTGCATGCTTGTACAGAGGATGCATGCTTATACAGATGCTGCATGCTTGTACAGATGCTGCACGCTTGTATAGATGCTGCCTCCTTATACGAATGCTGTATGCTTGTACAAATGACGCACGGTTGTACGGATGCTACCCGATTGTATGGATTCTGCATGCTCTAATGGATGCTGCACAATTGTACGGATGCTTGTACAGGGGACGTATGCTTGTACAGATGCTGCATGCTTGTACGGATGTTGTATGCTTGTATGGATGCTGCATGCTTGTACAGGGAACGTACACTTGTACAGATGCTGCATGCTTGTACGGATGCTGCATGTTTGTACGGATGATCAGGAAGTAGCATGCCAACAAGGGGCACATTAAGTAACTTTCCGATAGGGGAAATTAGGAACATTGGGGCCAGATGTACTAAGCTTCAAAAGGTGATAAAGCGGAGAGAGATAAAATATCAGCTCCTAACTGTCATGTTACATGATGTGTTTCAAAAATGACTGTAGCCGATTGGCTGATACTTTAGCTCTCTCGACTGTAGCACTGTTTTACCCTTAGTGCATCTGGCACAGTTTCATCTGTTACCAACCTATACAGACACAGGAATCACGCCAATAACATATCCTTCACCTAGAACACGACGACTGCTGAAGCTAATAGTGGGAACATCTTTTGTGCATTTTACCAGATTGTGTCATCGCTGCCACATAGCGCTATCTGAGGAGTCAGAGACAGACGTTGGTGTGAGGACCCCAGGATCTATGCGGCTGGGCAGGTCGCCTTATGCTTCTCGCATAGCGCCCTGGTTCCTTCTGAGTTCCAAAGATTACAGACACTGGGCGGGTTGCTCCAACCTCTTGTGGTACGTCCTGCCCACATTGTGACAATACTAGTCATGCGATGAGCCCCACCAGAGGCACTTTAGCACACTGGGAAATGTGGTAAAGGCCATATCTGCTTTAGTAAATCCATAGACAAGACGGCAATGTATAAACATGAATAAGCAGCATTTCTACCTTTGCAGACTGTTATCCTCTCACAGTCCTCGGCCTGTCCTCCTTCATACACTTCATTGGTCTGTTGGCCGCTGATCGCCTCCAGCTTCTCCGAGTTCTGCCGCCTGTAGGCAGCGGGCTCCGCTCTGAGTCTCTTCTGGAGGTTACTCTGATAACTGCTGTTATGGGACAGAATCCCCTCCTCATACTCCCGGCTTTCCTCACTCTCTGAGTCTAGGAAGGTGTAGTACACCGGCTGAGTGATCCGCGAGTGCGGCCTGCGCAGCAGAGTGTACTGGAAAGTGATGGAGGGGTTCTTGCCATTTTGGTTCCACACCTGGGAAGGGACACAAAGGCCAATTCATTATTATGACAACATTGTTTCTCCTTACACCACTGTCATTCAGTATAAGTAACTTCCAGAGATGTCACCATCCAGCACTGGACACAGAGCCCCCAGGTCGCAATGAGGCTGCACTGCGCACGGATCATACTGCATACACACCAACGATACAAATATGCGCATGCACTGGACCGGGCATATGGACGCGGAGGGAGCGCACTATGGGGGAATTCAATTGTTTTACTGGGTGCCGAAAGGAATGGGCAACAGGTTTAGTCAAAGAACCTTTTTCACGGAAGCATATGTCTGCGCACGGACAAGAACTGCGTGCCTGTGTCAGGTGGACCTTCTGCAAGGGTGCTAGTCCAGATTCCACACATACACAGACATGGGGTTACAGCGTGTACAGGTGGGCAGTCCTGTTAGCATAAGTCAAAAAAAGATTGCAGCATGGCAGAAGAGAGAGACGGGGCTGCTGACGGAGAATGAGGCCCAGAGCGCACACATACTCCAATCTCTTGCCCATGCTTTCATGCAGCGATATTCATAACGCAGCTCTGGATCACTAACAAACAATTACACCATTTTCATTGAAGTGAATCAATTACTACTGAATTAAAGGGCACCAGTCACCTGAATACAGCCGCCATGTTATGGGCTAAACCAGTAATCACCGAGGCATGATTGAGGCATGAGGCACAACTAGGACTAACCATGATGTTCAAGCCTTGGTTGGTTGGTCCTTGAGCTACGATATATTCTATCCCGGTCTCATACACATCCATAGGCCTGCGGTACTTAAACACTGTGCCAGCAATAAGGAAGTTCTTCGGGCTGTCGACTTTGAAGTTCCCATTGAAGTAATAATATCCGGCTTCATCGGACACGGCTGCAAACACAAACATGTAACTGTAAGGTGTATGTGGTCTACTAGTCATGTATGTATTGTAAGGCTACATAACATCCGCTGTCTCCCTTTACAAACGCAGTGTCACATATAACATAACACCCGCAGTCTCCCTGTACGTATAACGTAACAACCGCAGTCTCCCCGCACATATAACATAACACCCGCAGTCTCCCCGCACATATAACATAACACCCGCAGTCTCCCCGCACATATAACATAACACCCGTAGTCTCCCAGTACGTGTAACGTAACAACCGCTGTCTCCCCGCACATATAACATAACACCCGCAGTCTCCCCGCACATATAACATAACACCCGCAGTCTCCCCGCACATATAACATAACACCCGTAGTCTCCCTGTACGTGTAACGTAACAACCGCAGTCTCCCCGCACATATAACATAACACCCGCAGTCTCCCCGCACATATAACATAACACCCGCAGTCTCCCTGTACGTGTAACGTAACAACCGCAGTCTCCCCGCACATATAACATAACACCCGCAGTCTCCCCACACATATACCATAACACCCGTAGTCTCCCCGCACATATACCATAGCAACTGCAGTTTCCCTGTACAAATGCAGTCTCCCTGCACATATAACATAACACCTGCAGTCTCCCCGCACATATAACATCACACATACAGTATAAAGTAACAACCGCAGTCTCCCTGCACATATAACATCACACCAGCAGTCTCCCCGCACATATACCATGACACATACAGTATAAAGTAACAACCGCAGTCTCCCCGCACATATACCATAGCAACTGCAGTTTCCCTGTACAAATGCAGTCTCCCTGCACATATAACATCACACCTGCAGTCTCCCCGCACATATAACATCACACCAGCAGTCTCCCCGCACATATAACATAACACCTGCAGTCTCCCTGTACAAATGCAGTGTCCCCGCACATATAACATCACACCAGCAGTCTCCCCGCACATATAACATAACACCTGCAGTCTCCCTGTACAAATGCAGTGTCCCCGCACATATAACAACACCAGCAGTTTCCCCGCACATATAACATCACACCAGCAGTCTCCCCGCACATATAACATAACACCTGCAGTCTCCCTGTACAAATGCAGTGTCTCCGCACATATAACATCACACCAGCAGTCTCCCCGCACATATAACATAACACCTGCAGTCTCCCTGTACAAATGCAGTGTCCCCGCACATATAACAACACCAGCAGTTTCCCCGCACATATAACATCACACCAGCAGTCTCCCCGCACATATAACATAACACCTGCAGTCTCCCTGTACAAATGCAGTGTCCCCGCACATATAACAACACCAGCAGTCTCCCCGCACATATAACATAACACCTGCAGTCTCCCTGTACAAATGCAGTGTCCCCGCACATATAACAACACCAGCAGTCTCCCCGCACATATAACATAACACCTGCAGTCTCCCTGTACAAATGCAGTGTCCCCGCACATATAACAACACCAGCAGTTTCCCCGCACATATAACATCACACCAGCAGTCTCCCCGCACATATAACATAACACCTGCAGTCTCCCTGTACAAATGCAGTGTCCCCGCACATATAACAACACCAGCAGTCTCCCCGCACATATAACATAACGCCTGCAGTCTCCCTGTACAAATGCAGTGTCCCCGCACATATAACATCACACCAGCAGTCTCCCCGCACATATAACATAACACCTGCAGTCTCCCTGTACAAATGCAGTGTCCCCGCACATATAACAACACCAGCAGTTTCCCCGCACATATAACATCACACCAGCAGTCTCCCCGCACATATAACATAACACCTGCAGTCTCCCTGTACAAATGCAGTGTCTCCGCACATATAACATCACACCAGCAGTCTCCCCGCACATATAACATAACACCTGCAGTCTCCCTGTACAAATGCAGTGTCCCCGCACATATAACAACACCAGCAGTTTCCCCGCACATATAACATCACACCAGCAGTCTCCCCGCACATATAACATAACACCTGCAGTCTCCCTGTACAAATGCAGTGTCCCCGCACATATAACAACACCAGGAGTCTCCCCGCACATATAACATAACACCTGCAGTCTCCCTGTACAAATGCAGTGTCCCCGCACATATAACAACACCAGCAGTCTCCCCGCACATATAACATAACACCTGCAGTCTCCCTGTACAAATGCAGTGTCCCCGCACATATAACAACACCAGCAGTTTCCCCGCACATATAACATCACACCAGCAGTCTCCCCGCACATATAACATAACACCTGCAGTCTCCCTGTACAAATGCAGTGTCCCCGCACATATAACAACACCAGCAGTCTCCCCGCACATATAACATAACGCCTGCAGTCTCCCTGTACAAATGCAGTGTCCCCGCACATATAACAACACCAGCAGTCTCCCCGCACATATAACATAACAACTGCAGTCTCCCTGTACAAATGCAGTGTCCCCGCACATATAACAACACCCGCAGTCTCCCCGCACATATACCGTAACACCCGCAGTCTTCCCACACATATAACATAACACCCGCAGTCTCCCTGCACATACAGATGTGTCCTCATACATCGTGGCTCACAACGCGCTTTTTAGGCCTCCGAGTCGCGAGTTGTAGATTGCGTTATGTCCCACACCATATAATAAATAGTTTAACCACTGGGTGATTAATGTTCCACGTTAAGACTACGGTGCCGAATACAACGATGTTGGAGTTGACATGGAGAGTATGAGAAACTTGCCAATCAACGTTCTTCCCGCAGTCTTCCCACACATATAACATAACACCCGCAGTCTCCCCGCACATATAACATAACACCCGCAGTCTTCCCACACATATAACATAACGCCCGCAGTCTCCCCGCATATATAACACCTGCAGTCTCCCACATTCTCCCCGCATGTCTGACACCCCCAGTCCTCAGCAATCACTGCTCTGCGGTCTCCCGCATAGAGTATATTGACATCACTGACCCAGGACATCTGCTGACTTCTTGCGTTCCACGATTTGAATATCTCTTGCTCCGATGGGGATGTGCGTGACCAGGGCGTAACCTAGAATGGACAGCATGGTATCATTAGGCAACCAAAGTGATGACCGAGCAGCAGAAACTCGTTTCAGCAACAGCACTCTGTGGATTGGGGGTTATTACATTCAAGTTGGGTCCACGTCAGCTGCCCTATCTCCGCTCCGCTCAGCGGATATACAGTATATGGGCCTGAAAGACATTTCACCCAGCTGAAACCAAGGGTAACCATTCTCCCTAGTCCACGTTGGTTGCCCAGGGGGCTGAGCCACCACAGAACTCATTCCAGGTCTCTGTATCACTGCCTGACCGGTGGATTATCCTATGGGACACTAGCATGCACCATGATAGCTGATTACCGAGGTGGGAAGCTCCTTTCCTGTAATTCCCAGAGATGTGGACGCAGCTGCTCCCATCGCCCTGGCAGACACCACATTTATCAAGGGTGTGGGTGGAGAACAACACCCCGTCACATCCGATTGGCTGGGGAGAGAGAACGAGTAAAGCCTTTGTGGAGCGGGCAGCACGTAGCGCCTCTGCTGGAGGTCAATGGGCTGCGCTAATGCTTTAACAAACCTCACATTTTCCAGACACGCACACCCCTCGATAGTCACTGTACTTGCAGGAAGTCCCGTCCCGGGCCTGGACCATCAGCTGTCTCTGGCCATCCACCGTGGTACACTGGAGATCACACGGCTTGCTAGAGATGTGTATGTAGTCATCTAGAACACAAAATGCACAATGACAGTGCACCACCAACAGTTATCATGTCACATACCTGACACATAGAACCCTACAATCACCCACTCATGGTGGAACCAGCTCCACACTGATACTCCTGTACAGCCCAGGGATGGTTGGACATACTGCTAGTGAGCTACGCATGGCCTCTCACTTCTAGTCGCAGTCATCAATAACCGGATGCACAACCTTCCCATGATAGGACCCCTGCTAGGATTTATCCGGCCGCAGTGCCCCCATGCAGTGTGTGAGGTTTACCGCAGAGCCACGAACCACTTACCGGGGTACAGGGGTTTCCACTGATAGGTTTTTCCATTATACACGTGAGAATTAAACGATATGCACTGCTCTTCCCGGAAACTCCTGCTGTTACTTGGACATTCCTGAAATATAACATTGCAAGTACTGCTGGGTAATGTCATCATGAAACCTAAACGTAGGCTGGAAACCGAGGTACAGTGATACGGGTATGCACGGAACACCAGAAACTGAAAGTTACAAAACACAGAGCAACGCATGGGGTAGACCTCCCACCACCCCAGGACATGTTGTGACAAATGGGATAGACCTCAAACCACCCAAGGACATGTCGTAATGAATGGGGTAGATCTTCCACCACCCCAGGACAAGACGCAACAAATGAGGTAGATCTCCCCTTACCCCCAGAACATGTCGTGACAAATAGGCTAAACCTCCCTCCACCTCAGGATCTGTCACATGGGGTAGACCTACCACCAAACCAGGACAAGTGGCGATGCATGAGGTATACCTCCCACCTCCTCAGGATATGTCGTGACGAATGGAGTAGACTTCACACCACCCAAAGGCCATGTTGCATG
The DNA here is from genome assembly GCF_055691185.1 of Crinia signifera. Classification (NCBI taxonomy): domain Eukaryota; kingdom Metazoa; phylum Chordata; class Amphibia; order Anura; family Myobatrachidae; genus Crinia; species Crinia signifera. The sequence continues at coordinate 14,566,409 of NC_139225.1, read as the reverse complement.
GGGGTAGACCTCCCACTACCCTAGGACATGTCGCAATGCATGGGTAGACCTCCCACCACCCCAGGAAACGTTGTGACGAATTAAGTAGACCTCCAATCACCTCAGGACATGTTGTGACGCATAGGGTAGACCTCCCAAAACCCAAGGACATATCATAATGAATAGGGTAGATCTCCCACCACCCCAGGAAATGTTGTGACGCATAGGGTAGACCTCTCATCACCCAACAAGATGCATGGCGTAGACCTCCCACCACCCCAGGACATGCTGTGACAAATGGGGTAGACCTCCACCTCCGCAAGACATGTCGTGACGCATGAGGTAGATCTTCAACCACCCAAGTATGTGTCTCATATACACCTCCCAGACCGTGAACTTTGCCAAAAAGACCAAGCTTTACTGTGCTACTAGCATACATACCGCACATGTGATTCATATGGGGACATTTCTGAAACTTTCTAAAGAGGTCAGCTGTTACCCAAAGCAAGCTCCTTACCTGGACTTTACAAAGTTGGAATCTCTTGGATGTTCCAGTACAGTTTTTATTCCCGAGAACGCTGAGAGCTTTCCGCCTGGAAACAGAAAACGCTCTTTTATAGACATACAGTATAAGAAAATATATAGATAATATATTTGTGTTATTAATGTAATCCATTGGAAAAGGTTGCTCTATCATATTCACAACCTTTTCCAATTGTTTGTATCTCTTAGTAGTTTCTGGTGTTTCTACTATTGTGAATTTGGGTATAGCTGCACTTTGGTTTAATTACGCACCTGTTAGTCAAATACTTCTGTCGTATTATTAATGTAATCGAACCTGGTGGAGCTCAGCGAGACATGATACCCAGGTCCTACTGTAGGTACCTGAACTGAGCTGTCCCAAAAATGTGATGGGTCGCAATGAACATCCCTATGGTCAATCACTGCTCAGACAGGCCAGGGAGTTGGGGATGCCCCATCCTTGTGTATGTCTAATGTACGCAGTTGGAGGGGCAGCCACAACCGCTATGTGTCTGACATCTAGCCCTGTCAGTGAGATGTGGAACCTGAGGATCAGGGAGGAGGTGAGGTGACAATCATTAGTATAGGGAAGATGATGGGAGGATGTGGAGATGTATGTAGGAGTAGTGAGGAAATGAGGTACGAGTTATAGGGAGGAGTGGTGATGAGGCTGGAGATGTAGGGAGGAGCAGTGAGTAAATGAGGCACGAGGTATAGGGTGGGGTTGGGGATGTAGGGAGGAAATGAGGCTAGAGATATAGGGAGGAGATGAGGCTGGAGATGTAGAAGGAGCAGGGAGGAGATTAGGCTGAAGATGTAGGGAGGAGATGAGGCTGGAGATGTAGGATGAGCAGGGAGTAAATTAGGCTGCAGATTTAGGAAGGAGCAATGAGGAGATGGGATGGAGTTGTGGGAAGGAGCGTTGAGGGAAATAAGGCTTAACATGTATGGAGGAGCAGTAATGAGGCTGGAGATGTAGGGAGGAGTGGAGAGGAGATGAGGCTGAAGATGTAGGGAGGAGATGAGGCTGGAGATGTAGGGAGGAGCGATGAGGAAATGAGACTGGAGATGTAGGGTGGAGCTGTGAGAGGAGATGGAATGGAGATGTAGGAAGGAGCAGTAAGGGGGGATAAGGCTCAAGATGTTTGGAGGAGCAGTGATGAGGCTGGAGATGTAGGGAGGAGCGGTGAGGTAATGATCCTGGAAATGCAGCGAGGAGTTGTAAGGGAATGAGAGTGGAGATATAGGGAGGATCAGTGAGGAGATGAAGATGGAGATTTTGGGAGGAGTGTTGAGAGAATGAGGTTGGAGATGTTGGGAAGAGGGTGAGGGAATGAGACTGGAGATGTTGGGAGGAGCGGTGAGGGAATGAGGCTGAAGATATAGGAAGGAGCAGTGAGGGAATGAGGATGAAGATGTGTGGAGGAGCGGTGTGGGAATGAGGCTGGAGATGTTGGGAGAAGCGGTTAGGAAATTAGGCTGGAGATGTTGGGAGGAGCGGTGAGGGAATGAGGCTGAAGATATAGGAAGGAGCGGTGTAGGAATGAGGCTGGAGATGTTTGGAGGAGCGGTGAGGGAACCAGGCTGGGTATGTTGGGAGGAGCAGTGAGGGAATGAGGCTGGAGATGTTGGGAGGATTGGTGAGGAAATTAGTCTGGGTATGTTGGGAGGAATGGTGAGGGAATGAGGCTGGATAAGTTTGGAGGAGCAGTGAGGGAATGAGGCTGGAGATATTCGGAGGAGCGGTGAGGGAATTAGGCTGGAGATGTTGGGAGAAGCGGTGAGGGAATGAGGCTAGATATGTTGGGAAGAGCAGTGAGGGAATAAGGCTGAAGATGTGGGGAGGAACAGTGAGGAAATTAGTCTGGGGATGTTGGGAGGAACGGTAAGGGAATAAGACTGGATATGTTGGGAGGAGCAGTGAGGGAATGAGGCTGGAGATGTTGGGAGCAGCGGTGAGTGAATGAGGCTGGAGATATTGGGAGGAGTGGTGAGGGAATGAGGCTGAAGATGTTTGGAGGAGCAGTGAGTGAATGAGGCTAGAGATATTGGGAGGAGCGGTGAGGGAATGAGGCTGGAGATGTTTGGAGGAGCAGTGAGGGAATGAGGCTGAAGATGAGGGGAGGAACAGTGAGGGAATGAGGCTGAAGCGATGAGAGTGACTGCTTTAGAGGTGATGGGAGTATGAAGTGAGTGGTGTAATGAGCCTGTGGAGTGACTGTCAGACAGGGGAAGCAGAGAAGGAGCGACATTAGTGGACAATGACAGCTGTGGATGGACTGAAGAGGGGAGAATTGGAAAGCCAAGATGGAGTGGATTTCTGCTATCATGGTGGGAATTGATGAGATGATGAGAGCAGGAATAGGAGCTTTAGTTGCCTCCAGGATTCTTTACATACTGGAAATGGGGGAAAGGCTGAATTGTGAAAGGGACTATGGGGGAGATGTACTAAACATTTGGAGAGAGATAAAGTATCATGCAATCAACTATTGTCATGTTACAGACTGTTTGACAGTCTGATTGGCTGTTACTTTATCACTCTGTAAGGCTTAGTACATCTGTCCTTGTATGTAGGAGGAGAAAGTCACGGGTGACGCAAAGTGGGTGAATGGAGGAATGTCAGACATTATCCACAGAGCATAAGAGGGTGGACTTCCTACAGTACACATGCTGCACTATTGCCCCATGCTGTAATAACTGCCCGGCTAGGAATAGACATACATACAGGGGAACAGAATACAACCTCTGCCTCAGACAGTGCCTCTCCTGAGACTTCACGCCTCCTCCACAGGTGCGGGTACAAGCTGTCCATTTGGTCCACTCCCCCCACCAAAATGTGGTCACGTCTGTACCATCTTCTAGACTGTTAGACGTCTGAGTGTTGTCCTGCTGCTCATGTGGGTCACAGGTAAGGAAAGGAAATAAAAAGTTCAGCATGTAAAGTATTCCCCTACAGCAGTACAAATAGGTGACATATTGATGCCACGCAACACCAGCCACAGCTTCCGGGACACACTGGGCACTGTTTACGATCAGCAGGACAGGACTCATACACACTCTATAGGTGACATACTGGTGCCACGTAACACCAGCCACGGCCCCTGGGAGACACTGGGCACTGTGTGCAGTCAGCAGGGTACAACTCTTACACAATTTATAGGTGACATACTGATGCCACATAACACCAGCCACAATTCCTGGGACACACTGGGCACTGTGTACGATCAGCAGTGTACAACTCTTACTCTATAGGTGACACACTGATGCCACGTAACACCAGCCACGGCTCCTGGGACACACTGGGCACTGTGTGCAGTCAGCAGGGTACAACTCTTACACACTCTATAGGTGACATACTGATGCCACGTAACACCAGCCACGGCTCCTGGGACACACTGGGCACTGTGTGCGATCAGCAGTGTACAACTCTTACACACTCTATAGGTGACATACTGATGCCACGTAACACCAGCCACGGCTCCCGGGACACACTGGGCACTGTGTGCGATCAGCAGTGTACAACTCTTACACACTCTATAGAATTCATACTGATGCCACGTAACACCAGCCACGGCTCCCGGGACACACTGAACACTGTGTGCGATCAGCGGTGTACAACTCTTACACACTCTATAGGTGACATACTGATGCCACGTAACACCAGCCACGGCTCCTGGGACACACTGGGCACTGTGTGCGATCAGCAGTGTACAACTCTTACACACTCTATAGGTGACATACTGATGCCACGTAACACCAGCCACGGCTCCCGGGACACACTGAGCACTGTGTGCGATCAGCGGTGTACAACTCTTACACACTCTATAGGTGACATACTGATGCCACGTAACACCAGCCACGGCTCCCGGGACACACTGAGCACTGTGTGCAGTCAGCAGGGTACAACTCTTACACACTATAGGTGACATACTGATGCCACGTAACACCAGCCACGGCTCCCGGGACACACTGAGCACTGTGTGTGATCAGCCTGATACAACTCTTACACTCATACACATATTACTACCAATCCTGCAGTGGTGATGTGCAGCGGGCAGGAGTGCTCCTAGGTGGACACTTTGGTGGCATACAGACACCATACAGCACATCCTTATCTGCAGACGACAAACTCAGGGGGTTATTCACACCTGGTCACTGCAGGGCGATTTAGCAGAGCCCTGCTTTCAGATAGCTGCCACCAGACACAGTGTAATCCCACCGTGTGCAAGTCTGCAATTAGCTGCAACTCACTCACCAATGAATGATTTCTCACTACCTACCCTCCCAGTGTGACAGATACAGGCTGGTGGGGGCCGGAGCTGACATCACAGACCCTCCCCGATAACACCTGCGCTCTCCTTGGCACTCCCAGTAAACGACCGGTTACTACCCCCCAAATGGCGGCTTCCGGTCATTCATCTTGTGTACGGCCAGCCATCACAAAAGACGCTGGATTTTGTCACCGTTTGTCCTCGTATGCAAGCGCAGTCGATAGATAATCGGACATCGGGTACAATGAAGCGCATGACAGCCAATGTACTCACTTGTGTGATAGTAACAAACAGAATCAGCAGCGGGATCCATCCGTGGCGCATGTTATTCCTGATACACAGGACTCGCTGCAGGTGCCCCGTAGGAACACTCATCTCTAGAAGAAAGGAGGCATTATTAGGGAGAGGCACAGCAGACCGTGAGGCATCAGAACCAACCATGACCTGATATTAAAAACCGGACATGTGGCCTAGGTTACAAAGGAGTTAGGAGGTAATGAGAGGTGATAGGAGCAAACAGGACTAAGTGGGAAAGGTCTGTGATGTGGGGGGTCAAGTGGGCAGCGTTGGTGCCTGGCCACAATCCCCAATATACAATGCTGCTATTATTGGCAGGGAACGGGGCACAATGACATTCAGCACAAACCACCTGGAACACCCACTTTGCTCAGGAATTGCCCCACGAGATCAAGGAGTCTCCTGGCGAGATGAGTGGATGTGGTGGATTGTAGGAGGACTGGTAGGGTAAGCATGGAATGTTGGGGGCAGCAGGGTAGAAGATTTGGAGATTGGGGGCAGGTTATTAGAGGGTCAGCAGTGGAGCTGGTGATACACTCCGGAGGGTATTATAGGTACCATGTATCAGGCTATGGGTACATGCAGAACAGCTGGAGAAATCTGGAATTGCTCTTTAGAACCCGATTGCCCAAATCACCCGGTTATTGTCGGCAGTGATTAAATTGCTCAGACGCCTACACCGGATGGAACAGGAGTCGCCATGTTTTCTGGTATTGTGGTTTCTCCTATTGATTTGTATACATGTCCCCTCCAAGGTGTCACATTCCACAACTACATCCCTGGTGGGACCGATGGCCACGTGTATGTAACAAATAATAGGTTACTGTGAGTGACTGGTGCGAGTCTACGATAAATGAATGGTACATAGCCGATGCTTTGTGGCCAAGATGGGAACCACTGGGGCACTCTGGGAGATATCCTCAGGATCCAGGTGAATATCACTAGTAGGAACGATACGTAACTCTTCCCGTGTTTGGCTATCGGTGGACAATCTGACATTAGAGATCTTTCTCAGAGGGGGGGGCTGTGCAGTGACCCAGGCTCAGGATGAGAGAGCCTATGCTCAGAATAAACCCTGTGCGAGTAATGCACAACATGACCATGATCCGATTGGCTAATAAGGTGAAAGTCCTCTCTCCGCTGGGTTCACTAGGATTAAAAGGCCATTTGCACCATTATGTAAATGCTGGGAGAGAGAACATCCCTGAACATATGGCAGACATATTAGTAAAACAAGCAGGAGCATCAGTGATGACCTAACAGCGCTCGTACATGGCCAGATGTGGGTCCAGATGTGCAGCAATGTGTTCCTCTGGCACAGAAGCCCCGGGGTCACGTCTTCATCTCCGGCCACGGCATGTTTGATGAGGAAACAAATCCTATTAGTACGGTGCGAAGGCGAGGCCGGCCGTAACACAGACTCCATTCAGCGAGGAGGCGGCACCTGGGGACAACGATTCTGTACACCGGCTTCCCAAACAAGCAAACAAATATGTCATAATGGGATGGTCTCATGGGGGGGGGGGGGGGGGGGGAGCAATCCCATCATGTGACCCAGGAGAGAGGAACAAATGCTTATTCTTCACACGTTCCTTGGAAACAAGCAGAACGTCTCAGAAGGTGCAAACGAAAGAAGCAGAAAAAGTACTTTTGCGGCTTCTGTTATATTCCAGGAGTTTACGGAGACCTCAGTGTTATAATCCTATACAATACTGCACCTCAACTCTATGGGGGGAAATCAAGTGTTTTGTGCACCAACAGCCACTAGATGGTGCTGATGGAGCAATCCAGGTGTTGCTCCATTTGGGAGCACACAGCCGCTGACATCACTGGGGTGTGGTATGGCGGTCCGGGGGTCACTATCCCGATGTTGGAATCCCAAACAGTGGGTGGCGAGTGCAAAGAAGCCCCTTGCGGGCCCGGTGGCTCGCTTCGCTCACCACAGGCTCTATTCTCCTTCTATGGGGATCGTGGACCCCCACAAAGGAGAATAGCCCCTGTGGGGGAAAGACATCAACAACATAGGAATAAGAGTTAGGAATGCATTGCAGTACAGGAACCTACAAACACACCAAACGAGGGAACCCTGAATCCAATGGTGTAACAATGCCACCGCAGTCCATACTTGCCTTCTTTAGATTGCACCTCGCCAGGAGATGCCCGGAGAGGCAACACGTTGTGTTTGAAACTGAAATCTGCATTGCATCGTAACAATAGAGCTGTCTAACATTTGTGGGCTACATGCAAAAGCAGCCAGTATTTACCCTGCACAGAAACAATATGATTATATTTATAAATATATATATATATATATATATATTTTTCCCCCCTTGCAATACAACATGGTACGTTCCAGACACAAAGTCACCTGCTTGTTCCCTTTACTGTATCCGTCCCAGAGGTCATTACTGCATAACTCCCAACTTTTGCAGCTCAGCAGTCGGGACGCTGCTGCTGCGCGCCGAAATTTTCGGGGGGGGGGGGGCCTAATTTGGGGGCGTAGCCTATACTCGCCCCCATTTTGCCGCTATGGGGGCATGACCCAGAGGCTCTGTGAGCCTCTAGCCATGCCCCCAGCCCCCTGGCTGCGGGAATAGACGCCTGACAATCGGGACTGTCCCGCTAAAATCGGGACTGTTGGGAGGTATGTTACTGTCTGAAACTAGCCGGTGAGAGGAAGTTTTCTCCTGACCATGATGTATATGCTAAATCGTATAAATGTTTTATATGTGCTTATGTTTTATATGGATTCTCATACCTCCCAACTTTCTTCACAGTAAAATAGGGAGACCCGCGCGAACGGCCTAAAAGGGGCGTGGTCTATGCAAATGAGGGTGAGGCTTATGCTAATTAGTGCGCATGCGCACAGCGTCTATTCGGTCAGATTGGGGGGGGGGGGGAACTCCCAACTCCCCCCCCCCCCCCCGCAGCGGGACACCGACGGCCGCGGGAACGTCCCCAAATATCGGGACATTCCCGCGTTCAGCGGGACAGTTGGGAGGTATGGATTCTGCACATGTAAATTATGCAAATCACATTTAATCACTGTACACGAGGTAAGACGTGCATTGTCGCTTGCAACCTAGCGCACCGGGAGGGGCTATTTGCCATGACTGATGAGTACACATCTGTAATTAGCATTTAGCACTAGTATAGGCATACCTCCCAACACTCCCGATTACCGTGGGAACATCTGTTTTTTTTTCCGCACGGCGTCTATTCCCACAGCCAGGGGTCTGGGGGCATGGCTAGAGGGGGCATGGCCACGCGGGAGAGCCACACGTATAGGCCATGGCCCCTTTAATTAGGCCACACCCCAGAAATTTTCGGCGAGCCTCCAGCATGCTTCTCAGTGTCCCTCCTCTGTCTCCCTAGAAGTTGGGAGGTGTGGTATAGGGTTATTAGATAAAAGCCTGTCAAAATGACAATTTACTTTCACTTTGCGCTGTGACAGTTTGTAGCCCACAATCTCTCTGAAACAGATCAGTGTCCTTGCGAAAATTGCTTTCACTTTCTGTTATGAAAGCACACAGAGGAGTTATTTGTTCCCGTCGAGTGGCCTCTGGTGGTCAGTGGCGGTTCTTCACCTCATAGAGGCGAGGAGTAGTTAGCCTTTTATACTGTATCTATATAGAGTAAGTGTGTTTGCATGGCATTATCCTGTATGCACTGAGAAATACAGCAGATTATCGGGGAGAGAAATGGTTGGGAGACAGGCAGACTCTCCTGTCTCCCAACCATTACTAGTCGGACAGTTTTCGTCTGCGCCCCCCCCCCCCCCCCCCCTCTAAATGATTGTTTGAGTAATACACTAATTCATTGATGAACTGCATCCCGGAGGTTTTGGCCGGCTCCTTGGCGGACAGGTGTTTCAGTGTCTTCCCACACTTGCTTCTTATTAAGTCTTCCAGACATATCTGGGGCCCGGCCAAGAAACACTGCTCGGTGCGACGTCTAACATGAACTTTGCAGATGGATCAGCCCCAGTCTGAGGCGCTGACGGAACACTACACACAAGAATTAACTAGCGGGGATGGGGCCTAGAAAAGAACAACTATTTCATGTTAACAATATATTGTTGCAGCGCTGTTAAGTGGGGATCTCGCAGACAATTTATTAAGTGCTAAGGAAAACTCTGGAACATGTAAAGCGCTGTTCCTCCGTTACTCTGTGGTAACGTCGTCCAATTTCTCTCCTATGTGGGCTGCATAAACCCAAACTGGAACCTAGCGAAGTATTGATGTCATAAAACAGCACGTAGGGTGGTCCGTGGCGAGGGGCAGGAGGTCACGTAATCCAACTGTATTATATACCACACATAAAGGGACAGCCTTTATACAATCTGTAGGTGACCGTTATATGTATTAGGCATAGAACAGAGTGCACATAAGGGACACCATTGTTGGGGTATGTTTTCTGGAACAGGCGCCTCCATTAATAAAGGCCCGATGGTGCCAACTCCCAGAGCCCAGACAGGACACTACCAGCTCCGGAAGCAGAGTTTGATGTCCGGTCCGGCATTCCGGGGTCTTGTCCAGGTCTCCTTCACACGCCACATGTCAGTTGTATAACCTTCATGTACATGGGCAGTATGACTGGCGAGTCCCTGAGCGCCCATACACGTGTGTTTAGCAGTATTACATGCACATGGGCAGTATAACTGGTGAGTCCCTGAGCGCCCATACACGTGTGTTTAGCAGTATTACATGCACATGGGCAGTATGACTGGTGAGTCCCTGAGCGCCCATACACGTGTGTTTAGCAGTATTACATGGGAAGCTACATGTGTATTAGCCTAGAACACCTGGAACCTTTAGCCAGGCCTTGGCTGTAGTTAACTCTGCCTGCCAGGTCCTGCCCACGGCTACATGATGCTGCCAGATGCTGAGTAATACACCCAGAACACACCCACAGCACGGAGAGAAGTTGTACTGTGCAGTTATCAGTACTGTGCATACAATACCAGGTGCTGAGTAATACACCCAGAACACACAGCACGGAGAGATGTTGTACTGTGCAGTTATCAGCACTGTGCATTCAATACCAGGTGATGTGGAATACACCCAGAACACACAGCACAGAGAGAAATTGTACTGTGCAGTTATCCGTACTGTGCATACAATACCAGACGCTGAGTAATACACCCATAACACACAGCACAGAGAGAGGTTGTACTGTGCAGTTATCAGTACTGTGCATACAATACCAGATGCTGAGTAATACACCCAGAACACACAGCACGGAGAGAAGTTGTACTGTGCAGTTATCCGTACTGTGCATACAATACCAGGTGCTGTGGAATACACCCAGAACACACAGTACAGAGAGAAATTGTACTGTGCAGTTATCCGTACTGTGCATACAATACCAGACGCTGAGTAATACACCCATAACACACAGCACAGAGAGAGGTTGTACTGTGCAGTTATCAGTACTGTGCATACAATACCAGATGCTGAGTAATACACCCAGAACACACAGCACAGAGAGAAGTTGTACTGTGCAGTTATCAGTACTGTGCATACAATACCAGGTGCTGAGTAATACACCCAGAACACACCCACAGCACGGAGAGAAGTTGTACTGTGTAGTTATCAGTACTGTGCATGCAATACCAGATGCTGAGTAATACATCCAGAACACACAGCAGAGAGAAGTTGTACTGTGCAGTTATCAGCACTGTGCATACAATACCAGATGCTGAGTAATACATCCAGATCACACAGCATGGAGAGATGTTGTACTGTGCAGTTATCCGTACTGTGCATACAATACTAGATGCTGAGTAATACACCCAGAACACACAACACAGAGAGAAGTTGTACTGTGCAGTTATCAGTACTGTGCATACAATACCAGATGCTGAGTAATACACCCAGAACACACAGCACGGAGAGAAGTTGTACTGTGCAGTTATCCGTACTGTGCATACAATACCAGGTGCTGTGGAATACACCCAGAACACACAGTACAGAGAGAAGTTCTACTGTGCAGTTATCAGTACTGTGCATACAATACCAGATGCTGAGTAATACACCCAGAGCACACAACACAGAGAGAAGTTGTACTGTGCCGTTATCAGCACTGTGCATACAATACCAGGTGCTGTGAAATACACCCAGAACACACAGCACAGAGAGAAGTTGTACTGTGCAGTTATCAGTACTGTGCATACAATACCAGACGCTGAGTAATACACTCAGAACACACAGCACAGAGGCCCTTATTCTGATCGGTGCGGCCGGAGCCGCATATGCGGCTCCGACCGCACAGACGAATCCCCGCCTTGCGTACGGATCGCCACCTCCGTCCGTACGCGGATATGTGGCGATCCGTATGAAAGTGGACGGGGATACGCCTCCTCCACCTTGGGAGCTGCCCCTGCATTCGATGGTCGCCGAACATCGAATGCAGGGCCGCACGCTCCACCAGGTCCCGCAACACAAGACCACACGGACACTTGTCCGTGTGAAATCTTGTATTGGGGCGGGCAGCTGACATCCGGCGATGTCAGCTGCCCGCCCCCTACACGCGCGTCATGGCCTCATTACCATGCATACGCCCCGCGTTTGCATGGGAACGCCCATGAAACGCGGGGCGTATGCATAGGGAAATGAGGCTAAGTAGCCCCTCACGCCCCTATCCGCCCCCTTTGCGGCGGTCAAAAGAAGTGTGCGGCGATTTCGCCTGCACATGCGCAGAGTGCCCTCTGCACATGCGCAGAGCGAAAACATCGGCGGAACGGCCGCATGCGGCCGTTTCCGAACCGATCAGAATAAGGGCCAGAGAGAGGTTGTACTGTGCAGTTATCAGTACTGTGCATACAATACCAGATGCTGAGAAATACACCCAAAACACACAGCACAGAGAGAGGTTGTACTGTGCAGTTATCAGTACTGTGCATACAATACCAGGTGCTGAGTAATACACCCAGAACACACCCACAGCACGGAGAGAAGTTGTACTGTGCAGTTATCAGCACTATGCATACAATACCAGATGCTGAGAAATACACCCAAAACACACAGCACAGAGAGAAGTTGTACTGTGCAGTTATCAGTACTGTGCATACAATACCAGGTGCTGAGTAATACACCCAGAACACACCCACAGCACGGAGAGAAGTTGTACTGTGCAGTTATCAGCACTATGCATACAATACCAGATGCTGATTAATACACCCAGAACACACAGCACAGAGAGAAGTTGTACTGTGCAGTTATCAGTACTGTGCATACAATACCAGGTGCTGAGTAATACACCCAGAACACATCCACAGCACGGAGAGAAGTTGTACTGTGCAGTTATCAGCACTATGCATACAATACCAGATGCTGATTAATACACCCAGAACACACAGCAGAGAGAGAAGTTGTACTGTGTAGTTATCAGTACTGTGCATACAATACCAGATGCTGAGTAATACACCCAGAACACACAGCACGGAGAGAAGTTGTACTGTGTAGTTATCAGTACTGTGCATACAATACCAGACGCTGAGTAATACCCCCAGAACACACAGCAGAGAGAGAAGTTGTACTGTGTAGTTATCAGTACTGTGCATACAATACCAGGTGCTGAGTAATACACCCAGAACACGTCCACAGCACGGTGAGAAGTTGTACTGTGCAGTTATCAGCACTGTGCATACAATACCAGATGCTGAGTAATACACCCAGATCACACAGCATGGAGAGATGTTGTACTGTGCAATTATCCGTACTGTGCATACAATACTAGATGCTGAGTAATACACCCAGAACACACAACACAGAGAGAAGTTGTACTGTGCAGTTATCAGTACTGTGCATACAATACCAGACGCTGAGTAATACACCCAGAACACACAGCACAAAGAGAAGTTGTACTGTGCAGTTATCAGTACTGTGCATACAATACCAGATGCTGAGTAATACACCCAGAACACACAGCACGGAGAGAAGTTGTACTGTGCAGTTATCCGTACTGTGCATACAATACCAGGTGCTGTGGAATACACCCAGAACACACAGTACAGAGAGAAGTTCTACTGTGCAGTTATCAGTACTGTGCATACAATACCAGATGCTGAGTAATACACCCAGAGCACACAACACAGAGAGAAGTTGTACTGTGCAGTTATCCGTACTGTGCATACAATACAAGGTGCTGTGGAATACACCCAGAACACACAGCACAGAGAGAAGTTGTACTGTGCAGTTATCCGTACTGTGCATACAATACCAGACGCTGAGTAATACACTCAGAACACACAGCACAGAGAGAGGTTGTACTGTGCAGTTATCAGTACTGTGCATACAATACCAGATGCTGAGAAATACACCCAGAACACACAGCACAGAGAGAAGTTGTACTGTGCAGTTATCAGTACTGTGCATACAATACCAGGTGCTGAGTAATACACCCAGAACACACCCACAGCACGGAGAGAAGTTGTACTGTGCAGTTATCAGCACTATGCATACAATACCAGATGCTGATTAATACACCCAGAACACACAGCAGAGAGAGAAGTTGTACTGTGTAGTTATCAGTACTGTGCATACAATACCAGATGCTGTGGAATACACACAGAACACACAGCACAGAGAGAAGTTGTACTGTGCAGTTATCAGTACTGTGCATACAATACCAGATGCTGAGTAATACACCCAGAACACACAGCACGGAGAGAAGTTGTACTGTGTAGTTATCAGTACTGTGCATACAATACCAGACGCTGAGTAATACCCCCAGAACACACAGCAGAGAGAGAAGTTGTACTGTGTAGTTATCAGTACTGTGCATACAATACCAGGTGCTGAGTAATACACCCAGAACACGTCCACAGCACGGTGAGAAGTTGTACTGTGCAGTTATCAGCACTGTGCATACAATACCAGATGCTGAGTAATACACCCAGATCACACAGCATGGAGAGATGTTGTACTGTGCAATTATCCGTACTGTGCATACAATACTAGATGCTGAGTAATACACCCAGAACACACAACACAGAGAGAAGTTGTACTGTGCAGTTATCAGTACTGTGCATACAATACCAGACGCTGAGTAATACACCCAGAACACACAGCACAAAGAGAAGTTGTACTGTGCAGTTATCAGTACTGTGCATAAAATACCAGATGCTGAGTAATACACCCAGAACACACAGCACGGAGAGAAGTTGTACTGTGCAGTTATCCGTACTGTGCATACAATACCAGGTGCTGTGGAATACACCCAGAACACACAGTACAGAGAGAAGTTCTACTGTGCAGTTATCAGTACTGTGCATACAATACCAGATGCTGAGTAATACACCCAGAGCACACAACACAGAGAGAAGTTGTACTGTGCAGTTATCCGTACTGTGCATACAATACAAGGTGCTGTGGAATACACCCAGAACACACAGCACAGAGAGAAGTTGTACTGTGCAGTTATCCGTACTGTGCATACAATACCAGACGCTGAGTAATACACTCAGAACACACAGCACAGAGAGAGGTTGTACTGTGCAGTTATCAGTACTGTGCATACAATACCAGATGCTGAGAAATACACCCAGAACACACAGCACAGAGAGAAGTTGTACTGTGCAGTTATCAGTACTGTGCATACAATACCAGGTGCTGAGTAATACACCCAGAACACACCCACAGCACGGAGAGAAGTTGTACTGTGCAGTTATCAGCACTATGCATACAATACCAGATGCTGATTAATACACCCAGAACACACAGCAGAGAGAGAAGTTGTACTGTGTAGTTATCAGTACTGTGCATACAATACCAGATGCTGAGTAATACACCCAGAACACACAGCACAGAGAGAAGTTGTACTGTGCAGTTATCAGTACTGTGCATACAATACCAGGTGCTGATTAATACACCCAGAACACACCCACAGCACGGAGAGAAGTTGTACTGTGTAGTTATCAGTACTGTGCATACAATACCAGACGCTGAGTAATACCCCCAGAACACACAGCAGAGAGAGAAGTTGTACTGTGTAGTTATCAGTACTGTGCATATAATACCAGGTGCTGAGTAATACACCCAGAACACGTCCACAGCACGGTGAGAAGTTGTACTGTGCAGTTATCAGCACTGTGCATACAATACCAGATGCTGAGTAATACACCCAGAACACACAGCAGAGAGAAGTTGTACTGTGTAGTTATCAGTACTGTGCATACAATACCAGATGCTGAGTAATACACCCAGAACACACAACACAGAGAGAAGTTGTACTGTGCAGATATCAGTACTGTGCATACAATACCAGATGCTGAGTAATACACCCAGAACACACAGCACGGAGAGAAGTTGTACTGTGCAGTTATCAGCACTGTGCATACAATACCAGATGCTGAGTAATACACCCAGAACACACAGCACATAGAGAAGTTGTACTGTGCAGTTATTAGTACTGTGCATACAATACCAGATGCTGAGTAATACACCCAGAACACACAGCACGGAGAGAAGTTGTACTGTGCATACAATACCAGATGCTGAGTAATACACCCAGAGCACACAGCACACAGAGAAGTTGTACTGTGCAGTTATCAGCACTGTGCATACAATACCAGGTGCTGTGGAATACACCCAGAACACACAGCGCATACAATACCAGACGCTGAGTAATACCCCCAGAACACACAGCATAAAGAGAAGTTGTACTGTGCAGTTATCAGTACTGTGCATACAATACCAGGTGCTGAAAAATGCACCCAGAACACACCCACAGCACGGATAGAAGTTGTACTGTGCCGTTAACAGCACTGTGCATACAATACCAGGTGCTGTGGAATACACACAGAACACACAGCACAGAGAGAAGTTGTACTGTGCAGTTATCAGTACTGTGCATACAATACCAGGTGCTGAATAATACACCCAGAACACACCCACAGCACGGATAGTAATACACCCAGAACACACAGCACGGAGAGAAGTTGTACTGTGCATACAATACCAGGTGCTGAGTAATACACCCAGAACACACCCACAGCATGGAGAGAAGTTGTACTGTGCAGTTATCAGCACTATGCATACAATACCAGATGCTGATTAATACACCCAGAACACACAGCAGAGAGAGAAGTTGTGCTGTGTAGTTATCAGTACTGTGAATACAATACCAGATGCTGAGTAATACACCCAGAACACACAGCACAGAGAGAAGTTGTACTGTGCAGTTATCAGTACTGTGCATACAATACCAGGTGCTGAGTAATACACCCAGAACACACCCACAGCACGGAGAGAAGTTGTACTGTGCAGTTATCAGCACTGTGCATACAATACCAGATGCTGAGTAATACACCCAGAACACACAGCACATAGAGAAGTTGTACTGTGCAGTTATCAGTACTGTGCATACAATACCAGATGCTGAGTAATACACCCAGAACACACAGCACGGAGAGAAGTTGTACTGTGCATACAATACCAGATGCTGAGTAATACACCCGGAACACACAACACAGAGAGAAGTTGTACTGTGCAGTTATCAGTACTGTGCATACAATACCAGACGCTGAGTAATGCACCCAGAGCACACAGAGAAGTTGTACTGTGCAGTTATCAGCAATGTGCATACAATACCAGGTGCTGTGGAATACACCCAGAACACACAGCCCAGAGAGAAGTTGTACTGTGCAGTTATCAGCACTGTGCATACAATACCAGGTGCTGTGGAATACACCCAGAACACACAGCACAGAGAGAAGTTGTACTGTGCAGTTATCCGTACTGTGCATACAATACCAGATGCTGAGTAATACACCCAGAACACACAGCACGTAGAGAAGTTGTACTGTGCAGTTATCAGTACTGTGCATACAATACCAGATGCTGAGTAATACACCCAGAACACACAACACAGAGAGAAGTTGTACTGTGCAGTTATTAGTACTGTGCATACAATACCAGATGCTGAGTAATACACCCAGAACACACAGCACGGAGAGAAGTTGTACTGTGCATACAATACCAGATGCTGAGTAATACACCCAGAGCACACAGCACACAGAGAAGTTGTACTGTGCAGTTATCAGCACTGTGCATACAATACCAGGTGCTGTGGAATACACCCAGAACACACAGCGCATACAATACCAGACGCTGAGTAATACCCCCAGAACACACAGCATAAAGAGAAGTTGTACTGTGCAGTTATCAGTACTGTGCATACAATACCAGGTGCTGAAAAATGCACCCAGAACACACCCACAGCACGGATAGAAGTTGTACTGTGCCGTTAACAGCACTGTGCATACAATACCAGGTGCTGTGGAATACACACAGAACACACAGCACAGAGAGAAGTTGTACTGTGCAGTTATCAGTACTGTGCATACAATACCAGGTGCTGAATAATACACCCAGAACACACCCACAGCACGGATAGTAATACACCCAGAACACACAGCACGGAGAGAAGTTGTACTGTGCATACAATACCAGGTGCTGAGTAATACACCCAGAACACACCCACAGCATGGAGAGAAGTTGTACTGTGCAGTTATCAGCACTATGCATACAATACCAGATGCTGATTAATACACCCAGAACACACAGCAGAGAGAGAAGTTGTGCTGTGTAGTTATCAGTACTGTGCATACAATACCAGATGCTGAGTAATACACCCAGAACCCACAGCACAGAGAGAAGTTGTACTGTGCAGTTATCAGTACTGTGCATACAATACCAGGTGCTGAGTAATACACCCAGAACACACCCACAGCACGGAGAGAAGTTGTACTGTGCAGTTATCAGCACTGTGCATACAATACCAGATGCTGAGTAATACACCCAGAACACACAGCACATAGAGAAGTTGTACTGTGCAGTTATCAGTACTGTGCATACAATACCAGATGCTGAGTAATACACCCAGAACACACAGCACGGAGAGAAGTTGTACTGTGCATACAATACCAGATGCTGAGTAATACACCCGGAACACACAACACAGAGAGAAGTTGTACTGTGCAGTTATCAGTACTGTGCATACAATACCAGACGCTGAGTAATGCACCCAGAGCACACAGCACACAGAGAAGTTGTACTGTGCAGTTATCAGCAATGTGCATACAATACCAGGTGCTGTGGAATACACCCAGAACACACAGCCCAGAGAGAAGTTGTATTGTGCAGTTATCCGTGCTGTGCATATAATACCAGACGCTGAGTAATGCACCCAAAACACACAGCATGGCGAGAAGTTGTACTGTGCAGTTATCAGTACTGTGCATACAATACCAGATGCTGAGTAATACACTCAGAACACACAGCATAAAGAGAAGTTGTACTGTGCAGTTATCAGTACTGTGCATACAATACCAAGTGCTGAAAAATGCACCCAGAACACACCCACAGCACGGATAGAAGTTGTACTGTGCCGTTAACAGCACTGTGCATACAATACCAGGTGCTGTGAAATACACACAGAACACACAGCACAGAGAGAAGTTGTACTGTGCAGTTATCAGTACTGTGCATACAATACCAGGTGCTGAATAATACACCCAGAACACACCCACAGTATGTATAGTAATACACCCAGAACACACAGCACGGAGAGAAGTTGTACTGTGCATACAATACCAGGTGCTGAGGTATACAGTTGTACTGTGCATACAATACCAGGTGCTGAGGAATACACCCAGTACACAGAGCACAGAGCGAAGTTGTACTGTGCCATTATCAGCACTGTGCATACAATACCAGGTACTGAAAAATGCACCCAGAACACACAGCACGGAGAGAAGTTGTACTGTGCCGTTATCAGCACTGTGCATACAATACCAGGTGCTGAGTAATACACCCAGAATACACAGCACGGGGAGAAGTTGTACTGTGCCATTATCAGCACTGTGCATACAATACCAGGTGCTGAAAAATGCACCCAGAACACACAGCACAGAGAGAAGTTGTACTGTGCAGTTATCAGTATTATGCAAACAATACCAGATGCTGAGTAATACACCCAGAACACGCAGCACGGAGAGAAGTTGTACTGTGCCGTTATCAGTACTGTGCATACAATACTAGGTGCTGAATAATACACCCACAGCACGGATAGAAGTTGTACTGTGCCGTTATCAGCACTATCCATACAATACCAGGTGCTGAGTAGTACACCCAGAACACACAGCACGGAGAGAAGTTGTACTGTGCATACAATACCAGGTGCTGAGGAATACACCCAGTACACAGAGCACAGAGAGAAGTTATACTGTGCAGTTATCAGCACTGTGCATACAATACCAGGTGCTGAAAAATGCACCCAGAACACACAGAACAGAGAGAAGTTGTACTGTGCCATTATCAGCACCGTGCATACAATACCAGGTACTGAAAAATGCACCCAGAACACACAGCACGGAGAGAAGTTGTACTGTGCCGTTATCAGCACTGTGCATACAATACCAGGTGCTGAGTAATACACCCAGAATACACAGCACGGGGAGAAGTTGTACTGTGCCATTATCAGCACTGTGCATACAATACCAGGTGCTGAAAAATGCACCCAGAACACACAGCACAGAGAGAAGTTGTACTGTGCAGTTATCAGTATTATGCAAACAATACCAGATGCTGAGTAATACACCCAGAACACGCAGCACGGAGAGAAGTTGTACTGTGCCGTTATCAGTACTGTGCATACAATACTAGGTGCTGAATAATACACCCACAGCACGGATAGAAGTTGTACTGTGCCGTTATCAGCACTATCCATACAATACCAGGTGCTGAGTAATACACCCAGAACACACAGCATGGAGAGAAGTTGTACTGTGCATACAATACCAGGTGCTGAGGAATACACCCAGTACACAGAGCACAGAGAGAAGTTATACTGTGCAGTTATCAGCACTGTGCATAGAATACCAGGTGCTGAAAAATGCACCCAGAACACACAGAACAGAGAGAAGTTGTACTGTGCCATTATCAGCACCGTGCATACAATACCAGGTACTGAAAAATTGACCCAGAACACACAGCACGGAGAGAAGTTGTACTGTGCCGTTATCAGCACTGTGCATACACTACCAGGTGCTGAATAATACACCCAGAACACACAGCACGGGGAGAAGTTGTACTGTGCCGTTATCAGCACTGTGCATACAATACCAGGTGCTGAAAAATGCACCCGGAACACACAGCACGGGGAGAAGTTGTACTGTGCTGTTATCAGTTCTGTGAATACAATACCAGGTGCTGAGTAATACACCCAGAGCACACAGCACAGAAAGCAGTGAACTCTGCAAAAGTGTGAACAAATGATAACTATCTCTGGAATATACTGAAATATGCAGGTGTATGCCTGTCATTACTACACTGCAAACATCCCTATACAGTATACAACCAATAGCTGACACATAGGGACACGGCACAGACTGAATGACACAGGTAACACACTGCATAAGAACCTCAGAGCACTAAGGGCTGGAGCAGATGTGATCTAGTGATGCCAGCCTGCAGATGGCAATGTATACCCCCCCTTCCCACTTATTGCCTCTTACCTGTGGGGTCCCGATGCCCGGGGTGGAGCAGGTAACTGGACACAGTCAGTGGGCAGAGTTGTTCCAGATCCTCAGGAGTCGAGCAGGTAAGCAGAGCGGCTCCAGGTGCTCCGGGATGGAGCAGGTAACTGGACCTTTTCAGCGGGCAGAGTGGGTGTAGCGGCTCCAGGTGTTCGGAGATGGAGCAGGTAACTGGACCTTTTCAGCAGGGAGAGTGAGTGCAGCGGCTCCAGGTGCCCAGGGGTGGAGCAGGTAACTGGACACGGTCAGTGGGCAGAGGGGGTGCAGCAGGTAACTGGACCTGGTCAGTGGACAGAGTGGCTCCAGGTGCCTGGGGGTGGAGCAGGTAACCAGACACGGTCAGTGGGCAGAGCAGCTCCAGATGCCCAGGGGTGGAGCAGGTAACGGGACAGTCAGCGGGCAGAGCAGGTGCATGGGGGTGGAGCAGGTAACTGGACACAGTCAGCGGGCAGAGTGGGTGCAGACGCTCCAAGTGCTCGGGGATGGTGCAGGTAACTGACCGCGGGCAGAGGGGATGCAGAGGTAACTGGACACGGTCAGCGGGCAGAGGGGGTGCAGCAGGTAACTGGCCACAGCCAGCGGGCAGAAGGGGTGCAGCGGCTGCAGGTGCCCAGGGGTGAAGCAGGTAATGATACGGTCAGTGGGTAGAGGGGGTGATGCCGGTAACAGAACCGGGCAGCGGGCATAGGGGGTGAAGCAGGTAACTGGACACAGTCAGCGGGCAATGTGGGTGCAGCGGCTCAAGATGCCCAGGGGTGAAGCAGGGAACTGGAGACGGTCAGCGGGAAGAGGGGATGCAGCAGCTCCAGATGCCCAGGGGTGAAGCAGGTAACAGGACACAGTCAGTGGGCAGAGGGGGTGCAGTGGCTCAAGATCCCCAGGGGTGAAGCAGGTAACTGGGGACCGTCAGAGGAGGTGCAGCAGGTAACTGGGCCCGGGCAGAGGGTGTGCAGCGGCTCCAGGTGCCCAGGGGTGAAACAGGTAACTGGATTGGGTCAGCGGGCAGAGGGGGTGCAGCAGGTAACTGGGCCCGGGCTGCGGCGCACACAGATGTCATGGACTGTTATGGTCTCGGTTCTGTAGGTGTCTGTCGCCTCTCGGTTACAGACAGTCTGCACCTTTTCTAGCTGCTGTCAGACAGACTGTTAGGAATTCTCCCTTATAGACACCCAGCTCTGCTCCTTCCTTTATTCATTTACCCTTATAACAGCCCCCTCCTCCTTCCCTCCCCTCCCACAGCCCCCGTATCCCAAACCCACCCCCGTCCCATCATTCAGCTGAACATCCCTCTATCATTTTTTGTTTAAGTCTGTGTTACTGTCTGGCC
Organism: Crinia signifera; assembly: GCF_055691185.1. Classification (NCBI taxonomy): domain Eukaryota; kingdom Metazoa; phylum Chordata; class Amphibia; order Anura; family Myobatrachidae; genus Crinia; species Crinia signifera. The sequence continues at coordinate 14,544,472 of NC_139225.1, read as the reverse complement.
TGACGTCACCCATAAACACAGCATTAACCGCTGCCCTGCCAGATGCCTCCCAGCGGCTGCACAAGGATTTCCGGGGTGCAGGGGTGGAAAAAACACCACAAGTACAAAAAAGCCCATGAAAAAACTCCCAGAAGCATAGACCCAAAATAGTCCATCGCGAAGGGTTAAATCAGAGCCGGGGCCTGTTGTTATGGCACCTGCTGCATTATTAAGGTGTAACGGCCATTATAACGCAATATTATACACGCAGGCGTGCCGGGGAACAGGCAATGCAAGGGTTACTGACCGCACTGGCAGTCATAGGGTTAAGCCAACATTACTACTAGATACAGTGAGGGCTTAATCCCTACCTGGACGTCTGTAGTCATTAGACTATGCCCACAATAGCCGCGGGGTTACTCCTGGCATCTCATGCCCTGTACTTGCTGCTGCCACGCTGGGCCTGTCATGGGCAATGTTTGCAGGCGTCTAGACACATTAATACCTACACGGTTGCCAGCATATGAAATGAATTTCCCTGGGGCACGCTGCCACTGGGCAGGTGCGTGTAATAACGTCACACGCAGGGTCGATTACGATAGGTGTGCCCACCGTGGTTGTCTGCAGAAGATCAGCGTCCGTGGTGTGTATTAAAACGACAGCTCTGCAGGACAGATGCTGACACAGAGGAGCCGGTGACTACATACCGTGGGATCAGACTGGGGCAGGAGTACAGATGGGGGAGCATTATGTGCTACACGTGTATTCTGCCTTACCCCTCCTGCGATGGCAGCAGTCCCGTCTCTGTACATATACAGCCGTGGCCACATAGATACAGACTGTGGTAGCAGGTAAGTAGCACGTGGCCCATCCAGTCCACCCCTTATGGTAACTTCACACCCTATTAGATCCTTATACGGATACTAAGCAAGTGTATCTTGTTCTACTGTCTCAGCCTCTACCGCCTCTGATGGGAGGCTATTCCACGTACCCACTACCCTGTCTGTGCCATCAGAACGGACGTGTTCGACTCACAGAAGAGATTCTCAGCCTTGCACAGTCACCTCCAGCTGTGGCAGCATGTGGGGGGGGGGGGGGGGGGTCAAACTGATGCCTGCGGGGCATTAGGAATTAGACCAGGGGGTAACCTCATACCCGCAGCAATCCCCCCCAATAACACTAATTATCCCCACATTATACCTGCCCATTGCATACATTCTACTCTCGGTCCGCTCTGCCAGGTACCATGGTCTCCACCCACACCCCCACCTCCGTGCCCCAATATCCCGCTTGGTGCCCTATTGGTCAGTGGCACAGCCAGTTCTACTCTATGGGGGCGCGGTGTATGGAGCCAGATTACTATCTGACGCTACAATAACCAGACAACGCCGTCATATACAGGCCGGAAACTACTCGAGAACAGATTACACATTACATTGTATTACCGAAATGGGGACCTCTCTCCTGGGACTGGGCTGGTGGAGCTCATACGGTTACCCCAATACTAATTAGGTGATCTCAGCATATACTGTATCTCGCTAAATGGATCTTCAGATTATCTCCAAGACAGTCACAGACGATGAATAATTATATCTATTGTCTAGAACATAACATAGACACTTCTACATAATGCTAACTATGGACAGAATTTCATTGATCTCTTAGGGTACGTTATTACCCCCACATTACGTATAAGAGTGCCACACATTATGTATCAGTGCCCACATTATGCATAAGAGTCCCTACATTACATATAAGAGTCCCCACATTACGTTTCAGAGCCCCATTACGCATCAGTGCCTACATTACATACAGTATCAGAGTCCCCGAACTACATATCAGAGTCCCCACATTACGTATGAGTCATCACATTACGTATCAGAGTCCCCACATCACATATCAGAGTGCCCACATTACCTATCAGAGTCCTCACATTACGTATCAGAGTCCCCACATTACCTATCAGAGTCCTCACATTACGTATCAGAGTCCCCACATTATGTATCAGAGTCCCCACATCACATATCATAGTGCCCACATTACGTATCAGAGTCCCCACATCACATATCAGAGTGCCCACATTATGTATCAGAGTCCCCAAATTACGTATCAGAGTACCCACATTATGCATCATTGCCCACATTACGTATAAGAGTCCCCAGATTAAGTATCAGAGTCCCCACATTATGTATCAGAGTGCTCACATTATGTATCAGAGTCCCCACATTACGTATCAGGGTCCCCACATTACATATCAGAGTCCCGACATTACGCATCAGTGCCAAAATTACGTATCAGAGTCCCCACATTATGTATCAGAGTGCTCACATTACACATCAGAGTCCCCACATTATGTATCAGAGTGCTCACATTACGCATCAGAGTCCCCACATTACACATCAGAGTCCCCACATTACCTACCACCGACCATTACCACATCAGTCTTTGGTTTATGTCGGCCTTTTGCGTGTTCATCCTTTTGGTGGTGACTTGTACTATCTAAATACTGTCAACCTATGGACCATATACCCCACAAAAGGGTTTTGCACAGTACATACAGAGGGAAGAGACACTGCCGTACCTCTCATACAAGTACCTCTGTTGATGATCGCTGGCTGGTGGGGTGGAGTTCCTCACTCCTGTGAATGCTGCTGTCACAGTAATGGAGGTAACATGAGTATGTCAGCCTATATCTGGTACAGGTGATTCAGACCTGGGGGGGGGCCTCAGAGGGTTAATACCCCCAGCCCCCCCCCCCCCCTATCTAAAGGGCCCCCTGTGGTCAGCATGTTTTCCCAAATAAGTTGGGGTGGGGGGGGGGGGGGCTCAGGGGGTCAATACCCCCAACCCCCCTATCTAGGGGCCCCCTGTGGTAAGCATGTATTCCCAAAAAAGTTTTTTTTACCTAAAGGTTTTGTGCATGGGAGTGGGGTAGTGCTGCAGCTTCACCAATCATCTAATGGGATTAATGGTGCTGAGCATCGGGAGCTGAGGCACACTGAGTGCACAAGTGTGCAGTGCATTACTGGAAGTTGACAAAGTCCCACGAGACTTTGCACAAAAGGTCAGAGGCTGAGAGGCTTGTGCTGAGCTCTGATTGGTGGAGCTCATCACATACTTCTCAGACCTTTGTAGGACAGCAGCAGCAGCCTCATTATGGGAGGGTTTTTTATCAGAGGCAGTGCTGAGCCTGTGAGGTCTCCCACAGAGCAAGCTACAGCGGGACAAACAGGATTTTCATGTGGTGTGTGTGTATGTATGTATATAGTTTTATATATATATATATATATATATATATATACTAGGTGATTCATCGCGCCCTACGGGCGCTCTTCACACCCTCGTAAGGGGCTGCGCCCCCTTAATTTGTGAACGTTTGTATATGAGAAATATGGTTAGAATTGTATGAAAGATGCCCTGTATTGCAACTTAGGTGTCCGCGAATCGCGGGAGGGGGGGTCGCGGAGGCTGCCGCGAATTGCAGGAGGGGGGGTCGCGGGGGGTGCCGCGAATTGCAGGAGGGGGGGTTGTGGGGGGGGGGTGGATGCTGCGAATCGCGGGAGGGGAGGGATTGCAGAGAATCGCGGGATGGGGGTCGCGGGGTGGGTTGCCGCAAATCGTGGGAGGGGGGTTACGGGGGCGGGGGTTGCGGCGAATCATGGTAGGGGGGTCGCGGGGGGTGTGCCGTGAATCACGGGAGGGGGGGTCACGGGGTGGGGTGCCGAGAATCGCGGGGGGGTGTGTGTGTGCCGTGAATCGCGGGAGTGGGGGTTGCGGGGGGGGTGTGACGCGAATCGCCACAAGAAAAAATCAACACAGAAAGGTCAACACATGTAAATGTTGACATAAGTGTGGCACTTCATTGGTGTCCATGTCGACAAATGAGAATGAATATGAAAACATTCAAAAAATGAAAAAAAAAAACTTCAAAAACTCATGTCAACCTTTTTCATTGTCGACCATAGCCATGTCAGTGTTTTCCATGTGCAATTTAATTCTGGAGCTGCCGCGAATCGCGGGGGGGTGCCGCGAATTGCGGGAGGGGGGGTCGCGGGGGTGGGTGCCGCGAATCGCGGGAGGGGGGGTTACGGGGCGGGGGTTGCGGCGAATCATGGGAGGGGGGGTCGCGGGGGTGTGCCGTGAATCACGGGAGGGGGGGTCACGGGATGGGGTGCCGAGAATCGCGGGGGAGGTGTGTGTGTGTGTGCCGTGAATCGCGGGAGTGGGGGTTGTGGGGGGGGGGGGTGGGGGGGTGTGACGCAAATCGCCACAAGAAAAAATCAACACAGAAAGGTCAACACATGTAAATGTTGACATAAGTGTGGCACTTCATTGGTGTCCATGTCGACACATGAGAATGAATATGAAAATATTCAAAAAATGAAAAAAAACTTCAAAAACTCATGTCAACCTTTTTCATTGTCGACCATAGCCATGTCAGTGTTTTCCATGTGCAATTTAATTCTGGAGCTGCCGCGAATCAGGGGGGGTGCCGCGAATTGCGGGAGGGGGGGGTCGCGGGGTTGGGTGCCGCGAATCGCGGGAGGGCGGGGTTCACAGGGGTTCCGGTGGGGGGTTGCCGCGAATTGCGGGAGGTGGGGGGTCACGGGGGGTGCCGCGAATCGCGGGGGGGGGGGTTGCGGGGGGGTGTGACGCGAATCGCCACAAGAAAAAATCAACACAGAAAGGTCAACACATGTAAATGTTGACATAAGTGTGCCACTTCATTGGTGTCCATGTTGACACATGACAATGAATATGAAAACATTCAAAAAATGAAATAAATCTTCAAAAACTCATGTCAACCTTTTTCATTGTCGACCATAGCCGTGCCAGTGTTTTGCATGTGCCATTTAATACTGGGGCTGCCGCGAATCGCGGGGGGTGCCGCGATTTGCGGGAGGGGGGGGTTGCGGGGGGTGGGTGCCGCGAATCGCGGGAGAGCGGGGTTCATGGAGGTTCCGGTGGGGGGTTGCCGCGAATTGCGGGAGGGGTCGCAGGGGGGTGCCGCGAATCGCCGGAGGGGGGTTGCGGGGGGTGTGACGCGAATCGCCACAAGAAAAAAATCAACACAGAAAGGTCAACACATGTAAATGTTGACATAAGTGTGGCACTTCATTGGTGTCCATGTCGACACATGAGAATGAATATGAAAATATTCAAAAAATGACAAAAAAACTTCAAAAACTCATGTCAACCTTTTTCATTGTCGACCATAGCCATGTCAGTGTTTTCCATGTGCAATTTAATTCTGGAGCTGCCGCGAATCACGGGGGGGTGCCGCGAATTGCGGGAGGGGGGGTCGCGGGGGTGGGTGCCGTGAATCGCGGGAGGGCGGGGTTCACAGGGGTTCCGGTGGGGGGTTGCCGCGAATTGCGGGAGGTGGGGGGTCACGGGGGGTGCCGCGAATCGCGGGAGGGGGGGTTGCGGGGGGGGTGTGACGCGAATCGCCACAAGAAAAAATCAACACAGAAAGGTCAACACATGTAAATGTTGACATAAGTGTGCCACTTCATTGGTGTCCATGTCGACACATGACAATGAATATGAAAAAATTAAAAAAATTGGTACTTATGTAATATCTGGGCTCCTGTTTTTCTTATGAGACCGTGTCCCCTCGCGGGGCTCGCTGCGCTCGCCACGCTTCGGGCACGGTGGCTCGCTGCGCTCGCCACACTATATAAAATCAACTCCATGCGTATTTGGATAGTAGGGGTATGAAAAAATGGGGTGCATTTAACATGGGAGTCCAGATAATACATAAGTACCAAAAAATTAAAAATAAATCTTCAAAAACTCATGTCAACCTTTTTCATTGTCGACCATAGCCATGTCAGTGTTTTGCATGTGCCATTTAATCCTGGGGCTGCTGCGAATTGCGGGGGGGGGTGCCGCGAATCGCGGGAGGGGGGTTGCAGGGGGGGTGCCGCCAATCGTGCAAGGGGGGGTCGCGGGGGGGTTCTTTTTGCCGCGAATCGCGGGAGGGAGGTCGCGGGGGGGGGTGTTTTTTCCGCGAATCGGGGGGGGGGGGGTCACGGGGGAGGGTTTGCCGCGATTCGTGGGAGGGGGGGGGGTCGCGGGGTGGTGGTTATGCCGCGAATTGCGGGAGGGGTCGTGGGGGGGTTCTTTTTGCAGCGAATCGCGGGAGGGGGGGTCGCGGGGGTGTTTTTGCTGCGAATCGCGGTAGGGGGGGTCGCGGGGGAGCGGGTGTTTTTGCCGCGAATCGCGGGAGGGGGGGGTGCGCGGGGGGGGGGGGGGGGGTTTGCCGCAAATCGCGGGAGGGGGGCGCTCACCTGGTGGCTGTGGAGTAGCAGTGCTGGGCAACATGGGAAGGCAGTGGGTGTCTGGCACTGTCTGTGGGCTCACTGGGCTGGTTCTCTGTCACATACCTCCCAACATGACCCTCTCCAGGAGGGACACAATGCTCTGTTTCTAGACTTCCCCTTAATGTATGATTGCCATCACCTGTTTTAAACAGGTTAATTTCTCAGAAAGGTGTTCAGCACAGATGAAGGCAATCACACATTAAGAGGAAAGTCCAGGAACAGAGCGTTATAGACACAGACACCCACTTTGAGTGACAGATGTAGCCAAATATATAGGAGATATATATATACATATATATATACGGGCACATCCCCATTAGAGCGTTTAGATGATCAGGCTCTTATACTGTACATTCTAGATCTAATACTAGCAGGTTTGTACGTACTCTCCCATGTCATTTTCCCTATTCTTTCTGACAACCTTCATTTATAGACTACATATATTATGGGTACAACTCTCTGATAATCAGATGCCATGACTGGCATGCTTACCCATGTAGATTACATGTACTCTCCCAGCAACTTTGGAGTTTACATGTACTCTCTTGGCGCAATGTTCCTACCGTTGCCTGATAACATGTCCTTACATTTGACCTTGCCTCCTAGTTTATATGAATTAGTCGGTGACATTATACATATATGATCTACATTCCAGCTTTTATCTGCTAGCGACTCTATGGACTGTAAGTTTATACTGCCGTTACTCTGTGTTCTCACACTGTAATATTCTCCCAGGCAATCTGCAGCCAGTAATGATGAGGGAGAGGGCTCCCCTGTCTAAAGTGACCTGGGCCCCCAGAAGGCTTAATCCAACCCTGGGAGTATGGCTTTACAAGTGTATGACCCCTGACACCGGGAGTATGGCTGCAGCAGTGTATGACCCATGACAGGTGACACCAGAAGTATGGCTGCAGCAGTGTATAACCCCTGACAGGTGACGCCGGGAGTATGGCTGCGCAGTGTATGACCCCTGACAGGTGACACCGGGAGTATGGCTGCGCAGTGTATGACCCATGACAGGTGACACCAGAAGTATGGCTGCAGCAGTGTATGACCCCTGACAGGTGACACCGGTGGGAGTATGGCTGCAGCAGTGTATGACCCCTGACAGGTGACACCCGGAGTATGGTTGCAGCAGTGTATGACCCCTGACAGGTGACACCCGGAGTATGGCTGCAGCAGTGTATGACCCCTGACAGGTGACACCGGTGGGAGTATGGCTGCAGCAGTGTATGACCCCTGACAGGTGACACCCGGAGTATGGCTCCAGCAGATCATGAGCCAGGTCTAAGCTTCTAGGTCCCATACTGCAGAACGAGGAATGTTTTATCCAGATGTTCTCTCAGAAGCTGCTTCCGAGACAAAACAAACCCGGCCGGTGAGACATGTGTAGTACAAAGTGTGATGTCTCTATTCTCTGAGCGGCCCATCATGTAACATCAGCTCATATCCCAATATGGTCACATGGAACCAATTATGGAGCCACATAATAGGCTCTGCACCAACTGCATAGCTCCATAGCCACATACCTGTACCACAACCCATGCCTAGGATCGCACTACCTTAGCCCACGTGGAGGGTTACACTACCTTGGCCTCTGCCTAGGGTACCACTACCTTGGCCTCTGCCTAGGGTGCTACTACCTTGGCCTCTGCCTAGGGTGCCACTACCTTGGCCTCTGCCTAGGGTGCCACTACCTTGGCCTCTGCCTAGGGTGCCACTACCTTGGCCTCTGCCTAGGGTGCCACTACCTTGGCCTCTGCCTAGGGTACCACTACTTTGGCCTCTGCCTAGGGTGCCACTACCATGGTTGGCAAGGGTTTTTAAGGAATAAAAGGAATATTTCAGGTTCATTAGCACACACACTAGTGTAATACGCTCAGAGATTATACACTGTGATGGTGACATGCCTGCACCCAGTGCGTATAGGAGTGCCTGGGATCCCTCTCAGCCTGCACCCAGCAGGCAAAGGGGGTGCCCAGGATCCCTGTCAGTCTTCACCCAGCGGGTATATGGATGCCTAGGATCCCTGTCAGCCTGCACCCATCGGGCATAGGGGAGCCTGGGATCCCTCTCAGTCTTCACCCAGCGGGTATAAGTGTGCCCGGTATCCCTCTCAGTCTGCACCCAGTGGGTATAGGGGTTGCCCTGGGATCCCTGTCAGTCTTCACACAGCGGGTATGCGGGTGCCCAGGATCCCTCTCAGCCTGCACCCATCGGGTGATCATTGGGGCAATGCGACAATTACTAGGGGAACATCGCACAGAACTCAATTATCTCCAATGATATTTGGCCCTTCCTCTATATCTGAGGCAAGCACAAGGTAGCAGACCAGCTTTCGAAGCTTTTGCTTTGAGCGGGCTTAGCTAGTATACATATATATATATATATATATATATATATATATACACACACACACACACACATACAGATACAGGGGCTAAACACTCACCATAATAAACTAATTCACCTTAATATACAAATGAACAAAAAAAAATTAAAAAAATAACGGGGTCTTAGTTCATGAATTGATCAATGCATTTAAGCTTGCAGCCCATCGCCAAGGGACCCCATGTCACTGCAAGTCCTACACTAACAATTAGGGGTAGATATAGGAGGCAGTGATAAGGGAGAAGTGATAAAGTGCCTGGTACTTTATCATCGGCCAATTAGCTTCTGACTGTTAAGTTACAGGCTGGGTTTAAATGGGGACAGTCAGGAGCTGATTGGCCGGTGATAAAGTACCAGGCACTTTATCACTTCTCCTCCCTTATCACTGCTTCATACATATGCTTCTTAGGGGCGCATTTATCATTATCTAGCGATGCCGGGATGATGACATCGCCGGGCATCGCATTGCGGTACCATTTGATACCGCCTGGATGTATCAATTTGAGGGCGCAGGGACAGGGCTCCGAAAGGAGCCCGTCCCTGCGAAGCCCTGACCCGGAAGCCGGGGGGGGGGGGGTCTGCGCATGCGCGTTTATGCGCTGACCCCCGCCGACCTCTCTCTCGGGCAGTGTGATGTGTAGCCATAGGCTACAATGGCCTATCGCCATATCAGAATGGCGATAGCCCAGGGACGCGAAGCCGGGTTGCCCGATGTTGATACATCGAGCAGCTTCACATCCCCCATAGAAACCTATGAGGGATGCGGCCGGTGGCGGTGAAGGGGGGATCGCAGCAGGGATCGGAGATTCCTGCTGCAGTCCCCCTTTAATATATTTGGGGGATACTAAATATTTGCGGTTATCCGTTTTCGGGGATTTATCCGCAAATATTGCTTGATAAATGCGGCCCTTAACCTCTTAACCCTTTGAGTGTCAACATCTCTGTGAGAGATGTGCAAAATATTGGCTACAAAGCCCAGCGTCCCCCCCATGTTATATCAATTCAAATAAAAAAGTTGTGTAAAAAAAGATTCTATTTCCTACATAAGGCAACGTTACCGGTCATTATGATGAATAAAAAAGTTTGCATGGCAATTTTCACGGCAATTTTCACAACTTCACTTGGCACTCAAAGGGCAACTGCTGGCACATTATAGCTAGACTGGGCATGTGCTTGTTTTCTGGTTTACAGCTTATCAGAAAAATACCTTATGGCTTTGAAAGGTGAGACAATCTCTAACACAACTCCTGAATTGGCACTAAGGGGGCAACTGTCACAGGTTTAGGATAAATAAGCTTACCTGGGGTGCATGAGAAATCTATGATCACAGAATGGTTAATAAGAAATTCACCCAAATATATACGGGATGCGGTCATTTGGTCTACAGCATGATGGTCGACAGTCATTAGGTCAACACCATTAGGCCGACATGGGAAAAGGTCGACATTGGTCTAGGTCGACATAGAAAAAGGTGGACATGCTTCTAGCTCGAAAGGTCATTAGTTCGACAGGTTGTTAGTTCGACAAGTCATCAGTTTGACATTGTCTAGGTCGGCAGTCAAAAGGTGGACATGGGGTTTCTCACTGTTTTTTTGAGCCGACATGTGCAGACAGGCGGTATTTCATGCCCTACCATCCACTAGGGCATGGTGGGAGAATAAAATAGTGTGCCGAGCGCAGTGAGGCACCGTGCCCGAAGCATCGCGAGCACAGCGAGCGATGCGAGGGGATGCGGTGCACTTTAAACTGTGTCCATGTCGACTGTGTTGACATACAGGTAAAAAAAATGTGAAAAAACCCATGTCGATCTTTTGACTGTCGACCTAAACATTTCAAACTAATGGCCTGTCCACCTCACGACCTGTCGAACTAATGACCTTTCGACCTAGAAACATGTCGACCTTTTCCCATGTCAACCTCTACCCATGTCAACCTTTTCTTATGTCGACCTAATGGTGTTGACCTAATGACTGTTGACCATCATGCTGTAGACCAAATGATCCCAACCCATATATACATATATACAGGATACCACCACACTCACCATTCCTACGTTCTTAAGAGATTCATGCCGATATTAAGGCATTTTCTAAGTGACTTTCCTAAGTGTTTCACATCAGTGTGTGTGCGTGTGTGTGTGTAGGGGCTATAGCTACAGCAATGCGCGTGTCCACGCGTCGCTATCGCTGGCCGAGAGTTGTGGTCAGTGAGCACAAATCTTGCTGATCGTCAGAGAACACTGGCGCTATCAGCTCGCTCAGCACCCAGCGCTGACAGCTCGTGCTTTGTGTGGGCTGTCAGCGCTGTGTGCTGAGTGACCTAGTGTAGCTAGAAATCTCTACACACATCGGCATGTGTGTAGGGTCTACAATTGTTAGTGTAGGACTTGCAGTGACGTGGGGTCCTTTGGCGATGGGCTGCAAGCTTAAATGCATTGATCAATTCATGAACTAAGACCCCAAATGTCACCCTTATATTGCGCTTTAGGATAGCAGCACCTCTGTAGAACCTTGCTGTTACTAGAGGAACAGAAATAGGGATAGAAATAAAAAGAATTGTAGTGAGCTCTATATAAATTCACCAATATCCTATTTTTTAGTGGCTGTCTTTAAAAAATATATAAAACGATGGTAAAATTTAAGTGTGCTTATTTAAAAACAATCAATAAAATAATTTTTTCATTGGATTATTCATAGGAACATTTTCAACAATGATTCCAACATAGATTCCAATATCTGACTGTTCAGTTCAAGATCATAACCCTACGCGTTTCGTCCGCTAGGACTTCCTCAGGGGCAGTAGGCTTGTATATATAATCCTTTAATGTTGAAAGTAGTAAACTGTAGTGAGATGGATATTTTATAAATATTTAACCACCTAATTCACAAAGTATACAAAGGAAAAGATCAATTTTCAGGTCATAGATAGATGTCACTTCAAGATGCACGAAAATGATGGGATGTTCACTAATCCCATATCAAGAGCATTTGCGCTCTGCCCTGGAAACACTTATATCGGGAGATCACAGGTGCTGCTGATTACACACCTGGCTTCTGCTACTGCTCCAAAACCTGGTCTGGATCCTCCACATTACTTTCATGTGGAGAGATGCTGTCACTGCCACAATACATACTCGTGTGTGTGTGTTATCTAAAGTATATTAATAGTTAAAGGATGATCAATGTTTCAGGGTATCTGGCCATCCTGTCTTTGTCTGTCCTGCTGTGAACACCAGACACACTGAAACATCAATGATTTTTTTAATATACGTCAACAAGACCAGAGGATAAGGTGTTGCTCAGTCAGGTATGAGGAAGGCACCAGGGCATACGACATATCACATTCTCATCGCTGCACATGTCCCCAAGCATATAGGGGGTTATTTTGGTTCACTCTTTCTGACAAATTCCTTCTTAGATGGACAAAACCATGTGCACTGCAGGTGGGGCAGATGTTACTTGTGCAGAGAGAGTTAGATTTGGGTGGGGTTTTACTTCAAAGTGAGATCTATATTGCAGCCAGTATTTACCCTGCACAGTAACAAAATAACTCACCCAAATCTAATTCTCTCTGCACATGTTACATCTGCCCACCCCCCTGCAGTGCACATGGTTTTGTCCATCTAAGAAGGAATTTGTCAGAAAGAGTGAACCAGAATAACCCCCATAGTGAGTGTGACAGGTGGTGCACCATGCATACTACAAGATTAACTTTCATGCGCACGGTCCTCCCCACAGTCCTGCCGTGTACTACATGCTCCTCCCAAACAGTCCTGCCATACACTACATGCACTCCCACAGTCCTGCCGTACACAACATGCACTCCCACACAGTCCTGCCGTACACTACATGCTCCTCCCGCACAGTCCTGTTGTGTACTACATGCTCCTCCCGCACCGTCCTGCCGTGTACTACATGCTCCTCCCGCACCGTCCTGCCATACACTACATGCACTCCCACACAGACCTGCCGTACACAACATGCACTCCCACACAGTCCTGCCGTACACTACATGCTCCTCCTGCACAGTCCTGCCGTACATTACATGCTCCTCCCGCACAGTCCTGCCGTCCACTACATGCTCCTCTCGCACAGTCCTGCCTTATACTACATGCTCCTCCCGCACAGTCATACCGTACACTACATGCTTCTCCTGCACAGTCCTGCTGTACACTACATGCTCCTACTGTACAGTCCTGCCGTACACTACATGCTCCTCCCGCACAGTCCTGCCATACACTACATGCTCCTCCCGCACAGTCCTGCCGTACACTACATGCTCCTTCTGCACAGTCCTGCAGTACACTACATGCTCCTGCACAGTCCTGCCATACACTACATGCTCCTCCCCCACAGTCCTGCCTTATACGACATGCTCCTCCCGCACATTACTGCTGTGTACTACATGCTCCTCCCACACATTACTGCCGTACACTACATGCTCCTCCTGCACAGACCTGCCGTACACTACATGCTCATTCCGCAGTCCTGCCGTACACTACATGCTCCTCCCGCACAGTCCTGCCGTACACTACATGCTCCTCCCGCACAGTCCTGCCGTACACTACATGCTCCTCCCGCACAGTCCTGCCGTGTACTACATGCTCCTCCCGCAAAGTCCTGCCGTACACTACATGCTCCTCCCGCACAGTCCTGCCTTATACTACATGCTCCTCCCGCACAGTTCTGCCGTGCACTACATGCTCCTCCCGCACAGTCCTGCCATACACTACATGCTCCTCCTGCACAGTCCTGCCATACACTACATGCTCCTCCTGCACAGTCCTGCCATACACTACATGCTCCTGCACAGTCCTGCCATACACTACATGCTCCTCCCGCACAGTCCTGCCATACACTACATGCTCCTCCTGCACAGTCCTGCCATACACTACATGCTCCTCCTGCACAGTCCTGCCATACACTACATGCTCCTGCACAGTCCTGCCGTACACTACATGCTCCTACCCCACAGTCCTGCCGTACACTACATGCTCCTCCCGCACATTACTGCCGTGTACTACATGCTCCTTCCGCAGTCCTGCCGTACACTACATGCTCCTTCCGCAGTCCTGCCGTACACTACATGCTCCTCCCGCACAGACCTGCCGTACACTACATGCTCCTTCCGCAGTCCTGCCGTACACTACATGCTCCTTCCGCAGTCCTGCCGTACACCACATGCTCCTCCCGCACAGTCCTGCCGTACACTACATGCTCCTCCCACACAGTCCTGCCGTACACTACATGCTCCTCCCGCACAGTCCTGCCGTACACTTCATGCTCCTCCCGCACAGTCCTGCCGTACACTACATGCTCCTCCCACACAGTCCTGCCTTATACGACATGCTCCTCCCGCGCAGTCCTGCCGTACACTACATGCTCCTCCCGCACAGTCCTGCCGTATACTACATTCTCCTCCCGCACAGTCCTGCCGTACACTTCATGCTCCTCCCGCACAGTCCTGCTGTACACTACATGCTCCTCCCACACAGTCCTGCCTTATACGACATGCTCCTCCCGCGCAGTCCTGCCGTACACTACATGCTCCTCCTGCACAGTCCTGCCGTATACTACATTCTCCTCCCGCACAGTCCTGCCGTACACTACATGCTCCTCCTGCACAGTCCTGCCGTATACTACATGATCCTCCTGCACAGTCCTGCCATACACTACATGCTCCTCCCGCACAGTCCTGCCGTACACTACATGCTCCTCCTGCACATTACTGCCGTGTACTACATGCTCCTCTCGAGTCCTGCCGTACACTACATGCTCCTCCCGCACAGTCCTGCCGTACACTACATGCTCCTCCCGCACAGTCCTGCCGTACACTAAATGCTCCTCCCGCACAGTCCTGCCGTACACTACATGCTCCTCCCGCACAGTCCTGCCGTACACTACATGCTCCTCCCGCACAGTCCTGCCGTACACTACAAGCTGCAGGGGTGACAGTCATTGACAGCTGGGCAGAGAGCAGCGGGCTGCCCGGCTGTATTCAGAGCACTGCAGGTCAAGGCTGTTTGAAATAATACCCCTTTCACAACAGAAAATGCAGGGATTTACCCGGGAATATGGTCCTAAGATCATGCAGGGACATTCCCAGGCTGACCCCTTATACACCAGCCTAGTCCCTGCATTTTCTGGTGTGAGGGGGAGAGACAACCACTCTCCCTACCCCCCTTTAACCAAAGAGCTATATCTTCGGAACCAACTGACCCATTTACATGAGACCAGTATCATATTATAGAACTTTTGAGTTGGCTTCGAACGATTTTGGTCCCGTGAAACTGGGCTGTTTGGTTCCAGAGAAATCTGCCCTCAAAGAACATAAACAGTCATGAAATTACATTTAAGAAATGAAAAAAAAAAAACGGTTTAACCTCAATATCCCTGGAACCAATTAACCCATATGGATCCAGCCTGGTATCAGATTGAAGGCCCAGCAATTTGGGTTCGACTGAGATCAACCTCGAGCTTCAGTTATGCCGGAGGGGGAACTGGCAGCCGTTGAACTGGGTGGGGGTCAGAATTAGCGCGTCCCATGTTATCCTATAGGGAAAACGTTCCAGCTTTGCCTGGCAGTATCTCCGGTTCCCAGGGGGCTAGAGACATGGGGCTGGGCTCGTTGGAAAGCCCCATTCCTCAGCTACAAAATGTTTACAACGTCCCTCAGCTACAAAATGGGTGGTCCTGTGCACCCCCAGACCACCCCCTAGATTCGCCTATGCTCCATCATACTATTCCATTCTATATTTGTGACCCCACAACCTTTTATATAAAAGTAAACTTTGGTATATGTCACCCACAATAAACATCACACGATCCAACTGTGATGGGCAAATATTATAAGTCCCCAATACTCAGGAGGCAATGTTTCCATAGCAACCAATAAGATTCTGTCCATCATTTTCTAAGATACCATGGATAGACAGAATCTAATTGGTTGCTATGGGCCACATCACCTCTTTCATTCTTAGAAGCTTTAGTAAATTTAACTCCGGGATTTGGCCACCCTCCCACTATATCTCTCCGTTGCGGCATTTAAATACCACGATTTGCAGCTATTTGGGGGGAGGGGCTAAAGACTAGGGATGTGCACCGGCCACTTTTCGGGTTTTGGGTTCTGATTACCTTGAGGTTTTGGGTTCTAATGGGTTTTGGCAAAACACCTCCTAAGTGTTTTGTGTTTGGATTTTTTGGGTTTTGGGTTCTGATTTTTTTGTTAAAAAAAGCATAAAAACGGCTAAAATCACAGAATTTGAGGGGTTTTTTTTTGCTCCTACGCTATATTGACCTCAATAGCATTCATTTCCACTCATTTCCAGTCTATTTTGAACACCTCACAATATTGTTTTTAGGGCAAAAGGTTGCACCGAGGTAGCTGGATAACTATGCTAAGCCACACAAGAGTGCGGCACAAACACGTGGCTCATGTAAGAGTGGCACTGCAGCAGTAGATACGGCAGTACTAGGCACCAGACAGGTAGATACGGCAGTACTAGGCACCAGACAGGTAGATACGTCAGCAATACTAGTATTGTGCACCAGCAGAATTTATAATAATTAATTGTATTATTAGGTATTGCTTGGTAGTGGCACACATCAGTGCACCAGCAGCATGGAATTGTTTTTTACAGTCCCACACAGCACAAGTATTATTTTTTAATTAAATTAGATATAGCAGCCTAGTATGTAGTTGTACTACTAGGTAGGTACACTTAGGCAGTAACACTGCCAGTGGCAACAGTGGACTGAGTAAATAATACTGGCAACCTCTATTCACAGTATTCAGTGCAGGCAGCACCAGTGGACTATATATAATTCAATTAATTAAGTATTAATAATATAGCAGCCTAGTAGGTAGAGACAATAAACTACTAGGTAGGTAGGCAGGCAGGCAGTAGCACTGCCAGTGGTCAC
This sequence comes from Crinia signifera, assembly GCF_055691185.1. Taxonomy (NCBI): domain Eukaryota; kingdom Metazoa; phylum Chordata; class Amphibia; order Anura; family Myobatrachidae; genus Crinia; species Crinia signifera. The sequence continues at coordinate 14,527,854 of NC_139225.1, read as the reverse complement.
CACAAAAGGTAGTTATATTACACACCACCAGTAGCTTTATGCAGTGCACCAGCAGAATTTATAATAATTAATTGTATTATTAGGTACTGCTTGGCAGTGGCACTCAGTGGCACACGTCAGTGCACCAGCAACATGGAATTATTTTTTACAGTCCCACACAGCACAAGTATTATTTTTTAATTAAATTAGATATAGCATCCTAGTATGTACTAGGTAGGTACACTAGGTAGGCAGTAGCCCTGCCAGTGGCAACAGTGGACTGAGTAACTAAATAATACTGGCAGATTCAGTGCAGGCAGCACCAGTGGACTATATATAATATAATTTATTATTCATATAATATATATTACAGCACAGCTCCAGAGGTAGGCCCCAGCACAGAGGCGACAGTAGTACTACAGGTACACAGTTAGACTGTCCTCCTTGCTAGGGAACGCCCACCCTAAGCAGAGAGGAGAACAGAGTACACAGCAGCACTGAGGGAGACAGCCCCAGCAAATAAAATAATTACAGCACAGCACACCAGAGGTAGACCGCACAGAGGAGACAGTAGTACTACAAGTACACAGATAGACTACACAGCAGCACTGAGAGACAGCCCCAGCGAATAAAAAATATTGGTACTCTTTACCTAGAAGGGCGCCAACGATCAAAATCGTGGTCATCGCGGGTAAAAATCGCGGTGATCGCGGTCATCGCGGGTAAAATTGGATGGTCGCGATGCCCGCGATGACCGCGATCACCGCGATTTTCCCATAGGGAACAATGTTAAAAAGGCTGATTGACCGCGATTTCACTGTTAAATGGCTCAATTGACCCGATTTGGCCATATTAACCCTGAATTAGGCCCAATTAACCCTTAATTGTCCCCCCCAATTTTTGACGCCACCCCACGATCCACGCCAACCCGAAGCGTGGCGAGCGCAGCGAGCCCGCGAGGGGCGGCGATACGCGTCCTCCGACCTTTTCATGCCCTACTATCCACGTCGGCGTGGTGTGAGAATAGAATAGTGTGGCGAGCGCAGCGAGCCACCGAGCCCGAAGCGTGGCGAGCGCAGCGAGCCCCGCGAGGGTACGCGGATACCTTCACAGGTAGACGCGTCCCCTCGCGGGCTTCACAGGTGTCCGGGTCGCCACGGACACCTGTGAAGCCCGCGAGGGGACGCGTATAACTGTGAAGGTATCCGCGTCCCCTCGCGGGGCTCGCTGCGCTCGCCACGCTTCGGGCTCGGTGGCTCGCTGCGCTCGCCACACTATTATATTCTCACACCACGCCGACGTGGATAGTAGGGCATGAAAAGGTCGGAGGACGCGTACCGCCGCCCTCGCGGGCTCGCTGCGCTCGCCACGCTTCGGGTTGGCGTGGATCGTGGGGTGGCGTTAAAAATTTGGGGGGACATTTAAGGGTTAATGGGCTCTGTGGCCCATTTAACATTGATTCCTATGGCCAAATCGGGTGGATTGAGGCATTTAACACTAAAATCGGGTCCATCGCGCCTTTTAACATTGCTTCCTATGGGAAATCGGGAGCATCGCGTCGCGGGCATCGCGGGTACGTTTATGGCCGGCCGCGACGCGACCGACACGATTTTCATGTTTTACATTGGTTTCAATGGGCGCCGTACTAGGTAAAGAGTACCAAAATATTGCGTTCAAGGTCAAGGTCAAGCTCAAGTATAAGCCCCAGCAGCAGCACCAACACACCCTCTCCCAACCCGCTCCTAGACTGGAGATGGTGGGCGCAGCAGCCGCTATTTAAAGCCTCGCGAAATCCGGCGCCGGGAGATGGCGTTCTGACCACGTGGACGGACCCGAGTCAGGCGGGAATCTCCGAGCGCTGCTCGGAATGATTACGTTCGTGGGGGCTCGGATTTCTGGAATCCGAGTCTGCACATCTCTACTAAAGACTAAACCCGACATGCTGCTGATAGTCTCCTCTCCGGGCAAGCCTGCAACTAAGTTCCTAACAACCAGTAGCTAAAACACGATTACCATGCAGATAACATGGGCACTAGGGTGCGCTGCTGCTCTGGGCCTAGTGCCTGTCTACCTAGACACTGTCTGTGAGCTGCATCACGTCTAAGGTGGCCAATCCCGGGATCGGCGGGATCCCGGGACTTGGACCCCAAACCGCTGGGATTTAAATCCCGGGATTGGAGTTTCCAATCCCGGGATTTCGGGATTAGACTGTGCATGCGCAGTCTAATGCCGGGCAGCGTCTGAGCACAGGCTTCTCCCATACCTGGCAGAGCAGCACTGCGCAGCGTGACCTCTCAGCATGATGAGATCAGAGGTCACGCTGCGCAGGCAGAGATCATGCCCGGCAGTATGAAGCCGCCCGCCCACCTACCCACCCTCCAAGCAATTCCGCAGTATGAAATACCCGCCCCCCACCCCACCAGGCTCCCGGCAGTATGAAGCTGCCCTCCCGCCTGCCCGCCCACCTAGCCAGTCCACCCGCCCACCTAGCCAGCCCATCCGCCCACCTAGCCATCCCACCCAGCCAGCAACCCGGCTCCCGGCAGTATGAAGCTGCCCACCTGGCAACCTGGCTCCCACCCAGCAACCCGGGCCGCCGGCCGCACCTGTAAGATGTAAGTAAATGGGGCGATTTTTTATTAGGAAAGCCGATCCCGGGATCCCAGAATTGAGCATTTTTCAATCCCGAATCCCGGGATTGAATTAATGCCCCGGGATTGGCATCCCTAATCACATCGTACTGGGAGATGTCATAAAGAACATAGACTGAATAGCAAATCATCTATTTATCGTCACACACTGAATATCACAGTACCGGGGCCCATTTACTAAGGATCACATATACAATGTGATCTGGGCGGGATCTTTGCATTATGCGATATTATTGGCGGGATGTATGTTCCTGCAGACACAAGACAAGGTCAGGAGCTCTGAAAGGAGCCAATCCCTGTGCTCTGCTTTTCTGGGGGAGGGGGGTCATATGCGTTCAACTTTGCCTGACCTGACCTTAGTAGCCCATAGGCTACAATGGGATACTGCCACCTCAGAATGGCAGTAACTGCAGGGATATCCAGAATGGACTGTTACATCGGGAGGCATCGGATCGCATCGGATGCGGCTGCGAGGTCCCTTCTACATACATGCCGGTAAACTTAATATTAATAGAACAGGTGTTTTCGGGGGATTTAGAAGCAAAACTTAAAATTTAAATGAGCCACAAAGATACAGATGGAGCCTCAACTGGTTGTGATGACTTGATTCGTATCAGGGCACTCCCACTGCTTCTGCCAATTCATCTCATCGGGACACTGCCACCACGTCTGCGGCTATGCATCATCAGGACACTCCCACCGATTCTGCCGATACGCATCATTGGAACATTCCCACAACTTCTGCTGATTCGCATCATCGGGGCACTCCCAATGGTTCTGCAGACTTGTATCATCGGGACACTGCCACTGCTTCTGTAGATACGCATCATTGGGACACTCCCACTGCTTCTGCCGATACGCACCATCAAGACACTCCCACTGCTTCTGCCTATACGCACCATCGGGACACTCCCACTGCTTCTGCCGATACGCCCTATCAGGACACTCCCACTGCTTCTGCCGATACGCACCATCAGGACACTCCCATCGCTTCTGCCGATTCGTATCATCGGGACACTCCCACTGCTTCTGCAGATACGCACCATCGGGACACTCCCACCGCTTGCTTCTGCCAATATGCACCATCAGGACACTCCCATCGCTTCTGCCGATTCATATCATTGGGCCATTCCCACTGGTTCTGCCGATACGCACCATCAGGACACTCCCACTGCTTCTGCCGATTCACACCATCGGAAAACTCCCAATGCTTCTGCCGATACGCGCCATCGGTACACTCCCACTGCTTCTGCCGATACACGCCATCGGGACACTCCCACTGCTTCTGCCGATACGCGCCATCGGGACACTCCCACTGCTTCTGCCGATATGCATCATCAGGACACTCCCACTGCTTCTGCCGATACGCATCATGAGGACACTCCCACTGCTTATGCCCATACGCACCATCGGGACACTCCCACTGCTTCTGCCGTTACGCACCATCAAGACACTCCCACTGCTTCTGCCAATACGCATCATCGGGACACTCCCATCGCTTCTGCCAATACGCATAGGCCGCTTGAAAAGGACTTGTATTAAGGACCCATCCACTAGAAAAGAAGGCGTAACAGAATGTAGAATGGAGAGGCTTATTCTTCTGGGTGCGTATTCTGCCCTGTATCCATCTCCCCATACAGAACAATATCTCTACACAAGCCACCATCTCTTAAAGGTGTGTACACACCCTTCGAATTGCTTTAGATTTGATGTTCGATTCGATTTTCCATTAGATATTTCCATTCAATTTTGCATTAGATCTGTACTTTTGTATTCGATTCGATTTCACAGTGTAGGCACAGTGTACACATTCGATCTACTAGATTGTATTTGATATAAGCCCTGTACACACACATCGATTTGCTTTTGATTCGATGTTAGATTTGATTTTCTATTAGATCTGGCATTAGATCTTTCCATTTGATTTGGCATTAGATCTGTACTTTTGCATTAGATATCGCATTCAATATTGAATTCGATATACATTCACAGTATAAGGATGTTGGTTTTCACTTGCGCTAATTTTAATGAGGGGAAAAGCTGCTCAATAAAAAAAGAGGAAAAATAAATTCCCTTTTGTTTCCTGGTTATATGTAAAAATGAGCGCTAGTAGGGTTAAAGGAGTGGAGGGAAATGCAAGGTTAGGAGGAGAAAAGATTTAGAATGCGGAGGGTAAAAGATTAAGAAAACGAAACGGCACCTGTAAAAAAAGAGGTTAACCCCTTCCCGACATATGACGTACATTTACGTCATATGTCGGGTGCGGGGGAATCAAGCCAGCTCACGGAGTGAGCTGGCTTGACAGAGAGCAGGTAATGGCTGTATATTACAGCCAGGTCCCTGCTCTCACGGCCACGAGCGGCGAGTTCGCCGATCGTGGCCGTTTAACCCTTTAAGCACCGCGGGCAAAGCGACCGCAGTGCTTAAATAGCTGATCGGAGGGGGGGCGCCCCCCTCCGGCGCCGATCGGGGCCCCCCGCAGCGAGATCGGAGGGTGCCGATCGGTTGCCATGGTAGCCAGGGGTCTAATGTAGACCCCTGTGCTGGCCGTGTATGCATACCTATTACATCCTGCCTCAGGCAGGATGTAATAGGAAGTGCATAAAATCACTACGTTCAGCCATAGAGCTCTATGGCTGAACCTAGTACAGGCGATCGCGCCCCCTAGTGGTCAATTACACTAGGGGGCCTTGTAGTAAAAGTAAAAAAAAAAAAAAAATAAAGTTTAAAAATAAAAAAATATTAAAAGTTCAAATCACCCCCCTTTCCCCATTTCACAAATAAAAATAAATAAAAAATAAAAAAAAAAAACATATTTGGTATCGCCGCGTTCCTAAAAGTCCGATCTATTAAAATATAACATTAGTTATCCCGCACGGTTAAAGGCGTAAATGGAAAATAATTCCAAACGCCAAAACTACGTTTTTTGGTCGCATCGCGTACCCAAAAAAAAATAACTAAAAGAGATCAGAAAGTCGCCCATATCCCATAATTAAATTAATTAAAAAGTACACTTCAGCCCGCAAAAAATGAGCCCTCACCCAGGTCCGTAGGTGGAAAAATAAAAAAGTTATAAGCCGCAGAACATGGCGACGCAACGCAAATTAGAAAAACCGTAAAAGTTGCGATTTTTTTTTTTAGTGGTAAAACATAACGAAAACTATATAAGTTTGGTATCACCAGAATCGTAACGACCCATAGAATAAAGATAACCCATCATTTTAAACGAACTATGAACTCCAAAAAAACCGTAACCAGCGCAAAATTGTGGAATGGCGTTTTTTTTTTTTTTTACCCCACATTGAATTATTTCCTGATTCCCCAGAATATTATACGGTATAGTAAATGGTACCATTACAAAGTACAACTTGTCCCGCAAAAAAAAGCCCTCATGTGTCTATATAGCCGGAAAATTAAAAAAGTTACGCTTATTTGAACGCAAGGAGGAAAAAAAAAAAAAAAATTAGCATAAAAGGCAATGTCGGGAAGGGGTTAATGAAAAAATGTTTACGCTCCTTTGCAGGAGTGAGGTGTAAAAGTCCATGCGGGAACCCTGTCAACTCTCCCTACCTCTATCCCGGCTCTTACGTGCAGGCTGCAGCGTGTGTGGAGCGAGCGGCAATGATGTTACAGCCGCGTCTGTGTAAGCTCCGTTGCTGCAGCGTGTCAGCGCGTCCCGTCCTTCAATGGTGTTATTCTTAGCGGGGTCGGAGCTGGATAGCGGGGTGGCGGTGACCGGGTGTCCTCTTCTTAACGGGCAGCAGGGATCGGATCAACGCGTTTCATGCGCCAAGCACTTTTTCAAGATAGCTTCTGCTGGTCACTATTGTCTCTTTTAAAGGAAACTTTATTGATAAAAACGGATGTGGTCATCCACATTTCGGTGGGAACCACATTATCAGGCTCAACTTGGAGCTTGAAGGATAAAAAGAGAAAGGGCCATTCTTTCTTTTGACGGCTTTTCTTAGAAAAAATTATTGTTCATTATTTGTTTAAACGCAACAATGTTGTGTATCAATAATAGTAATTCCAGATCATTAAAAGGACTTTTTTTATGATAAAAAATTATTGAAAACAATTTAATTCAAAAACAATTAGACACAGGTGCCTTTTAGAGAATAAAAGGAAGGACTTAGGTAAAGAAAGTAGAAAAGACGAAAAATGAGATGGAGAAAAAGGGGGGGTAATTGGTAGTGAATTTTATAAAAATGCATTCAGTTCGAAATCTATATTTAAACCTTTTGGCTGGAGGCTTTGTAATTCGAAGATCCATTTGGACTCTATTTGTTTCAAACGTCGAATGTGGTCTCCGCCTCTTCAGCTGGGTTGAACTTTTTGGATTCCGACAAAGGATAGGCCCTTTGGGTTTTCTCCATGGCAGGTTAAAAAGTGATTCGAGAGACTATAGTCTCTCGAATCACTTTTTAACCTGCCATGGAGCTCCAAGTTGAGCCTGATAATGTAGTTCCCACCGAAATGTGGATGACCACATCCGTTTTTATCAATAAAGTTTCCTTTAAAAGAGACAATAGTGACCAGCAGAAGCTATCTTGAAAAAGTGCTTGGCGCATGAAACGCGTTGATCCGATCCCTGCTGCCCGTTAAGAAGAGGACACCCGGTCACCGCCACCCCGCTATCCAGCTCCGACCCCGCTAAGAATAACACCATTGAAGGATGGGACGCGCTGACACGCTGCAGCAACGGAGCTTACACAGACGCGGCTGTAACATCATTGCCGCTCGCTCCACTCACGCTGCAGCCTGCACGTAAGAGCCGGGATAGAGGTAGGGAGAGTTGACAGGGTTCCCGCACGGACTTTTACACCTCACTCCTGCAAAGGAGCGTAAACATTTTTTCATTAACCTCTTTTTTTACAGGTGCCGTTTCGTTTTCTTAATCTTTTACCCTCCGCATTCTAAATCTTTTCTCCTCCTAACCTTGCATTTCCCTCCACTCCTTTAACCCTACTAGCGCTCATTTTTACATATACATTCACAGTACATTGTACACATTCAATTTACTAGATCGAATTCGATATTTCCTTGGCTGCACAGTAGATTTTTCCATTGGATTTTGTGAAAACGGGAGCATTGAATTGAATGTAGATCGAAAGTGATACAAAAACCATTCGATTTCATTTAGGATTCGATTTTGCTTCTATAAGCAAAATCGAATTGAAAATCGCAAAAAATCGATGCATGTGTACAGGGCTTTAGACTTGCCTGCTCGGTGTATTTTTCTATTCGATTTAGACAAAACAGGAGCGCGCATTGCTTCGAATGCGGATCGAACGCGTCTAAAGGTGTATACAGACGCATCGATTTGCTTTCGCTTTCGATTTCCCCTCTACACCACCTTTCCATTTTGCCTTTGATTTTCCAATTCAATTTCACATTTGATCTGCTCTTTTGATTTTCCAATTCAATTTCACATTTGATCTGCTCTTTTGCATTTAATATCGATATCGAATTCGATTTGCATTCAAGGCACAAAGTACACATTCGATTTACTGGATCGAATTCGATATTTTCTCGCCTGCACTGTCTATGTTTCTTTTGAATATATGAGAAAACCGGAGCGCGCATCGAATCGAATGCCAGTGTTCTAAAAACCATTCGATTTTGATTAGGTTTCGATGCGATTTTGCTTCTATAAGCAGAAATCGAATCGAAAACAGGGAAAATTGATGCATCTGTACGTACATATAAAACAGTTTGATTTCGATCGATTTGCTTTTGCTTCTAGAAGCAAAATCAAATCGAAAACATGTCAAAATCGAAGCGTGTGCACACCCCATTGTGTAGACAAGGCTGTGCGCACTGTTGGGACCAGTCCCGACACTCAGACGCAGGTGCATGCACCTGTCCGTCACTCTGCGCCCGCCGTACCAGGGGCTCTAGCAGCAGAGGGGTGACACGAGCATGGTGGATAGATTTAGGTAATTATATGCCATATAAAGTTATTTCAGGTCCATTATTGGGCTCTGTAGACATATTAATGTCAGCTAGGGCCTTACTTTATTTTTAACTTTTTCTTATTAAAAAGAAGCTGCTGCGTGTAACGTTCCTGGCAGCGATCGTCTTAATGAGCTGAGAGGTTCGGAACATGAAAGACGTAAAACGCTGACATTTCTGATGCAATTATCAGACTAAACACGGATCCTGCTCCTCCGATAACCAGATTAAATACATTGTCGTCATTTACTAAATCTGTGAGTTTAGCTTTGGCCGTGTTGGATTTGACTGCACATGGACATTCCATTCAGCATTTCCAGGAGGACCTGCTGCGTTATACCAGAGCCGGCCAGCAGACAAGTATGCAGCGTCCAGGCCGGCCAAGTGCATCCAGAAGGCGCGGACACCTGTTCAGCTGCGGAGCAGAACCCACAGTAGGAGACAGACAGAATACCGTACATACATTTCCAGCAGAACAGCGTCATAAACATTTACGTACTTGGATGGGAAACTAGAGCACATTTCTGGGCTTGATAAGCATTGTGCTCTCAGACAGTAACGCATAAGTCCAGCATTCTAGCTGGAGCAATGGAAGCACCCGATCGCGGGCCAATGTACACACCCAGGAGCCAACGCGTGATACCATCAAACCCATACTCTGTTGTATTACATGGCGGACGGGTATGTGTGCAAGACGACATGGCACCAAAATGTGATGGGAATGCTTAAGCATGCATCCAACAACACATTCTCTTATGTTATTTTATAAAACACTATCTCCTACTCAAAATATCTCTGGAGGATGTACATAATATGGCTGCTAGTCACACTTGTCTCACAGCCCTCTTGTTTTCTGGAATGATGTAAATCCATATGTTGCTATTTTGGTAAACCCAGAATACATTAGGGGTCCCCACACTGGAGCAATTCAACTGCCCGTCCCCCTTGGGCACACATACCGCTCATGCTTCGCCCATTACAACCTATGATTTCTCGTACATTTCACCTGGTCATAATCAGCCAAAGAACCCCTGTAATCCGTGAGTGTCCCGGCTTAAGTATGGTAAGACTATAGATAGGTATATACCAGTGGCGTAACTACTGTAAGGCAGCCCCAGCTGCCACTTGAGGGAGCAAGCCACAGTGGGGTCTGTGTGGGTGCCGGCACCTGCTTGAGGCACTGACATGCTGCTGCCTGCCGCTGCCAACTGGCTGAGCACCGGAGGCGGGTGCGGCCATGGCAGAGACAACAAATCCCCCCACTGATTCAATTGACTGCACACAGAGCCAGCTATTGGCTACTGTGTACAGGATGGGCGGGCGGATGGGCGTGCCGGGGCGGCCTGGGATGCATTGGAGCCAAGGGAAGCAGCAGTGTCTGCTGGTCTCTCTTCCTGCTGTCTGCTGGCCGGGGGGGGGGGATTTATAGTTACGTCACATACAGCAAACAGTGCAGTCTTTCCATTAACGCGAAGAGGGTTATTCAGACCTCATCGCATGTCTGTGAATGCGCAGGCCAGGTGATAATCGATCAACTGCGCGAGACCATCCTGCGATAAAATCCAGCACCTTTTTTAATCGTTGGCCATTTCCAAGACGACTGAAAGGAAGCCGGCATTTGGGGGTTGTAACCGGCTGTTTATTGGGAGTATCAGGGAAAGCGCAAGCGTGCCAGGCGTTATCAGGGAGGGTCTGTGACACCAGCTCCGGCCCGATCCATTTCTATTGCAGCTGCAGTTAGTCCCAGGCTACACAGAGACTGCATACACCGGATACCGACTGGAGCATATACCTGCCAGTAGCCCAATAAGTATACAGTGTCCTGCATTGATGAGATTAGAGTGGGGCTGTGAGATTGTGGGAAATCCCTTTGCCAGGATCCATGCATTACAACATATATGTGCTGTGAAATGTAGTGTTAGTATGTAGGTGTAGTTGTACATGTCACCAGGGCACCTCGCAGCCCTACCGCCACATGCGCCAGCGCACACACACTTGTACTGCTGGTTATATATCAGGTGCTGTAATAACACGACTGGTATAAGTTCCTGTCCTTCAGCCTATGCTCAGTAAGTGACTGCCTGTGAGGACACAAGAGCTGGCAATCCAGAGAAGCTTTGACATGGAATGTCAACATGCCCCATTGCGTACATGCACGTTTTCTGCGTGGTCAGAGCGGCGTCACAGTCAGCTTCCATTATATTCATGGCGGCAGCTGTTCTGGCCTTTAAAGTTAAAACAAAAATACAAGCAGAAGGCTTTTGCACATGGTTTGGAAATGTAATGTGAAATATGGCAGCGTGCAAGGAGGATGTTTTATTTTGTACATGATTTCCAGACTAAACATTTGACCTGACAAGGAGGGAAATGTTAGCTAGTGACCATCCCTCTGTATCCAGGTCTCCGGCACCAGGCCAGGAGGGAAATGTTAGGTAGTGACCGTCCCTCTGTAACCAGGTCTCCGGCACCGGACCAGGAGGGAGAAGTAAGATAGTGACCGTCCCTCTGTATCCAGGTCTCAGGCACCTGACCAGGAGGGACATGTAAGGTAGTGATGGTCCATCTGTACCCAGGTCTCAGGCACCTGACCCGGAGGGAAATTTTAGGTAGTGACCGCTCCTCTGTATCCAGGTCTCAGGCACCTGACCAGGAGGGAAATGTTAGGTAGTGACTGTCCTTCTGTATCCAGGTCTCAGGCACCTGACCAGGAGGGAAATGTTAGGTAGTGACTGTCCTTCTGTATCCAGGTCTCAGGCACCTGACCAGGAGGGAAATGTTAGGAAGTGACGGTTTCTCTGTATCCAGGTCTCAGGCACCTGACCAGGAGGGAAATGTTACGTAGTGACCGTCCTTCTGTATCCAGGTCTCAGGCACCTGACCAGGAGGGAAATGTTAGGTAGTGACGGTCCTTCTGTATCTAGGTCTCAGGCACCTGACCAGGAGGGAAATGTTAGGTAGTGACGGTCCTTCTGTATCTAGGTCTCAGGCACCTGACCAGGAGGGAAATGTTACGTAGTGACCGTCCTTCTGTATCCAGGTCTCAGGCACCTGACCAGGAGGGAAATGTTAGGTAGTGACTGTCCTTCTGTATCCAGGTCTCAGGCACCTGACCAGGAGGGAAATGTTAGGTAGTGAATGTCTTTTTCTGTATCCAGATCTCAGGCTCAGTTATCCAAGGCGTTGTAGAACATAGCGGCCCTGCCCTGCATCCCAGAAGTACCATAGTATAACAGTCTGGCTGCCACAGGCTCCTGTAACACCAGCAGTGCCTGGGGGACTGCAATTCATGTCTGTGAGAGGACTGGACAGCTGCGGCAGCCACAACATTCTGCTTTCCCCATGTCCCAGTCAGCTGCTCAGCCTCCTCTGTGGAAGCGAAGGCGACTAAAGGTGGAGCTGGGTCACACAGCTGCTCGCTCGCAGGGACGTCACACAGCCACGTCCCCTTACTAAGTGATCTGCAGGATGGAGGGGAAGATACCTGTTAGCAGCGAGTGGACTCAGGGGTCACTGTGAGGAGCACCTAAAAGGGATTATACAGAGCAGCCAGCATTGTTATATGTCCTGCTACCATAATGTAATACAGCAATGTTATCTAGGGATACTAGACAGGGGGAGAGAGGGGGTACAGCACACCCCCTATACTAGATGGAGGGAGAGGGGGGACAGCCTGCCCCCCTATACCAGATAGGGGGAGAGAGGGAGGTACAGCACACCCAATATACTAGACAGGGGCAGAGAAGAGGCACAGCACACCCCATATACTAGATGGAGGGAGAGAGGGGGTACAGCCTGCCCGCCTATTCTAGACGGGGGGTGAGGGGATACAGCACACCCCATATACTAGACAGAGGGAGAGAGGGGGTACAGCATGCCCCCCCTATACTAGACGGGGGAGAGAGGGGGTACAGCACACCCCCTATACTAGATGGAGGGTGAAAGGGGGTACAAATTGACCCCCTATACTAGATTGGGGCAGAGAGGGGGTACAGCCTGCCCCCTATACTAGACAAGGGGAGAGAGGGGGTACAGCACACCCCCTATACTAGACAGGGGCAGAGAGTGGGTACAGCCTTCCCCCCTATACTAGAAGGGAGGGAGGGGGTAAAGCACACCCCCTATACTAGACAGGAGGAAGATAGGGGAACGGCAGGTTCCCCTATACCAGATGGGAGGGAGAGAGGTTGTACAGCATGCCCCCCCCCCCTATACTAGATGGAGGGAGGGGTACAGCCTGCCCAGTATACTAGACAAGAGGGAAAGAAGGAGTACAGCACACCCCCCTTTACTAGACAGGGGCAAATAGGGGGTACAGACTGCCCCCTATACTAGATGAGGGAGAGGGGGTAAAGCACGCCCCCTATACTAGACGGAGGAGAGAGAGAGGGTACAGCCTGCCCCCCTATACTAGATGAGAGAGGGGCTTAAAGCACACCCCTATACTAGATGGGTGAGAGAGGTTACAGCATGCCCCCCTATACTAGATGAGAGAGAGAGGGGGGGGGGGTACATCATGCCCCCCTGTACTAGACGGGGGGGAGAGAGGGTGTACAGCCTTCCCCCCTATACTAGATGAGAAAGAGGGGGTACAGCACACCCCCTATACTAGACGGGGGGGAGGGTGTACAGCCTGCCCCCCTATACTAGATGAGAGAGGGGGTAAAGCATACCCCTATACTAGACAAGGGGAGAGAGAGGGTACAGCCTGCCCCCCTAAACTAGATGGGGGAGAGAGGGGGTACAGCACACACCTATACTAGATGGGGGGAAAGAGCCTGCCCCCCTATACTAGATGAGAGAGAGTGGGGGTATAGCACACCGCTATACTAGACGAGGGGAGACCGGGTACAGCCTGCCCCCCTATACTAGATGAGAGAGAGGGGGTACAGCATGCCCCCCTATACTAGAAGGGGGGAGAGAGGGTGTACAGCCTGCCCCCCTATACTAGAAGGGGGGAGAGAGGGTGTACAGCCTGCCCCCCTATACTAGACGGGGGGAGAGAGGGTGTACAGCATGCCCCCCTATACTAGATGGGGGAGAGAGGGGGTACAGCATGCCCCCCTATAGTAGATGGCAGGGAGAGAGGGGGTACAGCATGCCCCCCTATACTAGACGGGGGAGAGAGGGGGTACAGCATGCTCCACTATACTAGATGAGAGGGAGAGGGGGTAAAGCCTGCCCCCTATACTAGATGGGGGGACAGAGGGGTACAGAATGCCCCCCTATACTAGATGGGGGAGAGAGGGGGTACAGCATGCCCACCTATACTAGATGGGAGGGAGAGAGGGGGTACAGCATGCCCCCCTATACTAGACAGGGGGAGAGAGGGTGTACAGCCTGCCCCCCTATACTAGACAGGAGGGAAAGAGGAGGTACAGCACGCCCCTATACTAGATAGGGGAAGAGAGGGGGTACAGCCTGCCCCCCCCTACACTAGAAGGGAGTACAGCACACACCCCCTATACCAGAAGAGGGAGAGGGGGTAAAGCCTGCCCCCCTATAGTAGATGGCAGGGGTTCAGTATGCCCCCTATACCAGACGGGAAGGAGAAAGAGGGTACAGCATGCCCCCCTATACAAGATGGGAGGGACAGAGTGGGTACAGCACGCCCCCCTACAGGGGGTACAGCACATTCCCTATAATAAAAGGGAGGGAGAGAGGGGGGTACAGCACACACCCCTATACTAAAAGGGAGGGAGAGAGGGGGGTACAGCACACACCCCTATACTAAAAGGGAAGGAGAGAGGGGGGTACAGCACACACCCCTATACTAAAAGGGAAGGAGAGAGGGGGGTACAGCACACACCCCTATACTAAAAGGGAGGGAGAGAGTGGGGTACAGCACACACCCCTATACTAAAAGGGAAGGAGAGAGGGGGGTACAGCACACACCCCTATACTAAAAGGGAGGGAGAGAGGGGGTACAGCACGCCCCCATACTAGATGGGAGAGAGGGGGTACAGCACTCCCCTCTATACTGGAGAGGCAGGAGGGAGACATGCCTGGGGTCGGCGATGCGGCATTGGTAGGGTGTCGACACTGTGTGCAAAGTGGTACCAGAACCATTAATGGATGGACAGCAATAAGTAGCAGCCTGGAGGTGAAATGTCCCCCGGGGTGTTGTGGCCACGTGTCCCTGCAGTTATGCAGAACATCTTATTTGAGGTTGTCGCTGGTCCCCACCCGCACAGAACACTAGTGACTGGTAATATATCTATGCCAGGATTGTAGGGCTGGCAGAATCTCAGGGATGCAGCTGTAACATGTTCAGTGGTTTAGTGACTGGTGTCCTTGTCCCATCATCTTCACAGGTCCATGGACATGTCAGAGACTCAGGTTACTGTCAGGGGGTGGTGTGCAGGCAGGGGGAAGTAATGTGCAGGCAGGAGGAGGTATGCAGGCAGGGGGCAGTGTGTAGCAGGGGGTGGTGTGCAGGCAGGGGGAAGTACTGTGCAGGCAGGAGGAGGTGTGCAGGTAGGGGGCAGTGTGCAGGTAAGGGGTGGTGTGCAGGAAGGGGAAAGCAGTGTGCAGGCAGGAGGCAGTATGCAGGCAGGGGGCGGTGTACAGCAGGGGGTGGTGTGCAGGCAGGGGGAAGTACTGTGCAGGCAGGAGGAGGTGTGCTGGTAGGGGGCAGTGTGCAGGCAGGGGGAAGTACTGTGCAGGCAGGAGGAGGTGTGCAGGTAGGGGGCAGTGTGCAGCAGGGGGCAGTGTGCAGGTAAGGGGTGGTGTGCAGGAAGGGGAAAGCAGTGTGCAGGCAGGAGGCAGTATGCAGGCAGGGGGCGGTGTACAGCAGGTAAGGGGTGGTGTGCAGGCAGGAGGCAGTATGCAGGCAGGGGTTGGTGGTGTACAAGTAAGGGGTGGTGTGAAGGCAGGAGGCAGTGTGCAGTCAGCGGGTGGTGTGCAGGCAGGGGGAAGTAGTGTGCAGGCAGGAGGCGGTATGCAGGTACGAGGTGGTGTGCAGGTAGGAGGCGGTATGCAGGTACAGGGTGGTGTGCAGACAGGAGGTTACTTTGATAGGAATCACGTCTGATAAGCTGCTGAGATCCATGTCGAATCACGTGGCAGCTCACTTGAGTAAGCCCTTAAACTGCATTTGCAGTCTGGATAATGTGCCTGTAAGTGCCTGAGGTCATTGATGAGGCATTGCTAGGGTGTCCACCTAGTGTTGGGCTGGTGTTTTGGGGGCGGGTTAGAGGCTGCGTGATGTCACATGCAGCCGCAGTGGGCCACATGTGCAGTGCAGTCAGGGGGCTACCACAGAAATGCCCGTGCTTTGCTATTCAGCAAAGCATTGGTACCAGGAGGAGGGACCCGGCATGCCCTGTCCTGGGTGGCCCCCTGCATCCTACTGAAAGCATTGGAAAACTACAAGTGAGCGCCCGATCTCGGGGCGCAGTTTGGATAATGCAGGTGAGCCTGGACATTACACGCAGCTCCTGCCACGCAAAACATATTCCGGGGCAGGTGGCAATATGCAAGCGCATCACTGTATAGAGATTTGGACACAAATTATGCAGGTGCATTGTGGGGCAGGACCGCATTTTGCAGTAAGCGCAATGTGTGACTATAAACCCCCCTCATTCTAATTCCCCCCGCCTCCACTTACCCAAAAACAGGAATGTGTCAGAATTCAGGACAGGTTTATTAACCTAGTGTACTCTGTAGAACTGTTTGATGCTGCGTTATGCACATACATGGAACCCGCCAACAATAGGCCAGCATGGGAATAATGTACACAATAACTCTAGGTCACCAGTCACCCCATTCACACAATGAGAGGCCGCGACTCAGTCAGAAGGCACACACCACGTGATGTGCTCGAATAGCAGAAAGTACCAGTTAGCATCCTCCTTTCTGAAATGGTTAACATGACAGGCCAAGCAACAGGCATTTAAATAGAACAGTACAGCTGTCATGGCACACGCTCCGTGAAGGGCACCTGTTGCCACTCTGCATAGCATCCTCACATGTGTTGGACATTTAACTTTTTAAATCTCCCCTGACTCAGCTGTGCCTCAGTCCTGTCACCTAGTCGTTCCCAAACGCAGGACGATCCGGGCTCCTATCTGACTTTGCCATGGGCTCTATAGTAGCGAAGCTTCTCCTACCAACTATCAGCAGCTTGGCATTCCTGCCAACTATCAGCATCGCGGCCAAAAGGAAGTTCCACATGGAAGCTATGGTTTATTTCTTCACCATGTTTTTCATTGCGGTAAGTTTTACTATGTTCTGCTGCAGTTTGTGAGAACGCCACTTACAGGGGGGTTACTGTTCCCACAGCACGGTGGTCAGCTCAGCAGCCAGTGGGGGTTATTCAGAACTGATCTCATGGCTGCAAATTCGCGATTATCGATAGACTGCCTGTAGTACACATGAGCGAGGCCATCCTGTGATAAAGTTATTTGATCGCTGGCCATACGCAAGTTAACTGACAGGAAGCCGGCGTTTGGGAGGTTTTCTGGGAAAGCGCAGGTGTGCCCAGGTGTATGAAGGGAAATCGTGTGACGTCAGCTGCAGCCCCCGACCGACTGCGTCCATCACCCCAGCCAAGTACTGGGCTACACACAGAGACTGCACACACTGTCATTTAGCATCCCAGAGATCGGGTCTGAATTACCCCCATTGGGCTTAATTCAGACTTGATCGCAGGGCAAATTTGTTCCCAAAATGTGCATAGGTGGGCATCTGGGGTCACGCTCACACCCTACTGCATTATATTGCCTTAGCTGGATGCAGGAGATAGCTCTGATAATGGTGATTGGCAAATTTAGGGCTTGATACAGAACCCGTTGTATTGCGAAAACTATTATTCTGTGATTTCCATTATTCTGCGATGTGGAGCTGGGAGGGCAGCGGCGCAGCATTGGGTGGACGCGGTCCAACACATCCCAGCATGCCTTGTCAGAGTTATAGCATTCCCTGATAGAAACTCTGTGGCAGGGCATGCTGGGATGTGACACCCCTGGTAGCAGCACAGAGATCCCCAATGTCAAATTCCAGGCCAGCAATCAGATGTAACCTTAACACTAACAGCGATGACTACTTCTCCTGGTGCAAGCCCGGGACCTAATTCAGGGGCGAGATGTAATATGGTGTGCGATTTTTAGTAATGAGAGTGTATTGTTCCCTCTAAGCCTCTTTTGCAGGGTGCCGCATCCTGCCCGTATTTAAAACCTCAAAATGCACCCTGCCCTTTTTGTGTGTGACACTGTGTGCCCATACACTGCCCCTCACCGCGCTGACATGCCGCTGAGAACTTTCAGTGTGTACCATCATGTGTAATGGGTATTGCTTTGTATGCCATTATGTGTAATGGGCATTATGGTGTGTGGTATAATGTGTAAGAGGCATAACAGTGTGTGCCATAATGTGTAATTGTCATTACAACAGAATATGTAATGGACATAGCAGAGTATGACAATGTGTAATGGGCGTAATCCTAGTGCAGTGTGCAAATGTTTATATACTGTATGTTTTGTTTTTTTTGGAATGTAAATTTCTAATATAAAATGTTGCCCGGTGGTCAACTCCCTGCCCTAAAAAATCCTAGGGTCAACACATAAAAACAAATTAAAAAAAACCACAATGGGGACCCCCACAAGCATAACCAGCCTCAGGCTTATTGAGCCACTCCCTGTTTCCCAAATATGGGGGGGTGAAGGGATGGGGTCCCCTCTTATTCAAGAAACCAGCACCGGGCTCTTGGACCGGTCCTGGTCCCAAAAATACAGGGGACATAAGCAGTAGGGGTCCTCCATATTTTGGAACCAGCACCGAACTGGTACAGCCAGCCTTGTCATGCCACAGTCAGGGGACACTGTTTATACAAGGTCCCGGCCGGACGGGGTACCTGGGGGAGTGGAGTTCCCCCCAGACTTAACCCTTCCAGGGCTGAACCGCAGGCTGTCCTCAGTGCCCCTGGGATGTGGACGCCGGGCTGATTATTTTGTGGTAAGAAATAGAAATAAAATGTAACATTGTGCTGTGAAATAACAAGTACCAGCAAGCCTCCCCCACATGCAGGGACTTGGAGAACCACAAGTACCAGCATGTGGGGCATTAAAAGGCCCCCTAGGAAAAAGGACCTTCTGCTTCAACCACAGGCGACACAGGGCGGCTGCAGAATTCCCTCGTCCGAGGCACCAGCTGTTGCAGCGTCTGCTAGCAAAACATCTCCAGGCCCTGTGAGCATGTGCTGCGCCCGTCAGCTGTGGGTCATTGTACAGTCTGCCCTCCAGCTGTCAGCACCCTTTCACTGCTGAGACATATTTAGGGAAACTGCCCCCCCCCCCACACCCCCCTTCCCCATGCTAACGCCTGTTTCCTGCTTCTGTAGATTTACCATGCGTGTGATGGGCCGGGACTATCGGTGATTTGTTTCATGAGATACGACCTCCTGGAATACTTCAGTGTGTACGGGACGGCACTGTCTATGTGGGTGTCATTACTAGGTAAGCTCGTGAGGATGAGTATGGTATGATATGACAGATGACACCTGAGATCACTGTACAATTCCAAGGATTAGACGCTGGAACCAAATCCTGGGATTATAGTGTTTCCGAGACTGTATAAATCTCCCGTCAGTCACAGACTAGGGCCGGTATATGACGAAAGCGGCAGGCCAGGATATAATGGGAAGCGGCAGGTTGGGATAGAAAGGGAGCAGCAGGCTGGGATATGACGGAATAGGCATGCCGGGATATGATGGAAGCGGCAGGCCAGGATATGATAGGAAGCGGCAGGCTGGGATGGAATAGGAGCGGCAGGCTGGGATATGACAGAAGCAGCAGGCTGGGATATAATGGGAGCGGCGGGCCAAGATATGACGAAAGCGACAGGCTAGGAAATTACGGAAGCGTCAGGCTAGGAAATGACGGAAGTGGCAGGCTGGTATATTATAGGAGCGGCAGGCATAATGGGAGCGGCGGGCCAAGATATGACGAAAGCGACAGGCTAGGAAATTACGGAAGCGTCAGGCTAGGAAATGACGGAAGTGGCAGGCTGGTATATTATAGGAGCGGCAGGCAGGAATATGACGGAAGCGGCAGGCTAGGAAATTATTGTAGTGACAGGCTGGGATATAATGGGATCGGCACGCCGGGATATAATGGGAGCGGCAGGCTGGGATATGACGGAAGTGGCAGGCCAGGATGTAACGGGAGTGGCGGCAGGTTGGGAAATGACGGAAGCAGCAGGCTGGGATGTAATGGGAACGGCAGGTTGGGAAATGACGGAAGCCGCAGGCTGGGATGTAATGGGAACGGCAGGTCGAGATATGACGGAAGCAACAGGCTAGGAAATGATTGTAGCAACAGGCTGGGATATAATGGGATCGGCATGCCGGGATATGATGGGAGCGGCAGGCTGGGACAGGCCCATAGGCATGCTGCATATCATTTAATCAGCAGAAGCTGCTTGTGCTTAAAAGATGCAAAATGACATGTACAGCTCTTGAGTTATTTTGACAACGTATACTGTGGATTTTTAAGGTTAGAAATAATGTAAAAATGTGCTGTAATTGTCTACTTGTAAATGATTTTCAACATTGCCCAATAGATCTCATCCAACACAACCAACGTATGTCTGACTTTATAGTGCTGTTTTCCTGTCACATACCGGCCCTTCACATTCCGGCCCGCTGCTCCCGTCACATCCCGGACCGCTGCTCTCCTCACATCCCAGCCTGCCGCTACCATCACATACCGGTCACCTACTAATCTCACATACCAGCCCACCGTTCCCCTCACATGCCGGCCCGCTGCTCCCCTCACATCCCGACCCGACGCTCTCCTCACATCCCAGCCCGCTGCTCCCGTCACATCCCGGACCGCTGCTCTCCTCACATCCCAGCCCGCCGCTACATCACACACCGGTCACCTACTAATTTCACATACCAGCCCACCGTTCCCCTCACATGCCGGCCCGCTACTCCCCTCACATCCCGACCCGACACTCTCCTCACATCCCAGCCCGCTGCTCCCGTCACATCCTGGACCGCTGCTCTCCTCACATCCCAGCCTGCCACTACCATCACATACCAGTCCAGTCCACCACTCCCCTCACATCCCGTCTCACTGCTCCCCTCACATCCATTACATCCCGGGCTGCTGTTCCTGTCACATCCCGACCCATCACATCCCAGCCCGCTGCTCCCGTCACATCCCGGACCGCTGCTCCCCACACATCCTGGCCCAATGCTCCCCTCACATCCCAGACCGCCACTTCCAACACATACCAGTCCAGTCCACCACTACCCTCACATCCCATCTCACTGCTCCCCTCACATCCATTACATCCCGGGCTGCTGTTCCTGTCACATCCCGGCCCATCACATCCCAGCCTGCTGCTCCTGTCACATCCCAACCCCCTGCTCCCCTCACATCCCGGCCCGCTGCTCCCATCACATACCGGCCCGCTGCTTCCATCATGTACCGGCCCGCCGCTCATCTAACATACCGGCCCACCGATCCACTCACATCCCCTCCCGCCGCTACCTTCACATGCTAGTAAAAAAAATAATTGTATTTATATAGCGCTCTTTCTCCAATAAGACTCAAGGTGCTTAGCAGAGAGAGTAAATGTAATACAGTACAGGGACAATGAAGTACAGAAAAGATTTTCTTAAACGATACTGAAGGAAATTACGGAAATGCTTGAGTAAACAGGGAAGTCTTGAGTCTCTTTGTGAAGGATTCTAGAGTGGGGACCTCTCGAACTATGCGGGGTAGTGAGTTCCATAGAGTCGGACTAAAAGCTCAACCACCAGATGAGTTATGGGGATTCTAGGCACTGCTAAAAGTCCTTCATCACAGATCGCATATGCCTCTAGCACCTCCCTGTGGTGTTGTTCTGTCCACTCCTGTGTAACGAAGGGAGCACAGGCTCCGATTACCTGTCCCACCTCTGCAATGTAGTGCGTACACCTGTCATTAGTGTGGCGATAAGTGCTGTATAGCCCCGGAAGCGGCACACCATGAGTGCTATAGGAAGATATTACTGATGAGAGCTCACCAAGATCATATTCAGTACATAGGGCGAGACGGCGCTGTGTCCAGCTCACACATAAGCCTCTATAGAGGACTGCGTACAGAGAGCCATGATAACAAGCAGCCGCTATTACTGTATGTGCTGAATATAATGACTGTAAGAGGGCCCACCTGGGGGGGGGGGGGGGTGATATATAGCCAGGCAATCATTATAGAGCAGCTTGGTAACATCAGGGAGGGATGGGGCAAATGTCAGTCCAGGATAAGGGCACGTGTCAAATTGCATACAACACGCATTATATAAAGATGCTCAGCCTGTAATGAGCTCCACGGAAGCCATGTTCCTTACGGGACCCGCTGTAAGCTGCATTTGTCTATTATGTCATATAGGTGATCAGTATAAGACACACAGGTTGCAATATATTCAATTCACACATTGTTGCACACACAAACATATGGTAATGTAACACGCGTCTATTCCAGAGCGGGATATCTGTATTCTATATCTTATTACACTGCTGCTATTCCCACGTTCCTGGCCTTTAACATGATTCAGAGGTTTCCTAGCGCAGTGAAGGCCAGGAACGTGGCCAGGTTCTGTTGG
Organism: Crinia signifera; assembly: GCF_055691185.1. Classification (NCBI taxonomy): domain Eukaryota; kingdom Metazoa; phylum Chordata; class Amphibia; order Anura; family Myobatrachidae; genus Crinia; species Crinia signifera. Next base: position 14,505,679 of record NC_139225.1, on the reverse strand, counting down.
TTTTGGAAAGCGGATTGCCCTGTTGCCAATGGTTCTCACATACCCCGATCTACGGCCAGACAAATGGGAATGTTACTGTATCCCTGCCTCTTACCTCCCCAGCTCTGGCTGACTTTGATGAACCCAAGAGGTCCACGCTTGTGATGTTTGGCGTCCTCACCATCGCGGTGCGGATATATCAAGATCGCTGGGGGTATGGGGTCTACTCAGGACCAATTGGGACTGCAGTGCTGATGATCACAGTTAAATGGGTAAGTCGTGTAATCCATTGATAAATGTACCGTGTCCGGGGAGACCCTGGGACCAAACCCCCCTTCCCACCCAACATGCTGTGACTGTGACTATACCGGCAGCCATAACTATTACCTAAACTCTGTGTCTGCGTGATCTTATTCCAGCTGACCAAGATGAAGGAGAAGAAAGGACTGTACCCGGATAAAAGTGTTTATACCCAGCAGATCGGGCCTGGATTTTGCTTCGGGGCTCTGGCATTGATGCTGCGCTTCTTCTTTGAGGTATAATATAATGGTGGGAGTTGCCTTGTCAGCCGCTTGATGATACAACACCTACAAATGGAGATATAATTAGCTTACTGACTATATGGTGATAATGAGTCGGAGGTACATGTGTCACTAGTGTACATTTCCATATAATAGTATATTAATAACCGTATAGAGAGAACCCTGACCCCCTCCTCCATACATGTAACACCAGGTCATTACATGGAGCAAGATGTGCCAGCTCCTGGGTTATCCCAGTGACACATGCCATTGCTACATGACTGCATTCATCAGGGAGGGTCAAGAAACTGCCACCTGTATCCTTCATCTGGATTCACTAGTCCACGCACCAACCATATAACCATTCTATCAACCGGCACATTCACAACACGTGCAGTTTCTTTTCCTGCCAGTAGTGCCGCTTCTCTGCTCTGTTGCTTCTAGCACAGTCTGGTCTGTATTTCAGTGCTGACTATATGGTGAGCTCAGTGTAGGCATTTCTCCACCCACCCCCCACCCCCTCCAGTACCGAGCAGGCATTTCCCCCCCACCAATAACTTACAATGGGGTGGGGATGGCAGCATCAGGGGGACACCTGTAAAGGCCGACACGCCATTCTCAGTACTGCTGCGTGGAGCTGGATGTGGCTGGAACAGCTGACAGCCGCTCTCATCAAACAATGCCTAGAGGGAACACTATCAGTGCTCAGACACAGGGTTTAAATTAGACTTGATGACACGGATGCGAATGTGCACAGAGGCCGATTACCGATACACCGCACCGGGTAGGGACCATAGTACGTATGCACAAGGCCGTGCTGTGATGAAGTCTATTTATTATTATTATTTATTTACAGTTTCTTATATAGCGCAGCATATTCTGTTGCGCTTTACTATTGAAAACAACAGTGATTAAACAAACTGGGTAGATAGACCCCTCCTACCTCCATGTCGGTTTGTATCTTTTTCTATTCACATACATTTTACAAGGTTATTGACAGGAACTAGGCGCCTGGGGGTGGGAACCGGGCGTTTAGTGGGAGTGCTAGAAAAAATGCTGGAACTGTCTGGGGAAACGCAGGCGTGCCTAGGAAACCGCTGGGAGTGTCCTGGGAAACGCAGGCGTGCCTAGGAAAATGCTGGGAGTGTCCAGGGAAACGCAGGCGTGCCTAGGAAACCGCTAGCAGTGTCCGGGGAAATGCAGGTGTGCCTAGGAAAATGCTGGGAGTGTCCGGGGAAATGCAGGTGTGCCTAGGGAAATGCTGGGAGTGTCTGGGGAAACGCAGATGTGCCTAGGACAACGCTGGGAGTGTCCGGGGAAATGCCTTAACTGAATGCTGCCCATGTGAATTTGCGACTGTGTGATCAGGTATGAATTACCCCCACAGGGTGCTAGAAGCACCACAGCAGAGAGTGACACCACTGGCTAGAAAGAGAAACTGCACAGGTTCTGGAAGGTGCTGTGTGCTAGAATGAACAGGATACAATAGACCCATGTGGTCTCCTGAGTGGTGTAACTGATCACAGCCATTAGTGATAACCAGAGCATTATGTGGCCAGGCAGATGTACTACAGCAGGTTACAGCCAATAACATGTCAACAGCACTTCTGCACACCACCCTATGGGGCCAATTCAGATTGGGTCACAGGGTTGTGTTTTCTGCCAATGATCGAAGGACCGCGTGCAGTCTGCAGTTTTCAAGCACGAGCCAATCGTCTAAAGGGATTCGGTATGAAATCCCGACGGTCAAAATACCGACAGCTATTGACTGACGGTCAAAATCCCGACAAGGTCAAAATACAGACATTTAAAATCCCGACAAGGTCAAAATCCCGACAAGGTCAAAATACAGACATTTAAAATCCCGACAAGGTCAAAATCCCGACATGGTCAAAATCCCTACAAGGTCAAAATACCGACATTTAAAATCCCGACAAGGTCAAAATCCCGACATGGTCAAAATACCGACAAGGTCAAAATACTGACATTTAAAATCCCGACAAGGTCAAAATCCCGACACATGGTCAAAATACCGAAATATAGAATGTAGACAGGTGAAAAAGTCAACATAACTTTCGGTTGACATGTCGCGAGGTCGACATGGGTTCTTTCAATGTTTTCTACATTCTATATGTCAGTATTTTGATCTTGTCAGGATTTTAAATGTCAATATTTTGACCTTGTCGGGATTTTGACCATGTCGGGATTTTGACCGTCGGTCAATGGTTGTCGGTATTTTGACCGTTGTGATTTTTACCAACGGGATTTTGACTGCATCCCGTCCAAAGGGAGCCTGTGATGGCTAGCGATCACAGGCTGCCCGCAGACTGACTGACACCCTGTGGGCGTTTGGTGGTAAAAACGCAGCATTTTGCACGACACGCGGGTGACCCTCCCATGACCCCTGGCGTGACTCCACAATAGGATCCGTCTGGTTAGGTGCAGAAGGAGCAGGCGACATGAGGTTGAGTAGTAACGAGCTGCAGTGTCAGGCTGTTCGTGTACATTGATTCTCCCTTTGCACCTACAGGAATGGGACTACACCTACGTGCACAGCTTCTACCACTGCTCCCTGGCCATGTCCTTTGTACTTCTACTTCCCAAGATCAACAAGAAAGCAGGAACTGGGACCGACGTGGCCAAGATGAACTGCTCTACTCTGTGCTGCTGTGTGTGATGGCTAGGACCTAACCAGGGACTGAGAGGCGGCTGGCAGGGGCTCATTCCCAGGCCACATACACTGACCAATCCCAGCCCATGCTCTGTCGACATTTTCACGTGTCAATCTTTTACTTGCGTCAAACTTTTGTCAATGTAGACCTAATGAATGTCGATCTTCTGTCAATATCGACCTAGTGCATGTCGGCCTTTTGTTAATGTCGACCTATTGACTGTGTGAGCCGTCGGCATACTGAGCTGAGCTGGGCGGATCTCCGAGGCCTGGGCCAGTGGATGGAAAACGTTTCTTCTTATAAAGGAAGTGATTGTGTATTTGTGTTTTATACCCTTGGTAAGATGTATGTAATATTACACTGTTTGTACATTATTTTTATTATTATTATTATTATTATTATTATTATTATATAGAGAGAATTTATGAGCATTGGAAAATGTGGAAAACTTTGTGCACTACTTTTGTTTTTTTTAATTTGATATATTAAATATAATCACAGAATCCGGTGAGGGCTCATCTACAATGAAATGCCATTTCCTGTGGATAATAATCTGTCAGGAGCAGTGGTGGTGTACAAGTGGGTGGTAGTGGTGGTGTGCAGGTGGGTGGCAGCGGTGGTGTGCAGGTGGGTGGCAGCGGTGGTGTGCAGGTGGGTGGCAGCGGCGGTGTGCAGGTGGGTGGCAGTGGCGGTGTGCAGGTGGGTGGTAGCGGTGGTGTGCAGGTGGGTGCTAACGGTAGTGTGCAGGTAGGGATCAAGGCTGGTGTACAGGGGCATGGCCAGTGGGGGCAGTGATAAGAAGCAGTGGTGGTGCACATGTGGGTGGCAGTGGCGGTGTGCAGGTGGGTGGTAATGGTGGTGTGCAGGTAGGTGGCAGCAGCGGTGTGCAGGTGGGGACAAGGCTGGTGTACAGGGGCATGATCAGTGTGGTGCAGGGTTTGTGTGCAGGATCTCCTCTGTACTCCAGCAGAGATCTGTAGCTTCTGTGCTGCAGGTAAGAACAGGCCCTAGACTACCCTGACATACTAAGCTGGGCAGTAACAAGCAGTATACTCACATACATGTCCGTTACATCCAGTGCTGCACACTGTACATCATGTAGACAATGATGTAACAATGTTCTGCCTGTCGGAGCTATGGTGGCACATACGGCCAAGTGTGCTCGCTGGGAAGATCTGCTTCTCTTGTCCTGAGTACTGTGGTAAGCAGGAATCCTACCTGGCACAGGCTGGTCACTTATTGCCAGCCCAGCAATTGTGTAAGTGTTGGGTGTGCTGGGAAATCGGTGAAAGAAGGGGACGGGGGGGCCTGCACCTGCCATCTCTGCCTGCTGTTACTCAACACATTTATTGCTCTATTGAATACTAATAAAAAAAGAAAAGAAATTACTGGCAGCGCCTGAGGCCACGTAGACCGCAGAACGGTGGACTACAGAGTGTTCCGAGTTCCCTGCCGTCTCCAGCAGATGGGATGATTGTCTGCAATCTCTGCACAGGGCAGGTAGAGGGGACTGTCAATGAGGGGACATATAGGGAAGGAGCGGGATAAGGCAGAGACATATACGTGCATAGTGCCGGGATTTCCCAGTTATGGAGACTGAGCATTGTGTGCTTTCTCGTGCTCTACCTGCCCCCATCCACAAGCCCATCTGTGCAAAGTAACAGGCGTATCCCCCCACCCCATGTCTTAGGGGTTAAATTTACTAAAGCTTCCAAAAAATAAAAAGAGGTAGTTCCGCCCATCCAGACTGCGCTTTGCACCCGTAACCACAAGATGCCTGGGCAAAACAGACCTTGTATAGACAAGAACAAATAATCTTTCCTAAGTTTCCCAGGTGTTCCTGCTATGGCCGAAAGAAGAATTTTCACTCTGAGTAGAATGCCACCGGAGCGCTCTGGTGGCATATAAGGGCACGTGAAGTGGTCTAAAGGCATTTGAGGGCGTATGGAGTGGTCTATTGGCATATAAAGGCACGTGGACTGGTCAAATGGTGTATATGGGCACTTGGAGTAGTCTGATAGCATATAAGGGGCATTTGGAGTGATCTGGTGGCATATAAGGGGCCTGTGGCGTGGTCTGATAGCGTAAAAAAGAGAACATGAAGTGGTCTGATGGCATATAAGGGGTATGTGGAGTAGTCTGATGGCATATAAGGGGCATATGGAGTAGTCTGGTGGCAAATAAGGCACATATAGAGTAGTCAGATTATATATAAGGGGCATGTGGAGTAGTCTGGAGTCATGTGTAGTGGTATGATGGCATATAAGGGCATGTGGAGTGGTCTGATGGTGTAAAAGGGCATAAGGAGTGGTCTGATGGCATATAAGAGTCATGTGGAGTGGTCTTATGGCATATAAAGATGAGCAGTATAGTGGGCACAAACATATAGGCTACCAGGTTAGGAACCATCCGGTATCAAGAGTTGGAAAGTAGTAGACAGTATTAAGTTCTGCTTGCATGGCCACAAATTCAAACAGCGGACGATTAGTGATGGACTACGCGTGTGTATGTCACAGTACGTATGCAAGGCCGTCCTGCTATGTAAGCCTGCTACTTTTTCTACTTGCAAGCCGTTCGCAAGGTGATTGACAGGACGTAGGCGTCTGGGGGTGGTAACCGTTCATTTAGTGGAAGTGCAAAGAAAAACACAGGCGTGCGTAGGAAACTCTGGGGGCAGTATTCAATGCTCAGGATTCACCGTTTTTTTTAAGGCAAATCGGGCTGTTTTCACTCCTCGCGGTCAATTTTTTTCACTGAAAATCTGATTCACCCTATTCAGTGTTCATCTAAAGTGAACAGTGAATGCCGGCCAGTCCTCCGTTTCATGCTCACTGCAATTCGCTGGTGTATTTCAATGGGGTTTTCACTGTGATTCACCAAGAGTGTATTCAATGCTAGGGTGGAGAACTGCTTTCACCGTTATTTTCGCCGTGATTCACCGTTTTGCATTCGCCATCTTTTTAAGGTGAACTGGAATGTGTTCTTTTAAAATAAAGGTTTTCAGTTTTTTTTTTAGTTGTCAAAAAATCAATAATTTTATCATGTGAAGGGCCATGCTATTTGGATTCATGTGCATATATATTTAATTTAAAAAAATAATTCACATGACATCAGCAGGGGGAGCCGCTCATTCCATATTCACTGCACTTGGTCCCGCTCATTAAATATGCACAAGCGGGACCAGCGCAGCCCTCCTTCTCCTCCCTAGTTGCAGGGACCCCCTACCTGCTAAAGGTCTGGCAGCGCAGGGTCTACAGTGTATGTGAGATCAGCGGCGGTGTGCCTGGGAAACACTGGGAATGTCTCAGAAAAGACAGACATGCCTAGAAAACTACTGGGAGTGTCCAGCGAAATGCAGGCGTGCCTAAGAAACCGCTGGGAGTGTCTGGAGAACGCAGATGTGCCTAGGAAGCACTGGGAGTGTCCGGCGATATGCAGGCATGCCTAGGAAAACACTGGGAGTGTCTCAGAAAAGGCAGACATGCCTAGGAAACCGCTGAGAGTGTCCAGGGAAACATAGGCGTGCCTAGGAAAATGCTGGCAGTGTCTGGGGAAACGCAGGTGTGCCTAAGAAACCGGTGGCAGTGTCCGGGGAAACGCAGGCGTGCCTAGCGCAGACCACATCCACAGAGCAGACCCCGACTGCTACCCACATCCACAGCGCAAACCCTGAATGTTACCCACATCCACAGCGCAGACCCCGACTGCTACCCACACCCACAACGCAGAACAAGAATGCTATCCCCATCCACAGTGCAGACCCTGACTGCTACCCACATCCACAGCGCAGACCCTGACTGCTACCCAGGGCCGAATTATAATGGGGGCACAAGGGGTCAGTGCCCCTGGGCCCCCCTCTAGCTAGGGGCCCCCTGTGGTTGGCATGTATTTTTCAAATAATATGTATCCCCTGAAGTTAACCATTGACCAAGTTTATACTGCCTTTACTCTGTGTTTTGACAGTGTAATATTCCCCCAAGCAGTTTGCGGCCAGTAACAAGTGCAAGGGGGCCCCCCTTGTCTAAAGTGCACTGCCCCCCCCCCCCCCCCCCGAAGGCTTAATCTGGCACTGCAGCTACCCACATCCACAGCACAGACTGTGATTGCTACTCACAGCAGTACACCACCCACCACTAGTTACCACAATAATGTACAGTACAGCAAGCTGTTGGTCTCTTTACCTGTAGTGCATCTACTACCATGGTGTTCTGGGACTTGAAGTTCCACAGGATGTGCCTCTACTGAACAAAGAATAGTATATCGGGCTATACACATACCTCGCAACATGACCCTCTCCAGGAGGACACAGTGCTCTGTTCCTGCACTTCCCTATTAACGTATGACTGCCATCACCTGTGTGGAAACGCCTTTCTTATTAATTAACCAGGTGCCACCACAGGAGAGGGCAGTCATACAGGGGGATGTCCTGGCTGGAACAGACTGAACAATGAAATGTGCCCCTTCTGGCATGGCATGGGTCATATATGGAGGTGTGGTGTATAACTCACGTACGTTAGCAGATGGCGCCGCTCCCTCCCTCCAGCCGCAGAACACGCCCTCCGCCCGTGCAGGGCGTCTCCGTTCTCCTATCCGCGCCAGAGCGGGACATTCCTCCGCCCCCACTTACTCGGTCCCGCCCTCTGCAGCAGCTGCAACGGAGGTAGGGAGTTTCCCGCCTTTCGCCTGAGGTAACTGCTGCTAAGCTCACTGCAGACGCCGCCATCTTGCATTACGGGCGACTTCATATTCTATGGTTCCTGGCTGCTGCTACTTGTAGGAGGGTAGGGAACGCCTGGTTTAATCATTATAGATTAGCTAACATGAGCCCCAGCATTTATGCTATTGTGCTCGGTGTTGACCTGCCGGCCATGTAATGTTTACAGGTACTTGTAGCAAAGACTGACATTGGCAGGAGCTGGGGTATCTATGTATACAGCTTGTACAGTAAGTGTGATGTTCACTGGCGGCTCAATAGCACAGGTGAGAAAGTCCCCTGCGGAGCGGACAGCATGCTTGGTAATGGACTGAGGCCTGGGATCTAGTAAGCTGATGCTCTCAGGGTGAGCGATCAATCTCACATATTACAGACATGATAACATGTATGTGCCTAGCGATCCTCCTCCATTACATGGATGATGCTGTAACCGCAGCTGGTCACCACCATTTGGAAGGGGTGCGGCAATTCCTGTAACCTGGTATACATTACAATGGCTCGCCCATCTTTCACCAGTCACGTTGCGTGATCTAGAGCAGTGGTTCTCAAACTAGGTCCTCAGGATCTCACACAGTTCATGTTTTCCAGGTCACCCGACAGGTGCACTCATTACTGACTGACACATTTTAAAAGATCCGCAGGTGGAGGTAATTATTTAGCTTGATACTGTGAGGCGACCTGCAAAACATGCACTGTGTGGGGTCCTGAGGACCGACTTTGAGAACCTGTGATCTAGAGTTATACGGATGTTGAGTGCTTCCATTTTGAACTTAATAGGGGTTATTCATTATCCCCGAAGCCTGCACTCATCAGGCATTTTTTTTTTTTTTACCTGGAAAAAAATAATCTCTGATAAACAGCCCTGTTCAAACGATTGCGGATGCGCAAATACCTAGATCCCTAAGCGTATGGATTCTATGGAGTTGATCCTAATAATTGCAAAGGATACGAAGTTCCATGGCACCCGATCTCGCACCATTTGCAGGCCGTGTTTATCCCAAATTCGTTGAAAATTTCCCACTACCCTATGGGGCAGCAAGCACTTTTCTACATATTCCCACCACCATGAAGTGCGGTCACTGCCGCAATGATTCACAAATTCATTGCGGCTAATAGGATTGACCCCTATGTGTTTACGCCTGAAAATGGGTAATTACAATTGAATGCCACCCCCAAAAAACCATCAGGAAAAAATTGCATTAAAACCTTATGGGCCCCATACATCAGCAATTTATTGTGACAATCCTCAGTTCTGGAGATGATTGGCACAATCTTTAATGTGTGGGCTTCCCCTCGGGATCGCCAATCGATTGCTGAATCAGATTTTTAAACATGTTTAATGATCTGGTATTATCTGCGGTTGTTTTTTATATGTGTGGGCGTTCCCGTTTCGTCTTCTTCTATTTAAATTATGGAAAAAAAAGTAACATTTGAAATGACAATCGATTGAGGTGATGTATGGGCACTTTCCAGATATGAAGATACAATCTTTAGATCAGGGTTGCCGACCCTCCCGGAATTTGCGGGAGTCTCCCGAAAATCGGGTCCTTCCTCCCGGCCCCCGGAAGGGTGGGCAACCCTCCCGGAATCAGGGGGACCCCCACTGAGCCCCCCGATCGCGGCATTTATATGCCGCAATCCGCGGGTCTCAGGGGAGGGGGAGGAGCTAAAACGGCACAATCGTGACGTTTTAGCCCCGCCCCCTCCATGGATAACAGTTATTCCGGCTATTTGTCGTAATGGGGGCGGGGCTTAATGACATCACAGTTAAGCCCCGTCCCCAAAACGCGTAATGCAAGATTCCTCTCCGGGTTTCTCCCGGAGAGGATTTTTTTAAAGTCGGCAACCCTGCTTTAGATGGGAAAAATCTTCCGATCACTGAAATAAATCTGTAATATGTGGGCAAGTCAAATAGATTGTAGAAACCATTTATCTGGCCAAAAAATCACTGGATCTGGAAAACCATTCATTGTGATTGCTGATGTATGGGGCCCATTAGTTTTGTCTTGCCAAAAAGAATGAATTCCCCCCTGAGTTTATATGCCATCTTTACACAATGCCACAGGATGTTTATGGCACTAGGCCGTACATTTTTGCTTATAAATGAGTGATTTAAAGTTAAGTGTCCTGTGGACGATTTATCAACATTTCATATGCATTTTCAGCTGCTAATTCACTTTGCAGTTACACATGCTTGTGCAGTTGTTCGATAGTCAATCGAATTCTCTAATTATTGATCCATGCCGAATTTGGGCCAAAGTGGGTCACAGTGGGAACTCGCACGTCATTGTATCTTTCCCAGACCCCAGTGTACAGTACCCCATTCTGCACCATTCCTGACCCACCATCTGCTTTGTCCTATACATACAGTATGTGGTGTGGATCCCTGGCATGAAATCACAGATTAAGTTCTTCCATGGGATATGTGAATGGCCTTTTAATGTGCTGATCACATTGTAAAATGCGGGGGGGGGTCTGCTCATGCAGGGTTTATGCTGAAAGCACTGCCCTACAATGGGCTATCGTCATCTCAGAATGGCGATAGCCCAGGGATGCAAAGCGCTGCTGCCCAATGTTGATACCTATGGGGGATGCAGCCGGCGGCGGTGCAGGGGGGATCGCAGTAGGGATTGGAGATTCCTGCTGCGGTCTCCCTTTGGTACATGAGGGTGATACTTAATGTTTGCAGCTAACCACCAAAAATTGTTGTTTTCTGGGATTTAGACACAAATATTGTTTGATAAATGCAGCCCACAATGTGAATTTTATATATATTTTTTATCTGGAAAAACCTTCCCTGTATTGGCATGCTTATATACCTTCTGTATATGCAGCTAGCAATCAGGATGGTACCTGGTCACGTTCCTCAGGCAATCTCCGAGTCAACATGGCTTCCTCTCAATTTTCCTTTTATTGACATTCTTCATATGCCATCCAAGTCTTCCAGCAGGGGTAGCCAAACCGGTCCTCAAGATCTACCAACATGGTGGATCTGCAGCATGTGTCGGTTAGTAATAAATCCAGCACATGTTTGAAAATGTGACAGTTAATAATGACTACACCTGTGCACCAACTAGGTGGTCTGGGAATTGTGAAAGTTGTTAATGACTACACCTGTACACCAGGTAGGTGGTCTGGGAAATGAGACAGAGAATATTTGGCCACTCACATCAGTCCCTGCCCCAATAGAGCTTACAATCTATATTCCCTAGCACATGTATACGGGCACACAGACATTCTAGGGTTAATTTTATTGGAAGCCAATTATCCTACCAGTATATTTTTGGAATGTGGGAGGAAACCGGAGTACCCGGAGGAAACCCACACAAGTATGGGGGAAATATACAAACTCTGCACAGTTAGGGCAATGGTGGGAATCAAACACATCACCCCAGTGCTGTGAGGCAGTACTGCTAACCATTACACCATCCGTACTGCACATCAGACAATATAGTCTGTTATAAGTCCCAGCGCCCCCCTTCTCTGATGCTGACGAGTGGCGTGCCTGCGGGGACATTGCAGCCTGTGCCAGAAATCTTGATGTTTTCAATAAAGTAGGTGTTTTTGTCTCAGTTAAAGTCTGGAGTGCTGACCTTTGTCAAGTCTGCTACCGAAATTTCCTGCCTCTGTTATTCTCCTCTAGTGTAAGCTGATCTGAAATCCTATACCTTTATTGCCCCTGTTAAATGGTCTGCACAGTTCTCTGCCTGCTTCATACTGAGTCTTATTTGCTCCCTGCTATATTACTTAGCGGATTCCCAGTTTAACCATTTAGCACCTGGCCGACTCACAAACGTCTGCTCTGGCCACAGAGAAAGCTCCACTGATTGATTTTGCAAATGTTCTGTGAGTAGCAGATATTTCTTCTTCACATAATGCAATGTGGGGTGGTAAGAGATGGCACATGGCAAGCACGCTGCTCTCCCGGGTGTACTGCAATGCCTGCAGACGGCGGGTGTGCCAGTGTGCAATGCTGGTAAGAGATGGCATACACCATGCACTCTGGTTGTTACTGCAATGTCTGCAGACGGCGGGTGTGCCAGTATGCAATGCTGGTAAGACATGGCACATGGCAGACACCATGCACTCTGGTTATTTCTGCAATGTCTGCAGAAGTCGGGTGTGCCAGTGTGCAATGCAGGGTATGCCAGTGAGCTGCTCAAGGCATTTACCACCTTTAGGTGACCTTTTATATATGGAATAATATGCGCCTTCCCGCAACCTGTACTTGTGTCTTCCCGCTATTCTGCCATATAGTTGTGTATGTTCATAGCCCTAAAGCTGGGTACACACTAATGTCGTCCGATCCAGCAGACCAGACCAATATATTGGACACATTGTGTAGTGTGTACCCACTATAGTGCTGATGACCTGCACTCTTGTGCGTCATCAGCAGCAACAAAAAGCCCTACATGCCGGAAAAACTAGATGGAGCTGGGTGGCGGGCGCAGAGGATGCGGAGCAAGGAACCAGACGCAGAGGAGACAGAACTAGGAGTCAGGTGCAGAGGAGACGGAGCTGGGAACCAGACCCAGAGGAGATGGAGCTGGGAACCAGACCCAGAGGAGACGGAGCTGGGAACCTGATGCAGAGGAGACGTAGCTGGGAACCAGACGCAGAGGAGACGGAGCTGGGAACCAGACGCAGAGGAGACGGAGCTGGGAACCAGACGCAGAGGAGACGGAGCTGGGAACCAGACGCAGAGGAGACAGAGCTGGGAACCAGATGCAGAGGAGACGGAGTTGGGAACCAGGCTTAGAGGAGACGGAGCTGGGAACCGGACGCAGCGGAGACGGAGCTGGGAACCAGATGCAGATGAAGCGGAGCAAGGAACCAGACGCAGAGGAGACAGAACTAGGAGTCAGGTGCAGAGGAGACGGAGCTGGGAACTAGACCCAGAGGAGACGGAGCTGGGAACCAGACGCAGAGGAGAAGGAGCTGGGAACCAGACGCAGCGGAGACGGAGCTGGGAACCAGGCGGAGAGGAGATGGAGCTGGGAACCAGACACAGAGGAAGCGGAGCAAGGAACCAGACGCAGAGGAGACAGAACTAGGAGTCAGGTGCAGAGGAGACGGAGCTGGGAACCAGACCCAGAGGAGACGGAGCTGGGAACCAGACCCAGAGGAGACGGAGCTGGGAGTCAGGCGCAGAGGAGACGGAGCTGGGAGTCAGGCGCAGAGGAGACGGAGCTGGGAGTCAGGCGCAGAGGAGACGGAGCTGGGAGTCAGGCGCAGAGGAGACGGAGCTGGGAGTCAGGCGCAGAGGAGACGGAGCTGGGAACCAGACGCAGAGGAGGTGGAGCTGGGATCCAGACGCAGAGGAGACGGAGATGGGAGTCAGAGGCAGAGGAGACGGTGCTGGGAGTCAGGCGCAGAGGAGACGGAACTGGGAGTCAGATGCAGAGGAGATGGGTTGCGAGAAGGAAGGATCAGGGTTAGGCTGCCGGACAGGTGGATCATGGTTAGGCTGCCGGACAGGTGGATCAGGGTTAGGCGGCGGGACAGGTGGATCAGGGTTAGGCGGCGGGACAGGTGGATCAGGGTTAGGCTGCGGGACAGTTGGATCAGGTTTAGGCTGCAGGACAGGTGGATCAGGGTTAGGCGGCGGGACAGGTGGATCAGGGTTAGGCTGCGGGCAGTTGGACCAGGGTTAGGCTGCGGGACAGTTGGATCAGGTTTAGGCTGCGGGACAGGTGGATCAGGGTTAGGCGGCGGGACAGGTGGATCAGGGTTAGGCTGCGGGACAGGTGGATCAGGTTTAGGCTGCGGGACAGGTGGATCAGCATTATCCTTTGGGGGTGATTAGGGATAGGCTGCAGGACAGATAGATCAGGGTTAGTGTTAGCTGTAGAATAATTAGCAGAAATTCCCAGGAGTATCACCGTCGGGATCCCACTCATTCTGACTGGTTTCTGTCCTGCGCATATTCTGGAGGGGACAGTAGAGTTAACTGGGCTGGGGTTGGAGGAGGCAGAGTAGACGCTACATTAAGGCAGAAGGATGTGAGGCTTTTTTATTCCAGTATACTGAAAGCTTTTATCACGAGCAGGAGTGATTCATTGCCGTTAATCTGCCGCAGTTTCCCGGAGCCCAATTTGTTTCGATTAAGCTGGTATGTTGCTCCATAGTCCCAGTCTCTTCCAAGAGCTCCTTTTTAATTTAGAGTGCAAATGCGTATTACAGACGGCTGCTGGGTGTGAGGAATGCAGCTGGCACTGTACAGACACAGAAGCCGGGCATCGCGCTAGGCACACGTGCTGCCGTGTTCTGGACAGATTTAACCCTCGGTGCCAGTCTTAAACTGGGTACACATTATTTGTGGTTCAGCAGCAAATTATAACAATAATCGTTTAGTATGTACGCACCATTGCTCATTCCCATGATTCGTTATTTGCGTCTTCTGCTTGGCCCTACATGGTCACCAATAAGAGGATGTTGTCAGCGATTTACAGCACATTGCACAGTGTGTATGGAGTAATGACATATACCTGATATATCAAACACCAGAATGAAGCATGATATACCGTTCTGTCGTTTGTAAACAATGCGCTGCTGGTATAGTGCACAGTGTGTATGCACTATATCGGAAATCATTGGCATCAGCGCATTGTTTGCCCATCATCTAGTGCGTTCCTAGCATTACTTTCTATCATCGATAAGAAAAAATTGTACAATAAGCACAAAAAAAAAGTTGTCAGTAGACAATCTGTGTATGCATGTGTGTGTGCATGTTTGTGACTGTGTGGGTGCACATGCATGCATCTGTATGTTCGTTGGTGCATGTATGTGTGTGGGTGTTTGCGTGCATTGGTGTGTTTGTGCCTGTTTGTGTGCCTCTGTACTTGCGTGTATGCGTTTGTGTGTGTTTGTGTAGGTGTGTGCATTTGTGTGTGTGCGTGCATCTGTACTTGTATGTATGTATGTGTGTGTTTGTGTGTGGGCATTAGCATGCTTAGGGGTCTATCCTATTAACCCCGACGAGTGCAGATGATTCGCCAATTGTGAATCATCACGTCACCCAGCACACTTTACGGTGGACCAAATTCGCAGAAAATAGGGGTGCGAGCAAATTTCAGTGAATTCGGCCTTGCGAAGAGTGCGAGTTAGGATTAATTAGGGTGCCATTTTCAGTGTCAAAACGGCTTCCGAACGGCAACTCGCACCCTTCGGGGTTAATAGGATCGACCCCTATGGCTGCTACATACAGAGGACATTTATGTTATGACAACTGACATGTATGATTTCTGTAGGAACGTGTAGAAACGTGCCGACCAGTCTCTGCAAAATAAGTGTAACTCTCCATTTACGGGAAAATAATCCCTCTTTAGAAATAAGATATATTTTCCCTTAAAAGGTGATGTTGAAATTGTATTTATTAGGGCTGTTATACATCAATCCTCATGTGCTGCTGACAGTCCACTATGTCTCCAATAGTCCCTGTTATATTCCAGCTGTATCCACCCTGTGTGCGAGGAGGTTGTTGTACAGCCATGGCAGACTCTCAGCAATACACGGGTCCTAGATAGTGTGATTACAGAGCGCACGTGCAGCGCAGGCAGAGGGCCGGGTGCCGACACAGTGATTACAGGGCGCACGTGCAGCGCAGGCGGAGGGTCGGGTGCCGACAGTGTTCCTTTTAACAGAGGGCTAATTACAGTCTCTGTGCTAATTGTTTGAGATCAAGTCTTTCTGGTCACTGCCAGGGTTCTAGGCCAGACACCACAGTAATGGGGTCGCAGTTCCAGCTAGGCGATCCTCAGCCTATGTTACATCAGGACATGCCGAGGGCTTCATTCGTTGTCTCCTGTATTAGTGTCACCGGCAACTATAA
Source organism: Crinia signifera (assembly GCF_055691185.1). Lineage (NCBI taxonomy): Eukaryota > Metazoa > Chordata > Amphibia > Anura > Myobatrachidae > Crinia > Crinia signifera. The sequence continues at coordinate 14,489,962 of NC_139225.1, read as the reverse complement.
TGACTAAACGTGTGACTTAGGAAATTCCTGCTGCAAGGAGGACTCTTGATGGCAGCCTCATATCTGGTGTATCATACTTGTGTCTCACTGGTTCCATTGTAAGGGGCATAGTTATTACTCCTGATAATAGGTTCAGTGTTTCTGTGGTCACTTGTTTCCAGGATATGGCCGTGCTACTACACACGCCAGTTCTGCTAGTTGTGCATGTGTGAGTAGTGATGGGAAAGGGTCCTAGGGATCCCTCTCCTGTTAACTTTTTCAGAACATAGCTCATAAGCTGTAATGGCTGATACCATCTGAAGATTACACATTCCAGCACTATATATACATCTGCGGCATCCTTAGTATTTGCAGAAAAACAGATTAATTCTGTTTATGTCAGCAACAACATGAATAAATGTAAAAGCCTCCTATTTAGCTACAATGCTGCAAGACAGGTTCTTTTTTTTTTCTTAAGAATGTGAAGTTTTTCATTTATAATAAGATACATTTTGAGCATTAACCTCTAGCAAAGAGGTCAGGACAGGTGGCAATACAGAGTATACTCATCATCAAAACAGAGGTCAGGGCAAGTTGCAATACGGAGTATACTCAGCATCCCAGCAGTGGTCAGGGCAGGTGGCAGTCCAGAGTACAACCAGAATCCAAGAAGAGGTCATGGCAGGTGGCAATCCAGAGTATCATCAGCATCGCGGCAGAGGTCAGGGCAAGACGCAATCCAGAGTATAATCAGCATCCCGGGAGAGGTCAGGGCAGGTGGCTATCCAGAGTATAATTAGCATCTCGGCAGAAGCCAGAGCAGGTGGCAATCCAGAGTACAATCAGAATCCAAGAAGAGGTCATGGCAGGTGGCAATCCAGAGTATCATCAGCATCCTGGCTGAGGTCAGGGCAAGACGCAATCCAGAGTATAGTCAGCATCCCGGCAGAGGTCAAGGCAGGTGGCAATTCAGAATAAAAGCATCTTGGCAGAGGTCAGGGCAGGTGACGATCGAGAATAAAATCAGCATCCCGGCAGAGGTCATGGCAAGTGGCAATCCAGAATATCATCAGCATCCTTGCAGTGGTCAGGGCGGGTAGCAATCTAGAGTATAATCAGCATCCCAGAAGAGGTCAGGCCAGGTGGCAATCCAGATAATCAGCATCCTGGCAGAGATCAGGGCAGGTGGCAATCCAGAATATCATCAACATCCTTGCAGTGGTCAGGGCGGGTAGCAAACTAGAGTATAATCAGCATCACAGAAGAGGTCAGGCCAGGTGGCAATCCAGATTATCAGCATCCTGGCAGAGATCAGGGCAGGTAGCTTTCCAGAATATCATCAGCATCCCGGCAGAAGTCAGGGCAGGTGGCAATCCAGAATAAAATCAGCCGGGTCATAGTACATATGGGAAATACGCTAACCGTATCATGTTGTGGTCCCATCAATAGTACGTCATTCGCCAGGTCATAGAAATGGTGGCCCCACCCATAAAATGGCCACCTTCGCTGTGTGTCGAAGACGGGTAACTTGCTGAATTAAGGATATACTGTGTGCGGCTCTGTGGATGGTACTATGGCCCTTATTCTAGTTGATTCGGACGGATGTGTATTTTGGACAAGAACCGAATGTTCTTAGCCCCGCCTACCGTACGGATCGCTCACACCATCTGAATGCGGTAAGATGCAGAGCGAACGCACCGCAAGTGGATGTTTCATGTGAACGCCTCCTCCATCTGTGGGAACCTCTCCTAACCTCAGATGGTCGCCAACCATCGAATGATGGACCGAGCGGTCAGGCAGCATCGAGTGCTCCAGACCACTCGGACATTTCTCCATATGAAAGCAGGGTTATGGCCGGGCAGCTGACATCCGGCTATGTCATATGTCCGCCCCCCACATGCATCACGGCTGCATTACCATACGTACGCCCAGTGTTTTCATGGTAACACCCATGAAACGTGGGGCATACGCATATGGTAATGAGCCCAAACATCCCTTCACTCCCCTCTCCACCCCCCTGCTCAGATGGTTCCGTACGATCATTTTCTGCATGGAACTCACGCCGTGTTCGGACATGCAAGGCGTTTGCACATGCGCAAAACATCGGCCATCCAAACGTACACGGAGCCGTCCAACTCAATCAGAATATGGGCCTACAGTATGTGCTTTACGTTTAGCATTGCGAGTGTATATGGGTGGTGACGAGAAGAGACACGCATGTAAGTTTGTTACGCTCTCATAGAGTAGCTCTTCTGTAGTGAGTCACATTCATTTATGGATGCACATAGATCTGACAGTCCCTATATCACTCATTCCGACAGGAAAACTAATCATTAGCAATTACAAGCTCGTTAATTAGGAAGCTTTGACATCCATTCATAAATATTAATTGGTGTGATTTCTGGTGTGCATTGTTTTAGCTCGATCATTCTCTGACCTGCCAGCTTTTGCTGCAGTAACTCTTCTCATCGCAGTGTAGACAGTTTGTAGGCATATTCTCTTCCGAAAACTGCTGATAGGGGATACATGCTGATGACCGGCACTCAGAATATCAACTCATACTGTATACTTATCTTCCCCCTGCCCATGCTACCCCCCCCCCACCCCCCCCACCCCCCCCCCCATGCAGCCTGATGACTAACCCTTCCCACTACTGACTAACTTCCCCACACCCCGGTGTAACGCTAAACCACCCAGTTACTCACTATTCGGCACAATGGCAGTCGGGATATTAAGATGCCAGCATTCCAGTTGATTTAGGGATTCCGGTGTCGTCCTCCAGGCCGTAGTCAGATGCCGACATTGGTAAAGTGAATCCCGGGATGATAAACGCATCCCAATAGTATAGATAATGTGGAAAATGCACAGTATTGGTATAGGCTGAGTACAGAATCAGCTGCGGCTTGCTGTGGGCCCCATCCATAGCAGCTGATTGGAGGAGGAGTCAACAGTGCTTAAGATGAACAGGTACAAAACATCAACATGCCAATGGTCGACATACATTTGGGGGTTTATGTTTCCTGGTTGTCATGTGCAGAATTCATACAGCATAATGCTGACAGCTTCTTCATAACTCCAAAAGCTTGCAGGTCGCTTCTGTATAGCTGGGTACATAATATACAGAGATCCCGGACCAGCGATATACTGCATGTCATCACTGTGCCTCCAAGCATGTTCAGATAACCGGGGGGGGGGGGCGGGGGGGCGCAAATGACCCACTGGAGCGCACTTTTCTACCAGTCCTGGAAGTACTGCAATACCAGGTCAATGCGTGGAGTGGACAGAGCAAGCTCTTCCAGTAAAAATCCATTTAATACATGGCCCCAGATAGGGGGCGTATCAAACATTAAACTGATAAGAACAGATACCACGCTTGATCTTTGCGAATATAGTGCATACACACTAGACTAGACCATATGCGTGAAAATGTTCATGATATCGTTAGCATGCATATAATTTCCGAAAAACTTATAGGGGTTGATCCTATTAGGTCCGAAGGGTGCAATGTGCAGTTTTCATGTGTTTAAATGCTGGAAATGGCACCCGATGTAGCACCTTTCGCTGGGCCGAATTCGCTTTGCGGCTCGCACCCCTAATTTTAAGAAAATTCAGCCCACTGTAAAGTGCACCCAGCGCCGTGATGATTTGCACTCGCGAATCATCCGCACCTAATAGGATCGACCCCATAGTGTGTTCCTCTCCTAGTAACAATTAGCAGAGAATCCTGAAAGCCTGCACTGCTCCTCACCTGTCTCTTACACCTAGGCATCACGCAGCTTATGAGTGGAGAATCCTGAAAGCCTGCACTGCTCTCCACCTGTCTCTGTGACAACTAGGCATGGTGCAGCTTACTAGGTCTGTCTAGTTACTGTATCCCCAGCACCAGTCCTGAGGGTGCTGCTAGGAGCACTGCTATGAATCTCTATGTATTGCAGGCCCAGCAGAGAACCCCTGTCAGTAAATGGGTTAAGTCACAACAACAACAAGCAATGATCTGGCCGGTGTTTGGGATCGTGATTGATGATCCTATGAGAATTTGGCATTTGCACCCCTGAGTTGTTGCACGCCCTGCGCACACAGCCTGTCTGAGCTAATCCACGCTGAGACAAACCACGCTCTGGGTGTCTCTCACACACTAATTGGATTTGGATGTGTGTAACGCCAAGCCCAGGTCTGCTCTTTCTCGGAATGAGTGCTTGATTGTTACCGGTAACCACAAAAGCCAGGACATTGGGGCTGCGCCATGGCAATAGTTGTATGTGCCGGCCCCTTCAGCGTACAGCGATGCAGGGCGCTGTCCATGTGCCCTGCGTGTAAATAGCCTGGAGGACATAGGTCATCATGTGCGTGTGAGCTACGTACGACGGGGAGGAGAGTTTCCACTCATTATGGATGGGGGGGGCGTTTATCTGGGTGCAGGAAGCTCCCTTACCCACTCACTGTCCTGGGCACATCTCTCGCCATATGTGCTAGTGGGTCAGATGGAAACATGAAGGGCCAATGTATTGGCTTTGTAACACAAGCAAAGTATTCAGAATCACAGTGGCATGTTGTAAAGGTCTCCAGCTGTTGTCGAACTACACATCAACAAAATTTACAGAATATTGACCGCACTCCAGATACTGCAGCCCCAGATAAACCCCAAGACTCCTAGGATCCTGCCCCGCCACAGTGTTGTTATTAAACAATGCTATAACTGGCAGGGCTGTGTAGTCAGTATTCACACTAGACTGTTCTAAATTGGCAAAATGTGCCATGTCCTATTCGCAACACCCTGCCCAGGCACAGTCCCCGGCTGCTGGGATGAGTCGCTGTTTCTCACTATGGGGCCCATTTATCAACTAATATTTGCGGCTAAATTCCTGAAAACACCCGTTTTCGGGGGTTAACCACAAATATTAAGTATCACTGGAATGTATCACAGGGGACCGCAGCAGGAACCTCCGATCCCTGCTGCGATCCTCCCCTTCACCACCGCCGGCCGCATCCTCCATAGGTTTCTATGGGGGATGCGAAGCTGCCCGATGTATCAACAGGGCATCGCAGCCCTGGGCTATCGCCATTCTGGGATGGCGATAGCCCATTGTAGCCTATGGCTACACATCGCACTGCCCGAGCGGCAGTGCGGTCAGCGGGGTCGTGGGGGTGTCAGCGCATAACCGCGCATGCGCTGATACCCGGCTTCCGGGTCAGGGCTTCGCAGGGACGGGCTCCTTTCGGAGCCCTGTCCCTGCGCCCGGCAGATAATACATTGGGGCCAAATATTGGGTTAATATTCCACCAAGATTGCATTGTAAATGCGATCAATGGTAAATGGGGGCCTATAGCCTCAGTGGCCAGGTCACTAGTGCCCAAGGCACAACCTCACTGACTGCTGCCTGGATTAGATGCAGCAGCACAGATAACCCGACATGCGCCTGCAGAGTGGGAATACATTGTCTGTACTGTGAGTTGCTCCGTTCTGGTTCTGCTTATTTGTTATGTTCCTTGCAAGGCGCTGCAGACCCCTTGTGGCGCCATATGAATAAAGGATAATGGTAATAGATTAGAGATCCATGTAACATTAACCAGTCCTGCCGTAGAGCAGGTGCCAGGGGGGCTGAGCTTTCAGCAGAGATCAATAATTAGAGAAAATGCAACTTGAGCTATTATTAAACAACTCTGCATGCTCAAATAGTGGGAAAACGACGTGTACGTACGCAGAGTAGTCACAGTTTGATTGACAGGAAGCCGCCACGTAGAGGTGGAAACATGATGTTTTCTGTGTGTGATGACGCAGGCGTGTTCCAGGTGCGTCTCTGACATCAGCGACGACCACTTCCAGACTGGTTCTTAGCAGATTACTAGAAGCCCCAGAAGTGCGCAAAAACTTTTAGATGGTTCAGTTTTTGAGACTACATCGCTATTTTGTGCGGGAATGAGTTGGATGAGGAAGACGAGGGGGATACGTGAAGGTGTTAAGGCCCCCATACATTAGGCCGACTTGTCCTAGGGACAAGTCGGACCCAATTTACCTGCGAGCCGCCCGGCAGCTCCCCAGGAGGCTCACATACAATTTGGCACTTGATGTGCCATTTTTTTACATGGGATAAATCGCATGCGATTTATCCCATGTTAAAAAAAAACCGGGGAGCTGCAGGGCGGTGAGGAGTAGTGGGGGCGGGCAGCGGCAGTAGTGGGGGCGGGCAGCGGCGGCTGCGGTGGTGGGGGCGGCCAGCGGTGGTGGTGGGGGCGGCCAGCGGTGGTGCGGGCGGCGGGTGCGGTGAGCGCTGCTGACCTGGCCGGGCAGTGTACTTACTTACATAGCAGCAGCGGGGATGGGCAGCGCAGTGGCGGCTATTATATTTTGAAAATACTTGTCAAATGACCGGCCGCTCTCTGATTGGCCGGAGAGCTCTCAGCCAATCAGAGAGCGGCCGGTCATTTGACAAGTATTTTAAAAATATAATAGCCGCCACTGCGCTGCCCGTCCCCGCTGCTGCTATGTGTAAGTACACTGCCCGGCCAGGTCAGCAGCGCTCACCGCACCCGCCGCCAGCCCCCACCACCGCTGCCCGCACGCACCACCACCCGGCCAGGTCAGTCAGCCGGTGCTCAGGGACCCGCTGCCCGCCCGGTGTCTGCATGCATATGCCTGTCAGGTGGCAGGCATATGCATACAGGGAGGTCGGACGTGATCGTATGTACAGACCGTCCGACCTCCCATATCCGGTCCGATGCGCACGGGACCGCGCATCGGATCGGATCAGATATCACACACATACGATTTTGGGCCGATTTCATCCGATTATCGGCACCAAGTGCCGAAATCGGATGAAATCGGACCAAAATCGCATAGTGTATGGGGGCCTTTAGAGGTAGAACAGAGCAAGTGCATTAGAGGAACCTGTGAGTTAGGCCTCGTACACACCAGAACGATCACGATCGTGCGTCGATCGTGAACCGATTTGCTGTGAACTTCTCGGGAGCGCTCCCCCGGGCCCAGACTCACGATTTGCATAAGATGGTGTATTTTTTACTTACGATCTTCAAACGATCGCGAGTCGTTTGCGATGGTCGTCCGACTGTCGTTTTGGTGCATCGTGTGTGCACAGTGACTGTCGTTTTTGAAATTTAAATAATGGGCAGGACTAGTTGTGGGGTACAAATAACTGCAGCCATTTTAGATCTGTGCTTTGTGACTAGTGAGGCTTGGTGTATACCTGCTGAACGCTGTACATAGCTGTTTGCTCTGCTTTGTTTTTGCCTGGCATTACAAAGTGTGCTTTTCCTGTGTCCATTATGCAGTCTGCAGTGATGGATTCTTACCAGCAAGATTTTCTGCTTTCCTATGCTGTGCTCAGGGTGAGGCAGCTGAGGGCCCAGCGTAGAAGAGCTAGGTCATGCTGGACCAAGCAGTGGCTGCTGAGCCGTCAGGCTCGTTCTCACATGCCACTGCTCCTGGAAATTCGTGAGAATAATCCCAATGATTATAGGAATTTCTTACGTTTGGATGATGCCACCTTCCATGAGTTGCTGCGTCTCGTCACCCCCCACATCCAGAAGCAAGATACCAAGTATCGCATGGCTATACCTGCTGAGGAGCGGCTGGTGGTGACCCTGAGGTTTCTGGCTACAGGACGGTCTCTGGCTGACCTGAAGTTTGGATCCCTCATCTCCCCGCAAGCTTTGGGCCTCATCATCCCCGAGACCTGCAAAGCAATCGTGAAGGTACTGCAGCACGAGTATTGCAAGGTAAGGAAATATACACCACACACTTGTAGTGAAAACATATAATGTTTTATTAAAATAAATCAAACTTTGACATCCACACATTTTTAGTTTTCCTTATTTTTGGATTAAATACAAATGGTACAAAAATAGAACCCATTGATACGCATAACTGCAAACTGTTCCAAAGTGCAATAACATGTCCAAAAATATCTAAAACATTTCACTTTTCTGCCTTGAGGTACGGAGCAGTAGAACACACAGTGCTTGTGGCGCAGATAATCAAAGTACCTTCATGCACACGCGGTGCATAGTGCAGAAGCAGTGGTCCCGGCCCCATTGCTCCGCACCATGCGCCACGTGAGCATGGGCTTTATCTGCGCCACAAGCATCATGTGTTATACTGCTCCATGCATGTGCAAATGGCAAAAGTGTCATTTTAGAAACATTAGGTACGCATAATATAAAAATAGACCAAAGTGCTATAACAAGTCAAAAATTTTGTAACAAACTGAGCTTTAAAACCTACTGCCGCACTCACTAGAGGTACGGAGCAGTAGAACACACAGTGCTTGTGGCGCAGATAATCAAAGTACCTTCATGCACACGCGGTGCATAGTGCAGAAGCAGTGGTCCCGGCCCCATTGCTCCGCACCATGCGCCACGTGAGCATGGGCTTTATCTGCGCCACAAGCATCATGTGTTATACTGCTCCATGCATGTGCAAATGGCAAAAGTGTCATTTTAGAAACATTAGGTACGCATAATATAAAAATAGACCAAAGTGCTATAACAAGTCAAAAATTTTGTAACAAACTGAGCTTTAAAACCTACTGCCGCACTCACTAGAGGTACGGAGCAGTAGAACACACAGTGCTTGTGGCGCAGATAATCAAAGTACCTTCATGCACACGCGGTGCATAGTGCAGAAGCAGTGGTCCCGGCCCCATTGCTCCGCACCATGCGCCACGTGTGCATGGGCTTTATCTGCGCCACAAGCATCATGTGTCATACTGCTCCATGCATGTGCAAATGGCAAAAGTGTCATTTTAGAAACATTAGGTACGCATAATATAAAAATAGACCAAAGTGCTATAACAAGTCAAAAATTTTGTAACAAACTGAGCTTTAAAACCTACTGCCGCACTCACTAGAGGTACGGAGCAGTAGAACACACAGTGCTTGTGGCGCAGATAATCAAAGTACCTTCATGCACACGCGGTGCATAGTGCAGAAGCAGTGGTCCCGGCCCCATTGCTCCGCACCATGCGCCACGTGTGCATGGGCTTTATCTGCGCCACAAGCATCATGTGTCATACTGCTCCATACCAACAGGGCAAGAATTGGTTTTACAATTCACGTAAAACCGGAGGGTCCTGCTCTCCTGTGAAATCAGGCAATAATGAGGTGTACAGGTGGGTATAGCGGGCTGGAGTTGAAGGTTGTGCGGAGGATGCTTGGACAGGTGGAGATTGATTTGGCAAAGTGGAAGGGACTGGTAAGGGTGCTGGGGGAGTAGGCCCTGGTGGTTGTTGGCAAGGAAGAAGGCCAGCTATGTTGCATTCAAATGTAAGGCGGTCTAAACGGCCAAAAAACAATAGCTCGCTGCTTATGCGTTCAAAGGCCATTTGCTGGGTTGGACTCAGCTGGCGTAAGCCGTCAGACAAATATTTCCCGAAAGCATCAAATCGGTCGGGAGGCCTACGTAGAACCTGTTCGGCCCGTATCAGTAATTCCTCCTCTGGGTTGTCTATTTTCTTTTCCTTGCGGCGCGATTTTTTACAGGCCTGTTGTGGCGGTGTGGGTGTAGTGGATATTCCTTGCGATGTTCCTGGAGACTCCGACAATCCAGACAGGTCCAGGGTCGGTGAATGTTCTGTCTCTGCACTGTGTTGCTGTGGAAACAAATACAAAGTTCAATTTATTAATCAAGTTTATTTATTATTTCTACAGTTCCCTACCAGCGTGAAGGATTGGCAAAACATCGCTGCAGAGTTTGAAGAGACATGGAATTTCCCAAATTGTGGAGGAGCCATTGATGGCAAACGTCCGCATCAACCAGCCTGCACAGAGTGGTTCCTACTACTTCAATTACAAGGGATACTTTAGTATCGTTCTAATGGCTGTGGTTAATGCGAACTACGAGTTCATCTTCCTGGATGTTGGCAGGAATGGGCGTGCTTCGGATGGTGGAACTTTGAAGGATACCAAGTTCTACCAGAGGCTCACCTCCAACACTCTTCACTTGCCGTCGGTCCAGGAAACCAAACATGGGCTCAATTTTGTGTTCGTGGCAGACGAGGCATTTGCCCTTCATGAGCACATAATGAAGCCATATGCCAAAAGGGGCCTGGACCACGACAAAAGAATTTTCAACTACAGGCTTTCCAGGGCACGGCGGCTTGTGGAGAGTGCGTTTGGTATCCTGGCAAGCCGTTTCCGCATTTTCCATACTGCCATCAACCTGAGGGTGGACAAAATAGACTGGGTCGTCATGGCGTGCTGTGTCCTGCACAATTTACTGCGCCGTAAGGAAAGACCACAAAGGCCTACAGGACCAGCACCACCAGAGGTCCCAGAGGAGCCAAAGGAGGTAGTGCAGATATCCTCTGTGGAAACGCCGGCGCAACAGTATAGGGGGACTACACGCGCCATGCAGGTTAGAGACCAGTACAAGGACTATTTTAATGGAGTGGGTGCTGTCCATTGGCAGGAGAACCACATTTAAGACATGTGTGGACTGAACCTATTCTCCGGGCCCAAAAAAATAATGAGGAAGGACATGTGTCAATACCGGGTCTGTACTTACCGACAATGGTTGGGAACTTTCATCCACAATCTGCAACACCTCATCCCCCTCACTCTCCACCATGAGGTACAGTCCGGTCCTCTGTGCCTCCTGACTCAGGGTGAAGGTTAAGAGATTGTAGTACCACAAGGAGGTCTCATACACGTCGCCGGCTCCGGCACCAGATCTCTTGGTGGTCTGCATTTTCTTATGCTCTTTTAGGAACACAGTGCGGAGATTTTGGATTTTTTTCCGCACCCACTCCGCATTGGCTTCAGGGTGATATGAACGGCTGAAATTGGCCAACTCATCCAGGGCATTTGCTCTTTTAATTTTGTTACTGTAGTCTTTGGACTTCGTCTTCCAAAGACATTCGTACTCCCTGTATTTGTCGATAAATGCTTCGACGAAGTCACGCTCCTTTGCCAGAGCCTGAGACATGTCTATAAGAAAATAGATAAAAAAAATTATTAAATGATTATAGTTTATATATTGTTAAGACACTTCTTTTATTTCAGGTTCACTTTTGTTAATATCACAATAAAGTTTTAAGTTTCACCAACCAGTTTCCTTTTTATTGTAAACAAGGTGATAGTGTACACAGCTTCATCTATTCCAGTGTTGGCCAACCTTGACACTCCTGCTTTAGTTGAACTACACATTCCAGCATGACCTGCTGTGGTTTTGCTATTTACCATTTACACACAGAGATATATCACTGCACTGCATTGGTGGGCAGCTAATGCACTGGTGGGCAGTGGTGGGCAGCTAATGCATTGGTGGCCAGCTAATGCATTGGTGGGCAGCTAATGCAGTGGTGGGCAGCTAATGCAGTGGTGGGCAGCTAATGCATTGGTGGGCAGCTAATGCATTGGTGGGTAGGGAAGGTCCAAATACCTGTCTTCAATTTGGCTGTGCTCCAGGATCCTCCGTCACTGCTATCCTGTACCATCGACGAGTCTCACAAAATGGCTGCGGAGGGAGTGACACACACAGATATATCACTGCACTGCATTGGTGGGCATCAAATGCACTGGGGGGTAATTGGTGCGCAGCTAATGCATTGGTGGGCATTGGTGGGCAGCTAATACATTGGTGGCCAGCGGTGGGCAGCTAATGCATTGGTGGCCAGCGGTGGGCAGCTAATGCATTGGTGGCCAGCGGTGGGCAGCTAATGCATTGATGGGCATTGGTGGGCAGCTAATGCATTGGTGGCCAGCGGTGGGCAGCTAATGCATTGGTGGGCAGCTAATGCATTGGTGGGTAGGGAAGGTCCAAATACCTGTCTTCAATTTGGCTGTGCTCCAGGATCCTCCGTCACTGCTATCCTGTACCATCGACGAGTCTCACAAAATGGCTGCGGAGGGAGTGACACACACAGATATATCACTGCACTGCATTGGTGGGCATCAAATGCACTGGGGGGTAATTGGTGCGCAGCTAATGCATTGGTGGCCAGCGGTGGGCAGCTAATGCATTGGTGGCCAGCGGTGGGCAGCTAATGCATTGGTGGCGGCCAGCGGTGGGCAGCTAATGCATTGGTGGGCAGCTAATGCATTGGTGGGTAGGGAAGGTCCAAATACCTGTCTTCAATTTGGCTGTGATCCAGGATCCTCCGTCTGCTATCCTGTACCATCCACGAGTCTCACAAAATGGCTGCGGAGGGAGTGACCAGGAAATGAGTATAAACAAGCAGGATCTGACGACGGTCTGACGAGGCAAGTGCACACGATCATCTCGCAATCTGCATACAATCAGCCCCCAATCTGAGGTCGGATTGACAGATCTTTACTGCAGTAGGTAGGATCTTCAATCCGACCTACGACCGGCGGGTACGCGCATCGGATCGGAATTGTGGGCTTAAAACAAAAGATTTTGCACCAATCTATAGCAAACGCTCGTACGACCCATCGAAATCGGAGGTTTTTATGCCAAATCGTCCTGGTGTGTACGGCCCCTAAGATTGGTGCAGATCCTGCACGAGCCCAGTGTAGCTACGTTAGCAAGTACACATATTAAGCTGAGATGTTTCCTGTTGATTGTGGGCTGGGCCAGTTCTGGCTGGGTCACTGTCAGACCCGCGGTGGATAGGGGCTCCACACGCCGTGGCATGGAAACATCAGACTGACACCAGAGCGAGAAAGTCGGTGAGTGCCAGACAGTGTTTCACGTGTTAACAATAAAAATGAAGAATCGCCATTAAACATTTTAATATCTCCGATGGGACTCGTTTCTCAGCCTGTCTTCTCTGCTGCTTCTCAAATTGCTTTACCATGTCCTGCATAAACCAGTGTCACATTGGGGTTAGCTCTACTTATCGCTCCACGAGTAACCACGCACGCAAGAGCAGGGATTAGCCAACAGGAAGCTTTGATGCGTCATCTAAAGCACCACCAGGTTTTCAGGATGGTATTGTAGAACTACAAGCTACAGCATGCATCACTGAAAGGGGATGCTGGTGCTTGGTGAATCAGAAGCATCAGTAAGCAATACAAGTCTATGGCTCCTGCGGGAACATGTATCACACTGGCCAAAATATACGGAATAAAATAACATTAAATAATAACAATGCTTTATCTTTGTTTTATGTTTTTTATTGTAAACCAATGGGACATTCTCTTCATTGTAAACCAATGGGAAATTCTCTTCAATGTAAAATACTGGGAAATGATCTTCATTAAAAACCAATGTGAAATTCTCTTCATTGTAAACCAATTGGAAATTCTCATCTCTGTTGTCAAATCTGATGCAAAACCCTGTAAAGGTAATGCAGCTGCTTGCTACATGGGTACGCCACTGAATGAACATGGCTCTGACTGCCCACATTGTTTATTAGCCAGTCACACACCTCCTCACATTCTGTCCACATGTAGCCACCAATGGGGCCCCGTCGGGCAGCCGCCACGAATACCCCTTTTTTACACCAACATCCCATGTCCGACCCGCGACAGACCCCGCTGCAACTCCAACCTGGATTACTTCCTTCATTGATGCCGCTTTTGGAAGTGTGACCATGTAATACATTTGTCTCTACTGGGAGTGCGCCCATGGAATACAGGTAATGGTGAAAGGTATGTGTTATTTTCTTAGATTTGTTTTTAACAAATGAAATTGAAAGCTCAAATCTCAGCGATCCAGTCCTTTGTACTTATGCGACTTGCTGACGTGTCGAGGTACTGGACCAAAGAAGAGGTAAGTGAACAGCGCAGCAGTTAGAAGTGGTTGTTTATTGGTATATTGCAGCATTTACACAGGCCATTCTAAACTCTCTGTGGCCATTGTAAAGAACAGCCCTGGGTGCGCAGGAAGACAGTAGTGAGTGTAGTGTCTGTATCAGGCTGCTGGGAACATTCCATAGACAGATACACGGCCTGGGATTCCCATATATGGGGACGCAGACATACGCGGCCAGAACCTCCAGCCTCGTGGCTGTAACCTCTGGGCTGCTCACTGCCGGCAGGAGACATTGCATGGACCTTAATAGCAGGACAACCCCATATCTTCCTATGGCGACAAGGTCCAGAAGAATCCATCAGCCCACAAGCAGGTGGATCATGTTACTTAGCTGCCATTGGTGGTTATTCAAGCCTGATTGTGAAGTAGCAGGCCGGCGATGATTAATACACTGTGCATGCATACATCCTGTAGTACGCATGCGTGAAGCTGTCCTGAAAAAAAAATCCTACTATTTTTTTTATTGCTGACTGTAAGCAAGGTGATTGACAGGAAGCCAGCGTTTGTGGATGGTAACCGGATGTTTTCTGGGAGTGTCATAGAAAATGCAGGCATGCCCAGGTGTTTGGGGGGTCATGTGACGTCAGCTCTGGATCCGATCAGCCTGATTCTACTGCAGCCACCAAGTAAGTCCTGGGCTATGCACAGACTGCACAGTGGCAAATCTGGACTAGAACTCTCTAAATCCTCTTCTATTATCTCAGTACAGAGGTCAGAAGGAAAACTTTAAGGAGACCATTTATAAGGCATCACATATTCCATGTGATCTGGGTGGTATCTTACATCCATGATCGCACTGTAATATGTGATCCCATTAGTGGCATTTATGAAAGGGCACCCCCCAGGGGCTGGAGCACAACCTCAAGATCAGCATTAGTTCCAGATTCACCACCCGGGAGTTCCATACAACATGGAATTTCTATAATCACCACCTTTGAATTCTATAATCAGCCCCTGGGAGTTCCATAATCATCACATTGGTGTTCCATATTCACCACCCGGGAGTTCTATAATCACCACCTTTGAGTTCTATAATCAGCCCCTGGGAGTTCCATATTCACCACCCGGGAGTTCCATAATCACCATATTGGAGTTCCATAATCACCACCCAGGAGTTCCATACCACACTGAAGTTCTATAATCACCACCGTGGTGTTCCATAATGATCACCAGGGAGTTCCATAACTACCACATAAGAGTTCCATAATTACCACATTGGAGTTCCATAATCATCACCCGGGAGTTACATACCACATGGAAGTTCTAAAATCACCACACAGGAGTTCTATAATCACCACCTTTGAGTTCTATAATCATAACATGGCAGTTACATAATTACCACATGGGATTTCTATAATCACCACCTGGGAGTTCCATAGACCCCACCCGGGAGTTCAATACCACACAGAATTTCTGTAATCACCACACAGGAGTTCCATATTCACCATCCCGGAGTTCAATACCACACCAAATTTCTATAATCACCACCCGGGAGTTCAATACCACACGGGATTTCCATAATCACCACCTTTTGAGTTCTATAATCACAACATGGCAGTAATTACATAATTACCACATGGGATTTCTATATTCACCACACACGAGTTCCATAATCATCACCCGGGAGTTCCATAATCACCACACATGAGTTTCATTTTCACCACCCAGGAGTTCCATAATCACCACCCGGGATTTCTATAAACACCACACAAGAGTTCCATAACCACCACACGGGCGTTCCATAACCACCACCCGGGAGTTATATAAACATCACACAAGAGTTCTATAATTAGCCCCCGGGAGTTCCATAATCACCACATTGGGAGTTCCATATTCACCACCCAGGATTTTAATACCACACAGAATTTCTATGATCACCCGGGAGTTTCATATTCCCCACCCGGGAGTTCAATACCACACAAAATTTCTATAATTACCACCCTAGAGTTCCATATTCACCACCCGGGAGTTCCATATTCAACACCAGGGAGTTCCATATTCAACACCCGGGAGTTCCATAATCATCACCCGGGAGTTCCATAATCATCACCCGGGAGTTCCATAATCATCACCCGGGAGTTCCATAATCCACACCCGGGAGTTCCATAATCATCACCTGGGAGTTCCATATTCACCACCTGGAAGTTCCATAGTCACTATCTGGGAGTTAAATACCACAATGAATTTCTATAATCACCACCCGGGAGTTCCATATTCACCACCCGGGAGTTCCATATTCACCACCCGGGAGTTCCATAATCACCACTTTTGAGTTCTATAATCACACCATGGCAGTTACATAGGGGGAAATTTACCAATATGAAAAACCTAGTTTTTCGTATTGGTAGTTTCCCTACGACTGCATACGACTGTTTAAGTCGTATGCAAAGTCGTGTTCCGGAGGATCAGTTACAAAGCAGTCATATACGACTGCTTTGTAACCCTCCGATGGTGTAATGATTCGTATTAGCGGCCGTATATACAAATTATTTCTAGCAGTCTGCACGGATCAGTCAGATCCGTGCAGCCTGCAAGGTGAAAAAATAAATAAATTAAAAAAAAAAACGGCGTGGGGTCCCCCCCACAGCCGAAACCAGCACCAGGCTGAAGGAGCCGGGGCCGGTAATTAAAAATCAGGGAGCCCGACAAATAGGGGTTCCCCGATTTTTAACAACCAGGCTCCAGGTCCGGGGCTGGTTCCCAAAATACGGGGGACAAAATGAGTAGGGGTCCCCCGTATTTTAAGAACCAGCCCCAGGCACAACCAGCCGGCAGGGTAACGTCACAGCCGGGGGACACTTATAATATAAGGTCCCGCGGCCAAAACATTCTCCCTACCGACCAGTCAGCCTGGCCAGGGGCCCTGGGGGAGTGGGGACCCCCCCAATGAAGGGGTCCCCCCCCTCCAGGACTTACCTGACCAGGCTGAAGCCTGGTGCTGTCCTCGATGCCCCTGGGCGGTGGGCATCGAGCTGATAAATGTTGTAAAAAAAAGATGAACCTATTGTTTTTTACTGTGGCACTACAAGTGCCAGCAAGCCTCCCCAGCAAGCTGGGACTTGGAGAACCACAAGTCCCAGCCTGCTGGGCATTAAAGGGCCCGCTGACACTTGTAGTTCTACAGTTAAAAAAATAGTGCACAAAACACACTGACACACTTCTAAAATAAAACTTTATTGCACACAAAACCCACACATACTAATACTTACCTATCTTCTTCCCATAGGTCGCCCTGGTCCTGTGTCGGCGTCTTCTGGTCCTGTGTCGTCTTCTTCCTCCATGTCGACCGTCGCTGTCGCCGTCCGGATCCGACGAAATCCATTTGGGAAGCTGTGGAAGGAAACCATACTCACCTGTCCCAGCGCGACGTAGTCCAGGTAAGGGTCTTTGCAAAAAAACAAAACGCACACCCGAATCCAGCCGGACAAGCAGGGAGCCGCACGGTGTTTACATCGTGCGGCTCCGCCTCCCGAATGCCGCTATTGGCCGCCTTGCGGCCTAGCGGCCAATCAGGAGCCGCTAGGCCGCAAGGCGGCCAATAGCGGCATTCGGGAGGCGGAGCCGCACGATGTAAACACCGTGCGGCTCCCTGCTTGTCCGGCTGGATTCGGGTGTGCGTTTTGTTTTTTTGCAAAGACCCTTACCTGGACTACGTCGCGCTGGGACAGGTGAGTATGGTTTCCTTCCACAGCTTCCCAAATGGATTTCGTCGGATCCGGACGGCGACAGCGACGGTCGACATGGAGGAAGAAGACGACACAGGACCAGAAGACGCCGACACAGGACCAGGGCGACCTATGGGAAGAAGATAGGTAAGTATTAGTATGTGTGGGCTTTGTGTGCAATAAAGTTTTATTTTAGAAGTGTGTCAGTGTGTTTTGTGCACTATTTTTTTAACTGTAGAACTACAAGTGTCAGCGGGCCCTTTAATGCCCAGCAGGCTGGGACTTGTGGTTCTCCAAGTCCCAGCTTGCTGGGGAGGCTTGCTGGCACTTGTAGTGCCACAGTAAAAAACAATAGGTTCATCTTTTTTTTACAACATTTATCAGCTCGATGCCCACCGCCCAGGGGCATCGAGGACAGCACCAGGCTTCAGCCTGGTCAGGTAAGTCCTGGAGGGGGGGGACCCCTTCATTGGGGGGGTCCCCACTCCCCCAGGGCCCCTGGCCAGGCTGACTGGTCGGTAGGGAGAATGTTTTGGCCGCGGGACCTTATATTATAAGTGTCCCCCGGCTGTGACATTACCCTGCCGGCTGGTTGTGCCTGGGGCTGGTTCTTAAAATACGGGGGGACCCCTACTCATTTTGTCCCCCGTATTTTGGGAACCAGCCCCGGACCTGGAGCCTGGGGCTGGTTGTTAAAAATCGGGGAACCCCTATTTGTCGGGCTCCCTGATTTTTAATTACCGGCCCCGGCTCCTTCAGCCTGGTGCTGGTTATGGCTGTGGGGGGGACCCCACGCCGTTTTTTTATTTATTTATTTTTCTATTTTTTTACACTGTAGCCTGCACGGATCTGACTGATCCGTGCAGGCTAAAACGCAAATAGAACAGGAAAATGGTGTTCTATTTTCCTGTCGTATTTGCGTGGGTGTTTCACACCACTAAGCAGCCGTATTGTCAGTACGGCTGCTTAGTAAATCAGAAACCACCATTCTTTTGAATGGTGATTTCTGTCGTATCCTATCGATGGTGTAGGGCATTCGTATTTGTAACTACAAATACGAATGTTCCATCTTTAGGACTACGAATTGTTGTATTTTTGGGATTGTAAATCCCGAAAATACAAATTCGTAAAAAAAAGGTGTATTTCTCCCTACGAATACACCTTTTTTCTACGAATCCATTTTGGTAAATGTCCCCCATAATTACCACATGGGAGTTCCATAATCATCACCTGGGAGTTCCATAATGACCACCCGAGGGTTCCATCATGACCACCCGGGAGTTCCATAATCACCACCCGGGCGTTCCATAATCACCACCCGAGAGTTCCATAATCACCACCCGGGAGTTCCATACCGCACAGAATTCTATAATCACCACCAGGGTGTTCCATAATCGCAACATAAGAATTTCTATAATCACCACCCTAGAGTTTTATATTCACCACCCGAGAGTTGTGTAATCACCACCCGGGCGTTCCATAATCACCACCCGAGAGTTCCATAATCACCACTTGAGAGTTACATAATCACCACCCGGGAGTTCTGTAAACATCACACAAGAGTTCTATCATCACCCCCAACCCCCATTAGTTCCATAACCACCATCCAAGAGTTTCCTATTCACCACCATGGAGTTCCATACCGCATGGAAGTTCTATAATCACCCCCGGGGTGTTCCATAATCTCCACACAGGAGTTCCATAATCACCACCATGGAGTTCCATAATCACCACATAAGAATTTCTATAATCACCACCCAGGAGTTCCATATTCACCACCCGGGAGTTCCATATTCACCACCCGGGAGTTCAATACCACACAGAATTTCTATAATCACCACCTCAGAGTTCCATATTCACCACCCGGGAGTTCCATAATCACCACCTGAGAGTTCCATAATCCCCATCCGGGAGTTCCATAATCACCACCCGGGAGTTCCATAATCACCATCCGGGAGTTCCATAATCCCCACCTGAGAGTTCCATAATCACCACCCGAGAATTCCATAATCACCAAGAAGAATTCCATAATCACCACCCGGGAGTTTGATAATCACCACCCGGGAGTTCTGTAAACACCACACAAGAGTTCTATAATCACCCCCACATGAGTTCCACAATCACCACATTGGAGTTCCATAATCATCAACACGAGAGGTTCATATTCACCACCCAGGAGTTCCATACCGCACAGAAGTTTTATAATGACCACCAGAGTGTTCCATAATCACCACATAAGAATTTCTATCATCACCACCCTAGAGTTCCATATTCACCACCCGGGCGTTCCATATTCACCACCCGGGAGTTCAATACCACACAAAATTTCTATAATCACCACCTCAGAGTTCCATATTCACCACCCGGGAGTTCCATACCGCATGGAATTTCTATAATCACCACCCGGGAGTTCCATAATCACCACCCGAGAGTTCCATAATCGCCACCCGGGAGTTCCATAATCGCCACCCGGGAGTTCCATAATCACCATCCGGGAGTTCCATAATCACCACCCAAGAGTTCCATAATCACCTGGGAGTTCTATAATCACCACCCGAGAGTTCCATAATCACCACCCGAGAGTTCCATAATCACCACCCGGGAGTTCCATAATCACCACCCGGGAGTTTAATAATCACCACCCCAGAGTTTAATAATCACCACCCGAGAGTTCCATAATCACCTGGGAGTTCCATAATCACCATCTGAGAGTTCCATAATCACCACCCGAGAGTTCGATAATCACCACCCGGGAGTTTGATAATCACCACCCGGGGGTTCTGTAAACACCACACAAGAGTTCTATCATCACCCCCACATGAGTTCCACAATCACCACATTGGAGTTCCATAATCACCAACACGAGAGGTTCATATTCACCACCCAGGAGTTCCATACCGCACGGAAGTTTTATAATGACCACCGGAGTGTTCCATAATCTCCACACGGGAGTTCCATAATCACCACATAAGAATTTCTATCATCACCACCCTAGAGTTCCATATTCACCACCCGGGCGTTCCATATTCACCACCCGGGAGTTCTATATTCACCACCCGGGAGTTCAATACCACACAGAATTTCTATAATCACCACCTCAGAGTTCCATATTCACCACCCGGGAGTTCCATACCGCATGGAATTTCTATAATCACCACCCGGGAGTTCCATAATCACCACCCGAGAGTTCCATAATCACCACACGGGAGTTCCATAATCACCATCCGGGAGTTCCATAATCACCTGGGAGTTCCATAATCACCACCCGAGAGTTCCATAATCACCACCCGGGAATCACCACCCGAGAGTTCCATAATCACTACCCGGGAGTTCCATAATCACCACCCGGGAGTTCAATAATCACCACCCGAGAGTTCCATAATCACCACCCGAGAGTTCCATAATCACCACCCGGGAGTTCCATAATCACCACCCGAGAGTTCCATAATCAGCATCCGGGAGTTCCATAATCAGCATCCGGGAGTTCCATAATCACCACCCGAGAGTTCCATAATCACCATCCAGGAGTTCCATAATCACCACCTGAGAGTTCCATAATCACCACCCGGGAGTTCAATAATCACCAACTGAGAGTTCCATAATCACCACATGGGAGTTCCATAATTACCACCTGAGAGTTCCATAATCTCCACAAAGGAGTTCTATGATCACCACCCGAGATTTCCATAATCACCACACCCAATTTCTATAATCACCACACAGGAGTTCTATAATCAGCACCCGGGAGTTTCATAATCATCACCCTGGAATTCTATAAATCACCACAGTTATGGTATTTTAGATCTGCAATGTCTAGGTCTACATATGGTTGACCACTAATGGTCAACACTCCAACGGTCGACAGTGAAAAGGTCAACAGGATCCAAAGGTCGACAGTCAAAAGGTCAACCTGGTCAAAAAGTTGACAGGGTCCAAAGGTCGACAGACTCCCCCGGGAGTTCAATACCACACGGAATTTCTATAATCACCACCCGGGAGTTCCATATTCACCACCCAGTAGCTCCATAATCACCACCTGGAAGTTCCATATTAACCACCCGGGAGTTCCATAATCGCCTCCTGAGAGATCCATAATCACCACCCGAGCGTTCCATAATCACCACCCGGGAGTTCCATAATCACCTCCTGAGAGATCAATAATCACCACCCGAGCGTTCCATAATCACCACCTGGGAGTTCCATATTAACCACCCGGGAGTTCCATATTAACCACCCGGGAGTTCCATAATCTCCTCCTGAGAGATCCATAATCACCACCCGGGCGTTCCATAATCACCACCCGAGAGTTCCATAATCACCACCCGGGAGTTCCATAATCACCACCCGAGAGATCCATAATCACCACCCAAACGTTCCATAATCACCACCCGGGAGTTCCATAATCACCACCCGAGCGATCCATAATCACCACCCAGGAGTTCCATATTAACCACCCGGGAGTTCCATAAACACTACCTGGGAGTTTCGTAATCTCCACACAGGAGTTCTATGATCACCACCCGGGATTTCCATAATCATCCCCCAGGAGTTCCATAATCACCACACATGAGTTCTATAATCTCCACATGGGAGTTCCATAATCTCCACACGGGAGTTCTATAATCACCACAGTTATGGTATTTTAGATCTACAATGTCTAGGTCTACATATGGTTGACCACTAATGGTCAATGGTTGACAGTGAAAAGGTCAACAGGATCCAAAGGTCGACAGTGAAAAGTTTGACATGATCAAAAGGTCAAATTGAGGTTTAATTTTTTTTGTGTCTATGGCAGCATAGGTCCCCCCGCATAGCTCTCCACACTCGTTATGATTCAAGCTTGGTGCCTCGTTACGCTCAGCACACTATTCTCCCTCTATGCCATCGTGGATGGTAGGGTATGATATCTGGTGATGTCACCTGCCCGGCCCCCACATCCACATCATTGTCCCATTACCATGAGAACGGCCATATGCTAATGGACCAACCCGCCACCCTCCGCTCACAAGGATGGGTGCATGCACCCAACAAACAGTTTGTTTGCCGTGGCTGCATGCACCCTGTGCATGCACAGAAATGCGCATGGGCAGACACAATGGTATATAATGTAAGGATGACCTGTTTTTCTAGATGTCCTCTGGATGGGAGAACTGAGGGTTGTCACCTGGGTGGGAAGCATTCAGGCACAAGTAACTGCTTGGTAAATATAAATAGGTAACCCCATACTCACCTACTCCTGCCTTCACCTGCGTCAGGCATTCTGCTATTGTTGAACCTTATGTTTGACATTTGTATTAGTGCACTACTTGAAACAAAAGGTTCTTTATGAGAAGTCAGTGTAACCTGAGTGATTCTGGAAGTGGAGAGGTTAAATTATATTCCCCCCCCCCCTGATGAAGTGCTCTGCGTTCTGTAACGTGCCCACCCCAAATCCTGTTACCCTGTATCAGCGTCACATCTAATCCAGACTGACATGGAGTGACAGGGAGACATAATAACCTGGGGTGAGCCGCGCAGACAGCGGGGGGAGACAGGAGGGGGCTGGAGCTGTAATGGGGAGGAATCGCTTCCTCCCTGGAAGGGCCTGGGCTATATTTCTGCGGGACGACGGCAGCGAAGGGGTTACTGGTAACCCTTGAGGCCCTGAATGAGATTCTCTGCACAATGACCCCTATACAAACACTGCGATATCCAGCCAGCATTACTGGAATTGGGAAGTGATTCAGCAGAATGTAGGTTATTCACTCACTGAGCATCGTATTGTGTAAGGTTCCCCCCTTGCCTTCAGTAAGCAGATAAATGGGGAACTACTTCTATCACACCCAGTTACTGTGTAGTGTCCGTTCTCGGGCCACCTGCGACACGAGCACAGGGCAGACACGTCAGTAATGTGCATTGTGTCCAACTGCTCCTCCCCACCCACGGGACAGGGTCACTGTGACCAAATAGTGGGACTGTCCTGCTGGAATTGGGACAGTTGGGAATTATATTACCTTGTACTGTAGTGACAGGGGACACAACCTTGTTCTTTAGTTGCATCCGCCACAACCTTGTACTGAAGCTGCAGGCTCTACGACCTTGTACTGTAGCGGCAGCCATCATGACCTTGTACTGTAGCGGGAGGTGCCACAACCTTGTGCTGTAGCTGCAGCCACTACAACCTTGTACTGTAGCGACAAACACAATGACCTTGTTCTGTAATGACAGCTGCCACGACTTTTGTACTGTAGCAGCAGCCGCCACAACCTTCTACTGTAGCGGCAGATGCCACAACCTTGTTCTGCAGCAGCTATGACCTTGTTCTGTAGCGGCAGATGCCATGACCTTGTACTGTAGCGAAAGGCGCTACGACCTTGTACTGTAGCGGCAGGTGCCATGACCTTGTTCTGTATCGGCAGCCGCCACAACCTTGTACTGTAGCTGTAGGTGTCATGTCCTTGTACTGTAGTTGCAGCTGCCACAACCTATTACTGTATTGGCAGGCACCACAACCTTGTAGTGTAGCTGCAGCTGCCACGACCTTGTGCTGTAGCAGCAGATGCTACGGTCTTGTACTTTAGCGGCAGGTGCCACAACCTTGTATTGTTCTGTAGCGGCAGATGCCACGACCTTCTGTAGTGGCAGGCGTCACAACCTTGTACTGTAGCGACAGCCACCACATCCTTGTACTGTAGCTGCAGATGCCATGACCTTGTACTGTAGAGGCAGATGCCATGACCTTGTACTGTAGCTGCAGCCGCCATGACCTTATACTGTAGTTGCAGCCGCCATGACCTTATACTGTAGCTGCAGCCACCACGTCCTTGTTCTGTAGCTGCAGATGCCACGACCTTGTACTGTAGCTGCAGCCGCCATGACCTTATACTACAGCTGCAGCCGCCACGTCCTTGTACTGTAGCTGCAGATGGCATGACCTTATACTGTAGCTGCAGTCACCACGTCCTTGTTCTGTAGCTGCAGATGCCACAACCTTGTACTGTAGCTGCAGCCGCCATGACCTTATACTGCAGCTGCAGCCGCCACGTCCTTGTACTGTAGCTGCAGATGGCATGACCTTATACTGTAGCTGCAGTCACCATGTCCTTGTTCTGTAGCTGCAGATGCCACAACCTTGTACTGTAGCTGCAGCCGCCATGACCTTATACTGCAGCTGCAGCCGCCACGTCCTTGTACTGTAGCTGCAGATGGCATGACCTTATACTGTAGCTGCAGTCACCACGTCCTTGTTCTGTAGCTGCAGATGCCACGACCTTGTACTGTAGTTGCAGCCGCCATGACCTTATACTGTAGCTGCAGTCACCACGACCTTGTACTGTAGCTACAGATGCCATGACCTTGTACTGTAGCTGCAGATGCCATGACCTTGTACTGTAGAAGCAGATGCCATGACCTTGTACTGTAGAGGCAGATGCCATGACCTTGTACTGTAGCAGCAGGCACCATGACTTTGTACATCTCCTGCTTATGTCACATGGAAACAAGGAAGGAGCCAACTCTGTTTTATGTTTAGAAAGAAATTATTTACCATCACATTCCTATTGGCCAATCAAAAGTGAATGATGGAAATGTAATCTACACTTAGGGGGTTATTTTGGTTCATTCTGACAAATTCCTTCTTAGATGGACAAACCCATGTGCACTGCAGGGGGACAGTAGTAACTTGTGCATAGAGAGTTAGATTTGGGTGGGGTTTTACTTCAAAGTGAGATCTATATTGCAGTGTAAAAATAAAGCAGTCAGCATTTACCCTGCACAGAAACAAAATAACTCACCCAAATCTAATTCTCTCTGCACATTTTACAACTCCCCCCCTGCAGTACACATGGTTTTGTTGATCTAAGAAGGATTTTGTCAGAAAGAGTGAACTAGAATAAGGCCCTATGTGACGCGTGCAGTGTATCGGTCTAAGGGGGTTATTCTAGTCCATTCTTTCTGACAAAATCCTTCTTAGATGGACAAAACCATGTGCACTGCGGGTGGGGCAGATGTAACTTGTGCAGAGAGAATTAGATTTGGGTGGGGTTTTTCTTCAAAGTGAGATCTGTATTGAAGTGTAAAATCATGCAGTCAGTATTTTCCCTGCACAGAAACAAAATAACTCACCCAAATCTAATTCTCTCTGCACATTTTACATCTGCCCCCCTGCAGTGCACATGGTTTTGTCCATCTAAGAAGGATTTTGTCAGAAAGAATGAACTAGAATAAACCCCTAAGTGACGCTTCCTGCAGAAAGCCTCCGGCCAGCCTACAGCACTCGGGGCAGATATACTAAGCCTGGTGGAGCAGGTTTGGCTGCTGCATTATCATTTCACCAGGCTAAGTACATCTGCCCTCTGTGCATCAGGAATGTGGGCAACTCTGCCGGCTAACAGTACCCCGATCTGTGACCCCTGCTCTTATCTTCACTGTGCAAGCTCCGAAGTTCATGGGGGCATTTGCCAGCAGTCACCCAATATCCCAGCACTGGCACACACCACTGCCCCCTGTGTGCATAAGTGTGACTGATCACTGATTGCAACTACCCCTATGGCAATGTCTGCCACACCTGTGCCAGTAATACAAGTAATACCCTGTATAATGAAGGACAGACTTAGGATGAGCGCTGCCTCCAGGTGCAGTCCTGCTAGTGGCACTGCCACGCTCCTTGTGCGCTGGGGCGACAGTTGCGACTGATGAAGTGGCTGCGCTCTGACACAGCTTCAGGTTAGGAATTTGCTCAGTGTAGGTAACCTGCTCCAGCCAATGTGTTCCTCATTAGGAGGGGCAGACAGCCCAGGAAAGGGCTCAGTCTGAGGGCTTGTAATCTCCTTTCCAGTTGGTATCCTTCTGCAGATGTGTAACCAGCTCTGAGTTATGCACAGAGGACATTTATTGCTTGCTACGGCCTTGCACATTTTCCATAGCAAGTCCTTAGGTAGACGCGGGGATCGAGGTGCCCCCTCCCCTGCTCCTGCCCTCCCCCAACCAGCACTCAATGGTCACATTTTTAATGTCACAGAAGAGTTATATCAGGATCCGTTCAGCTGTCTGGCTTTCTCTCCAGTATGCTGGGTATGTGCGTTTCCTTTGCTAAGGCCTTTCTTGGAAGTACTGATGATGATGTTAACAGCACAAAGCCATAATTGGCCCATATTAAATCAAGGAAGCGATATGTTTTTGCAAAGCCGCGGCGAAGGTGCCGGGGGAGGCAGAGGAATATCGGTGGACACAGAGCTCTCCAGCACCTTGTACTCCAATTCTGAAGTCTCTGCCATCCCAGGAGAGCTCAGCCTCCAAATAAATCACCTTAGCAGCCGCTCTGCGCTGAGCAGGAGCAGGTGACAGGTTTGGGTGGATAGCATCAGAGTGTCACCTCCAAAGCCTCTGCCCATCACATTACAGCCGGGTGATAATCCACACTTCCAGCAAATTATTGGGAAACAACATGCAATGCCTGAATCATATAGATAGGTAGATTAGATAGAGAACTGCTTGCGGCCTGGTACTCTCCTGAGTAGGCAACTGACTCCAGGGCCCTCCGGACTGGATATACGCAATAGTAGATGAAGCAAACAATGGCACTCAGGTTCATTTTAAAAGTCGCAGTGTATTTATAAAAATCAAGCCTCACCCTACACCTTGATAAAGGGGCGTGACAGCCCCAAAATGTTGGTTTAATTTTTTAAATACACTGCGACTTTTAAAATGAACCTACTATTGTGTGTGTGTGTATATATATATATATATATATATATATATTCTTTATGCGGCCCGGCACTCTCCCATGCGGTGCAATCGCCTCCGGTGCCCCTCAGCTGTAAGGACACTTTTATTGAAGAAAGATGGCACTCCAGAGGGACTTGGTAAAACAATTTATGTAACTTGTGCATGAAAAATGCGCCAATGTTTCGGGGGCTACATATGCCCCTTTGTCAAGGCTATATAAAGGTGAAATCCTCTCTATACAAGGATTATAAAATCGGCTGGAGTGCTGTGCTTCCAAATCCTACGCATCATTATATAGTCCAATGATGTCACAGCGATAATATATTTAAAATCAGTTAAAGTTCATATGTTCAAAGTTCACTAAGATGTCTGTACAAGGTTTCTTGATCCAGAATTGGTTCTCAAGCTGTACATGACATTGGAAATGCAAAATCAGATGCGTTTCGTCTCAACGAGACTTCATCAGGTATCCTAAAATATTTTATTTATTTACAGTTTCTTATATAGTTCAGCATATTCTGTTGCACTTTACAATTGGATACATTTTCAAGATACGTAATACAATTATATTATAGCATTTGTTACAGATTCGCAAGCATTCAATCATTTACAAAAGTTTTTGAGGGAGAAATAAATACATAATCAGTAGTGTGTAAAAGAGAAGAGAGTGACTACTGAGATAAGGGATCTTTCCATGTTTCATGTTAACATTTTGTATTCCAACTATTGGTGCCGGTCTCACCTGTAAAAGCCAGGATCAGTGTTGCGTTTTTGTCTGTCTCACTTGTAAGAGCCAGCGGCTGCGCTGGTCTCACCTGTAAGAGCTAAAAGTGGAGTTGGTGTCGGTCTTACCTGTAAGAGCCAGGGGCTGCGCTGGTGCCGGTCTCACCTGTACGCGTCAGGAGCTGCGATGGTGCCGGTCTCACCTGTACGCGTCAGGAGTGAGCTGGTGCCGGTCTCACCTCGAAGAGCCAGGAGTGAGCTGGTGCCGGTCTCACCTGGAAGAGCCAGGAGTGAGTTGGTACCGGTCTCACCTGGAAGAGCCAGGAGTGAGCTGGTGCCGGTCTCACCTGGAAGAGCCAGGAGTGAGCTGGTGCCGGTCTCACCTGGAAGAGCCAGGAGCTGTGCTGGTGCCGGTCTCACCTGGAAGAACCAGGACTGAGCTGGTGCTGATCTCATGTGTAAGAGCCAGGAGTGAGCTGGTGTTGGTCTCACCTGTAAGAGTCAGGTGCTGAGCTGGCGCCGGTCTCACCCGAGTCGAGTTGCGTTGGTGCCTGTCTCACCTGTAAGAGCCAGGATAGGTGCTGTGCTGGTGCCGGTCTCAGCTGTAAGAGCCAGTAGCTGCGCTGGTGCCGGTCTCAGCTGTAAGAGCCAGGGTGCTACGCCGTTGCCGGTCTCACCTGTAAGAGCCACGAGTGAGCTGGTGTCTGTCTCACCTGTAAGAGCCAGGAGTGAGCTGGTGTCAGTCTCACCTGGAAGAGAGAGGAGCAAGCTGGCACCGGTCTCACTTGTAAGAGCCAGGAGTGAGCTGGTGCTGATCTCATGTGTAAAAGCCAGGAGTGAGCTGGAGCCGGTCTCACTCAAGTCAGGAGTTGCATTGGTGCCGGTCTCACCTGTAAGAGCCAGGATGGGTGCTGTGCTGGTGCCGGTCTCACCTGTAAGAGCCAGGATCGGCTGTGCTGGTGCCAGTCTCACCTGTAAGAGCCAGGAGCTGCACTGGTGCCAGTCTCACCTGTAAGAGCCAGGAGCTGCGCCGATGCCGGTCTCACCTGTAAGAGCCAGGAGCTGTGCCGGTGCCGGTCTCAGCTGTAAGAGCCAGGGGCTGTGCCGGTGCCGGTCTCACCTGTAAGAGCCAGGAGCTGCGCCGGTACCAGTCTCAGCTGTAAGAGCCAGGGGCTGCGCCGGTCTCAGCTGTAAGAGCCAGGGGCTGCGCCGGTGCCGGTCTCACCTGTAAGAGCCAGGGGCTGCGCCGGTGCCAGTCTCACCTGTAAGAGCCAGGAGTGAGCCGGTGCCGGTCTCACCTGTAAGAGCCAGGAGTGAGCCGGTGCCGGTCTCACCTGTAAGAGCCAGGAGTGAGCCGGTGCCGGTCTCACCTGTAAGAGCCAGGAGTGAGCTGGTGCCGGTCTCACCTGTAAGAGCCAGGAGTCAGCCGGTGCCGGTCTCACCTGTAAGAGCCAGGAGTCAGCCGGTGCCGGTCTCACCTGTAAGAGCCAGGAGTCAGCCGGTGCCGGTCTCACCTGTAAGAGCCAGGAGTGAGCTGGTGCCGGTCTCACCTGTAAGAGCCAGGGGTGAGCTGGTGCCGGTCTCACCTGTAAGAGCCAGGAGTGAGCTGGTGCCGGTCTCACCTGTAAGAGCCAGGGGTGAGCTGGTGCCGGTCTCACCTGTAAGAGCCAGGAGTGAGCTGGTACCTTTCTCACCTGTAAGAGCCAGGAGTGAGCTGGTACCAGTCTCACCTGTAAGAGCCAGGAGCTGTGCTGGTGTCAGTTTCACATGTAAGAGCCAGGAGTGAGCTGGTGTCGGTCTCACCTGTAAGAGTCAGGTGCTTAGCTGGAGCCGGTCTCACTCGAGTCAGGAGTTGCGTTGGTGCCGGTCTCACCTGTAAGAGCCAGTGGCTGCGTTGGTGCCGGTCTCACCTGTAAGAGCCAGGATGAGTACTGTGCTGGTGCCAGTCTCACCTGTAAGAGCCAGGAGCTGTGCTGGTGCCGGTCTCCGCTGTAAGAGCCAGGGGCTGCGCTGGTGCCGGTCTCACCTGTAAGAGCCAGGAGCTGCGCCGGTGCCAGTCTCACATGTAAGAGCCAGGAGCTGTGCCATTGCCTGGTCTTACCTGTAAGAGCCAGGAGCTGCACTGATGCTGGTCTCACCTGTAAGCCAGGGGCTATGCTGGTGCCAGTCTCACCTGTAAGCCAGGGGCAGACATGCATGGCAATACAAAGAGCTAGTAGCTTAGATCAGGTTGTACAATGCAGTTTCAGGGCTTGCTTATACTGTACCTTTTTTTTTTTTTTCATTGTTCACTGCTGAGTCAGCCCCATAGTCCTCAGAGTGGGACTAGAGCAGAAAATTAAATTTGTGTGGTGATACGTATGGATGAGCAGTGCTTGGGATGCCAGAAGTCAGTAAGAAGGCAGGGGATGGAGAGAGGGAGCAGGGAAAGGAGAGAAAGCAGGGAGAGAGCAAGGGCAGGAGAGAGAGCAGGGGCTGGGGAGAGAGCGGGGGTGGGAGTGAGTGAGAGCAAGGGCAGGAGCGAGAGCAGGGGCAGGAGAGAGGGGGCAGGCGAAAGAGAACATGGGCACTGGAAGGAGAGAAAGCTGGGTCAGGAGAGAGAACTGGGGCAAGTGAAGAAGAGAGCAGGGGCAGGAGAGAGCAGAGGGAGGGAAAAAGAGAGCAGTGGATCAAAGGAAAGAATGGGAAGTAGAGAGAGCAGGTGCAGGAGAGAGAACAGGGGAAGTAGAGAGAGCAGGGGAGGGAAGTAGAGAGCAAGCAGGTGCAGCAGAGTAGTGAGGGAAGGAGAGAGAGCAGTGGAAGGAGAGAACAGGGGAAGAAGAGAGATGGGGCAGGAGAGAGTGCATCGGAAGGAGAGAGAGATGAGGAAGGAGTGAGAGATGAGGCAGGAGAGAGAACAGGGGAAGTAGAGAGAGCAGGGGAGGGAAGTAGAGAGCAAGCAGGTGCAGGAGAGTAGTGGAGGGAAGGAGAGAGAGAGCAGGTGCAGGAGAGAGAAAGGGCAGCAGAGGGCAGGAAAGAGAGCAGCGGAAGTAGAGAGATGAGGCAAGAGAGAGAGAACAGGGGAAGGAGAGTGAGCAGATGCAGGAGAGAGAATGGGAAGGAGAGAGAGATGACGCAGGAGAGAGAGCAGATGCAGAAGAGGGCAGCGGAAGGAGAGAGAGATGAGGCAGAAGAGAGAGCAGGTACAGTAGAGAGAGCATCGGAAGTAGAGAGAGAGCAGGTGCAAGAGAGAGAACAGGTGTAGGAGAGAGAGCAGGATCAGGAGAGACGGCAAGTGCAGGAGAGAGCAGATTAGTTGTTTCTGGCAGTGAGACGTTTGAATGTCAGGAGTCTTTGTATTTCCTGTGAGAAGTGATGACGCAGGTTAGGAAGAGCCCTCGGGGCACATCTGCACCCCCATCCCCTCTCACCAGTGCCGAGCTCAGGCAGAGGCCATGCCGCATCCAGCCTTCTGTTTAGACTGGTAACTTTATCTCCAAGTCAGCAAGAAGCGGGCGGAACGGCAGGTGCCAGCCAGGAGCGGCAATGCTCACAGTAACTCCTTCCCATCTGCCATTTTCGTGGAGTTACCCTGCAAAGGAATCGCCAGGGGACCAGTATGTGCGCAGACTGCAAACCCCCGGAGCCAACGCCTTTGGCGAGTTTTGCACTCACTGGGGCGTTCGCAAAATGAATGACTGCCAGGAGGCGGTCACTGAGGTCCACCCAGCGTTTCATGGCATGCCCGCAAAAACGGTGGGCGAGCCCATGGAAACGCAGGGATGACCCCAGCAAATGCAGAAGTGGCCCTGCCTGCTTGGGGCAGGTGGATTACATCACATGACATTAGCGTCCACCTTGAATTCATCAGGAAAGCTTCCATATGAAAAGTATGTTTTTTGATCCGGATGTCGACACAGTCGACATGGACACAGTTTCAAGTGCACCGCATCCCCTCGCATAGCTCGCGATGCTTCAGGCACGCTATTTTATTCTCCCACTACGCCCTAGTGGATGGTAGGGCATGAAATACCGCCTGTCGGCACATGTCGGCTAAAAAAAAAAATTATTAAAAAACCTCATGTCGACCTTTTGACTGTCGACCTATACACTGTTGACCTAATGCTTGTGTCGACCTAAAGCCATGTTGACCTAGTGGTGGCGACCCAATGCTTGTCAACCATCATGCTGTAGACCAAATGACTGTATCCCTCTTATATTAGGTTGTACTGGTTAATGTGGCGCGTGCTCTTCATATCTAGCACAATACATAAGAATAATACCTGGGCAGATAGATAACACTACTGGGCTCGCAGCCATGTCTGTGCTGGGCGGACAAGCAGGAAACAATGATTTACTGGATTTACAGACCTCTTATATCATAATCCACATTTTTAGTCCATCCAACGTCACTTCACAATGATGCCATCTAGTGTACCAAAGGGAGTACTGCGCCAGGAGTCTTCAATATAATTTTGAAAGCATTTAAACAGGCATGTCCAACCTGCGGCTCTCCAGCTGTTGTGAAACTACACATCCCAGCATGCCTTGCAATAGTTTTAGCATTCCCTAATAGCAATACTATGGCAAGGCATGCTGGGATGTGTAGTTTCACAACATCTGGAGGGCCGCAGGTTGGACATTTACAGCATTAAAACATTTATGTCACATGTATGCAATATAACCTGAGCTATAGTTAGATATATAATTACTATATAACTATAACTACAGTATAACTGGCTATATAACTACAATACTATACTACTGAACCTAGAATGTGATAATCACTGTAGAGCTTGCGCAGATAATAACAGCCATGGCAGCCGTGGATGTGGGGGCTCATAACAGAATACCAAAAGCTGCAGGCAATAAATAAAGAGATAGTTATGGAGACATACAGTGACATATAGAAAGACTTACGCAGCAACATATACAGCGACGTACACAGCATCGCACACAGCCACATATACCGCAACATGAACAGTAATAAGCATATTCTTGCGTTCAAGTAAAAAAAAGTATATTTCTATGTACATTATATAAAGCAGTACATGACAGTGACATCTGGGGACATTTGCAGAGTTTATGTTGTGTCCCTAGTGCATATGCACTAACACCCTGTTCTGCCATCTTTGCACAGAGAATCAGATTATTTCATGTGGGAAATGCCATTGTCTGGTAGTGGGTGCAGGGTGCAGCGACTCATGGTGGCATTGATGTGGTAAGGTGCACTTTCATCATGGCCAGTAAGCTGTTACAGTGTCTACCAAATCTCCAGCCTTCCCCAAATGTCCACAAGGATTCTCTACACCCCCAATTTGCAAGTTCATCTGTGTCCATGGGCATAGCTACAGTGGGTGCAGGGGTGCCATTGCTATGGGGCCAAGAGGCTTAGGGGGACTGGGCTCCTGGCGATATAGTTGTATACCAGTCTTACCCAGCACCACCTGTACAGGGTGACATTCCATTTTCAGTGAGGTGTGTGTAGCAGATGTTATAATGGTAATGGGACACTAATGTGGTATGTGCACTGTGATGTGGCATAATATGCAATGGACGCAATATAGTGCAGCATAATATGAATTGAGGGCACTGACATGTTGCACATAATGAACTATTGGTTCTGCAATGTGGTCTAATAGGAACAAAGGGCACTAAACTGTGATAAAATTACCTGGGACAAGTGCAATGTGGCATATTTTGAACTGTTGGAACTACAATGTAACATACTATCTACTGAGGACACTGTATGGCATAATATAAAGAAGGGGTATAGTCTGACATGATGTGTACTGGTAGCCCTACAGATCAGCATATTGTGTACTATTATGGGACATAACATGAACTAGGTCACTACTATGGGGCATACAATGATATGGGGCACTACCATTGGGCATAAAATGATTCAGTGCACTACTTTGGGGCATACCATGAACTTGGGCACTACTATGGGGCATAACATGAACTAGAGCACTACTATGGGGCATACAATGATATGAGGCACTTTCATTGGGCATAAAATGATTCAATGCACCATTACGGGGCATATAATGAACTAGGGCACTACTATGGGGTACATAATGACCCAGTGCACTACTAATTGGAATAAAATGATCTAGGGAACCAGTAAGAAGCATATCATGATGCTTTTGTGGGGTATGGAATGATCCAGAGCACTACTATGTGGCACAACATGAACTAGGGCACTACTATGGGGCGCATTATCATGGGCACTACTATGGAGCAAATAATGATCCAGGGCACTAATAATTGATATAAAATGGTCTATAGCACCAATAAGGGGCATCACATGAACTATGGAACTATAGAATGATCCCCACGTATAGAATGATCCAGAGCACTACTATGTGGCACAACATGAACTAGGGCACTATTATAGGGCATAATATTATCCAAGACACTACTATGGGGCAAATACTGATCCAGGGCACTAATAATTGACATAAAATGATCCAGGGCACCAGTAAGGGGCATCACATGAACTAGGGCACTACTATGGGGTATCGAATGATCCAGGGCACTACTATGGGGTATAGAATGATCCAGGGCACTACTATGGGGTATAGAATGATCCAAGGCACTACTGCTTCCACAGCATAGCTGCTGTGGAAGCAGAGTCTCTAGAAGCAGTAGGACTGGGGTCCCTTCTAAATGTTGCCAGGGGCCCCACAAAGTACTGGCTACAACCCTGCGTTTGGCCCATATCTAACAGCCCATGGGTTGCGGGAACTGGCGTGTTTCCAGCCCAATCATTTCTATGGCAATACCAGGTTTGTTTTTGTCTTTGTGCTACAAGAGAAGACACTTCTGGGACAGATCCCTGTGATAACTCCTCCCACTGCGACTATGCATCATTGCACCATTATTTATGCCAGTGCCCTGGAACTGCAGTGACTGCGATCTCCATCTAGAGCAGGGTAATTATTATGTTTTCTCGTTACACTGGGAAGAAGCCACAAGGCAATTTCTATGCATTTCCCTCCAGCCGCTACAAAACCTTGCGCTTCTCAATTTGTCCATGTTCTCAGCAAAAATGGAAGAACCTGATTTAACGTAACTGTGAAAGGTCTTATAGAGCTGTGTGGCTGCCATCAGAACCTAACACAGGACCATGCCCCTTTCCAGGTAGGGGTCCCCTTTAATGTGGATAACCCTGAGGTTTTGTCTTTTGGGTTCTCTGATCTCAAAGGACTCTGGGACCAGAGCAGTTCTGTAGAGGTGTTGTAGGAACTGGCCAGCAATGGTGGGAGAATCGCTCCACATGGTCACATTTCCTTCTGGTGAGGAAGACGGAAGCCATATCTCCATTAGAGTCACATCGCCAGTCACTGGGTTCGGCGGACCAAGAATCACGCAGTGAGGATTTTCTCCTCTCCTCCAAGTTATTACTGCAACAGAGAAGAACTTTGAGGGTCTTATGGAGCTTTTCCTCCAGGCTGCCCCGAGATTCCGGTGTCCCCGGACCCGCTGCATCACAGACTGAAGGTGGCCTTGCGTTGACAGAAGAGAAACCACTTTGGAGAAGCAAACAAGCGTCTTGAAGGCATCTTCCGCTGCAGCAGCCAGAACCATGACCACCTGGTCCTCTACCTTGTTTAATGTGTCTGTGGTCACCTGCATGGACAACGGCTGGCTATAGAGAACAGGGTGCAAATTAGCCATATTTCCTTTAACGTTGGCCAATGTTCTAGCTGCCTCCCATCCGGTGTCAGGCTGTAACATGGGGAGGACAGAGAGGAAAATAAGGACCAGGACAGCAGCCAGGCTGACAGAGGGAAGGAAATCCGAGTCTTCCGGCATCAGCATCCTGGGGTCATCGGTCATCTGGGGAACTTTCCCAGAGTCTGCATCCAGACCGCAACCACACTGGCGGGTGGGCACCATCTTACATGGAGCTGTGGAGACAAAATGGTGGAAACCAATGATTTATACATGGCCAAAACATTCCTCAGCATTCTGGGAATGCAGAGACAGTCACACGTGGGGCGCCACTGAAATGGATGTGTGACCCTGCATCACCCATACATAGGGCTATTTCACACTGTCCGGCTCCTGCTGGACGGTGAAATCCTGCACGGCCAGGAAGCCGTCCAGTTGCAGCCTGATCCCGCCACTGGAAGGGACGGCTGCCGGGCTGTGGCCATCCCCTCCATGATAAACTACTGTGTGCTTCACGGCTTCCTGGCCGTGCGGGTTTTTGCCGCTTGGCAGGAGCCGGAGTGTGTGAAAGGACTCATAGGCTGCACTGCGAAAAGATGCAACTCTTAGTGATTATGATTGCATTGTGTTAATGGTTCATACTGGTAATGGTGTATTTTACTGGTCACATATTTCCCCACTGAGCACTGTCATATTTGTAATGGGGGCAGTGCGTGGCTGGAGCTGTTCTTTAGACTTTATGAATAACCAATGATAATACAACTTTGAAAGGACATATGTTACAAATGTGACCCAGCAGTGTCTCAACAAATAAGAATACCACTTATAAAGACACAAAGGAGGCAGCAAGCACAGACTGATTTTTTAATTAAATCTTTATAGGTATTATTCTTTGTTATTCACACATCTTTTTTCACTTAATTTTAACATACCGGTACTTTGCTCTGTTCTAATATACAATCCAAAAAATATTAAGGGTAATGTGTCCTGCTTGGGTACAAATTAGTACCTATCAACTGATATTAGACTGAAGGCAATTATATATTTTTATTAATATTGACTAATAAAGTAAAACATTTTAAACCAAGAAAATAGATCAGGGAGGGAGGAGTGCATCCTGAAAAGCTGGTTTCTTTTTCTCTCTGTTCTTTGGTTCAATTATATAAAACCAGTTGATGGCACCAACAATAAGCCATAGTTACCTCCCCTCCTGCATTCTGCAGGAGACTCCCTGACATAGCAGCAATCTCCCTCTCTCCCTCATTAGTCTAGTAATCTCCCTCATGTCACCTAGCCCACATTACACTGTTACATCATAATTACCTCCCGTACTGCATTCTGCAGGAGACTCCCTGACATAGCAGCAATCTCCCTCTCTCCCTCATTAGTCTAGTAATCTCCCTCATGTCACCTAGCCCACATTACACTGTTACATCATAGTTACCTCCCCTCCTGCATTCTGCAGGAGTCTCCCTGACATAGCAGCAATCTCCCTCTCTCCCTCATTAGTCTAGCAATCTCCCTCATGTCACCTAGCCCACATTACACTGTTACATCATAGTTACCTCCCCTCCTGCATTCTGCAGGAGACTCCCTGACATAGCAGCAATCTCCCTCTCTCCCTCATTAGTCTAGTAATCTCCCTCATGTCACCTAGCCCACATTACACTGTTACATCATAGTTACCTCCCTCCTGCATTCTGCAGGAGACTTCCTGACATAGCAGCAATCTCCCTCTCTCCCTCATTAGTCTGGCAATCTCCCTCATGTCGCCTAGCCCACATTACACTGTTACATCATAGTTACCTCCCCTCCTGCATTCTGCAGGAGACTTCCTGACATAGCAGCAATCTCCCTCTCTCCCTCATTAGTCTGGCAATCTCCCTCATGTCGCCTAGCCCACATTACACTGTTACATCATAGTTACCTCCCCTCCTGCATTCTGCAAGAGACTCCCTGAAATAGCAGCAATCTCCCTCTCTCCCTCATTAGTCTAGCAATCTCCCTCATGTCACCTGGACCACATTACACTGTTACATTTTTGGAGGAAAAAGAACGAGCAATAGATACATTTACATTGAATCATCTGCACCATTTCCCAGCACATTACCAAGTATATTATCTCTTACTAACTGCTGGACCTCATCTACATTTGGATATGTCATTTTAAAAGATTCCTCTCAGATGTAGCAGTACACACCCACACTTCTAGGTGCCACGTCTATTTTCACAATCTCTCCATATATGGAACTAGACACACCCTTTGGGAGGAGCATGACACGCCCCCTCAATGGGGTGCTGTGCAAAATTCTACTACCAACTATAATCTTTATGAAACTAGTTTTCAAAAGTAGGCAAGCATGCGATAAGCTGTGCGGTAACATAACCACACAGAATTCAACACTACACATCCCTTCATTAGTGATAACAGGTATATATTTTTCTAGTGTGGGAGTTCTGTTAATAGGATACACCTATTCCTGTGCAGTCATATTTATTTGTGTGATGGAAGAGTAAGGACTGGTAATGAGAGGAGTCAGCACTGGGAAGGGGAGGGGTAGGGACTGGAGAGGGGAGTGTGTGGCGATAATAAGTTATCGCCACACATCGCACGTGCGCATCGCATTGATACTAATCGCTGATGCTGCAGGACATGAAACCGCAAGCTTCTACTCATAGAAGCCATGTTTGTTCCCCTTAGTCTCAGTGGCCCTTATGCACCGCCACCACACAAATTGTACCCATTATAAACTACTGCGGTACACCATCTAAGTCAGGGCCTGTTCATTCAGCTTTACATCGTCTGTCCCTAATGGTGTGATTGGGGTTCTTCAGATACAGTACTACAGGGGTAGCCAACTCCAGTCCTCAAGAGATACCAACGGTGCACTGAAAGGTGCCCATACACGGTCCGATGTACGGGTGCAATGAGATGCACTCTCCTGCGCACAGCCTATCACACAGCACATAAAGTAGGTGCTGCATGTACTTTTTGAACTAGATTGCAATGCATAGTGTATGGGCGGCATAACAGAACAGGTCTCCTCACAGATTCAGAAGGGAAGTAAATACTGTAAGCTCCACCTGTGGATCTTTTACAATGAATCAGTGAGTAATGAGTACACCTTTGACCTGCCTGTTGACCTGTACATGTGTCTGTGTGTAATGAGTACATCTAGCCACCTGTTGAGTGATCTGTGACATGTGTTAGTGAGTAATGCGTACACCCATCAGGTGACCTAGGACATGTGTCAGTGTGTAATGAGTGCACCTGTGCACCTGCCGGGTGGCCTGGGACATGTGTCAGTGAGTAATGAGTACACCTTTGCACCTGCCGGGTGACCTGGGACATGTGTCAGTGAGTAATGATTGCACCTGATGGTTAACCTGGGACATGTTTCAGTGAGAATGAGTACATCTGTGCACCTGCCGGGTGACCTGGGACATGTATCAGTGAGAATGAGTACATCTGTGCACCTGCCGGGTGACCTGGGACATGTATCAGTAAGTAATGACTACACCTGTGCCCCTGCCGGATGACCTGGGACATGTGTCAGTGAGTAATGAGTACACCTGCCGGGTGACCTGGGACATGTGTCAGTGAGGAATGAGTACACCTGTACACCTGCCGGGTGTCCTGGGACATGTATCAGTAAGTAATGAGTACACCTGTGCACCCGTCAGGTGACCTGGGACGTGTCAGTGAGTAATGAGTACACCTGTGCACATGCCGGGTGACCTGGGACATGTGTCAGTGAAAAATGTGTACGCATGTGCACCTGGTGGGGGACCTGGGACATGTGTCTGTGTGTAATGAATACACCTGTACTAGGTGGTCTAGAACTGTTGTTGGGACTGGAGTTGGCTACACCCGCAGTTGTATGATAATGTAAAAACAAGAAAAGCGTGTTTCAGCCAGCGACAACCATTGCATGTGGGAAAACATTTCCTGGCATGTGTGACAGAAAACAACACATTCTTCCTTTTGTGAATGATGATCACTAGTTCTCTTGTAGTGGCAACAACCCTACTTGTAGCAGAGCTAAGTTACAGGACTGCGCCTCATCTCCAATCACTGTCCCGCAGTCCAAATGTTCCCTTATATATTCATGTTCCGTAGGTGTGCCTGGTGGTTCCTTGGGACCTTTATCTGGTCCTTAGGGTTCTGCAATATCCACAATTTGATTTGGTCAGCGCGTTACCAGCTGCAGCGCGAAGATGGGAAACCGACAAATTAAATGTCAATTATGTCGCCGTTTTTGGTCCCCATGCGAACTCAGCCCTGCTGCGAACAAAACAGAATAATCCCCACAGTCACCAACCAATCAGATCCTGTCAAATTATACGCTCTGATTAAACCAGTCTGTATAATCAGTGCTGGGGAGAGATAAAATAGCAGCCAATCAGCTCCTAGCTGCCATGTTACACGCTGTGTTTCACAAATGGCAGCAGCTGGTAGGATTGTACTTTATCTCTCCCCACGTCAGGGATTACTCTGGACAGTCCGGTAATTAAGACCGGTAATCCTGGACATTGTAGTCTGTGAGCACCCGTATATTGTATAGTCTGGGAAATCCTGCCCCCCCCCCCTCCAGGAATCCTGGACATTGTATAGTCCGGGAGCATCCCCCCTCCGGGTATCCCGGACATTGTATAGTCTGGGAAAGCCCCCCTCCGGGATTCCCAGATACTGTATAGTCTGGAAACACCCACCCCCTCCAGGTATCCCAGACATTGTATAGTCCGGGAACACCACCCCTCTGGGAATTCTGGACATTGTATAGTCCGGGAACACTACCCCCCCCCCCCCCCCCCTCCAGGAATCCTGGATATTGTATAGTCCGGGAACACCCCCCTTCTGGGTATCCTGGACATTGTATTGTCAGGGAACGCCCCCCCTCCGGGAATCCCGGACATTGTATAGTCCTGGGGGTGTGGTATATGGCCCCGACAGTCATTAGCCCGACGTCGGGATCCCCAGTGGCCGGACTCAGACAGCGGAACGAGCGCAACAAAGCCAATTGCGGGCACAGTGGCTCACTACACTCGCCACCTATTCTGTTCTTCCTCTATGGGGGTCATGGACCCCACGAGGGAGAATAGCCGGTGGCCGTCAGGACCCAGAGTATCGGGGTTTTGACTGTCTGGATCCCGACTGTCGGGAAACTCTCCAGCACCCAGTCCTGGAACGGGTGGTAATAATCCTACTCGCCCAATGTTGAATACATCCAGTGGCATACCAATGGCACTGAAGACTTATTGCCCCTCAAATATATATATTGCCCCTGGTGACAATCAAAAAAACCCTAGCAACAAGCATGAAACCCCTGGCAATGAGCACTGAGGTAATAAAAAATGACAATTAATGTATGGTGGGCGGGCAGAATTTTTTTGGGGAAGAGCGCAAAAATTTCTAGTCATGCCACGCAATACATCTCCCTCGTGATCCGATTCCAACCCTTGCCCGTGTGTTTCCCGCATTGCACATTCCTCTGCTTTGTTTCTATGTACATAGGAGAGAGACAATGTTATCACTGTGTACAGTATCAGTAATATACCTGTGTGACAGCAGCGAGCGATACAAGAGTCACAAGACAAGCGCTTGTGAGGGGAGTACAGAAGCTTAGCAGGTATCGTAATGGCCTCTGATGGAAGGGTGCAGCCATTATCCTGTCAGTGGCACAGATACATAACTCCGCTACTTGTAACATTTAGGGGCCTATTCACCAAAGGGCCCACTACACATTCATAGACGCAGGTTGCCGCATCTGGGACATTCATCATTAGGGATCCAGTAGGCTGTCTGATATTCAGCAAACTCCAACCACTGAGGAAATAAACGTTATATTCAGATGGGTGTGGGTTGTTAGGTCTCCAACAACTAGGGCGACAAACGTTCAGTCGACATCACTAGGTCAATAGGCAGCAACAGGGCTGCCATCAGGAATTTTGGGGCCCGCGATCATTTCCGCCCCTCCTCACTTGACTTACCGTAACCCTGCTCCCCCATCTCCTCTTCCGCTGAGCTGCAGCCAGGAGGTCCCAGAGCGCAAAGCTTCTTCCACTCAGGATACCGGTGGCAAATTGAAAGCTCTCTGATTGGCTGCTGGTACGCGAGCTCTGATTGGCTCAAAAGCCAGTGCATCATTTTAATTGGCTGCCCGCGTCCTGGGTTGAATAAGCCTGCGCACCTGCTGAGCACAGTGGAGGCAGTCAGGGGTCAAAATTAGCTGCCTGGGCCCTTTCAGTGGCCGGGGTCCGGGACATCTGTACCCACAGCACTGTCCTATTGGCGGCCCTGGGCAGCAAAGTTGACATGGGTCTAGTTGGACAGGACATTAGGTTGACACAATCATTAGATCGACATGGGCAATGTCGACAGTCAAAAGGTTGCCATGGGCTTTCTCAATGTTTTTTTTTACCCGCATGTCAACACAGTCGACATGGACACAGTTTGAAGTGCACCGCATCCCCACGCATCGCTCGCCATGCTTCGGGCACAGTGCCTCGCTGCACTTGGCATACTATTTTATTCTCCCACCATGCCCTAGTGGATGGTAGTTCACGAAATGCCTCCTGTCAGCACATTTTGGCTCAAAAAGCAGTGAAAAACCCCATGTCGACCTAATGACCTGTCGACCTAGACCCATGTCAACCTTGTTGCCTGTCGACCTAATGATCGTATCCCTTTCAGATGGCGCATGTTCTCAGAGCCCGGTGCCTTCCTATGGGAGATCCAGGGATGCGAAGAGGGATCCAAACAGATCCTTCTGTCTGTGACCAGCGGCACTGTGGGCGTGAGAGCTCAGGTCACACTAGCGCAGAAGGCGCTAAGTAATGCTGACACAGAAATTTGCGGTGTTACAGATGGTTTATCAGAGCGATGTCACCGCGCTGGAGCAATGCCCCAGTGATAAGTATCCCCGTTTGCAATACCATATGACCCCAGTGGTGAATAGGCCCCATACTACACGCTCTATTTCACACATTTGCCATCCCTTTCTGTGGGGTTACTGAAATCTGCCCCATGTCTGATATAGGTACAGCCGCGCTCATCAGCACTGCAATATGGCCGCTAGTGCCTTTTTGATGCAGCAAGTCGACACACTAGAATGACCATGCGCTGCTTTACCCCCCTCCCCCCTCCCATTGACACACCCCTACAGTAAATACCCTTATGTCTCTTCCTATAGAGCGTATTATGTACCCCCCAAAGCCCAA
This sequence comes from Crinia signifera, assembly GCF_055691185.1. Lineage (NCBI taxonomy): Eukaryota > Metazoa > Chordata > Amphibia > Anura > Myobatrachidae > Crinia > Crinia signifera. The sequence continues at coordinate 14,447,278 of NC_139225.1, read as the reverse complement.
CTCCATTCCTGCCTCCTATGTCAGCTGTTGTTTGCCTGACTTCCCACAGTAATGAGACCACAGTGCTCGTCCAATAACGCGTTTCATCAGGAGTACAAAAAATAAGACCACAGTGCTCGTGCAATAACGCGTTTCGGTACTTGTGTACAATCACGGCTCCCACGATGTCCATCGTATAGGAAAAAAATCGCATCGCATGCGATTTTTAACAGAAATGCATCCAAATGCAGTGAAATTAGTATCAAACATGTTCAATGGCCCCCAAATGTCATTTTTGAGGCTGTACCACCCCCATTATCAACGCGAACCCGAAGCGTGGCGAGCGCAGCGAGCCCGCGAGGGGCAGCGGTACGTGGAGTTGAGAATAGAAAGTGTGGCGAGCGCAGCGAGCCACCGAGCCCAAAGCGTGGCGAGCGGACACGGATACCTTCACAGGTATCCGCGTCCCCTCGCGGCCTTCACAGGTGTCCGCGTCCCCTCGCCACGCTTCGGGCTTGCTGCGCTCGCCACACTTTCTATTCTCAACTCCACGCCGACGTGGATAGTGGGGGTATGAAAAGGTCGTAGGATGCGTACCACCGCCCCACGCGGGCTCGCTGCGCTCGCCACGCTTCAGGTTCGCGTTGATAGTGGGGGTGGTACAGCCTCAAAAATGACATTTGGGGGCCATTGAATATGTTTGATACTAATTTCAATGCATTTGTATGCATTTCTGTTAAAAATCGCATGCGATCGCATGCGATTTTACAAAAAATGCTATAAAAACTGCAAAAATCGCATGCCATTACATTTGGCATGCGATGGGAGCCGTGAAAGTACACAAGTACCCGCGTTTCATCAGGAATACATAAATCAGACCACAGTGCTCGTGCAATAACGCGTTTAATCAGGAGTATGGTAATCAGACCACAGTGCTCGTGTAATAACGCGTTTCATCAGGAGTACGGTAATCGGACCAAAGTGCTCGTGCAATAACGCGTTTCATCAGGAGTACGGTAATCGGACCAAAGTGCTCGTGCAATAACGCGTTTCATCAGGAGCACAGTAATCGGACCACAGTGCTCGTGCAATAACGCGTTTCATCAGGAGTACGGTAATCGGACCACAGTGCTCGTGCAATAACGCGTTTCATCAGGAGCACAGTAATCGGACCACAGTGCTCGTGCAATAACGCGTTTCATCAGGAGTACGGTAATCGGACCAAAGTGCTCGTGCAATAACGCGTTTCATCAGGAGCACAGTAATCGGACCACAGTGCTCGTGCAATAATGCGTTTCATCAGGAGTACGGTAATCAGACCACAGTGCTCGTGCAATAACGCGTTTCATCAGGAGTACGGTAATCAGACCACAGTGCTCGTGCAATAACACAAATTTATCAGGAGTACAGTAATTAGACCATAGTACTCGTGCAATAACGCGTTTCATCAGGACATCTTGCTGTCTGCTGTACCAGTACTGTATTTCTGATGCTGTATTGGGATACCTGGAATTACATCAGATACAGAAGGAGCGCCTGTCAGTCAGCCTGAAGAATCAACAGATTTCCTGAGCTGGCGCAGGCTGGCGGACAGGAGCTCCATGTGACTGGGACGCGCGAGCGTCAGCACGGCGGCGGGGAGCAGATTCTCGCTGTGCAGTGTATGTACCCAATGAGAATGGGGTATATGGGATCTTCAGAGGTGTAGATGGAGCAGCTCTCAATGGAGTGGAGAAGGTCAGGGCGAATGGGGGCTGTGAGGGGCTACGGGGGAGCTGGCGGGGGGGGGAGGGCGGCTCCGACGGAACAGGGCACACGAGCGTCTCGTTCTCATCTTTTCCTCTGAAGTCCCATATACCGGATTCTCATAGGGCACCTATAGACATTGAGACCAGGGGGAATATAGATACCAATACTCTTCCGGTAATGGGTCACTGAGTGAACCCATATTAGGTCGACATGCATTAGGTCAACAACTGAAGGTCGACACGGGAAATAGGTCAACATGGCTAAGGTCGATACGATTAGAAGGTCTACACAAGCATTAGGTCGACAATGGGAAGGTCAAAAAGGGTCAAAAGGGTCGACATGAGGTTTCACTTTTTTTTGTCCCTGATGTCGACATGGACACCGTCAAAGTGTACCGTGTGCGCTCGCCACGCTTTGGGCACACTATTCTATTCTCCCACCACGCCCCAGTGAATGGTAGGGCATAATATACCGCCTGTCGGGACATGTCGGCTAAAAAAAAAAAAAACGTAAAAAAAATGGGAACCTGATACTATATCAGCGATCAGACGCTGGTTCTGTTATATTCTGCTGCTGGGTCACGTAGCGCTGTGCTACACGGCTGCATCATAAGGACCCATCCCAGCCTCAGCCCCATTCATATGATTCTGTATTTGTTTGTGTTGGAGGGAAGAATTGTCATCTTAGCCCGAACCATGCAGACAACAAGCGTCTCTCTATCATCCCGCGTCTGCACCACACTGTTCTGCCTAGTATGTGACCCTCTGGACCTAACAGTACACACAGGCCCTTTGTATGGAAGTCACACACGCATCATTACAGGAGTATAATGACTGTATATCCTGCCTGCGACCATGCCGGGGTTATAGGGGCTCCTCACCGACATCAGTAACCAATTAGAATCTGATTGGTTGCTATAGGCAACATCACCTCTTGAGTAATGAAACCATTCTCACCTGTTAACTACATGGGTCATAACGGCTCATACTGGGCAGGGCCGCTCATACACAGACGCTGGACCGGTCTCTGAGGGCGACCCTAGTGTGCACCCGGTGCCACAGCCTCACGCAAAGAGCTAGTGTTGTACCAATGTCTCATTACAGGACTGTGGTGTATGGTGGTTATTAGTTTGGTACATTATTAGGTACTTGTGTCGTTTTCAGCGTAGGCTAAGCTACGTTGTCAGCGTATCCCAACGGCTGCTTAGCGTAGTTACCGTAGTGACTCCGCGACAGCCCTGCTTAGTCAGCGTAGTGTCCCCGTCAGCAGGCTAGTCACCATACTGTAGCTGTAGCTCTGTCCCCGACGTCCCTGGCAAGCCTAGTGAGCGCCTCTCACAGCGCTGGTAACCGCCAGATCCCCTGCGTTGGCAAACGCCAGCGGAGAGGGGATCATGCGGGCGCCGGCGGAGAGGCGCTCCATCAGTCTGAGACGCAGTAATTTGTGCGGCAGGGTACGGCAACCCTGTCTGTGTCCGCTTCAGGGAGATGGACAGGGTTAGGAGTTCGGTAGCGCATGCGTCTCGTGCACAAAGGGGGAAGGGCTGCGGGTGCACATGCACAATAAAGGAGGCATTTGCCAGTGCTCTATGTTACATACTGGCAACTGCCTCCATTTCAAACCTCCTCTATCCACGCCAGCCCGAAGCGTGGCAAGCCCCGCGAGGGGACGCGGTACGCGTCCTCCCGACCTGTTCATACCCCCCACTATACACATTGGCGTGGAGTTGATTTCATAAAGCGTGGCGAGCGCAGCGAGTCCCCGCGAGGGGACGCAGATTACTTGACGTTTATTCAGCTCCACGCCGACGTGGATAGTGGGGGTATGAACAGGTTGGGAGGACGCGTATCGCGTCCGCTCACCACGCTTCGGCCTGGTGTGGATAATAGGTGTGTCAGGAACACATTCACACCTGTCAAAAGGCAGGTTAAAATGGTCAATGGTTTACACACAATGTAATTAACGCTGACTGACTACGCTAACTGCGTAACAATGACTGACTACGCTAACTGCGTAACAATGACTGACTATGCTAACTGCGTAATGCTGACTGACTACACTAACTGCGTAACACTGACTGACTACGCTAACTACGTAAGCTCCGGCTAGCCGCGAACGGGCGGGAACACGACGCTGATACTGACAGGGACGCTGACGATGCTGCCTATGCTGGCCGCAGGAACACTACGCTGATTCTGACAAGGACGCTACGCTAACTACATTACTGCCGCCGTGAAACTACACAAGTACCCATTATTATGGTTGCACTAGGTGCTAGAGTCGTGTTTTGCCGAACAGCTAACTGCTGCTCACACATACTGGGCAGCTTTATTCTCACACTCTGTAGCTCTGACCTAGGACACACCCCTCCCACACCTAACTCTCTGCACATGTTACATCTGCCCCCCTGCAGTGCAGCATGGTGTTACCCAGGTGCTCCGGTACTGGCTGCTTCTGCATGTAGCCCACACATTCTGGGCAGCTTTATTCGCACACTACAATGTAACTCTGAGCTAGGACAGCCCCCCCCCCCGACACCTAACTCTCTGCACATGTTACATCTGTCTACCTGCAGCGCAGCATGGTGTTACCCAGGTGTCCAGTTACTGGCTGCTTCTGCATGTAGCCCACACTGCACCTCACTGGTCTGCAGAATAGACCTATTACCCCAATTATAAACCTTCAAACAAACAAAACCACAGTCTGGGAGCTGCTGCCTAGCTGAGTACGTAATATTATTATATACCGCGGTAAGATTTATCATCAGTAGGATGTGTCGGCATCCTGGCGCTTGGGATTCCGGTAGACAGAAGGGCGATTGTGGCAGATTCCCAAAACCTGGGTGGTAAGAGTTCTAACTGTAGTCCCAGGCCCAAATGGGTGACTCCTCGTCTTTTAGCTCTCTACCCTCGGGGAAGATGTGTGCGTGCCTGTCAGCAATAACATACGAATACCGCCGGTGCTCGCACGGGTACATTTGAATTGTGGGGGAAGCGAGCTAAGAGAGGAGAAAAAAAATAACCCATATTGGTGCCCAATCTTTTCTCATCGCACCCATTAGTTTGGACGGGTTTAGGCACTTTGGACACCTATACCCAACCTTAATGGGTGCGATAGCCATGACTTAAATCACCATTTAAATACCGCACCGTGATCACAGGCAACGTAGTGCAGACAGACACCAATGGTCTCACCAGGCACACCGGGAGTATGAGAGAGGGAGGGCCCTGCCTGTTTAGTCAGTTCCTGATGGCAGCCCTGCCCCTCACCACGTTACACCCGGTGTCCCGGAGCCTTTTCCTGGAGAGCTGGATTCCTCTGGTTGGCCATGGGCGGTGAATGATAAATTACTGCCAAGTCCAGGAAAACATTTCTATTCTGCCACATGTCACCTAATTAAGGCCTCAGCCAACTCAAACAAACGACCTGATATAACACTGAACATTTGCATAACGGAGGCTCATCCAACAGCTTCCAGGCTGGCTTATCGCTGGCTGCTGAGCGTGTAGTACCTGCGCCAGCAGTTGTGGTGCCAGGTCACGAGGCACCTGGCATTGAGGGTGCATATACCAAGATCACCCGTTTGTTCCCCACCAGCTGCGACCTCACTCTATTATACATAAGATACCATTCACCGCTTCCGTTATGCAGGCAGCACCTTACTCATATTATGCCGCCAGTATTTACCATTACTCCCCTGTCTGGCCGCCTAACACGTGCGCATCTGACATCACCGAGTCACCCACATGGCTCTTATCACCGGCAGCGATGCCGGAAAGATCTATAGGCCGCATTATCGAATGGCCGGTATATCCGGTTATGGCGATCACGTTATTGGACGCCATCTCTGATTTCTCCAGCATTAACCCTTTCATAAATGGCCCAAAGGTGTGAAGAGTAATTCCTGGCTCAGGCTGTGTAGGGTTATGTCACTGGCTTGCAGTCTCCTAGGTAATACTGATAGAGTATTAGTATTAGGTTGACCCTATTTAGGTCTATATGCATTAGGTCAACAACTGAAGGTCGACAGGGCTGGAAGGTCGGTCAACACAAGCATAAGGCCGACATTGACAAGGTTGACAGTAAAAAGGTTGACATGAGTTTTTCACGTTCTTTTTAGCCGACAGGCGGTATTTCATGCCCTACCATCCACTACGCCGTGCTCGGAGAATACTCTGTATGCGGTACACTTTGTCGTTGGCCATGTCGACGGTGTCGACATTCCAAACCAAACACTGTGTAAAACTTGCCATTGTCTTCCTAATGTTTGTATCGACCTTCCAACCCTGTCAACCTTAGCCATGTCGACATATTCCTGGTGTCGACCTAAGCCCTGTCAAACTTCAGCGGTCGACCTAATGGATGTCAACCTGAATTGGGTCGATCCAATGACCCATACCAATGGCAGCTATAGGTGGCGTTACCCTATAGAGGCCTATGCAGCGCTGGGTGAAGGATCTCCCAGCATGCACAGAGGAACAGACCCAGAAGTCCAGGCACCGGCGCTGACCCCTCTTATCAGGAGGGCCGCCCTCTGCGCTGCTAATCGTGTCAAAACATATAGTCCCTTATTCAGATCTGATTGCAGTACAAATTTGTTCTCAAAATGGGCAAAACCATGTGCAATGCAGGTGGGGCAGATGTAACAGGTGCAGAGAGAGTTAGATTTGTGTGAGTTATTTTGTTTCTGTGCAAGGTAAATACTGGCTGCATTATTTTTACACTGCAATTTAGATTTCAGTTTCAAAACACCCCACCCAAATCTAACTCTCTCTGCACCTGTTACATCTGCCCCACCGGCAGTGCAACATACCTCCCAACTGTCACGATTTTAGAGGGACAGTCCCGATTTTCGGGTCCTGTCCCGCTGTCCCACCCGCGGCAGGCATTGTCCCGCTGCGGGAGGTGGCAGTTTGGAGACCCCCCAATCTAGTAGAATAGACGCTGTGCGCACGCGCACAGTGTCTATTCTCGTATGAAAATGAGGTTGCGGCTAATTAGCATAAGCCGCGCCCTCATTTGCATGCGCCCCACCCCCTTTTCGGACGCGCGCGAGTGTCCCTATTTCATCCGGACACAAGTTGGGAGGTATGGTGCACATGGTTTTGCCCATTTTGAGAACAAATTTGTACTGCGATCAGATCTGAATAAGTGCCATAGTGCGATCGGCGGTGGAATGTACCACATGTGGTTGGTGCTTCCCGCCCGAGGACATATATAAATAAATAAAATTATAATAATAATAATAATATATGAAGAAGCAGCCTGTCGCCCCCCAATGCCCATGCAGTGCAATATAGCAATCAGCAGGGTATTACAAGGCTGGCCAGTTTGTGTGACCCTCCGCCCCACTGACCGCGTACTGTTATCACCCCATGTACCCTCCTCCTGTTGTGTGTACGGAGGCTGCAGCCAGCGCGTCCTGTAACCGATCGCATACTCTGCCTTACTACATGGAAAACCAACTCGACAGGTTTGTCCACCCAGCCTTGCACGTCCCCAGTGGCTGACCCACAGTAACCCCACTCACATGGAACACAGAATCCCCAGCACACTATAACGGGCCAGTACCTAAGATTTACATCCCGCATGATTTTTTTATTCGTATTTTCAGGATTTACTATTTTTGAATACAAATACGACATCGATAAAATACGCCTATTTTTAACATGAAAACTACGTACTTTAGTCATTTACTAGCAATTCGTATTTGTAAAAAATACGAATTAGAATCGTAAACTCATGCGAATCGTAAAAAAAAATACGCCAACAAAAATACACCTTGATTTGGAAGTGTATCTCACATCTTCGAATTTTAAACATGAGGAAATAAAATCTGAAAATAACCCCCAGCTTCTCAAAATCACAGATGTGTGACTTATAAAAGGCCACTTAGCACACATACACACTTCCCAGCTTCAAACATGGCACAAGGTTTAAATTCACAGACCATTTCAGTGTGGGCTATGAGATACCTGGGCCGAGATTTAATGGAATGTGAAAAAAAAAACAGCATTTTCTGAAATCACACCACATCGCACTTTTTTAAATGTAATTTTTCTGCAAATTTGCATATTTAATGAGATGTGAATTTGTGGCAAAATAGTGCGATATTGTGCGTTTTTAATCATGAAATTGTGCGAATTTGAGGACATGTAGGATTTTGTGTATAAAAAGGTTATAAAGAAAATGGCGTGGGGTCCCCCCTGCTGAGCATAACCAGCCCCGGGCTCATTGAGCTGGACCTGGTTCCAAAAATACGGGGGACAAAAAGTGTAGGGGTTCCCCGTATTTTGGGAACCATGCCCGGCCCTGGGGCTGGTTTTTAAAAAATCAATGGAGCCCTATTTAAATGGTTTTCTGATTTTTTTTTAAACCAATCCCGGCTCTTTGAGCCTGGGGCTGGTTATGCCCGGGGCCATTCTGAGCGATATTGTTCAAATATCACCCAGTGGTTACGCTACAAGCGATGTGCGCTCCTGAGAGTTGGTAATATTTGCATATTCAGTTAGCACAGGGATTAGATGTCACTGCAGACGGAGCAATGGTTTCCCGGGTGACCCGCAATTACACACATGTGCATCAGGTTACATTATTGCAGCAGTAAGTGTTGACATGTCGACATAGGCCAGTGTTGGACGAGACATTCGTGGGGCCGAGCTGCGCTGTTCTATGAAGGGCCAGACATAGTTCTGTTAATGCATCTGACCTGTATAAGGAATCGCAGGCATTACAGACACGATTACACACAATAACATACAGTATATATGGGGTGGTGTCTGCAGAGGCTTGTTGGTCCCTGTTACCCAGAATACCTCACTCTGCAGCCATTGTGGCCGGGGGATGTGGGTGACACTTTCACTGCATCAGGGGGACGAAGGGTCCTGCTCACTACACAAAGCCCACCGCATATCACAGAGGGGACAGAAAGTGATGTCACAGCGATGTGACGAGGCCGGGACCAGGGGGACGAAGGGTCCTGCTCACTACACAAAGCCCATTGCATATCACAGAGGGGACAGAAAGTGATGTCACTGCGTGCTCATCAATGTGCTGCAATGCAACCCTCGTACATTATATAACAGCAATATCACACCTACTACACCCCATGCTGCTGATCTGCCCAAGGCTCTCTCTGGCATGTACAGACAGTATTGTACGAGGAGTTCAGGATAAATCCTTATCACATGCAGCCCAGACCAGGCAACGTCTGCAGCCCGACCATATATGCTGCCAAGTGCAACAGGAGAAGCAGACAGCAGCCCCGGGATCTGTATACACTGTATATACTGTATATATGCACCATCACATTTCTACCTCTTACCCCAGGAACATTGCACATACAGTAGCTCTGACCAATGCTGAGAGGAAGCAGAGACTCACCGTACTGATCCCTCTGGCAGCTGACAGCTACTGAGCGTCTGAGGCTACCACACACCTTCCCAGGTAGCTGGGGCCACGCCCACACACCTTTCCAGGTAGCTGGGGCCACGCCCACACACCTCCCAAGGTAGCTGGGACCACACCCACACCTGCAGGAGGCTTGGGCGCACCTATTCCCTGCTGCTGGCAACATGGGCTATATACATGTTGGAGAGGACATGCAGGTTCCCTAGGATTTACACTGACCTCTCTATATAGGGCCGCTGCCCAATCAGGGGTCGGATCTAATCACTACGATCGCAGCACAGGGACGACCATCTCACGCTAGGCTCCGCGTGCCATATCAAGCAACTGCAACTGATGCTGAATGAGGCCCAATCTACGGAAATAACCATTGTCTTGATGCGCAAGACATTACCCGGCCCCTGGGCTTGGGGGGTCTGTTCTGGGCCGGATTCACAGCCGCAGGGAATTTGCTCATTATTGCTGATTTCATTTTGGTCATAGGGGAGTATAGAATTGTATATCACATTGGAAGCTGCCGCGCATCACTGCACGTGCTAATGCAGCAGAGGGCATCTGTAGGAAATAAATGTCTGCCACCCGAGTCCTGCATCCAGCATCGGATCACCATCCCTAGTATCGGATCACCATCACTAGTGTCAGATCACCATCACTACTACCGGATCACCATCGCTAGTATCAGATCATCATCACTACTACCGGATCACCATCGCTAGTATCGGATCACCAACGTTAGCATCAGAGCACTATCGCTAGTATCATATCACCATCGCTAGTATCAGATCACCATCGCTGGTATCAGATCACCATGGCATCACCATTGGATCACCATCGCTAGTATAGGACCACCAACGTTAGCATCAGATCACTATCGCTAGTATCAGATCATTATCACTAGTATCAGATCGCCGTCGCTAGTATCGGATTACCATCACTAGTATCAGATCATCATCACTACTACCGGATCACCATCGCTAGTATCGGATCACCAACATTAGCATCAGAGCACTATCGCTAGTATCATATCACCATCGCTAGTATCATATCACCATCGCTAGTATCAGATCACCATGGCATCACCACCACTACTACCAAATCACCATTGGATCACCATCGCTAGTATCGGACCACCAACGTTAGCATCGGATCACTATCGCTAGTATCAGATCATTATCACTAGTATCAGATCACCATCTCTAGCATCGGATCACCATCGCTAGTATCTGATCACCAACGTTAGCATCAGAGCACTATCGCTAGTATCATATCACCATCGCTAGAATCAGATCACCATGGCATCTCCATCACTACTACCATTGGATCACCATCGCTAGTGTCGGACCACCAACGTTAGCATCAGATCACTATCGCTAGTATCAGATCACCATCTCTAGCATCGGATTACCATTGCTAGCATCGGATCACCATCGCTAGTATCGGATCACCATCAGATCACAATTGATAGTATTGTATCACCATCACTACCATCAAATCTCCATCGCTAGCATCAGTTTACCATCAGATAACAATTGCTAGCATTGGATCACCATCACTACCATTGGATAATCATCCCCCCCCCCCCCACACACTCAGTATCAGCCCCCCAACTCACTATCATCCGACCCGCCAACTCACTTTCACACACACCCATCTCACTATCATCCCCAACTCACAATCACCCCCCAACTTACTATCACCTCCAAATTACTATCACTCTCCCCCAACTTAGTCTTCCCCTCAATTTACTATCACCTCCAACTTACTATCACCCCCTAACTTACTGTCACCTCCAAATTACTGTCACCCCAAAATTACTATCACCCCAAAATTACTATCACCCTCCCCCAACTTATTATAACCTCCAAAGTACTATCACCACCCAACTTGCTATCACCCCCCCAATTTACTATCGCATCCAACTTAATATCACCCCCCCAACTTACTATCACCTCCAACTTACTATCACCTCCAAATTACCAACACCCCCAACTCACTATCACCCGACCCGCCAACTCACTTTCGCACACCACCATCTCACTATCATCCCCCACTCACAATCACCCCCCAACTTACTATCACCTCCAAATTACTATTACTCTCCCCCAACTTACTGTCACCCCCAACTTACTATCACCTCCAAATTACTGTCACCCCCAAATTACTATCACCCTCCCCCAACGTATTATAACCTCCAACTTACTATCACCTCCAACTTACTATCACACCCCCCCCAACTTACTATCACCCCCCAACTTACTATCACCTCCAAATTACTATCACCCTCAACTTACTATCACCCCCAACTTACTATCACCCCCCCCCCAACTTACTATCAACCCCCAACTTACTATCACCTCCAAATTACTATCACCCCCAACTTACTATCACCTCCAAATTACTATCACCCACCAACTTACTATCACCTCCAAATTACTATCACCCCCAACTCACTATCACCCGACCCGCCAACTCACTTTCACACACCCCCATCTCACTATCATCCCCCACTCACAATCACCCCCCAACTTACTATCACCTCCAAATTACTATCACTCTCCCCCAACTTACTGTCACCCCCAACTTACTATCACCTCCAAATTACTGTCACCCCAAAATTACTATCACCCTCCCCCAAATTATTATAACCTCCAACTTACTATCACCCCCCAACTTACTATCACCTCCAAATTACTATCACCCTCAACCTACTATCACCCCCAACTTACTATCACCCACCAACTTACTATCACCCCCCAACTTACTATCACCCCCCAACTTACTATTACCTTCAAATCACTATCACCCCTCAACTTACTATCACCTCCAAATTATTATCACCTCCAACTTACTATCACCTCCAAATTATTATCACCTCCAACTTACTATCGCCTCTTATTGACTATCATCCCCCCCCCAACTTACTATCACTTCCAAATTACTATCACCCCCCCACACTTACTATTACCCCCCCCACACTTACTATCACCTCCAACTAACTATCACCCCCCCCCCCCATTTACTATCATCTCCAACTTACTATCACCTCCAACTTACTCTCACCCCCTCCAAATTACTATCACCTCCAAATTACTATCACCCCCCAATCAGGGCCATCGCTAAGCGACCATATTGCTCGCGATGGAAGTGTGCACCGGCGATATATCGCCGGGTGCGCGCTCCCGTTTTTACCCCTGTAGTGATCGCTGGAACATGCTCCTGCGACCAGCTGATTTCCACTGCCGGGCTCCCACCCGGCAGTTTCTTTTTCATCAGCGACCATCTCTGGTCGCTGATGAACAGGAGAAACTGAGCGATATATTGCTCAGCAATATATTGCTAGCATTAGAGTTTTTCTGAGAGTATATTCCAAAAGCTGTGACTCTTCCCTTTCTGTCGATACTAGCGGCTTGTCTCTATCATACCCAGAACCAGAGATATCAGCCTTCCAGCAGCCGGTCCCTGCTCCAGCTCCAAACGTCTGGTGTACAGTATTATATTTTTGTCAATGGATTGCTCTGGCTCCTGATCTCTGATCCCCAAGTTCCCAGCACCTCCTGAAAGTTGGGACTCTAAGTTTTTATGCTATTGAAGGCAGAGAAATCTATTTCCAGATAATGGCAATATCTGCAGTCAAACAAGCTGCCCTTCCACCGGAAAATAACGAATATTAAGCCCACTCCATTATCCAACCCTCCCCTGCGTATAAACAACCCTTACCTCCCTGGAAGTCATTTACAAGGGACCCTTCATTCAGCTCAGTGCCCCCTTCCACACATTAGTGTTCACCCTCCCACCACCTGTGCAGTAAAGGAGTAATTAGCAGAAGTTACTGCTTCAGGTCCTACATGTTCAGTGGAAGATAGAGCACCCCCGGCCACCCGTGGGACATCAAAGCTGCTGCTGATAACACCCCCCACCCCTAGGAGGGGAGAATGGGTTAGGGCCCCAGTGCATTGCTTTGCCCAGGGGCCCACACTGCTGTTAAGACGGCCCTGCCCCCAACTTACTATTACCTCCAAATTACTATCACCCTCCCCCAACTTACTATCATCTCCAACGTACTATCAGCCCCCAACTTACTATCACCTCCAAATCACTATCACCCCCCAACTTACTATCACCTCCCACTTACTATCACATCCAAATTACTATTACCCCCCAACTTACTATCATCTCCAAATTACTATCACCCCCCCAACTTACTATAACCCCCAACTTACTATCACCCCAGAACTTACTATCACCTCCAAATTACTATCACCCCAGAACTTACTATCACCTCCAAATTATTACAGGGTTGCCGACCCTCCCGGAATTACCGGGAGTCTCCCGAAAATCGGGTCCCCCTCCAGGCCCCCCCGGATGGGTGGGCAACCCTCCCGGAATCAGGGGGACCCCCACTGAGTCCCCCGATCGCGGCATTTAAATGCCGCAATCTGCGGGTCTCAGAGGAGGGGGCGGAGCTAAAATGACACACTCGTGTAGTTTTAGCCCCGCCTCCTCCATGGAGATCAGTGATTTAGACTATTTCCCGTAATGGGGGCGGGGCTTAATGACGTCACAGTCAAGCCCAGCCCCCGAACGGAGAATTTGAAAGTCGGCAACCCTGAATTACTATCACTCCCAACTTACTATCACCCCTCAAATTACTATCACCCCCCCAACTTACTATCATCTCCAACTTACTATCACCCCCCCAACTTACTATCACCTCCAACTTACTATCACCCCCCCAACTTACTGTCATCTCCAACTTACTATCACCCCCCCAACTTACTATCATCTCCAAATTACTATTACCCCCCAACTTACTATCACCTCCAACTTACTATAACCTCCAACTTACTATCATCTCCAACTTACTATCACCTCCAACTTACTATCACCTCCAACTTACTATCACCTCCAACTTACTATAACCCCCCCAACTTACTATCACCCCCCAACTCACTATCACCCCCCCAACTTACTATCACCTCCAACTTACTATCACCCCCCCAACTTACTATCATCTCCAACTTACTATCACCCCCCAGCTTACTATCACCCCTCAAATTACTATCACCTCCAACTTACCATCACTCCCCCAACTTACTATCACCCCCCAACTTACTATCACCTCCAACTTACTATCGCCCCTCCCAACTTACTATCACCCCCCAACTTATTATCACCTCCAACTTACTATCACCCCCCAACTTACTATAACTCCAACTTACTATCACCTCCAACTTACTATCACCTCCAACTTACTATCACCGTACCCCAACTTACTACCACTTCCAAATTACTATAAACCCTCAACTTACTATTACCTCCAACTTACTATTACCCCTCAACTTACTATCACCTCCAAATCACTATCACCCCCAACTTACTATCACCTCCAAATCACTATCACCTCCAAATTACTAATACTCCCCAACTTACTATCACCTCCAACTTACTATCACCTCCAAATCACTATCATTTAATATCAAACCCTCCCCCCACAACTCACTATCACGTCTCCCCGCAGCAGGAAGCAGCAGGACATGGATTTGCCAGGTGTTCGCCATCACCACATAGGCTCACGGTGTACAGCCAGGAAAGGGCGACATCATGTTCTAGTTCTGCCAATTCCCCTTCCTGGCCTCCGAGCCATAATGCTGGGGAAGGGTCACCCGGGCCCCAATGCTGGGGAAGGGCCACCCTCCCAACAACCGGAGTATCAGCCAAGGACCCCAGTGACTGATGTAGTGGCACGGGCGACAATATGAGCTATTCACGTTTTTTATGTCTACGTCTGCCGACAGGGGAGTATGGGCGTGGTTATACAGGTGAGTATGGGAACAGTTATACAGATAAATACAGGTGTGGTTACACAGGTGAGTAGAGAGGTGTGGTTAGACAGGGATCCGATACGAAATCCCGGCGGTCGGGATCCCGGCGGTCGAAATCCCGACACTGGAATCCCGACATGGGGGGGACGTGGATCGCCCCCCCTTGCGGGCTCGCTGCGCTCGCCACGCAGCGGGCCCGGTGCCTCGCTACGCTCGGCACGCTATTTTATTCTCCCTCTATGGGTGTCGTGGACACCCACGGAGGGAGAAAGATTCGGGATTTCGGCGGTCGGGATTCCAGTGTCGGGATTCTGAACGCCGGGATCCCGACCGCTGGCAAATTGATCGCATCCCGTTAGACAGTATGGGCACAGTTATACAGGTGTGGATATACAGGTGAGTACAGGCACAGTTATACAAATGAGTACGGGTGTGGTTACACAGGTGAGTAAGAGCATGGTTATACAGGTGAGTATGGGCATGGTTATACAGGTGACTATGGGCATATACAGCTGAGTACTGTGTGGTTACACAGGGGAGTATAGGCACAATTATTTAGGTGAGTACTGCGTGGTTACGCAGGTGAGTATGGGAATGGTTACTCAGGTGAGTATGGGAATGGTTACGCAGGTGAGTACTGTGTGGCTACATAGGGGAGTATAGGCATAGTTATACAGGTGAGTACTGTGTGGTTACAAGGGGAGTATGGGCACAGTTATACAGGTGAGTACAGGCGTGGTTACACAGGTGAGTATGGGCACAGTTATACAGGTGAGTACTGTGTGGTTACCCAGGTGAGTACAGGTCTGGTTACACAGGTGAGTATGAACAGTTAGACAGGTGAGTATGGGGGGTTATACAGGTGAGTATGGGCATGGTTACACAGGTGAGACTACGTGGTTACACAGGGGAGAATGGCACAGTTATTTAGGTGAGTACAGGGGTGGTTATACAGGTGAGTATGGGCGTGGTTATACAGGTGAGTATGGGCATGGTTACCCAGGTGAATTCGGGTCTGGTTACACAGGTGAGTATGGGCGCGGTTAGACAGGTGAGTATGGGGGCGGTTATACAGGTGAGTATGGGGGTGGTTATACAGGTGAGTATGGGCATGGTTACACAGGTGAGACTACGTGGTTACACAGGTGAGTATGAGCGTGGTTATACAGGTGAGTATGGGCGTGGTTATACAGGTGAGTATGGGCGTTGTTATACAGGTGAGTATGGGCATGGTTACCCAGGTGAGTACGGGTCTGGTTACACAGGTGAGTATGGGCAGTTAGTCAGGTGAGTATGGGTGCGGTTATACAGGTGAGTATGGGGGTGGTTATACAGGTGAGTATGGGCATGGTTACACAGGTGAGACTACGCGGTTACACAGGTGAGTATGGGCGTGGTTATACAGGTGAGTATGGGCAATGTTATGCAGGTGAGTATGGGCATGGTTACCCAGGTGAGTACGGGTCTGGTTACACAGGGGAGAATTGCACAGTTATTTAGGTGAGTTCGGAGCGGTTACACAGGTGAGTATGGGCGTGGTTATACAGGTGAGTATGGGCGTGGTTATACAGGTGAGTATGGGCATGGTTACACAGGTGAGACTACGCGGTTACACAGGTGAGTATGGGCGTGGTTATACAGGTGAGTATGGGCACTGTTATACAGTTGAGTATGGGCATGGTTACCCAGGTGAGTATGGGTCTGGTTACACAGGGGAGAATTGCACAGTTATTTAGGTGAGTTCGGAGCGGTTACACAGGTGAGTATGGGCGTGGTTATACAGGTGAGTATGGGCGTGGTTATACAGGTGAGTATGGGCATGGTTACACAGGTGAGACTACGCGGTTACACAGGTGAGTATGGGCGTGGTTATACAGGTGAGTATGGGCACTGTTATACAGTTGAGTATGGGCATGGTTACCCAGGTGAGTATGGGTCTGGTTACACAGGGGAGAATTGCACAGTTATTTAGGTGAGTTCGGAGCGGTTATACAGGTGAGCATGGGCGTGGTTATACAGGTGAGTATGGGCATGGTTACACAGGGGAGACTGGCACAGTTATTTAGTTGAGTACGGGGGCGGTTATACAGGTGGGTACATCTCTGAATTCTCTAAGGCAGGTGGACCCTGCGTCGTGTATCACTAGATCTACACGTGGAATACCAGCGTGTCACCCTCCGTCCACCCGGACAGCACGTAATGGTTTCCTTTCTCTCTCTCGCCTTTCTGAGAATTGTACTTGCTCTCTTGGTAATCGGCCACATGCTCCCACTTCTCCTTCTTGGTTTCAAGTTCCTCCGCCATCGGCTCTGTGATTGTACGATGACACCTTTGAGAGGAAACGTTATACTGAGTGCAAAGGTCATACATGTATCACATAGATATGGACACGGGACATACACAGTTTTTATGTGAAAGAAGAAGTGGAGGTTCTGAGAAATGAAAGAACTGGGTGCGGGGGACCCTGCAGATCGCATCCACTCAGTGCCGTATTAATAATGGCTGCAGTGAATGCTCCTGAGTGTGTTTATATGGATCCCTGAGTCCATGGGTGCCACACCGCACATGCGGCTGTGCTACATTCCCAGAGATATCTCTGGGTCTGAACCCACTAAGGCTCCAGCTCTACAGTGCGGTGCTCTCCCCAATCCATCTCTCTGCACATGTAACATCTGCCCCATGCAGCACAACATGGTTTTGGCCAGTTACTCTATTGCGTTCCTTACAGACGTGAATCCTTTGTTTGGTACATGAGTGGAATATACATGTCACAGGACACTCCCTACCCAGGTACCATGCTGAGCCTTGGCATCCCGCAAAACTCTCTATAGTCGGCTTATCTGCAATTATACAAACCCAGGGATCAGAAAGAATCTTCGCCATCGCCGTGTCCTCTGGCAGCCTTGGCACTACCAGCCAGTGTAGGACCCATGAATAAGGGTGTGGCCGGGCACCAGGGGTGTTTGGCTAGGCTCCAATAGGGTTGTAGCTAGGCTCCAGTGTGGGTGTGGCTAGGCTCCAGTAAGGGTGTCAAGGCTACTATGGGGGTGTGGCTAGGCTCCAGTGAGGGTGTGGTCAGTCACCACACAGGTTTGGCTGTTAAAGAGTACATGGTCTGGGGCCCTTGATGAATATATATTTATTAAACACTGCTAGTGCATCATGATAACATACCAGATATAGGGGGTTATTCTGGTTAATTCTCTTGGATGCGAATTCACACCCTTTGGGCAACCGGCGGGCCGAGAGGGGGACCCAATTTCTCGGACCCTCCTGGCCAATCCGGGAGGGTAGGCAACCCTGGTGTTACTATAAGTGTGGCATGTCCGCCAACTACAGACATCCACAAATATGAAGTATATGCGGCTGTTTCAGGAGGCGTAACCACAAATATGACCACACTGGGTATGGGAGGGTATGGTGCATCTGTGCACCATGTGTCATATGGTGTCTGCAGTGTATATTATCTAGTGCATCTGTGCACCATGTGTCATAGGGTGTCTGCAGTGTATATTATCTATAGGTGCCTCCTGACTGTATACAGTGAGAGTAGAAGTCGCAGCTGGGCAGGAATGCTGGGATTTGTAGTTCCACAGCTACTGTAGAGTGACAGGACATATACCCTGTGTGTGTGTGTGTATAAGGAAGATGTGGTGACATGCGGGGGAGTTTCCTGATGGGGCTGTATGTACCAATTGTGTAGGAGATTTCCCTCCTTGCACAACCCTGACCCTCCCCAGCTGTGGGAATGTCCCTGAGATGCTGTCAGCCTGCAGTGTTCTCCTCTCTGCGCTGTATGTGACAATGTGAAGTAGCAGAGCAACACTACACATCCGCAGCACCATGGACAAACCGCTGCTGAACGACGGCGAGAAACCACAGTACCAGTCCGTGGGCAAGACCCTGCGGGAGGCGGATAGGCAATATGTCCGGTGAGTGGCCGACTACCTACCTACATTATATATATATATATATATCAACAAATCCAGCACGATAGGCAAATGACGAGGACCAGCACATCCATAAATCAATCATCCAAATGGTTTAAACACACACATATCACATAAGTATATAATGTATTAATTACTTTTCATGATTTGCTTCCTAATTGCTATTACCAAGACTTATGGGACTACACACATAGGGGGTTATTCTGGTTCACTCGCAAAAGCAAATTCTTTCTCAAATGGACAAAACCATGCTGCACTGCAGGTGGGGGTAGATGTAACATGTGCAGAGGGTTAGATTTGGGTGAGTTATGTTGTTTCTGTGCAGGAAAAATACTGACTGCTTTATTTTTACACTGCAATATAGATCTCACTTTGAAGTAAAAACCCCACCCAAATCGAATTCTCTCTGCACAAGTTACATCTGCCCCGCCTGCAGTGCACATGGTTTTGTCCATTGGAGATGGAATTTGCTTTTGCAAGTGAACCAGAATAAGGGCCATATTGTGCTGAGTGATCTGAGCTATGCTAGAAATTGCTTAGTACACAGCGCTGCTCAGCACACACACACGACAGGAGTTGATTGATTGCTACTTTATCTCTCTCCATGGTCACTCCCTTAGTCACTTTATGTGCTGCAGATCACCATAAGGGGATTGTGCACAGATGGAATGCGCTGTATGTGCCAAGTGTATTATTACTGCCTGTGGTTGGCTCTCACGTATAGAGATGATTGGAAGGAGAAGGAGATTGTGCACCATGGAATGGGGCATCTCCTCTGTATGTGTCCAGTGTATAATTACTGCCTGTGGTTGGCTCTCACGTATACAGATGATTGTGAGGAGAAGGAGATTGCGCACCATAGAATGGGCCTCTCCTCTGTATGTGCCCAGTGTATTATTACTGTTTGTGGTTGGCTCTCACGTATAGAGAGGATTTGGAGGAGAAGGAGATTGTGCACCATAGAATGGGGCATCTCCTCTGTATGTGCCAAGTGTATTATTACTGCCTGTGGTTGGCTCTCACGTATACAGATGATTGGAAGGAGAAGGAGATTGCGCACCATAGAATGGGGTGTCCCCTCTGTATGTGCCCAGTGTATTATTACTGCCTGTGGTTGGCACTCACGTATAGAGATGATTGTGAGAAGGAGATTGCGCACCATAGAATGGGGCATCCCCTCTGTATGTGCCCAGTGTATTATTACTGCCTGTGGTTGTCTCTCACGTATAGAGATGATTGGAAGGAGAAGGAGATTGCGCACCATAGAATGGGGCATCTCCTCTGTATGTGTCCAGTGTATTATTACTGTCTGTGGTTGGCTCTCACGTATACAGATGATTGTGAGGAGAAGGAGATTGTGCACCATGGAATGGGGTGTCCCCTCTCTATGTGCCCAGTGTATTATTACTGCCTGTGGTTGGCTCTCACGTATACAGATGATTGTGAGGAGAAGGAGATTGTGCACCATGGAATGGGGCATCTCCTCTGTATGTGTCCAGTATATTATTACTGCCTGTGGTTGGCTCTCACGTATACAGATGATTGTGAGGAGAAGGAGATTGTGCACCATGGAATGGGGCGTCTCCTCTGTATGTGTCCAGTGTATTATTACAGCCTGTGGTTGGCTCTCACGTGTAGAGATGATTTGGAGAAGAAGGAGATTGTGCACCATGGAATGGGGCGTCTCCTCTGTATGTGACCAGTGTATTATTACTGCCTGTGGTTGGCTCTCACGTGTAGAGATGATTTGGAGGAGAAGGAGATTGTGCACCATGGAATGGGGCGTCTCCTCTGTATGTGTCCAGTGTATTATTACAGCCTGTGGTTGGCTCTCACGTGTAGAGATGATTTGGAGGAGAAGGAGATTGTGCACCATGGAATGGGGCATCTCCTCTGTATGTGTCCAGTGTATTATTACTGCCTGTGGTTGGCTCTCACGTGTAGAGATGATTTGGAGGAGAAGGAGATTGTGCACCATGGAATGGGGCGTCTCCTCTGTATGTGACCAGTGTATTATTACTGCCTGTGGTTGGCTCTCACGTATACAGATGATTGGGAGGAGAAGGAGATTGTGCACCATGGAATGGGGCGTCTCCTCTGTATGTGTCCAGTGTATTATTACAGCCTGTGGTTGGCTCTCACGTGTAGAGACGATTTGGAGAAGGAGATTGTGCACCATGGAATGGGGCGTCTCCTCTGTATGTGACCAGTGTATTATTACTGCCTGTGGTTGGCTCTCACGTATACAGATGATTGGGAGGAGAAGGAGATTGTGCACCATGGAATGGGGCGTCTCCTCTGTATGTGACCAGTGTATTATTACAGCCTGTGGTTGGCTCTCACGTATACAGATGATCTCTGCGCTGCCAGACGCTGTCATACTTACGTCCGTCTTATCTTCCGGGTATCTGCTTTTCCGGAGAGTTTCCGGTTGTGAAGTATGAAATGTGTCCTATGTTACTATACCAATGCTACAGGGGACTGGCCCAAAAAAACGGTCCCTCAAAAAGCGGGACAGCTGAGATGTAAGCGTAGCAACCAAACAGATTCTGTCTATCATTTCTCTATTACATCCTAGAACATAAGACACAATCTGATTGGTTGCTATGGGCAACACCACCACTTTTAATTTTTAGACGTTTTAGTACATTTTCCCCTAAGTGTGAATTAGGATACATTAATTTTAGGGATTTTTCTTCATGTTTTCACCTGCAGGTGTCGCCGTTTACAATGCTGCCTATGGGAAGCTTTGGTTCTCAACCAAAGGCTCTGCACAGGCAGCATTGCAGCAGTGACACCTACATGCCAGTACGAGGTACTGAAGCCCTCAAAAATTATACTATTGCTGTATCATGACAGTATTATAATGAAAGGTTGGTTGTTTCAGTTCACAGAGGTGTCTTAACCCCTTCCTGACAGAGCCTGTTTTTGCCTTCCTGACAGAGCCCTTTTTTTCAATTCTGACATGTCTCACTTAAGTGGGGATAACTTTTTTTTGCTTTTACTTATCCCAGTGATTTTGAGATTGTTTTTTCGTGACACATTGTACTTCAAGTTAGTGGTAAATTTTCGTCGATACAGTCTGTGTTTTTTTGTGAAAAATACCAAAATATCGTGAAAAAATGGAAAATTTAGCGATTTGCAAAATGTTAAATTTTCTGCTTGTGAGACAAATAATCTTACCACTCAAAATAGTGAATAACTAACATAGACCATATGTCTACTTTATGTTGACATCATTATTTCAACTTCCTTTTAATTTTTCGGGACACTAGGAGGCTTACAATATGAATAGCAAATTCTCAAATTTTCAAGAAAATTTCAAACACTGATTTTTTTAGGGACCAGTTCAGTTCTGATGTGACTTTGAGGGACTTGTATGTGAGACACCCCCATAAATGATGCCATTTCAAAAACTGCACCCCTCACAGTATTCAAAACAGCATTTTGGAAGTTTGTTAACCCTTTAGGTGTTTCACAGGAATTAAAACAAAGTGTAGGTGAAATTTCAAAATTTCTTTTTTTTTGCAGATTTGCAATTTTAATACATTTTTCTAAGGAACACAGTACATTTTACTAGAGAAATGTGACTAAAAATTGATTCCCCCAATTCTTTTGTTTTCATAAATATCCTATATGTGGCCCTAGTGTGCACGGTGACCAAACCACAGGCTTCATAATAGAAGGAGCACCTACTTGATTTTGGAGCCTCCTTTTTATGAGATTATTTTTTAGGCACCATGTAGGTTTCTAGGCACCATAACATGCTAAAAGTTAGGAACCCCCCCACAAGTGACCCCATTTTGCAAACTACACCCCTCAGGGAATTCAGCTAGGGGTATAGTGTACATTTCAAACCCGCAGGGGTTTCACCAATTGTGGTACAACTGGGCAGTGAAAATGAAAAATTATTTTTTTTACACAAAAATGCAGTTCTGGCTCCAAATTTGACATTTTCAGAAGGTATGAAGGAGAAAAAGCACCCCAAAATCTGTGCCCCAATTTCTCCCGAGTACAGCAATGCCTCACATGTGACCAAAAAATACCAGTTGGGTGCATGGCAGGACTCAAAAGGGAAGGAGTGATTTTTGGATTTTGCAGCTCAGATTCTGGTGGAATTTTGGTGGGTGCTATGTCGCATTAGCAAGACCCCCCAAGCACCAATACAGTGGAACCCCCCCACAAGTCACCCCATTTTGCAAACTACACCCCTCAGGGAATTCATCTAGGGGTATAGTGTACATTTCAAACCCCCAGGGGTTTCACCAATTTTGATACAAGTGGGCAGTGAAAATGAAAAATTACATTTTTTTACACAAAAATGCAGTTCTGGCTCAAAATTTTTCATTTTCAGAAGGTATGAAGGAGAAAAATCACCCCAAAATCTGTGCCCCAATTTCTCCCGAGTACGGCAATGCCTCACATGTGACCAAAAAATACCAGTTGGGTGCATGGCAGGACTCAGAAGGGAAGGAGTGATTTTTGGATTTTGCAGCACAGATTCTGGTGGAATGAATGGTGGGTGCTATGTTGCACCAATACAGTGGAACCCCCCCACAAGTCACCCCATTTTGCAAAGTACACCCCTCAGGGAATTCATCTAGGGGTATAGTGTACATTTCAAACCCCCAGGGGTTTCACCAATTTTGATACAAGTGGGCAGTGAAAATGAAAAATTACATTTTTTTACACAAAAATGCAGTTCTGGCTCACAATTTTTCATTTTCAGAAGGTATGAAGGAGAAAAAGCACCCCAAAATATGTGCCCCAATTTCTCCCGAGTACGGCAATGCCTCACATGTGACCAAAAAATACCAGTTGGGTGCATGGCAGGACTCAGAAGGGAAGGAGTGATTTTTGGATTTTGCAGCTCAGATTCTGGTGGAATTTTGGTGGGTGCTATGTCGCATTAGCAAGACCCCCCAAGCACCAATACAGTGGAACCCCCCCACAAGTCACCCCATTTTGCAAACTACACCCCTCAGGGAATTCATCTAGGGGTATAGTGTACATTTCAAACCCCCAGGGGTTTCACCAATTTTGATACAAGTGGGCAGTGAAAAAGAAAAATTACATTTTTTACACAAAAATGCAGTTCTGGCTCAAAATTTTTCATTTTCAGAAGGTATGAAGGAGAAAAAGCACCCCAAAATCTGTGCCCCAATTTCTCCCGAGTACGGCAATGCCTCACATGTGACCAAAAAATACCAGTTGGGTGCATGGCAGGACTCAGAAGGGAAGGAGTGATTTTTGGATTTTGCAGCTCAGATTCTGGTGGAATTTTGGTGGGTGCTATGTCGCATTAGCAAGACCCCCCAAGCACCAATACAGTGGAACCCCCCCACAAGTGACCCCATTTTGCAAACTACACCCCTCAGGGAATTCATCTAGGGGTATAGTGTACATTTAAAACCCCCAGGGGTTTCACCAATTTTGATACAAGTGGGCAGTGAAAATGAAAAATTACATTTTTTTACACAAAAATGCAGTTCTGGCTCAAAATTTTTCATTTTCAGAAGGTATGAAGGAGAAAAAGCACCCCAAAATCTGTGCCCCAATATCTCCCGAGTACGGCAATGCCTCACATGTGACCAAAAAATACCAGTTGGGTGCATGGCAGGACTCAGAACGGAAGGAGTGATTTTTGGATTTTGCAGCACACATTCTGGTGGAATGAATGGTGGGTGCTATGTTGCACCAATACAGTGGAACCCCCCCACAAGTCACCCCATTTTGCAAAGTACACCCCTCAGGGAATTCATCTAGGGGTATAGTGTACATTTCAAACCCCCAGGGGTTTCACCAATTTTGATACAAGTGGGCAGTGAAAATGAAAAATTACATTTTTTTACACAAAAATGCAGTTCTGGCTCACAATTTTTCATTTTCAGAAGGTATGAAGGAGAAAAAGCACCCCAAAATATGTGCCCCAATTTCTTCCGAGTACGGCAATGCCTCACATGTGACCAAAAAATACCAGTTGGGTGCATGGCAGGACTCAGAACGGAAGGAGTGATTTTTGGATTTTGTGGCTCAGATTCTGGTGGAATTTTGGTGGGTGCTATGTCGCATTAGCAAGACCCCCCAAGCACCAATACAGTGGAACCCCCCCACAAGTCACCCCATTTTGCAAACTACACCCCTCAGGGAATTCATCTAGGGGTATAGTGTACATTTCAAACCCCCAGGGGTTTCACCAATTTTGATACAAGTGGGCAGTGAACATGAAAAATTACATTTTTTACACAAAAATGCAGTTCTGGCTCAAAATTTTTCATTTTCAGAAGATATGAAGGAGAAAAAGCACCCCAAAATCTGTGCCCCAATTTCTCCCGAGTACGGCAATGCCTCACATGTGACCAAAAAATACCAGTTGGGTGCATGGCAGGACTCAAAAGGGAAGGAGTGATTTTTGGATTTTGCAGCTCAGATTCTGGTGGAATTTTGGTGGGTGCTATGTCGCATTAGCAAGACCCCCCAAGCACCAATACAGTAGAACCCCCCCACAAGTGACCCCATTTTGCAAACTACACCCCTCAGGGAATTCATCTAGGGGTATAGTGTACATTTAAAACCCCCAGGGGTTTCACCAATTTTGATACAAGTGGGCAGTGAAAAAGAAAAATTACATTTTTTACACAAAAATGCAGTTCTGGCTCAAAATTTTTCATTTTCAGAAGGTATGAAGGAGAAAAAGCACCCCAAAATCTGTGCCCCAATTTCTCCCGAGTACGGCAATGCCTCACATGTGACCAAAAAATACCAGTTGGGTGCATGGCAGGACTCAGAAGGGAAGGAGTGATTTTTGGATTTTGCAGCACAGATTCTGGTGGAATGAATGGTGGGTGCTATGTTGCACCAATACAGTGGAACCCCCCCACAAGTCACCCCATTTTGCAAACTACACCCCTCAGGGAATTCATCTAGGGGTATAGTGTACATTTCAAACCCCCAGGGGTTTCACCAATTTTGATACAAGTGGGCAGTGAAAATGAAAAATTACATTTTTTTACACAAAAATGCAGTTCTGGCTCAAAATATTTCATTTTCACAAGGAATGAAGGAGACAAAGCACCCCAAAATCTGTGCCCCAATTTCTCCCGAGTACGGCAATGCCTCATGTGTGACCAAAAAGTGGCAGGACTCAGAAGGGAAGGAGTGATATTTGGAGTTTGCAGCACAAATTCTGGTGGAATTTTGGTGGGTGCTATGTCGCATTAGCAAGACCCCCCAAGCACCAATACAGTGGAACCCCCCCACAAGTCACCCCATTTTGAAAACTACACCCCTCAGGGAATTCATCTAGGGGTATAGTGTACATTTAAAACCCCCAGGGGTTTCACCAATTTTGATACAAGTGGGCAGTGAAAAAGAAAAATTACATTTTTTACACAAAAATGCAGTTCTGGCTCAAAATTTTTCATTTTCAGAAGGTATGAAGGAGAAAAAGCACCCCAAAATCTGTGCCCCAATATCTCCCGAGTACGGCAATGCCTCACATGTGACCAAAAAATACCAGTTGGGTGCATGGCAGGACTCAGAAGGGAAGGAGTGATTTTTGGATTTTGCGGCTCAGATTCTGGTGGAATGAATGGTGGGTGCTATATGGCATTAGCAAGACCCCCGAAGCACGGTGAAATTATGAACCTAATATTCCATAGATGTGTGGTATAATTTAAAACACTCCTTTATACATAGGCCGGGTTTGTCGGGGCAAGTGTCACACTGGAAAATAGTTTGCTTTCTTATTCCCTTTTTATAGCAAACTTTGCACCTTTTTTGTGTCCTGCCCTTTTTTCCAGTGGAGGGGATTTCATCAGGAAAATGCTGCCCTGGTACAATACGGGGGCCAGTACTAGAAGTACTGGGGCCCTCTGCCTGCTGGTTCCCAAATATTAGGCCCTTTATGACTTCCTCTTGAAAGTGCATAAATGTCCCCCTCTGGCCGGTAGAACGGAATAGCACGTAAGCGTTATACAGTGCCATCTGGATGATATACACGGCCACCTTCTTGTACCAGATTTTTGTTTTCCGCAGGGCACTGTACGGCTTCAGTACCTGATCTGAAAGATCCACTCCGCCCATGTACCTATTGTAATCCAGGATACAATTAGGTTTTGAGGTGTGGGTACTGGTACCTCGTACAGGGACGGAGGTGGTACTGTCTCCGTGAATTGTTGTCAGTATAAGGACATCCCTCTTGTCCTTATATTTGACCAACAACATATTTTCGGTGCATATTCCCCTGCTTTCACCCCTTCTCATTACTTGGGCAATGTGCGTTTTTGGGAGGCCTCTTTGGTTCTTGCGCACAGTACCGCAAGCTGCTGTACCTCTTGAACCAAGGGCCTTAAACAGGGGGATGCTAGTGTAAAAGTTATCCACATAGAGGTGATAACCTTTATCCAGGAAGGGGTGCACTAAATCCCAGACAATTTTCCCACTAACACCTACGAGGGAGGGGGGGCATTCTGGCGGTTGAATTCTTGAATCCTTCCCTTCATAAACCCTAAACCTGTGGGTGTACCCTGAGGTGCTTTCACACAGCTTATACATTTTTATGCCATACCTTGCCCTCTTACTGGGAAGGTACTGGCGGAATTTAACCCTTCCTTTAAAATGTATAAGGGACTCGTCGATACAAATAAATTTTTCAGGGATGTACACCTCTTCAAATTTGGCACTGAAATGATCAATGACCGGCCTGACTTTGAATAGCCGGTCAAAGGTGGGATCATCTCTGGGTGGGCACTGTGCATTATCGGTGTAATGTATGAATTTAAGAATTGTCTCAAATCGAGTCCGGGGCATGGCCATACGGTAAAATGGAGTACTGTACAGAACATCTGTACTCCAATATTGCCTAATTTCTGGCTTTTTTACTATGCCCATATGAAACACCAGACCCCAAAACGTCATCATCTCTACTGCATCTACAGGGGTCCACCTAGCAAATGATGACGTGGGGTTTTGAGCAATAAACTGCTGGGCATATAAATTAGTTTGGTCCACCATTAAATTTATAAAATCATCAGAGAAAAATAATTTGAAAAAGTCAATTTCTCTGAGACCTGTGGAATCAAATTGGATTCCTGGCATGCCCAAAAACTCAGGAACCTGGGGCTCAAAATTGTCTGGTGGTGGGGTCCATACTAGATCAATTATTGGGGGGGGAATCTCAGCTGATCTACGGGGGCGTCTTTGAGGGGGTCCCTCATCAGCAGAGGAGGAAGAGGAGCTTAAGGCAAATCCTTCAAATTCCCCGCTTGCATCACTGCCTGTGTCAGAGTCTGAAGCAAGCATGGCATATGCCTCCTCCACTGAATACATTCTCCTGGATGATTGGGAGGACATTTGGGAGGACATTTGGGATGCCATTTTTATTTTTTGTGTTACCGGTAGTGAAATGTTTCAACACGTGTATAGTGTAGGGGGGGGCACAAACTTTATTTCAATCCGGGGGGTATGTAGTGTGTATTGTGTATGTGGTGCAGAAAAAAAAAAAAATGCTTTATACCAATAAAAAAAAAAAAAATGAAGGGGTTAAAAAAAAAAAAAGGGGTTAAAAAAAAAAAAAAGGGGTTAAAAAAAAAAAAGGTCCTGCGCCAAAAATTGAGCACAGATGTTGGTCAGTAACGTCTGTCACTGAACAGCGCTCAAAGGCAACAGGAATTTGATCAAAAAAAAAAAAAAAATAGATCAACCCTGTGCCGAAAGAGATGATCAGTGATGTACGTCACTGATCAGCGCACAGCGGCCACAGGACACCCACAAAATCACAGTGTGTGTAAAAAAAAAAATTAAAAAAATACCCCACAGCACACACACAAAAAAAAAAGGTGATCAGTGATGCGACACTGATTACCAGTGAGGTGCAGCAGGTGCACAACCTTTGGTGCAACTGACAGGTATATATAAAAAAAAAAAAACCTCTGTACCCCCAAAAAAGTTGCTGATCACCTCAGATATAGTGATCAGCACAAAAGGCGGGGACAGCAGACACAAAATTTAGCACTCTCTATCACTATCTCTCTCTATCTCTCTATCTCTCACTATCTAACACTATCTAACACTCTATGACACTGCAGCAGCAGCACTCACAGGTATATCTATATATAAAAAAAACCCTGCGCCCCCAAAAAGTTACTGATCAGTTAATTTATACTGATCAGCACAAAAGGAGGGGGCAGCAGTCAGTTATATAAAAAATATATAGCACAATCTGTCACTATCTCTCTCTATCTCTCTCTCTCTATCTCTCTATAACTATCACACTGCAGCAGCACAAAATATAGCACTCTGTCAGTAGGCCTCTCTCTCTATCTCTCTCTCTCTATCTCTCTCTCTCTATCTATAACTATATCACACTGCAGCAGCACAAAATATAGCACTCTCTGACACTATCTCTCTCTCTATCTCTCTCTATCTCTCTCTATCTCTCTCTATCTCTCTCTATCTCTCTCTATCTCTCTCTATCTATCTCTCTATCTATCTCTCTATCTATCTCTCTATCTCTCTATCTATCTAGCTAATACAGTGCAGCAGCACAATTTCACAGGCACAATTATTGAACAGGATCCAGTAATCAATCAGCAGCGATCAAGTAAGTATTGCAGGCAGCAAGGTTCTGGTCAGTATGGCGGCAGGGGGGTACGGTGACCGCACTGCACGCTTTCCAGACCGGAATGGCGTCTGCAGTGCAGTCACCGTTAGTTTAAATCCCCCTCCTTGGCTGTGATTGGTCCGTCGGTCCGACGGACCAATCACGGCCTTTGGGGGCGGGCGGGGTGAGGTGGGGTGACACCAGTGTCACCCTTACACCCCGCGGTGATTGGTGCTGTACTTTACAGCACCAATCACCTCTGATCCCGTGTCACCGGCGAACGTTATTCGCCGGTGACACAGGAAAACGCTGTGAATGGCTGTTCACACTGAACAGCCAATCACAGCGATCGCCGACGGGGGGGCGGCATCGCAGCCCCCCCGGGGCATGCACGGACATGTCTGCTGTCAGGGACAGCAGACATGTTGAAACTGTCACCGCGTCTATAGACGCGGTGACAGTTTAAAGCCATGACGTACATTTACGCCATGTGTCGGGAAGTGCTTCCCGGCCATGACGTAAATGTACGTCAAATGTCGGGAAGGGGTTAAAATAGATAAAGTAAAATCACATCTAGTTGATGCCACTTCCGACAATCACTATAGAATGCAATGGTTGCGTCACTTCCCAGCAGCCACCACTTCTCCTTGTGTTGGGTATTACGACAACCCAGAATGCCTCTGATAGATGCAGGTTGGGCGGATGTGGGCCACCAGGGCGATATCTGAGCCCAAATCTGTATAATTGCTGCCGTTATGTGAGACAGTATTACAGTACAGTATTACACAGGGGCTGACCCCCCCAACAGCTCTGGGCCCCCGTAGTACTCTCACATACCCCCACCCCAATATTGCTGAAACTTACATGAACTCCGTTGCCTGTACCAAGGGGCAATAAGTGATGTCATTGCTGGGGTTGTTAGTGGCGGTGAATGCATGAGTTACTGGAAACAGTAAATCTGTGGCCATGATTTAGCCTGGTCAGCAAAGCAAATAACCAGCGTTTATTTTTACACAGCAAGTTAGATTTTAGTTTGAACACCCCACGCCCAAATCTGCCTCTGTCTGCACATGTTACATCTGCCCCCCTGCAGCGCAGCATGGTTTTGCGCAGTTGTTGAAATCAGGCCTTATATGTGTGCGAGAGTGCCGCTGTTCATCCTGTGCCTGATGATAGATACTCTAAGTGCACCAACACATCTCCATAATCTATATAAAGAGGCTCTTACTGGTCATCTGCCCGTACCCTTTTGTCCAGCAGAAATTATACCATCTTCCTCCTCATTTGCAGGACACTAGACAACAAGAAGATGTTCCTGGCTGCATTCTCCGCAGTCCTGGGGAACTTCACGTTCGGCTATGCCCTGGTTTACCCATCACCAGTGATCCCAGCTCTGGAAGGAGATGCTGATCCCAGTCTGCACATCACATACGCAGAACAGTCCTGGTTCGGGGTATAAGCCTTTCCTATCTCTCACTATCATGTATACAGATATACAGTTTCGCCAATGCCGCTATAAATTCACTATTGTGCGAGTGTGATTTGTTAAGTATGAGTTGTATGGACTGGTGTGTGGGTTTAGAGCACAGGTTCTCAAAGTCGGTCATCGGGACCCCCCACAGTGCACGTTTTGCAGGTCTAATCACAGCATCAAGCTAAATAATTAGCTCCACCTGTTGATCTTTTAAAATGTGTCAGTGAGTAATGAGTGCACCTGTCGGGTGACCTGGAAAACAAGAACTGTGTAGGGTTCTGAGGACTGACTTTGAGAACCTGTGGTTTAGAGCAGTGGTTTTCAACCTTGGTCCTCAAGGAATGGGATCATTCGTCAGACTGCATTTAGGTCTACAGTCATTAGGTCGACCCCACTAGGTCGACTGGCAGGAAGGTCGACCTGACTTAAGGTCGACATGGGCCAAGGTCGACATGACTTAAGGTCGAATTTGCATAAAGGTCGACATGAGGAAGGTCGACTGGTCATAAGGTCGACATGGGTTTTTCACTGTTTTTTTATCCGAATGTCGACACAGTCGACATGGACACAGTTGGCAATGAGAATCGGACCCTCGCATCGCTCGCTTCGCTCGCGATGCTTCGGGCACGGTGCCTCGCTGCGCTCGGCACACTATTTTATTCTCCCACCACGCCCTAGTGGATGGTAGGGCATGAAATACCGCCTGTCGGCACATGTCGGCTCAAAAAACAATGAAAAACCCATGTCGACCTTATGACCAGTCGACCTTCCTCATGTCGACCTTTATGCAAATTCGACCTTAAGTCATGTCGACCTTGGCCCATGTCGACCTTAAGTCAGGTCGACCTTCCTGCCAGTCGACCTAGTGGGGTCGACCTAATGACTGTAGACCTAAATGCAGTCTGACGAATGACCGCATCCCGTCCTCAAGGACCCCCAACAGTGCATGTTTTCCAGGTCTCCACACAGAATCAATGTGTTAGTGAATAATGAGCGCACCTGTGCACATGCTGGGTGACCTGGTAAACGTACACTATTGGTGGTCCTTGAGGACCGAGGTTGAGAACCTGTGGTTTAGAGGACCGGTAAGTGATATACAGAGTCCTGGCCAGGAATGTATATATGGCACCTATGTTCTATTGGTGAAAGCATCTCTTCTCTGCCTTCCTCCCCAGTCCGTCTTTGCTCTCGGTACCTGTGCTGGAGGCTTAAGCTCCATGTTCCTAAATGACCGGCTTGGACGCAAACTGAGCATCATGTTCTCCGCTCTCCCTGCGGCTGTGGGCTTCCTCCTCATGGGCAGCGCACAACATATCTCCATGTTACTTCTGGGCAGGATCCTAACAGGCCTGGCCGGAGGCATCACGTCGTCGTCCATACCGGTGAGTGCCACCTCGGATGCGCCGCGGTCACATGTTTGTCCTTTCCCTATAGCAGCGGTCCTCGAGGCACACTCACAGTCCAGGTTTTCTGGATATCCCTGCACAGATGGTATAATCAAGCTGACTGAGGTACAAATGAAGTCACCTGTGCCTAAGCCTGGATGAGTTCAGTATGATTTACCTACAGTCAAAATAGTGACATTATGGTTAAAATGCCGACATGTATGTACTGTACGGTCTTTATCATGATTAGCAGAACACATACCATAGCTGGGTGTAGGTCCTGCTCCATCTCCGGCGCCTGCTGCCAGGGGGTACGTCAGCTTGGTCATACCCCTTAGTAAATGTTATGGTGGGTTCCGCTGAACGGACCCATGTCACGGTCTCCTACAAGGGATCCCGTGTCCCCAGCACACGGCCAGGACATTACTGACATTCCGCAGCTATTTCTGTAGGGACGGGATCTACGGCTCGTGTTCCGGATATTGTTGGAGTATAATTACAGGATGGATAATTAGCCCCATGGTTACGTCCCTCATCTGCCGCAGCCGCCCTATTCCACTACATCTGCCCTGTGGAAGCTTTACTAATCAGGCATGTCCAAAGTATGGCCCTCCAGCTGTTGTCAAACCACACATCCCAGCATGCCTTGCCACATAGTTTTGGCATCCCAAATAGCAGAACTGTGGCAAGGCATGATGGGACTTGTAGTTTCACAACAGCTGGAGGGCCATAGTTTGGACATACCTGATTTACTTTACAGCCTGTAGTACCAACCGATCTAGTAGATGCTGCATACACTACACCAGTGCTTCCCACACCCAGGGCTCCAGGCACAGCAGCGGGTAATGTACTAACCCTAACTCATCACAGCTGGTCGGAAATCGGCCAATCAGCAAAGAAATCGTTCTAGTGTGTGGGCACCTTAACACTAGCAGTCCCCGCTAACACAATGCATCAGCCGTACCCCGATAACACCGTGCATCAGCGGAACCGCGCGCATCAGCCAAATCCCGCTAACATTGTGCATCAGCCGAACCCAGCTAACATTGTGCATCCGATGTGTAATGTTGTCATGTTACATATTTCCATTTGTGTTCTAGGTGTATGTTTCGGAGATTTCCCACTCAGGCGTACGCGGCGCACTGGGGGCCTGCCCACAGTTATTGGCGGTGTGTGGGGCACTGGTTCTATATGCCTTCGGTATGTATAATCCAGATTAAAACTCAAGGGGGAGATGTACTCAGCCTTGGAGAGAGATAACGTATACAGTAATAGCGAATCAGACCCTCTCTGCCATGTTACAGGCTGTGCTGAAACGACAGGAGCTGATTGGTTGTTAATTTATCTCTCTCCAAAGCTTAGGGCATATCCCCGGAGTCTGTGTTGTTTGATAAGAGATCACTTGCCAGCTCCCCAACAGAGTGAATATACATCTCTGCTGTCTTCTCCGTTGTTGCTATTAGTGACCACCTTGCCTTCCATGTGCAGATAACTAGCTTCAGTCTTGTCTCCTCAGGTCTGGTACTGCCATGGCGCTGGCTGGCAATAGCTGGAGAGGTGCCCGTATTTGTGATGCTGATCCTCCTGTGCTTCATGCCCGACTCCCCGCGCTTCCTAATAGCAAAAGGCAAAGACGAGAAGGCTCTGGAGGCCCTGGTCTGGCTGCGGGGGGCCAACACCGCCTACAAAGGAGAGTTCCAAAGGATTAAGGACAGCATCCTGAAGAAGGTACGACCACGCGTTTCGCCATATAGTATTCTGGTTCCTGCGACATGTCCGGTGCTCAGACCCTGAGATGGTGAATTGCCAGATGTCAGATCACATCGCGCTTTATCAGGATCGTCGTGTCCTGGGGGATCTACCACAAGCCACCGAGACACGTTGACCGTTGTGTACTGGTGGGTGGCTCCCCACTGACCAGACTGGGGACTTATTATATAGAGGACACTGGTGGAGGTTATAGGACATGACAAGATTGGGAGTCACCGGTAATATTAGCCGTCCAATCAGATCACTCGCTCTAGTGACATTAGGATCATCTGCCATAAATGGTGGTGATACGTGGTAAAAGGTGGGAGGTGAGGACCATACAATAATGGGGGTTTTGTTTCCATATATGGTTTCGCTTAGATAACTTGACACTGATGCGGGCTATTAATGTGCGGTATCACCCGGTCTTCGATGGTCATTGCGTGCGTATCCTCGTTACTGATGTTGGCGACATGGTCTTTCTCTGTTACAGAACAGTTCTCTGACTTGCAGCGAGCTCTCCAATCCGCACTACTACAAACCCATCCTCATCGCTACACTGATGCGCTGCCTTCAACAACTCTCTGGGATCAACCCGATACTCACCTACCTGGAGCCTATCTTCAACAGGACCAACGCCATCCTGGTGAGCCTGAATGTTACTGTGCGGCTAATGTGTAGCGGGGGTAACCATTATTATGCTGTGAAAGACTTTCATGCATCGCCGTAACGGGCATCTCCCTGGGTGCAGTTGGGTGTCTACTAGGGATGAACATTGACCATCGGTGATTCAAAGGCATTGAAGGTCTATGGCTGGTGGAAAATACTTGAACCATCGATGGTGGTTTCCTGATGGTAGCTATCTGCTGTGCAAGTTGTTGAGTATTGGATAATAAAGCGTTTTCACATACACACACACACACACATCGTGCCTGGTTCCTAGTCTGGAGGAACATACAACTGTCATTGAAGGGAAACCGCTCCTGTCCTTATACAGTGTGTTCCATATTTAACCAGCCAAGTGGGCATAAAGCGAGCCATGAAAATGTTACGTCGTCCTTTTCCATGTCTACCTATTGCTTCTGTCAACCTTTTGACCATGTCGACCTAATGCATGTCAACCCTTTGACTGTCAACCAATAGTGGTCGACCTATTGCTTTTTTACCTAATTACGGTCGCCCTATGACCCATGTCACGTACATCACACATTTGCCTCCCTCCTAGAGGTGAGCAGGAAAACATGCAATGCCGGAGGTACCATAACGGGGCAATATGTGCCGGCTGCATCATGTAATTAGGGATAGTGATAATTGCCGGACAGCACAATGGCGAGGTATAGCTTGAGAGAGTGGGAGCTACGCGGAGGCATGATTGTGGACAGCTCTCTGGAGGTGGATATTCCATACGTGGAACCAGGTGGGTGATTGTGGGCAGTGAGGTGTGGGGGCGGATATTCCATACGTGGAACCAGGTGGGTGATTGTGAGCAGCACTGTGGAGGTGTGGGGGTGGATATTCCATACGTGGAAGCAGGTGGGTCATGGTGGACAGCTCTGTGGGGGTGGATATTCCATACGTGGAAGCAGGTGGGTGATTGTGGGCAGCTCCACTGAGGCATGAGGGCCGATATTCTACACGTGGAACCAGGTTCCACGTATGGAATATCCGCCCCCACGCCTCCGAGGTGTTGCCCACAATCACCCTCCTGGGTGATTGTGAGCATGCTGGAATACCCTTTTCCCTATGTGTCAGGGGTGAGACGGGATTGGTGGGTTACAGGTGGGCGATCTCTGACCTGTCACGCTTCCTCTCTCACACATCAGAAAGGAGGGTACGACGCAGCGCTGGTCGGGCTCGTCAGGCTGATCTCTGTGCTTGTGGCCGCCGTTGTGATGGACAAAGCGGGAAGGAAGATCTTGCTCTTCACGTCCAGTAAGTGTCAGACCAGGACCAGCGTACGTACATACCAGGGTGCAGATCCTCACTGACCGTCCCCACTCCCTCCGCAGGTTCTCTCATGCTGGTCTCCTCGCTCTCCATGGGACTGTACATTCATTTCACCATAGACCAGAAGCATAACTCCACCAACCTGACCATGACAGACCCCTCAGCGCATGTGGACCCCACAAACTATCTAGGGGTGATCCCCATCATATGCATCATGCTGTATATATTAGGTAGGTGCCAGTAGGCCCGGCCTCTGGTTACAGTGTGTGTATGTATATATTGTCATGGCTCCCCCATCCACATAGTTGTGTGTTAATGTTAACACGTGTTCCGCAACATCATCCACTCTGGCGGAGAGAAGAACCCCCATTAATATTGGTTTTCCCGCTGCGTCTCCCCTACAGGCTACGCTTTTGGCTGGGGACCAGTCACCTGGCTCCTCATGTCTGAGATCCTGCCCCTGAAAGCCCGAGGAGTGGCGTCCGGCCTGTGCGTGGTGGTCAGCTGGATCACTGGCTTCATTCTCACGGAAGCTTTCCTTCCTGCGGTGGTGAGTACCAGGGATGGGACAATGGGGGTGCTGGAACCAGGGGCATCTATAAAGGACAGCACTGTGCAATCTCTTCTTACGGGAGTATTATGCTGGGACTTGTACAACCATAGATCCTCCCCTGCAAACACTCAGCACAGTCCCTTCTTCTGAGGGAAGCGAGGTACCAGATATAAATACGTGTCACCGGTAAGAGTCGTGGCGGCTTGGGTTCAGGATATGTACGCGTCACCGGTAAGAGCGGTGGCAGTTGGGGTTCAGGATATGTACGTGTCACCGGTAAGAGAGGTGGTGGCTGTTGTTCCAGATATATGTACATGTCACCGGTAAGAGCGGTGGCGGCTGAGGTTCAGGATATATACACATCACCGGTAAGAGCGGTGGCAGCTGGGGTTCCAGATATATACATGTCACCGGTAAGAGCAGTGGCGGCTGTTGTTCCGGATATATGTACACGTCACCAGTAAGAGCGGTGGCAGCTGGGGTACCGCATATATACATGTCGCCGGTAGGAGCGGTGGCGGCTGGGGTTCCGCATATATGTACACGTCACCGGTTAGAGCGGCGGCAGCTGGGGCTCCGGATATATATACAGACATACATGTAACAATGTGTAATGGCTTCCTTGCAATTCTGCTAGTTGGGAGAGAGATAAATAATCGGGGTAACCCTGTTCTGACTGCTGTGATTGGTGGATCAGAATGATGACGGTACATAAATTGATGAAATGTATCTATATTTGCAGAATGCGTTTAGGCTGGAGACTCCGTTCTTCTTCTTCGCCATTATCTGTCTATGTTGCCTCATCTTCACCTACTGCTGCGTCCCCGAGACCAAGGGCCGAACTCTGGAGCAAATCGAATCTTACTTCAGGACCGGGCGGCGCTCCTTCATGAAATAGCCGGGAGATCAGCCGGTAGCGCCAAGGGACAGCTATGTGGGAAACCCTGCCGACAGCAGCATTATATGACGTCTGAGTCACGGATATTACCACGTCGGACATGCTGACTGCTCCAGCGCTTTCCACTGCGTCATCCAAAACATTTCTATTTGATAAACTGAGAAACTTCCAGAAAATAACGTCTGTTCCGTCCCCTCTCGCCTCACACTACATTGCTGCGGCCACAGACCTTTATGTGATAGGATAACATAAGTGACAGATGTAACCTATCATAGAACGAGCCTCAATCCTATATCCAGCAGGAGTCCCGCCTTGATTAATCCTTCAGTCTCTGCAAGATGCCGCCCTACCCAACGCAACCAAACTAAAGACAGCACCAGCTCTAAGTGTGGAACTACAAGTCCCAGCACAGAGGGGAGAGACAGAGCATGTGTGTGACTGATCTGATGACTGGCTTACAGGAAACACAGCAGCCAAATAGCAGAACTGTGTCACACAGCCGCACTCAGTTCCTCAATGTTACCCTGATGGGGTTATGAAATGCTGCAAGACCAGGGATAACACGGAGCACATACGTCACCTCAAACAGCCAGTCACAGCTCTCGTAACATTGCGCTTTAGTATATTGATACATGATTGGTTGCAAGATCAGTACTTCTAAACTCCAGTCCTCAAGTGACCCCACCCAGACAGATTTGCAGGATTGCTTTACTCATGTACAGGCGAGTTCATATATTGGTTAATAAAGTGTTTCACCTTTTTGCATAAAGAGAAATCCCGAAAAACATGACCTGTTGGGGCAAAGGATAATGGGCATTGATTAACCCAACTATATGCCATATTCTACCATTAAATAACGAACACAAACACTAAGGGGTAAAGTTACGTAGGGACAGCTTGCTTCACGTCGGGTTTGACCCCGAAATATAAAACGGAAAATGCTATTTCTAGGGAAGCACCGCGGGATTTGTGCATTTACCGTGAGCCTAGAGCAGTGGTTCCCAACCCTGGTCCTCAAGTACCCCCAACAGTGCACATTTTCCAGGTCTCCACACAGAATCACAAGTGATATAATTAGCTCCACCTGTGGATCTTTTAAAATGTGTCTGAATAATGAGTGCACCTGCTGGGTGACCTGGAAAACGTGCACTGTTGGGGGTACTTGAGGACCAGGGTTGGGAACCACTGGCCTAGAGCATTAGCCATTGTACTAGCGGCCACATTGGATATAACTAGACTGTCATTACATTATTCTGTTCATTTCATCCCTCTATCAGGGTCTCTATGTAGATTAAATGACTGTACTGAACCTATGAATAATTAAATGGTGATTTCCAGCTTTTTGTAACTAAACTACCAGTGGCCTCCTGCGTGCACGGTCATACGCATTCGCAGTCATGTGACCAGCGTGGCGCCAAAGCGGACATTATGTATCTATTGCTCTGCTCAGGGTGCTGCCAGCTGAGGAGGATGAGAACGGTCGCCCATCCGAGAGAGGATATGAGGAGGAACATATAAAGCAACAGACGCAGACGCTGTGATAAGTGTGTCTCATGAGGGGAGGGGTCCGTGGCCTTTACTGCCAGTTACATTAAAAACATGCTGTGTGTCATTATAGTGGCGGTAATAAGGCCGACTGCACTGAGGAATTGTGGATACAGACTGGTAATGCCAGGTATGTACTGTGGCCAGCTTATAAGCATAGTGGAGATGGAAGAACACCGCTTCCTCTACATCCAGAGGTTCCCAATCTTTTTTCGAATCGCAGCGCCCTCAAGTATCAGAATATTTTCGCGGGGCACCGAAGACAAATACAAAATGTTGAAAAAAATATGCAATTAAGTAGATTGTAATATGAATCGGTCCCCTGCAACCAGTAGCACCCCTGCCAGTGTCCAAAGCCACCCCAGGGTACCACGACACAGAGCTTGGGAACCCCTGCCCTACATCACAGCGGATGTGTAACGCGAAGCTGCTTCTGCTGGCGATTACAGAATAAACTTAACACGTGGATCTCTCCCGCTCAGTAATTGTACACTGTGTAGAGTATTTGTAGACAAGGCCTGCGCACTGCACACAATACACATAGAAGCACAATGATACACAGCAGTCACGGGGTTGGAGGTAGAAAGGCTTTTCCTTTATTCACTGCATAGACAGGAAGTAAAACATCTCCAAGAGAGGACCAAGGACTAATGTTCTGTAACAGAGCACCGTGTATTAGTATCAGCGCCAGTGACCATTAGTATGACACAACTGTATATAACATATGTACAATGTATCACAGGCAGAAGGGGACCTGCAGCCATTATCGCTATTGTTATATTTATAGTATGAAATAATCACCCAATCCGCTTAGTGTTACATCAGGGGGCTGGACAAAGGGTAGTCACATGATTTTACCCACCCAATAAGCGCTCAGCCAAGTGCTATGTGAGGTGCAGATATAAAGGATGGTACTCCGAGCAGGATACCTGACTATTAGTTGTGTTAGATTTCCTTCTGAGAACGCACCGTCACAAAGTATCTTCTACAGTATTGCTGGAAGAAAGTGTTTTGTAGAGAAAAGTGCAAAAATGTCTTCATATAAATCACAGATAACCGGGTCCCCATGTGTCAGCATTCAACACCCCCCCCCCCCCCCAGTTGCAGTGACACTACGATACATGTACTACAGTCAGACACGCCCCTTACATGTACTGCAGTCAGACACGCCCCTTAAAGACACGCCCCTTACATGTACTGCAGTCAGAGACATGCCCCTTACATGCAGAGGTGACACGTCCCTTACATGTACTGCAGTCACACGCCCCTTACATGCAGAGGTGACATGCCCCTTACACGCAGAAGTAACACGCCAGGGCACACGTGTCATTAACAGAACAAAACCTGATTCTTGGAGAAGTTTAAAAATGATTTAAAAATGATTTAAAATCTTGAAGTAACTTGGAAAAGTCTCCTCAATATCCCGGTTATATTCAGCAAAAATGACATTTAAGGGCTAGAAATCCTTCATAACGTTCCCGGATCTACGTGGAATCTGCAGCCTCCTGGTGGGAGTATTACATGTATCAGACGTGGAAATACAGTAAGAGCCACAGCAGAACATGCTGGAACTTCTAGTTCCACAAACCACCACATTACTTTTATTTTCCCCAATCATCAGCCTTCATGCATTAGCCTGTAGCATATAACCCCGCAGTTCGGCCACAGAGAGGGGGTCAGCGTACGGCCGAGGTACCCGCCACGTCACAATTCCCTCATATTGCGGCTTTCAGCAAGTTTCACAGAAATCCCTAAGTGAGCGCCGTACAATCATAGGTCAGGAAGAAATGATCCGGACAGAAGGGTGTCACACCGACCTCATCGCCGCGTTCCCCAATTCCTGTTACGCCGAATGTAGAACAGGACCAAGGTACAAACATGAGAAATACAAGATTATCAGAAAAGTACAAGAAAACAAAGCACCCGGAAATCTTAGTGTTCCTCAAGTGTCGGATTCCGTAGTCAGACTAAATCTACAATACACACAATCACCGCAAATCTGTAGCCAACACGCGTGTGCATCTTGTAGTCCGTGTGAAGCGGCTTCTTGTGCTTTTATAGAGTAACAGTCATAATGTCGGCAGATTCCCCGACAGGCTCTGGCAGTAGGTGCCAGGTCCCCTGTACAGCCGGAGATGGACGTACAACTACACAGAAAGCAGGGGCAGCTCCTCAGCGACAGACAGATGAAGGACTTTCCCCACATGATCCTTTCTTAAAAAATTAAACAGTTTTCCAGACTAAACATGATCTAAAACCCCCTCAGACCAATCAGCATCAGCTATAACCCAGCAGGGGGCGCTGCTATGCCGCTGTACCCAGAGGTAATGCCTTGTACAGCTGACACAGCGAGCAGCGGGGTAATCCCCAGATCAGCCTCTGACTAATTACTGCAACCTGCTGACATTTCTGTGATCGGGGTCATTACACGGGATTCTACATGTATATGTACATAGAGTAGACATGAGCCGGCTGCCCCGGGAACGATGGGACAGTCAGATCACAGACTCGCCCTCATTGGTGTGATGGACACCCGGGTCCGTGGACGTGACTCTTCCAGCTCCGGGGACAGAGACTCACACAGTATTCCATCGTCTTTATAAAACACACCAAAAAATCAGTATCAGAAAAACTTGTTAAAAACCTAACGTTAGCCAAGGTGGTTGTACCGGGGGGTGGTTACTGGGCCCCAGCCGGCCGCTCTTCATCCGGCTGCTTCTTCTGTTCCTGGAGCTTAGCGTAAGAGATGGCGTCGCCCCTGTAATATAGGGTACATATAGTTATCATACAGTACTGTGGTGCTATTGCTTCGCACGCACTTCTGTCGCCTACTGTGCAGAGTTATCAAACTGGGGAGAAGCGCTACGGCCTACTAATGCCGGGATATATATACAACTTCCCATAGGTCTGCAGGTTACGGCAATATAACTCAGCGGTAAGCGGACCTCTACTCAGCAAGTATTGCGTCGCACTTGTTACACAGAGATAACCGAAATATCACTAAACCATGCAATAAATGCAGCAATATTTAAAGGTTCAAGAAAGTTTCAATGCAATGAAAAGTATATTTTTTCATTACATTTTTTCTTTTCCCAAGCTGGGGCGCACGTACACATAATATAAGGGAGTGAGGTGGGGAAGCAGCCGGGTACCCCTTACCGCTTCACACCAATG
Organism: Crinia signifera; assembly: GCF_055691185.1. Taxonomy (NCBI): domain Eukaryota; kingdom Metazoa; phylum Chordata; class Amphibia; order Anura; family Myobatrachidae; genus Crinia; species Crinia signifera. The sequence goes on along the minus strand of NC_139225.1, from coordinate 14,405,043 downwards.
TCAGGCAGCAGGGGGGTCATTCATCTACCCCAGCAGCAATAGATTTTCCATTGCCGAGGAAAGGGACAAATAAAAAGAATAAAATAGAATGATTATTTTATTTTTATACTAGCAAATGATTTTTATTCAGAGGCTTTTTTCTATATCCTGAGATGTCTCCTTTATTAAGAGCTTTCAATTAATACTTGCTCTTAAACACCTCATCTGTTATTGTCGTGGCATTGGCTAGAATGATAAAGAGACAGAAATGTGTGTATACAGGCGCAGTGAGTCTGACAGATCATATCTTACGCATGTGTGTGAGAAACCGGCGCAGTGAGTCCGACAGATCACATCTTACGCGTGTGTGTGAGAAACAAGCGCAGTGAGTCCGACAGATCACATCTTACGTGTGTGTGTGAGAGAGGAACAGGTGCAGTGAGTCCTACAGATCACATTTAACGTGTGTGTGAGAGGAACAGGTGCAGTGAGTCTGACAGATCACATCTTACGCATGTGTGCGAGAAACAGGCGCAGTGAGTCTGACAGATCACATCTTACGTGTGTGAGAGGAACAGGCGCAGTGAGTCTGGCATATCACATCTTACGTGTGTGTGAGTGAGGAACAGGCGCAGTGAGCCCGACAGATCACATGTTACGTGTGTGTGTGTGTGTGTGTGTGTGAGGAACAGGCGCAGTGAGTCTGGCAGATCACATCTTACGTGTGTGTGAGTGAGGAACAGGCGCAGTGAGCCCGACAGATCACATGTTACGTGTGTGTGAGGAACAGGCGCAGTGAGTCTGACAGATCACGTTACGTGTGTGAGAGGAACAGGTGCAGTGAGTCCGACAGATCACATCTTACGTGTGTGTGTGTGTGTGTGAGGAACAGGCGCAGTGAGCCCGACAGATCACGTTACGTGTGTGTGTGAGGAACAGGCGCAGTGAGCCCGACAGATCACATGTTACGTGTGTGTGTGGAACATCTCCATGCTAACTCAGATATAACCGGAGACATACAGACCAGGGAATCACTGACCGCTATGAGGGAGAACACTACACCCGCCTGTTACCTCCGGCAAGGATGCGGCTCTTCTGCACATAGTACAATGTATTCCGCGCTGACTTACTTTTTCCCCAAAGCGGACAGTCCGTACAACACTCCGGTTGCGAAGGCGATAGCATTGCCGAATAGGGTTGTTATCGTGAAGCTGAGAAAGATGGGGAACATGGCCATCCTGCGGGAGAGACACAGTCATTACACATACACATCGGGAACGCTGCACCATAGTGCTCAGGTCTGAATCACCCCCCCATCTATCCCCAGCTCTGCGCCTGGCACAGGGAGATCCAGAGTTAGTAGCCACCAAACCCTAATATTGCTGCACCGTGAAGAGGCCGCTGCAGAGTGTAACCACAGAGCGTGTGCTGCAGGGAGAATACCGCAACACATGTTACCATCTAAGCAAATCTCATCCAGGAGCAGAGGACAATAGGATGAGCCTGCCTCCCCTACAGCCTGACCATGGGCGCAGCCTCCTCTACAGCATGACCGCAGCCTCCCCTCCCCTACAGCCTGACCGAGGGCGCAGCCTCCCCTACAGCCTGACCGCAGGCGCAGCCTCCCCTACAGCCTGACGCAGCCTCCCCTACAGCCTGACCGCAGGCGCAGCCTCCCCAACAGCCTGACCGCAGCCTCCCCTACCCAACAGCCTGACCGCAGGCGCAGCCTCCCCTACAGCCTGACCGCAGGCGCAGCCTTCCCCTACAGCCTGACCGCAGGCGCAGCCTTCCCCTACAGCCTGACCGCAGGCGCAGCCTTCCCCTACAGCCTGACCGCAGGCGCAGCCTTCCCCTACAGCCTGACCGCAGGCGCAGCCTTCCCCTACAGCCTGACCGCAGGCGCAGCCTTCCCCTACAGCCTGACCGCAGGCGCAGCCTTCCCCTACAGCCTGACCGCAGGCGCAGCCTTCCCCTACAGCCTGACCGCAGGCGCAGCCTTCCCCTACAGCCTGACCGCAGGCGCAGCCTTCCCCTACAGCCTGACCGCAGGCGCAACCTTCCCCTACAGCCTGACCGCAGGCGCAGCCTTCCCCTACAGCCTGACCGCAGGCGCAGCCTTCCCCTACAGCCTGACCGCAGGCGCAGCCTTCCCCTACAGCCTGACCGCAGGCGCAGCCTTCCCCTACAGCCTGACCGCAGGCGCAGCCTTCCCCTACAGCCTGACCGCAGGCGCAGCCTTCCCCTACAGCCTGACCGCAGGCGCAGCCTTCCCCTACAGCCTGACCGCAGGCGCAGCCTTCCCCTACAGCCTGACCGCAGGCGCAGCCTTCCCCTACAGCCTGACCGCAGGCGCAGCCTTCCCCTACAGCCTGACCGCAGGCGCAGCCTTCCCCTACAGCCTGACCGCAGGCGCAGCCTTCCCCTACAGCCTGACCGCAGGCGCAGCCTTCCCCTACAGCCTGACCGCAGGCGCAGCCTTCCCCTACAGCAGGCATTCCCAACCACGGTCCACCAACAGTGCAGGTTTTGTAGATATCCAGGCTTGAGCACAGGTGACTTAATTAGTATCTGAGGGATTCTGATTAAACCATCTGTGCTGAAGTCTGGATATCACTAAAACCTGCACTGTTGGTGTGCCTTGAGGACCGTGGTTGGGAATGCCTGCCCTACAGCCTGACCGCGGGCGCAGCCTCCCCTACCGCCTGACCGCAGGCGCAGCCTCCCCTACCGCCTGACCACAGGCGCAGCCTCCCCTACCGCCTGACCACAGGCGCAGCCTCCCCTACAGCCTGACCGCGGGCGAAGCCTGACCGCAGGCGCAGCCTCCCCTACAGCATGACCCCAGACGCAGCCTCCCCTACAGCCTGACCACAGGCGCAGCCTCCCCTACAGCCTGACCGCAGGCGCAGCCTCCCCTACAGCCTGACCGCAGGCGCAGCCTCCCCTACAGCCTGACCGCAGGCGCAGCCTCCCCTACAGCCTGACCGCAGGCGCAGCCTCCCCTACAGCATGACCCCAGACGCAGCCTCCCCTACAGCATGACCCCAGACGCAGCCTCCCCTACAGCCTGACCCAACACAATACAGACACATTCCCAGCTGGTGGTCACATACCCACAGTAGAATATCGCCTTCTGCCAGGGCCGCAGCTTATCTGCCTTCTCAGCAACCGTGTTCGCAAATTCAATGAACTGGCAGCAAAATGGCGCCTCACAGAGAAACAGGACAAGAGCGTTGACCCTTGGGACGGGGACCAAGAGAAGTGCGGTGTTAGTGTGACATCAGTACGTGCATGGAACTCTACAGGTATTCATTACAACACATCACTGGTGCCACCAGGTCTATATACTAGGGATACTGGAAATGTTCTCCAAAATATGGCAGGGTGCAGTGAACTACAGATTAAGCCATTTATAGGAAGGGAACTGCTGCTGCTTGACCCAGGGGTCAAGCGAGCTGAAGTCTGCTACAGTCTGATAATATACCAATCGATCGGTAATGGGAAAGTGTCACTAACACCACAGGTCTATGGGAGAGACAAAGCCACGGAATAGACCACATATCCAGCGATGGAACTGCTGGAATGAAGACCCTGCAGGCTGTCTTATACACATAACAACAGCAAGCGGCGTCTCTCCGGAGAGCAGATGTCACAGCAATATCTGAATTCCTCATTTAATATACAGCAAGTTTCCCTGGTGATCACTGCAGCACCACCTGGTGATGAGACGAGGTTACTGCAGTGCCCAGACCGGTGTTCTAACATCTACAGAAAGGGAATAGATAAACGACAAACAGGGATATTGCAGTATATACCCTATAAGAGACCGGGTAATGAAGCAGTGACCTCTGGGAAGAGCAGTGGATATTTTTTTTTCTCCCCATATTAGTGGAATGTGGCCTTTAGCGATGACAACGCAGCAAGTTACATATAACTGCTGCCCAATAAAAATATACCTTCAACATGTCTACATAAACTACAACAAACCTCACAGGTTGTTATCAAAAGGAAGGGTGTTATAGGGTGATAGAGATTCTGCCACATACTCACAGCATAAATACTCCAGCCGCGATATTCAACGGATTGACGGTGACGCAGTTCCATAGGCCGGCAATGCCACATGCTGAAATATAAAATCAGCCAATCAGGAGCAGCGGAGCTTACGCTCAGTACTAACACGCAGATCATTACAGATGGGAATCTTCATAAGACACTGAACAAGGGAACGTGAAACCCGGCTGCTGCGGAAGCTTCTTCCAGGGATGGAAAATACAGACATTTCTAATCTATCTGATGGCGGCAGTAGGATGCACCAGGGACACGTGTGAGTCCTGGTGCGGCACAGGACTGGACCTAGTTTATGCACATTCAATGTGATCTGGGCAGGATCTTAGCGCTCGTGGGGCCAGATGTACTAAGCTTAAAGAGTGACAAAATAGAGTGTGATAAATCACCAACCAATCCACTCCTACCTGCCATGTTACAGGTTGTGTTTGAAAAATGACAGGTAGGAGCTGATTGGCTGGTTGTTTTTCACTCTCCATTTTATCACTTTATGAAGCTTGATACATCTGGCCCATGATCACATGGTAATAATGCCATCCTATCGGCAACATGCCTGACACTGCAAATGCAGGGACAAGGGCTCCGCCTCTACCAGGGGAACCCGCTGCCTGGCTGGCAATGCAGTGAGTCGCTCACATCGGGCATCATCGCATCCCGCCTAGAAACCTATGGGAGATGCGGCCGTGTGTGGCAATGGAGGGAGTATGGCGGGTATTGGATATATCTGCCTTAGTCCCATGGGGGGGGGGCATGTGGATAATCCCAGAAAAAAAGGAGATATCTGCAGATATACTTTGACAGAAACCACAAATGTGGCGGCAGAGGAGACCCCCCCCCCCCCTAATCGCCCCCTTATCCTTTAGGTATAATCTCAGGTCTTTACAGGAATATCCATATACATTGCTCTACCCCCTCTGACGGGAGGATATTCCACACGGCCACTACTCCTTCTGTGCGGTAACTGTCCTGCACATACTAAGTACAGCCGTGTGACTGATACCAGGAGACAAAGGCAGAATGTAACCAGCTCCGGTGCCCATTAATTCTGCATGTCTCCACACACGATACACCCACTGTTCTCGGCTGACAGCACACAGCTGGGGGGGGGGGAAGGATTCCTCTCCAATGTAACATCAGATGCAGCGTGCGAGCCCATGGCCCCGGCTCTGTGACTCCTACAACACAGGTCCAGCTTTATTTTCTGCTAATACTTTGTGGCATTATCTGCATTGCTGGGAGACTGTAAGCTCCTGTCCGGCAGAGATCTGGCTTCTATGGGGGATAGAAGGGTTACACAGAGGCCGGACGCAGGTATTCATACACGCAGGTTTACATCAGCCATACACAAGACAGACATCTTGGAGACAAAACGATGGGGCTGATTGAATTCAGCGTAAGGGGGAAGCGTCAGGAAGGAGGTCCCGGAGCTATTCAATTCAGGGTGTTTAGTCCTGAGAACCGGCATTCCCTGATTTATGTGCCTGCCGCGATGTAGCACAGGGGGCTACAGTACAAACCTCACATCATCAGGATTCATCCAAATGGAACAAATATCATCTCATCAATGGCAGTTTAGCCATTACACCGGGCCCATCCACAGAGGTCACAAGACTCAAGAAATACAGGTGGTCTGGGGCTTATCAGAAAAATTCTAGCGTTCACTCTAGCACCCGCTATCTTTGAAAACCCATGCAGTTCCTCTTCCCTGCCTGGGGTGTCGCGGTCTGCTGTGGTGCTTCTAGCACAGTGTGGTCTGTATATCAGCACTGATATGCAAACCAGACCTGTGCTAGAAACACCACAGCAGACAGTGACACCCCAGGCAGGGAAGAGGAACTGCATGGATTTGATGGTTTGGTTTTTGCGCGTGGATCTGTGAATACATCACTATTTGCGATGCATGAGCAATTTTGCACAGGGCACTTTTCTTTCTGCGCATTCTCTGATTAGCGTATCCATCCTGAATTAGGCCCAATAAACGCTTACGCATAAAGTGTATGTAGATAAATCATATGCAACGCGGATTATACATTGGCAAAAAAAAGTGGTGTTTTCTCTTCTAAACTTTATAAATCTAAATTACAAAAAATTTCTAAAAATCACATTACGGAATGCTTAATATGGGATTATTAATCCTTTGAGGTCCAACGTTATGTGCAAATTAACCGTTAAAAGTGCCAGAGCCGTACTCGAGGAATATGAATCTCTTTAGTTATTGCCGGCAAATGATCTGAAGTCAAGTAATGGAAATTGACTTAAATATTGCGTCCAAAAAAAAAAAACACCTTGCTGTGAGAAGCTGGCAGTCCCAGCATTGAGATTTTAATGCAGATCATTTTGACACCTGGCACTGCCCATTCTGTGTCCTGTAGGTAAGTGTCAGATATATAGAGCCAAAGACAGGGAGAGGGTGACCGCCATGGGATAAACCGCTGGCAGGTCTGCGCATTCGGTTCTGGATATGGCAGCTTACATCATTGCTTGTGTTCCAGAAAGTGTTCTCACAGAAAGCGTTTGATGCGTCTGCCTGTATAGACGCCTGATTATATAATAGCTGTTCTGACTCACTAGTAACTAGCCACATACTGTATATAAAACACATTACCATCCATACTTACATATGCCACCAAGTACCCCAGCTAACCGACAAAGCCAGCGGTACCACCAGGTCATGCCATCGCCCTGAGAGGCCGCTGCGTTCTCCTGCGTCGGAGCGTCTGGTTCGACTGCGCTCATCTTAGAGTCTCCAAGTCTATGGGCCAGTCCACTGAGACGCGGGTTACGCACCAGACCCCTTGCTGTACACTGTGAATGCACGAGGAACGCTCAGTATTGTCCTTTGTCCTAATCCGAGGTCCGAGAGACACGCATCCTGCAAATCAGCACCTAGATATCCTGCAGATGAAGCAAAGTTCAGTTATATCCTTCCAGACAGAACCCCCCCCCCCCCCCAAAACACGGGTATTTCCCGGATTTAAAAACTCGGGTAAGACTCAGACAAAAGCTCTGACCCCCTTTCACATAGCACAAAAAACCTGGGAATTTCCAGTGTCGACCCCTTTCACACAGTACCAACAGTGTCCTTGGGCGCTGATCTCAAGTGTGTCTCTCAGTTGGTTGAATACCCAAAAACACAAAAAAACATAACCACAATAGTGTATTACCCAATGGAGTATACAGTACAATGTTTATGAAACCATTTAGAATTTAAAGTGGACTCGTACCCTAGACTTTGGTCTACTGTTTAGGCAGACCAAACAAGCTTGGGAGGGAGCGGTTCTGTGCCGTCTGATCCCAGATGTCCAACTCCAATGTCACATATGAACAGAAAAAAGCTAAGATGGTGTAATACCGTTATGGTGTTTTTTATCACATAGGTGTATTAAATGAACAGTCAGACTCGTACCGTATTCCTAGGTCTACTGTTTAAGGTAGACCTTAAATGCTTTGGGGGGAGCGGTTTCTCACCGTCAGACTTCCTCAATCCACCAACAGCCAATTGCATATAAAAGATAAAAAGCTGGTATAGTGTGATACCGCTTTATTCACAAAAACATTTAAAACAACAGCATGGGGGGGGTCAAAACAGCAGACTCTCACCGAGTTGTATTGTCCACAATCAGGATGTAGACAAAATAGGCAGATGGTAATACCAGGCGTCCCTGCAGCCTCTCCCGGTGGGTGTCCAGTGTGATATCCCCTCCTGCTCCACGGCCAACGCGTTTCTAGACCACAATGGTCTCTTTTTCAAGGCATGTGGAGCTGGATGCATTTACACATATTTATACCCCCAATCGGGGGAGCCTAATGCCAGACATGGATCACCTAACAGCTAAGAACCCTCACAGTCCCATTTCATTTTCCCAGATTTCACCTCCGTTTTTTTTCTTTAAAGCGTGTTTACACAGCTGACTCCTGTCAGTGCTGTAATGCCGGTGGTTTGACTAGGCGGATGTGACGTTCGTCCACCTCCGCCCGTCCTCGCTGGTATTTCTGTAGTTCTGCGGGTGTGAGCGGAAGTGACGTATTTCAACTGCATCCGCCGCGTTCAGATGACGCTTGTTTGTGTTCCATTTCGTTTCCATTTCCGGGAAAACACGCGATTTTGCGTTCCATTTCATTTAGATTCCCATTCATTTCCACAAAGCTTAATTTCAATGCAAAGTGAGGAGTTATCCTCATCGTTTCCCCGGTATTATGATATGAAACAAAGAAATACATATATTAGATCTTTTTCACCATAGCAGCGTCAGATTTTAAAGTGACATCGTGCAATAAGAGCAGTGGTACCTTTAAAGTGACAGTGTGCTTTTTTTTACAAGTGATAGGTGATTCCAATGTGTAAACATTAAGATATAATCGAATATTAAAAGATTTTATCCATTAAAATTCATATATAAAAAAACTTATATATAAAAAAGATATCAAGTATAAAAACATTTTTTAAAAAAACTCCTTTTAAAAAACTTTTCTAAAAAACATTCCTAAACCCCTTCACATAAACCATTTTAATTCGAAGTCTTTATTAAGACCGTTCGGAATGAGGGTTTGAAGGTTAAAAATAAGGGTCATCTCGCTTTTTGCAAGTATAGCAGCGATGTCTCCCCCTCTAATATTGCCTTCAATTTTCTTCAGAATGTAAAAGTTTTTAATGCAATCGGGATTGGATTGGTGCTGCATTTTAAAGTGCATTGGCAGTGCGTGTGTTTCAAGTCCTTTACGAATATTTCGGAGGTGTTCGCCCATTCTTATTTTAAAGGGCCTACTTGTCCTCCCTATATAGAACTTGCAACATGTGCACTCAATGGCATATATCACATTTACTGAGTGGCATGTGACAAATTCCCTGATAAGGTGTTTTTTACCATTTATCTGGATTTCAGTAATTTTGGGGCCGAAAGTGTTCTTAACATTTTTGCAACCTATACAGGTACCACATCTATAAAAGCCAGTAGATGTGACAACAGCTTTTTTGGGAGATGTTGGGCAGAGGCTTTTCACCAACTTAGATTTTAAGTTTGGTGCTCTCCTAAAGATGCATATTGGTTTTGATGGAATCTCAGCACCTATAACTGGGTCCTTTTTTAAAAGGTCCCAGTGTTTTTGCAGGATTTTCTTAATCTCCCAGTGCTGCGAGGAGTAATTGGTAACAAATGACCATTTAAACTTGTCATCTTGCTCAATTACTTTATCCTTGGGTGCAAGTAAAGTGGCCCTCTCTAATTCCTGCGCTTGTATGAGGGAATTTTCTACCTTTTCGGGATCGTATCCACTCTCTAAAAAGCGCTCCTTCATTCCTTGAGCCTGTTCTTGAAATACAGTCAGATCTGTGCAATTCCTTTTCAACCTCTTGAATTGCCCTATAGGGATTGATTCAAGCCATCTGTCTTGATGACAGCTATTGCGATTTATGTAGGCCTGAGAGTCAGTCGGTTTGGTGTAATTTTTTGTTTTAAACACCTTGTCCTCTACATATATGATGACATCAAGAAAGCTTACTTGGTCCTGACTGATGTTGTATGTTAATTTAATCCCTTTGTCATTCTCATTTAAATAACTACAAAAACTGTCAAGACCCTGTTTATCTCCCCTCCAGATGAAGAGGATGTCGTCTATATAACGACGCCATGAAACCAGGTTTGCCCCATATGGGTGGTGGGACCAGATGGTATCGGTCTCCCACTCACCCATAAAAATGTTGGCATAACTTGGGGCAAACCTGGTGCCCATGGCTGTCCCCCTCTTCTGGATGTGAAATACAAAATAGTTGTTCTGTAAAATGAACTCTATTCCTTCTACCAAAAAGTTTTTCAATTTTTGGCTCATTTCACTGTTCACCAATGCCCTTTTTACCGCCTCTACACCTTTAATATGATTTATGATGGTGTACAGGGACGTTACATCGGCTGTAACGAGAAATAAATTTTCTTCCCACTTAATGGACTCAATGAATTTGAGCACCTCTGTTGTATCTTTGAGGTGTGATTGATTTTTTATCACCAGTGGTTGTAAATGGACATCTATGAACATAGAGAGATTTGAGGTTATAGAGTCTACCCCGGAGATAATGGGTCTTCCGGGGGGGATGTGTAGGATTTTTGTGGATTTTCGGGAGTATATATATAGTAGGTATTATTGGACATTCTATGTTCAGAAATTTATTTTGATCTTCTGTTAGAGTTCCGCACCTACTATATTTGTCTGTCAGATTTTTAAGAAGTAAAATGATTTTTTGGGTGGGATTCCCCCTCATTTTCTTATATGTTTCCTGATCTGAGAGTTGTCTGAGGATTTCCTCCTCGTAGTCCTTCTTATTCAGAAGGACTATCCCACCCCCTTTGTCCGCAGGCTTTATAATCAAATTTTTATCCTCTTTTAATGATTTTAGACCTTTCCTTTCCTTATGGGTTAGGTTTTGTCCTATTTTTTTAGAATCAAGTTTCCTCACAAAAGATAACTACCAGAGGTAAAAGGGGTGGTATTAAAAAGAAAAATACCCAGAGGAAAACTAAAAGGAGAAAAACAAAAAATCCCATTGCTATAAGTGAAAACTCTAGCTCTACTACTGAAAATAAAGGGACAATTAAAATCTTCAATTTAAGTGACCATCTACTCCTCCAAGAAGAACGGACCCTATTAGAAAAAGGTCTTAAATTCTGCCCATCTGTACCAATTAACCAATTTGAAGTGTTTATAGATGTACAGAAGTTCCTCAGGAAATTAACCCTGAAAAAATTCTTCCATGATCGAGAAAATGAGGGAAGTTATAATGCTGAAACCCCAGTATTTAAACCAAAATCAGTATTTTACCCATCCCACCTAAAAGGCTGTTTCCTTGACTCATTCAACACACTTGTGATGGACGATGTCAGGAAACTTGATTCTAAAAAAATAGGACAAAACCTAACCCATAAGGAAAGGTCTAAAATCATTAAAAGAGGATAAAAATTTGATTATAAAGCCTGCGGACAAAGGGGGTGGGATAGTCCTTCTGAATAAGAAGGACTACGAGGAGGAAATCCTCAGACAACTCTCAGATCAGGAAACATATAAGAAAATGAGGGGGAATCCCACCCAAAAAATCATTTTACTTCTTAAAAATCTGACAGACAAATATAGTAGGTGCGGAACTCTAACAGAAGATCAAAATAAATTTCTGAACATAGAATGTCCAATAATACCTACTATATATATACTCCCGAAAATCCACAAAAATCCTACACATCCCCCCGGAAGACCCATTATCTCCGGGGTAGACTCTATAACCTCAAATCTCTCTATGTTCATAGATGTCCATTTACAACCACTGGTGATAAAAAATCAATCACACCTCAAAGATACAACAGAGGTGCTCAAATTCATTGAGTCCATTAAGTGGGAAGAAAATTTATTTCTCGTTACAGCCGATGTAACGTCCCTGTACACCATCATAAATCATATTCAAGGTGTAGAGGCGGTAAAAATGGCATTGGTGAACAGTGAAATGAGCCAAAAATTGAAAAACTTTTTGGTAGAAGGAATAGAGTTCATTTTACAGAACAACTATTTTGTATTCAAGGATGAATTTTACATCCAGAAGAGGGGGACAGCCATGGGCACCAGGTTTGCCCCAAGTTATGCCAACATTTTTATGGGTGAGTGGGAGACCGATACCATCTGGTCCCACCACCCATATGGGGCAAACCTGGTGTCATGGCGTCGTTATATAGACGACATCCTCTTCATCTGGAGGGGAGATAAACAGGGTCTTGACAGTTTTTGTAGTTATTTAAATGAGAATGACAAAGGGATTAAATTAACATACAACATCAGTCAGGACCAAGTAAGCTTTCTTGATGTCATCATATATGTAGAGGACAAGGTGTTTAAAACAAAAAATTACACCAAACCGACTGACTCTCAGGCCTACATAAATCGCAATAGCTGTCATCAAGACAGATGGCTTGAATCAATCCCTATAGGGCAATTCAAGAGGTTGAAAAGGAATTGCACATATCTGACTGTATTTCAAGAACAGGCTCAAGGAATGAAGGAGCGCTTTTTAGAGAGTGGATACGATCCCGAAAAGGTAGAAAATTCCCTCATACAAGCGCAGGAATTAGAGAGGGCCACTTTACTTGCACCCAAGGATAAAGTAATTGAGCAAGATGACAAGTTTAAATGGTCATTTGTTACCAGTTACTCCTCGCAGCACTGGGAGATTAAGAAAATCCTGCAAAAACACTGGGACCTTTTAAAAAAGGACCCAGTTATAGGTGCTGAGATTCCATCAAAACCAATATGCATCTTTAGGAGAGCACCAAACTTAAAATCTAAGTTGGTGAAAAGCCTCTGCCCAACATCTCCCAAAAAAGCTGTTGTCACATCTACTGGCTTTTATAGATGTGGTACCTGTATAGGTTGCAAAAATGTTAAGAACACTTTCGGCCCCAAAATTACTGAAATCCAGATAAATGGTAAAAAACACCTTATCAGGGAATTTGTCACATGCCACTCAGTAAATGTGATATATGCCATTGAGTGCACATGTTGCAAGTTCTATATAGGGAGGACAAGTAGGCCCTTTAAAATAAGAATGGGCGAACACCTCCGAAATATTCGTAAAGGACTTGAAACACACGCACTGCCAATGCACTTTAAAATGCAGCACCAATCCAATCCCGATTGCATTAAAAACTTTTACATTCTGAAGAAAATTGAAGGCAATATTAGAGGGGGAGACATCGCTGCTATACTTGCAAAAAGCGAGATGACCCTTATTTTTAACCTTCAAACCCTCATTCCGAACGGTCTTAATAAAGACTTCGAATTAAAATGGTTTATGTGAAGGGGTTTAGGAATGTTTTTTAGAAAAGTTTTTTAAAAGGAGTTTTTAAAAAAAATGTTTTTATACTTGATATCTTTTTTATATATAAGTTTTTTTATATATGAATTTTAATGGATAAAATCTTTTAATATTCGATTATATCTTAATGTTTACACATTGGAATCACCTATCACTTGTAAAAAAAGCACACTGTCACTTTAAAGGTACCACTGCTCTTATTGCACGATGTCACTTTAAAATCTGACGCTGCTATGGTGAAAAAGATGTAATATATGTATTTCTTTGTTTCATATCATAATACCGGGGAAACGATGAGGATAACTCCTCACTTTGCATTGAAATTAAGCTTTGTGGAAATGAATGGGAATCTAAATGAAATGGAACGCAAAATCGCGTGTTTTCCCGGAAATGGAAACGAAATGGAACACAAACAAGCGTCATCTGAACGCGGCGGATGCAGTTGAAATACGTCACTTCCGCTCACACCCGCAGAACTACAGAAATACCAGCGAGGACGGGCGGAGGTGGACGAACGTCACATCCGCCTAGTCAAACCACCGGCATTACAGCACTGACAGGAGTCAGCTGTGTAAACACGCTTTAAAGAAAAAAAACGGAGGTGAAATCCGGGAAAATGAAATGGGACTGTGAGGGTTCTTAGCTGTGAGGTAATCCATGTCTGGCATTAGGCTCCCCCGATTGGGGGTATAAATATGTGTAAATGCATCCAGCTCCACATGCCTTGAAAAAGAGACCATTGTGGTCTAGAAACGCGTTGGCCGTGGAGCAGGAGGGGATATCACACTGGACACCCACCGGGAGAGGCTGCAGGGACGCCTGGTATTACCATCTGCCTATTTTGTCTACATCCTGATTGTGGACAATACAACTCGGTGAGAGTCTGCTGTTTTGACCCCCCCCATGCTGTTGTTTTAAATGTTTTTGTGAATAAAGCGGTATCACACTATACCAGCTTTTTATCTTTTATATGCAATTGGCTGTTGGTGGATTGAGGAAGTCTGACGGTGAGAAACCGCTCCCCCCAAAGCATTTAAGGTCTACCTTAAACAGTAGACCTAGGAATACGGTACGAGTCTGACTGTTCATTTAATACACCTATGTGATAAAAAACACCATAACGGTATTACACCATCTTAGCTTTTTTCTGTTCATATGTGACATTGGAGTTGGACATCTGGGATCAGACGGCACAGAACCGCTCCCTCCCAAGCTTGTTTGGTCTGCCTAAACAGTAGACCAAAGTCTAGGGTACGAGTCCACTTTAAATTCTAAATGGTTTCATAAACATTGTACTGTATACTCCATTGGGTAATACACTATTGTGGTTATGTTTTTTTGTGTTTTTGGGTATTCAACCAACTGAGAGACACACTTGAGATCAGCGCCCAAGGACACTGTTGGTACTTTCCTTCTTTACCTATTTGTCTATGTATGTTAGGTGATACATACAATCTAACAGCGACCCAGGGCAGCGATTGAGCGCCAGGTTAATCCAGGAATAACATCCCTATTCCTTTCACACAGTAGCCTGATTAATGGAGAGGTGAGGTGAAAGGGGGCGAGAGGGAAGATGTGATAGCATGATGTAGCCAGGTGAGGGGGTGACAGGGGCAGTGGTGAAGGGGTGGCAATGCTAATAACCCTTTTATTAGCATGGTCGCCCTTCTCTGGGCTTTTTTTCAGTTCTATAAATGTCATTTTTGTAGTGAGGAGCACAGAATTGTTCTCCTTATTCTAGATGTGGTCTAATCAGAGCCCTGTACAGTGGTATCATTATGTTGGTGTCCCTAGCCTCCATGCCCCTTCTTATAAAGGCTAGTATCTCATTGGCTGCTACATAACACTGAATTCGGTCCCAAATACAGACAGCACAGTTATTACTGACTAATCAGAGATAATGGAGGATCATGCCAGTAATCCCACGGACAGAACATGCAGGAGACCCATCATATCCTGCTGAATGTGCTCTGGCATTCTGACACCACCTGGGACATACCTGTCTCTAAGCCATGTGACTACGCATCAGATCGGATGCCAAACACATGTGATGTTAACACTTTTCATCCAATTTCTCAGCCCAATACATCAGAATCAAAGGGTAATAGTAATAACCAGCAGCATTTAGGGGGGGAGACGATTGTTTTATTGCAATATTTGTGATAACACCACAGATACAGAATATATAGGGTCATATATTGAATATATAGGGTCAGAGATATAGTATATACAGGGACATACTGTAGATATAGTATATATAGGGGCAGTGATATAGTATATATAGGGACATACTGTAGATATAGCATAGGGACAGTGATATAGTATATATAGGGGCAGTGATATAGTATATACAGGGACAGTGATATAGTATATACAGGGGCAGTGCTATAGTATATATAGGGGCAGTGATATGGTATATACAGGGGCAGTGATATGGTATATATAGGGGCGGTGATATTGTGTATATATAGGAGCGGTGATATGGTATATATAGGGGCAGTGGTATAGTATATATAGGGGCAGTGATATAGTATATATAGGGGCAGTGATATAGTATATATATATAGGGACATACTGTAGATATAGTATATATATAGGGGCAGTGATATAGTATATATAGGGACATACTGTAGATATAGTATATATAGGGGCAGTGATATAGTGTATATATAGGGACATACTGTAGATATAGTATAGGGGCAGTGATATAGTATATATAGGGATATAATACACAGATATAGAAGAGATGTCAGTGACGCATCCTCACCTGCTCCCCGCAGTAGCAGACGCCGGCAGCCGGGCTGCTAGTGACAACAATAGCCGGGGACACGTCACCCGCCGCGCTGCCTTCTGGGAGAGAACCTACAGGGTGAGGGGGCGGGTCCACAGCATGACGTTATCGGCGGAGCTCCCTCTGAGGTAATTGTATGCCGTAGCTCCTCCTCCCGTGCTCCCAGCAGGCGCAGCGGCAGAAGCGTTCTATTTCTCCGACAGGAGTCCAGACCAGAGTCCTAGGACTGGGGGCCTACTAGGCTGGCTTAGGCTGGAAGTGGACAGGTGCCGGAGTAGGGGACAGTGCTGGCGTCACACGGGAGAGCGGGGGAAGCGGCGAGCCTGTCACACGCTGGTGTAGCTGCTGACCGGGAGTCCACATTAAGGAGGCTTTCCAGAGTGTGTTCGGTACTTGTTTCGGGATGCAGTTAATTTGCCGGCGGTCGGGAGGCCGACACTGGAATCCCGACCGCCGAAATCCCGAAACTTTCTCCCTCTGTGGGTGTCCACGACACCCATAGAGGGAGAATAAAATAGCGTGCCGAGCGCAGCGAGCCCGCAAGGGGGGGCGATCCATGTCCCCCCCTTGTCGGGATTTCGGCGGTCGGGATTCCAGTGTCGGGATTCCGACCGCCGGGATCCCGACCGCCGGCAATTCGTATCGGATCCCTTGTTTCCTAGCACGGCGCCCGTCGGGATTTTCTGTCTATCACAGGTTTAATTGCCGGTAAAAGAGAAACTCGCGTTAATCGCGTCCATTATAATGGCCCGCGATGCGACCGACGCGATTTTCCCATAGAGAATAATGTTAAATGATTTTTAAAGTTAAAATCGCGTCGGTCGCATGACATTATAATGGCATGCGATGCGATCAACGCGATTTTACATAGGGAACAATGGGAAATGGGCCAATATGGCCAATTTCTCATTGTATATGCCCCCTCATGGGTATAAAGTATGGTTAATGCCCCCACATTGTTAATGCCACCCCGAAGCACGGCGGTACCCATCCTCCGACCTTTTCATACCCCCACTATCCACGTCGGCATGGAGTTGATTTTATAAAGTGTGGTGACTGCAGCGAGCCACCAAGCCCGTAGTGTGGCGAGCGCACGCGTATACCTGTGAAGTTATGTGTGTCCCCTTGCGAGGCACGCTGCGCTCACCACGCTTCGGGCTCGGTGGCTCGCTGCGCTCGCCACACTTTATAATATCAACTCCACGCCGACGTGGATAGTGGGGGTATGAAAAGGTCAGAGGACGCGTACCGATGCGTTCGCCACGCTTCGGGTTGGCGTCAATAGTGGGGTGGCGTTAACAATGGAGGGCCATTTCACCCATCAGGGGGGGGGGGGTTGCTATTAAAATGGGGGGTTTTGGGGCTTTTTACATTGAAATCAATGTAAAATTGGGTCTCAGGGACCATTTTACATTGATTCCAATGTAAAAATCGCATTGATCGCATGCGATTTGGTTGGCATGCGATGGACGCAATTTTTTGGACCCGATCAATACAATCAAAATCGCGTCCGCCGTGCTAGGAAACAAGTTCCGTGTGTTCTGTCACCAGCGCCGGTGTGAGGTACACCTCTCCCCTGCCCTTATGTATGTAGGGCTGTATACTTGCGTGTTTGTATGTAGGGGATATATATATATATATAAACAACCTCAAGGGTTGTCAAGGTGTGTGTGTGTGTGTGTATATATATATATATATATAAATATCTCACACACACACACACTGCTAGAAAAAATTAAAGGGAACACAAACAACACAATGTGTCCACACTGACAATCAATTTCGCATGCTGTTGTGCAAATGGAATAGACAACAGGTGTAAATTATAGGCAATCATCAAGGCACCCCCAATAAAGGAGATGTTCTGCAGGTGGTGACCACAGACCACTTCTCAGCTCCTATACTTTCTGGCTGATGTTTTGGTCACTTTGGAAAGCTGGCGGTGCTTTCACTCTAGTGGTAGCATAAGACGGAGTCTACAACCCACACAAGTGGCTCAGGTAGTGCAGCTCATCCAGGATGGCACATCAATGCGAGCTGTGGCAAGAAGGTTTGCGGTGTCTGTCAGCGTAGTGTCCAGAGCATGGAGGCGCTACCAGGAGACAGGCCATTACATCAGGAGACGTGGAGGCCGTAGGAGGGCAAAAACCCAACAGCAGGACCACTACCTCCACCTTTGTGGAAGGAGGAACAGGAGGAACACTGCCAGTGTCCTGCAAAATGACCTTTAGCAGGCCAAATATGCATGTGTCTACTCAATGGTCAGAAACAGACTCCATGAGGGTGGTATGAGGGCCGGACGTCCACAGGTGGGGGTTGTGCTTACAGCCCAACACCGTGCAGGACGTTTGGCATTTGCCAGAGAACACCAAGATTGGCAAATTCGCCACTGGTGCCCTGTGTTTTTCACAGATGAAAGCAGGTTCACACTGAGCACATGACAGACATGAGAGAGTCTGGAGACTCCAAGGAGAACGTTCTGCTGCCTGCAACATCCTCCAGCATGGCCGGTTTGACAGTGGGTCAGTAATGGTGTGGTGTGGCACTAATTTGGGAGGCTGCACAGCCCTCCATGTGCTCACCAGAGGTAGCCTGACTGCCATTAGGTACCGAGATGTGATCCTCAGACCCCTTGTGAGACCATATGCTGGTGCGGTTGTCCCTGGGTTCCTCCTAATGCAAGACAATGCTAGACCTCATGTGGCTGGAGTGTGTCAGCAGTTCCTGCAAGACAAAGGCATTGATGCTATGGACTGGCCCGCCTGCTCCCCAGACCTGAATCCAATTGTGCACATCTGGGACATCATGTCTCGCTCCATCCACCAACGACACGTTGCACCACAGACTGTCCAGGAGTTGGTGGATGCTTTTTTCCAGGTCTGGGAGGAGATCCCTCAGGAAACCATCCGCCACCTCATCAGGAGCATGCCAGGCATTGTAGGGAGGTTATACAGGCATGTGGAGGCCACACACACACACACACACTACGGAGCCTCATTTTGACTTGTTTTAAGGACATTACATCAAAGTTGGATCAGCCTGTAGTGTGTTTTCCCACTTTAATATTGAGTGTGACTCAGATCTCCAGTCCTCCATGGGTTAATAAATTTGATTTCCATTGATCATTTTTGTGTGATTGTGTTGTCAGCACATTCAACTATGTAAAGAACAAAGTATTTAATAAGAATATTTCATTCATTCAGATCTAGGATGTGTTATGTTAATGTTCCTTTATTTTTTTTGAGCAGCGTATATTCATTCAATGCTTTTTGCGAGCTGTGACAGTAACCCGAGTAGTACTGCCAGCTCGCTGTCACAGCTTGCATGGTCAATGTTCAACTGACCCCCTGCACACGACATTTCCACCTCTGGGTTTTTGCAGCGATGGCGAAATGGCGTGTGCGGCCGCTAAAACAGTGAGGCTGGTGGCTAAATGCAGCGGGCTCCCTGCATTAGCCGCGAGCCTCGCTGTTTGGGGGAATCCTTGCCGTCATCTGTCAGTGAAGGTTCCCCCAGGAACATTGAATAGGGTGTGGGGGTTAAATATGGGCCATAGCGTGTGTGGGGGGTATATGTATGTGTGGAGAGTTGTATATTTTTATGTAGGTGTGTGGAGCACAGTAGAGGTGTATGCATATGAATGTGTTGGTGTGTGTGCAGTCCTGTTCTCCTCCTGAATTGGGAAGAGGATCCAGCGTCTCCAAGCTCCGCCCTCTGCCTGTTACCCGGCTGTAGAGGACCTGGTCAGTGTTCACTGACCAGTGGGGGAGTAGCCGAAGGCAGTTAAGTGTGTCCTCAGCGTGTCGACACATACACCATAACAGGTAGTACTCAGCTGCCAGCATGTGGGCCTGAGGAGGTATCCGTGGTTCCAGACATCACATGGTAGGTGTCTGGTGGTGGCATCGATATCCCCACCCACTGCGTAGTGGGTGGAGTCAGTAATTGAGCAGTTACTGATGATAAAAGAATCCCCTATTGGCCTCCTGCCAGCATCTGCATCTGAGGGATCACACAGAGGGGTTATACAGAGTGGAGGAAGCACGTATGCAGCCGGCAGCAGCTGGGCTATAGGCTCTGAGTATAGACTCCTAGTCATCCGCCTACATGGGATGGTGCCAGCCCAGACATCTTCATGTCCTCGCTCCTGGTGTACGTCTACGCCCACACCAATACTGCTGCTGCAGGAACGCCTTTTATTATACATACAAATAATTACAAAAACATCAATACTTTGATCACTCATAGTAGCACTGTTCCCCGCTCTGCTGCACCTATTACACATTCCACCGCAGACAGCGCTAAATCCGTAACACTGTTATTTGTGCGGGCCCAGATACTGTACCTACCCTGAGCCACTCCCCCACACATACTGCACGCACCCTGTGTGCCCCCTCCCCCCACTGCACGCACCCTGTGTGCCCCCTCCCCCCCACACATACTGTACCTACCCTGTGCACCCGCCTCTCCCCGCCCAATAATGCACCACACGCAGGAATGTATAATGCAGGAAGCAGAGGACAGGTTTTGCTCCTTAGGGTAGAATGCGATGGGTACAGTTCACTGATTCCCTGTAAGGAGCTGCTCAGTGTAATGAAGAGTGGTACGAACGCAGAGATTTATCAGATGAAGATAAATGTTAGATCGCAGCAGCAGAAAGTGCACTGTCTCTGCACCCCGGGAGAATGCGCTGCGCATGCACCCCGGAAAGAATGCACTGCACCATAAGAAAATGTGCTGCACCTGCCACCCAGAAAGAATGCTCTGCACCCCGGGATAATTTGGTGTTCATATCTCTGATACATTATTGCTGCTACTTTGATTATTACATAGGGAGGGGTTATATGGAGACAGACACGCCATATGTACAATCTGTATAAGGGTTAGCCATTGGGCAGTGCCAGATCAGAAAGCACCTGCCCAGGCTAATATATCTGCCCCTACTGCCAGAAGTCTGTACTAAGCCACTGATAACATTGCTGGCTTGTCCAATATGGTCGCCCAATCACAGTGCTGTTTGTTGCTGTCCTTTGCCAGTAGGAGAAGCTGGGGGCAATTACGGGGTCCCATCAGTGTCGCTCTCCGTTGAGTAGTATTCCACCAATGTTGGGGACCAATCTCTTGATCTTAAGGCCCACTTTCTGGAAAATACAATGGTGCAATATTACTATACCCAGCAATACCAAGGTGAAGCAATTCTTACAGATGTGCAAATTAGCAGGACACAGCGCTGGTCTACAACCTGGGGTAGCCAACTTCAGTCCTTGAGAGCTACCAACAGTTAATGTTTTCCAGATCTCCTCACAGAATCACAAGTGAAGTAATTAGCTCCACCTGTGGATCTTTGAAAATGCGTTGGTGAGTAAAGAGTGCACCTAGGTTGTCTGGAAAATGTGAACTGTTGGTAGCTCTCGAGGACTGGAGTTGACTACCACTGGTCTACACGCTACGGAGTTCCACATTACCGCACACACCCAAAACCTTCCCTCAACATACCAAGGAGCACCAGGCATAGACCTAGTTACACAAATAGATGTGCAATCTCCTGGACATTACCTTCGATTATGCTCAAAGCTTTTGTTAATCCGTCTTCTCCCGTTACTGACTGGCACGCCATTTCCCAGGTTGTGTATCTAAAGGAGGGAGGATATGTATCATGATGCCTGACTATGTAACACATGCACAATGGGAATAACAAGACAATTTATTATCTCACGGCCAATCCTAGTACACCATAATCTAGAGACAGCCAAGCTGCAGCCCCTTTCCAACAAGCGAATCACAAGTCCCAGCATAGACCCTTGCAACAGGCTACTAGCAGATGCAATCGGGAAGGGGGACTATTAGCGATACTGCCAGCAGCCAGGACATGTTGGGTAGTTCCAGAACCGCTCAATAATCTGTGCCCATGCACATTACTGCCAGTAGGTGGAAATAGCGGCACCCCCATCAGGCTAAGCAAGGACAACATTGGGACTGCCTGCATCACCCACACATACACCCATATCGCCGTCTGATGGTCTTTAGCCACACAACAACCTTCCCCCAAATGAAATGGTTCCCTGCTGTGAATGATTGTAGCAAAGATTAAGCAATATGTAAAATCTGCAGACGTTCTAGTAACTGGAGAATAAGTGGAAAAAGCTGAAAATATCTTCCCCAGGTTGACAGCAAACTATGGTCTCGGTGAGATCAGATCTTACATTGCTGCTTGTCCCTGATGTCTCTGAGTGTTCGCCACCTGCGTCCACCTGCCCGGATTGTTGCTCTGTGCCTGGGTAGAAAAGTCAGTCTCCCATGTGATAATACATACACAGTGCTTATAATAGACTGCAACAGAAGGCTTATAATAAACATGACTACAAAATGATTGTAGCAATATTAGCCTTAAGCAGCTAATTACTTTCCTGTCCCCAACATCACTGGGCACGGCGCGGTACACCACACTTTTCCTCATACATTTACAAGCTATATGGTGATAGAACTAAATATATGAAACAAGAACACATTGGGGTACATGTAATGTAACCTGATAACATTGAGTAATGCTGTTCTCTAAACAACTGATTTAGTAAATTACACCCCATTTAGGAGTCATTATAGGAGGGAGCAATATGCTTATGCACCCCCATGGCGGTCCCAGACATATCATTCATCATTATTCCTAAAGTAGGGCAGCATGGTATGTGTAGTGGTTAGTAAAGGACATATATCACTGCCAGGAATCTCTATTTCCTGTCATCACCCCATTTAGAGGTCATTATAAGAGGGAGCAATATACACCCCCATAGCGGTCCCACACTGCTGTCCTGTAAAACACCGTTCCCAAACCTTGGTCCTCAGGGTACACTATCAGTCTAGATTTTAAGGCTAGCCATACCTTTGCATAGGTGATGTAATTAGTATCTCATTTTGATTTATCAATCTGTTTTTTAAGCTGGGATATCACTAAAAGCAGGGAGCGCCATGGGGGTGCCCCTAGAACCAAGGGTGATTGAACACTGCTGTAAAAGGTCCCTTTTGGGTTCCAAAACAGTCTATAAGCCAGAATACATGTGTGTTGGAGATAAGAAAGAAATAAGCTACATGGAGACTGTGCACAAGATGAATACTAGTGTAATTTCATCTGTCGTGTGTCTGTTGTATCTTTGTGTTACTACTGTGCAATGCCCAAGAATGTATGTGATCCTAGATTTACACAGGTAAATAATGGGGCAGATAATCATGTGTATTATACTAAAGGCATAAAGTGTAGTACACCTCATAGGCACCTTGTACCTGGACATGGATGCATCCCATATCCTGCCAGTTTATCCTTTGTGGGTACTGAGACCTGATATCAATGTACTCAATGCTGGCAACGAGACCTGCAGCAATGTCTGACTGACTCACAAAGTACATTTTCTTTGCAGTAAAAAAAAACTAAAAACATGTATGTACATGCACACGCTAAGGCGCTGTATCTGGGCTGCAACTGGCTGACTATATCCCATCCTGTGACTAATTCTACTACAGAATATCTTGTGACATGTCATACTTACTACTATCTTGCTGCGCCCTGCACTTATCTGCGCAGATCTGCTCATTTATCTAAAAAAAAAAAAAGAATAACAGGCATCAGACAAAGCCACACTGTGACATCACACAACATCTTGTACATCATGCAACGCCACGCTGTGACATCACAACATCCTGTACATCAGACAAAGCCACACTGTGACATCGCACAACATCCTGTACATCACACAAAGCCATACTGTGATATCACACAACATCCTGTACATCATACAAAGCCACGCTGCGACATTAACATGTCTGAGGTACTATTCCGTACTCATCCTACAATATAGCTGTATACTTAGCAGTGACCAGCCCCCATTACCCATTATCCCCTTCTCCATGATAACTGTGAGTACTCACCTCCTGAGAACTACGTGATGACAGCTCATCAGAGGACTGGAGAAGACAAAGAGACATTATTTCATGTGTGAAGCTGTAATAATCTATTGGGTGCCCCATGGTGGAGGAAGATCTAGCACCCGTCTATAAGACTGGAGTGTAATGAACTCCAGAGCTGGGCAAACATTGATGTTACACCCTGTTACTAGTGCATAGGCTGGACATGGGAGGATACAGGGAACCTAGTGCATAGGCTGGACATGGGAGGATACAGAGATCCTAGTGCATAGGCTGGACATGGGAGGAGACCGGGATCCTAGTGCATAGGCTGGACATGGGAGTAGACCGGGATCCTAGTGCATAGGCTGGACATGGGAGGAGACCGGGATCCTAGTGCATAGGCTGGACATGGGAGGAGACCGGGATCCTAGTGCATAGGCTGGACATGGGAGGATACAGGGAACCTAGTGCATAGGCTGGACATGGGAGGATACAGGGAACCTAGTGCATTGGCTGGACATGGGAGGATACAGGGAACCTAGTGCATAGGCTGGACATGGGTGGAGACCGGGATCCTAGTGCATAGGCTGGACATGGGAGGATACAGAGATCCTAGTGCATAGGCTGGACATGAGAGGAGACCGGGATCCTAGTGCATAGGCTGGACATGGGAGGAGACCGGGATCCTAGTGCATAGGCTGGACATGGGAGGAGACCGGGATCCTAGTGCATAGGCTGGACATGGGAGGATACAGGGAAGCACACCATCTTACTAGCCCATAGGCTGGTCTGATGCACACCTTTTTACTAGCGTATAAGCTGGAGAAAAGAGGAGGCTGGCTGACACACCCTCTTATAATGCATAGGCTGGACATAGGAGCACTCTGGGAAGCAGAACCTCTTACATAGGAGGACACAGGAAGCACACCTTTCTACTGGCATATAGGCAGGACATAGGAGGATAACGTGAAGCACACCCTCTTATTAGCGCATAACTTGGACATAGGAGGACATTGGGAAGCACATCCATTGACTAGTGCATAGGCTGGACATGGGAGGAGATAGATGCACACCCTCTTACTAGTACATAGGCTGGATATGAGAAGCGCGTCCTCTTACTAGCACACAGGCTGGATATGGGAAGCACGTCCTCTTACTAGTGCATAGGCTGGACATGAGAGGAGACTGAAGCACAGCCACTTACTAGTGCATAGGCTGCACATGGGAGGAGATGGAAGCACACCCTCTAGTGCATAGGCTGGACATGGGAGGAGGCGGAAGCACACCCTCTTACTAGTGCATAGGCTGGACATGGGAGGAGACAGAAGCACACCCTCTTACTAGTACATAGGTTGGATATGGGAAGCATGTCCTCATATTAGTGCATAGGTGGACATGGGAGGAGATGGAAGCACACCCTTTTACTAGTGCTTAGGCTGGACATGGGAGGAGACTGAAGCACATCCTCTTACTAGTGCTTAGGCTGGACATGGGAGTAGACAGAAGCACACCCTCTTACTAGTGCATAGGCTGGACATGGGAGGAGACTGAAGCACACCCTCTTACTAGTGCATAGGCTGGACATTGGAGGAGACGGAAGCACACCCTCTTACTAGTGCATAGGCTGGATATGGGAAGCACGTCCTCATATTAGTGCATAGGCGGACATGGGAGGAGATGGAAGCACACCCTCTTACTAGTGCATAGGCTGGACATGGGAGGAGACTGAAGCTCACCCTCTTACTAGTGCATAGGCTGGACATGGGAGGAGATATATGCACACCCTCTTACTAGTACATAGGCTGGATATGAGAAGCGCGTCCTCTTACTAGCACACAGGCTGGATATGGGAAGCACGTCCTCTTACTAGTGCATAGGCTGGACATGAGAGGAGACTGAAGCACACCCTCTTACTAGTGCATAGGCTGCACATGGGAGGAGATGGAAGCACACCCTCTAGTGCATAGGCTGGACATGGGAGGAGGCGGAAGCACACCCTCTTACTAGTGCATAGGCTGGACATGGGAGGAGACAGAAGCACACCCTCTTACTAGTACATAGGTTGGATATGGGAAGCATGTCCTCATATTAGTGCATAGGTGGACATGGGAGGAGATGGAAGCACACCCTTTTACTAGTGCTTAGGCTGGACATGGGAGTAGACAGAAGCACACCCTATTACTAGTGCATAGGCTGGACATGGGAGGAGACTGAAGCACACCCTCTTACTAGTGCATAGGCTGGACATTGGAGGAGACGGAAGCACACCCTCTTACTAGTGCATAGGCTGGATATGGGAAGCACGTCCTCATATTAGTGCATAGGCGGACATGGGAGGAGATGGAAGCACACCCTCTTACTAGTGCATAGGCTGGACATGGGAGGAGACTGAAGCTCACCCTCTTACTAGTGCATAGGCTGGACATGGGAGGAGACGGAAGCACACCCTCTTACTAGTGCATAGGCTGGACATTGGAGGAGATGGAAGCACACCCTCTTACTAGTGCATAGGCTGGACATGGGAGGAGATGGAAGCACACCCTCTTACTAGTGCATAGGCTGGACATGGGAGGAGATGGAAGCACACCCTCTTACTAGTGCATAGGCTGGACATGGGAGGAGATGGAAGCACACCCTCTTACTAGTGCATAGGCTGGACATGGGAGGAGATGGAAGCACACCCTTTTACTAGTGCTTAGGCTGGACATGGGAGTAGACAGAAGCACACCTTCTTACTATTGCATAGGCTGGACATGGGAGGAGACGGAAGCACACCCTCTTACTAGTGCATAGGCTGGACATGGGAGGAGACGGAAGCACACCCTCTTACTAGTGCATAGGCTGGACATGAGAGGAGACTGAAGCACATCCTCTTACTAGTGCATAGGCTGGACATGGGAGGAGACTGAAGCTCACCCTCTTACTAGTGCATAGGCTGGACATGGGAGGAGACGGAAGCACACCCTTTTACTAGTGCTTAGGCTGGACATGGGAGTAGACAGAAGCACACCCTCTTACTATTGCATAGGCTGGACATGGGAGGAGACGGAAGCACACCCTCTTACTAGTGCATAGGCTGGACATGAGAGGAGACTGAAGCACATCCTCTTACTAGTGCATAGGCTGGACATGGGAGGAGACTGAAGCTCACCCTCTTACTAGTGCATAGGCTGGACATGGGAGGAGACTGAAGCTCACCCTCTTACTAGTGCATAGGCTGGACATTGGAGGAGACGGAAGCACACCCTCTTACTAGTGCATAGGCTGGACATGAGAGGAGACTGAAGCACATCCTCTTACTAGTGCATAGGCTGGACATGGGAGGAGACTGAAGCACATCCTCTTACTAGTGCATAGGCCGACATGGGAGGAGATGGAAGCACACCCTCTTACTAGTGCATAGGCTGGACATGGGAGGAGATGGAAGCACACCCTTTTACTAGTGCTTAGGCTGGACATGGGAGTAGACAGAAGCTCACCCTCTTACTATTGCATAGGCTGGACAAAGGAGGAGATGGAAGCACACCCTCTTACTAGTGCATAGGCTGGACATGGGAGGAGATGGAAGCACACCCTCTTACTAGTGCATAGGCTGGACATGGGAGGAGATGGAAGCACACCCTCTTACTAGTGCATAGGCTGGATATGTGAAGCACACTCTCTTACTATGCATAGGCTGGACATGGGAGGAGATGGAAGCACACCCTCTTACTAGTGCATAGGCTGGACATAGGAGGAGATGGAAGCACACCCTCTTACTAGTGCATAGGCTGGACATGGGAGGAGATGGAAGCACACCCTCTTACTAGTGCATAGGCTGGACATGGGAGGAGACTGAAGCACACCCTCTTACTAGTGCATAGGCTGGACATAGGAGGAGATGGAAGCACACCCTCTTACTAGTGCATAGGCTGGACATGGGAGGAGACGGAAGCACACCCTCTTACTATTGCATAGGCTGGACATGGGAGGAGACGGAAGCACACCCTCTTACTATTGCATAGGCTGGACATAGGAGGAGATGGAAGCACACCTCACTAGGCTTGATATTTGAAGCATGTCCTCTTACTGGTGCATAGGCGGAGACCGGGAAGCACACCCTCTTATTAGCACATAGGCTGGACATGGAAGGACAGTGGAAAGTCTCTAAAGGTGCCCACCTCTGAACAATCCAATCTCCCATGAAATCCAGAACACTCCTGGCCAGAAGATATAATGCACACACAAAACTGCAAATCATTAACACATCGTTCATCACCCCTACACCCGGAACGATGTGCTAAATTCTGCACCACAGTTCGTTACCTGACTGCTGCGCGCATCGTTACCATCCCCACACACAGATAGATCGTTTCAGTTGGTTGGAAACAGCCATAGAGTCTATGTGTGTGTGGGCAGCTTTAGTCTGAGCCCAGATCAACTAATGAATCACAATATTACGATAAGGGTTTATTGTACAGGGATAGAGGTACCATGGTGCACAATACCAGACACATGCTCATTACATGGGGAGAAGAGAAACATTTACTGTATATAACTAAATAAGAAAGTCATTCCATTTATCACCTCTATATGAAAATAACAATAAGATGTAAAATGCAGTGAGTAGGATATACCAGCATGGCCTGCAGGGGGCGCTGACAATGTCAGTGTGGACAGTTTGCGACATTCATAGAATACAGTGCTATAAATGATAAAAGTGCGCAGAAATGTGGGTAACCTCGCTCACGAAATTTTTCCTTTAAAAATAGTGGTGAGAGCAGTTTTAGCGGTATGTTTCCTCGTCCCCGCTCTGGTTCTGCCGAGCAGCAGCCAGCTCCCGCTGTGGAGAATGCAAACGCGTTTCACCACAGTACAGAACTTCCTCAGGGGGATCTCTTGGGAACTGTCCTATCGATTGTACACACAGTTACACTCTCCCTTCTGAGCCACTCTCTCTCCACTTGTCTCAACTCTGCCCCTCTTCCACTAGATTGTAAGCTCTCTCACCAGCAGGACCTTACCAGCTGCACTTATTTTATCTATATTTTATGTCCCCACTTCATGCACGTCCTGTTGTCCCCACTGCCTGGCGCTGTGGGACCCTGCAACACCTTACACAGAAAACTGCATTAATACTACATGCGGAGATAAACGGTGTAATAGAGCTGTCTACATTTTTACAGGTTACAGGCATCGATTCGGATTATCTGTCATTCCCATATGGAGGACTGCAGCAAGGAATGTACTGTAGTACCCTCTATAGCCTGTAGGTGTCACTGCTGCTCTCTCCATCTGTAGAGACAGTTTATGCCCAACTGGACACTACCACAAACCAGGCATGTCCTTGGTTCTGGAAATGGCCATTAAGGACTCTATGGGACACTGACCTATGGCACGAGCTACTAATACAGACATTACTCAGGAGTTAGGTTATCTGTACCAGCGCTGAAGCCTCTTTCCTTTTCAGCTTAGTCTCCAGAGCTAACAATAATTCCTCGCTCCGGAACAGCTGGATCTGCAGATCATCACATTTCTCCCCAAGGTCCCGGATCTGCTTGCGGTAGCAGTCTTTCTCCACCAGGCTCTTGGCACATTGCTTGTGGTACTCCTCCCTTCTAGCGATGGCCTGGGGTGTGAGAAAGGAGAATTGGTCACCTATGGTGGGAGGGGCTTATATTCCACCAGGTGATACAAGATGGTCATGAGGTGAGTGATACAAGATGGCCGTAACAGCACAAGCTGGGAGGGGTGTGGTTCAAATGGCACAGGAGTGAGGGTGGTGGTGCACAGGCGTGTCGGCACAGGTGGACAGGCACAGGCGTATCAGAAGGGTGGGGTGGCACAGGTAGGAGGGTTATGAGATACAGACGGGGTGTGGCGGCACAGGTTGGAGGGTGGTGGGGCACAGGCGGCAGGGTGGTGAGACACAGGCGGGTGGCACAGGCCGGAGGGAGGGGCAGCACAGGCGGAAAGGTGGTGTGGCACAAGCAAGTGGGTGGGGCTACACAGGTGGGAGGTTGGTGCGACACAGGTGGGCAGCAAAGGCGGGAGGGTGGTGGTGCACAGGTGTGTCGAGAGGATGGTGTGGCACAGGCGGAAGGTTGGTGCGACACAAATAGCATTGGCATTGCCACCAGTCATGGTTCATGTAGAAGATAACACACTGGCAACTGTGGCTTCATACCAGGTTCCGCTCCACGCACACTTCTTCCATCTGCTGTAGTATAATCTCTATACGATCTTTGTACATTTTGGAATCTTTCTTCAGAGTTGTGCACTGGAGATCCAGGACCTCCTTCTCTTCCAAGTACTGAGGAAGAAGAGAATCATTTGTTATGGTGTGTACATACTTGTACAATGTGCATGAGATTTTGACTATATAGTCAAAATCTCATCTGGATCGCATGTATGGGTTTTAACCCTTGCGATCCCGATGCGCGCTCCCGTATCGCAGCCAGAAAGTCTTGGCTGCATAGACTATATAGTGCAGATCTGCACTATATAGTCTAAATTGTATATATTGTGTACATAGTCTAAATTGTACAAGTGTGTACACACCTTAATAGTGTGTACAGATGGTAAGATTTGGCTTCCGATGTTCCCGATATAGGGAACATCGGAAGCCAAATCGCATGCTCCCGTGTGAGCGCATATCGGTATACAGATAAAGAGGGCAGGCAACACTATATAGTGCAGATCTGCACTATATAGTCTAAATTGTGCCCCTCTGGCATGCCGTAAGATGCGAGTCCCGATGCGATCTGATCGCGTCGGGACTCGCATCTCACGGCAGTATCTGCCGTGTGTACACACCTTAAATTGTAAAATAGTCTAAATTGTACAAGTGTGTACACACCTTAAGATTGTGCCAGAGACATGTCCCAGCAATTCCCATAGCAGCCACGGGATCAGTATAACACAGATATAAATGTAGTGCAGTGTCAATGCTCTTGTGGTATGTTACTGCTGCGGTGCACGGCATTGTGTGCTGGTTACATAAGGCAGGGCATTGCAGGTGGTGGTATGTTACTGCTGCAGTGCACGGCATTGTGTGCTGGTTACATAAGGCAGGGCATTGCAGATGGTGGTATGTTACTGCTGCGGTGCACGGCATTGTGTGCTGGTTACATAAGGCAGGGCATTGCAGGTGGTGGTATGTTACTGCTGCGGTGCACGGCATTGTGTGCTGGTTACATAAGGCAGGGCATTGCAGATGGTAGTATGTTACTGCTGCGGTGCACGGCATTGTGTGCTGGTTTCATAAGGCAGGGCATTGCAGGTGGTGGTATGTTACTGCTGCGGTGCACGACATTGTGTGCTGGTTACATAAGGCAGGGCATTGAAGGTGGTGGTATGTTACTGCTGCGGTGCACGGCATTATGTGCTGGTTACATAAGGCAGGGCATTGCAGGTGGTGGTATGTTACAGCTGCGGTGCACTGCATTGTGTGCTGGTTACATAAAGCAGGGCATTGCACGTGGTGGCATGTTACTGCTGCGGTGCAGGGCATTGTGTGCTGGTTACATAAGGCAGGGCATTGCAGATGGTGGTATGTTACTGCTGCGGTGCACGGCATTATGTGCTGGTTACATAAGGCAGGGCATTGCAGATGGTGGTATGTTACTGCTGCGGTGCACTGCATTGTGTGCTGGTTACATAAGGCAGGGCATTGAAGGTGGTGGTATGTTACTGCTGCAGTGCACGGCATTATGTGCTGGTTACATAAGGCAGGGCATTGCAGGTGGTGGTATGTTACTGCTGCGGTGCACGGCATTGTGTGCTGGTTACATAAGGCAGGCATTGCAGGTGGTGGTATGTTACTGCTGCGGTGCACGGCATTGTGTGCTGGTTACATAAAGCAGGGCATTGCAGGTGGGGGTATGTTACTGCTGCAGTGCACGGCATTGTGTGCTGGTTACATAAGGCAGGGCATTGCAGGTGGAGGCATGTTACTGCTGCGGTGCACGGCATTGTGTGCTGGTTACATAAGGCAGGGCATTGAAGGTGGTGGTATGTTACTGCTGCAGTGCACGGCATTGTGTGCTGGTTACATAAGGCAGGGCATTGCAGGTGGGGGTATGTTACTGCTGCAGTGCACGGCATTGTGTGCTGGTTACATAAGGCAGGGCATTGAAGGTGGTGGTATGTTACTGCTGCAGTGCACGGCATTGTGTGCTGGTTACATAAGGCAGGGCATTGAAGGTGGTGGTATGTTACTGCTGCAGTGCACGGCATTGTGTGCTGGTTACATAAGGCAGGGAATTGCAGGTGGTGGTATGTTACTGCTGCGGTGCACGGCATTGTGTGCTGGTTACATAAGGCAGGGCATTGCAGGTGGTGGTATGTTACTGCTGCGGTGCACGGCATTGTGTGCTGGTTACATAAGGCAGGGCATTGCAGGTGGTGGTATGTTACTGCTGCGGTGCACAGCATTGTGTGCTGGTTACATAAGGCAGGGCATTGACGGTGGTGGTATGTTACTGCTGCGGTGCACGGCATTATGTGCTGGTTACATAAGGCAGGGCATTGCAGGTGGTGGTATGTTACTGCTGCGGTGCACGGCATTGTGTGCTGGTTACATAAGGCAGGCATTGCAGGTGGTGGTATGTTACTGCTGCGGTGCACGGCATTGTGTGCTGGTTACATAAAGCAGGGCATTGCAGGTGGGGGTATGTTACTGCTGCAGTGCACGGCATTGTGTGCTGGTTACATAAGGCAGGGCATTGCAGGTGGAGGCATGTTACTGCTGCGGTGCACGGCATTGTGTGCTGGTTACATAAGGCAGGGCATTGAAGGTGGTGGTATGTTACTGCTGCAGTGCACGGCATTGTGTGCTGGTTACATAAGGCAGGCATTGCATGTGAGGGTATGTTACTGCTGCAGTGCATGGCATTGTGTGCTGGTTACATAAGGCAGGGCATTGAAGGTGGTGGTATGTTACTGCTGCAGTGCACGGCATTGTGTGCTGGTTACATAAGGCAGGGCATTGCAGGTGGTGGCATATTACTGCTGCGGTGCACGGCATTGTGTGCTGGTTACATAAGGCAGGGCATTGCAGGTGGTGGTATGTTACTGCTGCAGTGCACGGCATTGTGTGCTGGTTACATAAGGCAGGGCATTGCAGGTGGTGGTATGTTACTGCTGCGGTGCACGCCATTGTGTGCTGGTTACATAAGGCAGGGCATTGCAGGTGGTGGTATGTTACTGCTGCGGTGCACAGCATTGTGTGCTGGTTACATAAGGCAGGGCATTGAAGGTGGTGGTATGTTACTGCTGCGGTGCACGGCATTATGTGCTGTTACATAAGGCAGGGCATTGCAGGTGGTGGCATATTACTGCTGCGGTGCACGGCATTGTGTGCTGGTTACATAAGGCAGGGCATTGCAGGTGGTGGTATGTTACTGCTGCGGTGCAAGGCATTGTGTGCTGGTTACATAAGGCAGGGCATTGCAGATGGTGGCATGTTACTGCTGCGGTACATGGCATTGTGTGCTGGTTACATAAGGCAGGGCATTGCAGATGGTGGCATGTTACTGCTGCGGTACACGGCATTGTGTGCTGGTTACATAAGGCAGGGCATTGCAGATGGTGGCATGTTACTGCTGCAGTGCACGGCATTGTGTGCTGGTTACATAAGGCAGGGCATTGCAGGTGGTGGCATATTACTGCTGCGGTGCACGGCATTGTGTGCTGGTTACATAAGGCAGGGCATTGCAGGTGGTGGTATGTTACTGCTGCGGTGCAAGGCATTGTGTGCTGGTTACATAAGGCAGGGCATTGCAGATGGTAGTATGTTACTGCTGCGGTGCACGGCATTGTGTGCTGGTTACATAAGGCAGGGCATTGCAGGTGGTGGTATGTTACTGCTGCGGTGCACGGCATTGTGTGCTGGTTACATAAGGCAGGGCATTGCAGGTGGTGGCATGTTACTGCTGAGGTGCACGGCATTGTGTGCTGGTTACATAAGGCAGGGCATTGCAGGTGGTGGCATGTTACTGCTGCGGTGCACGGCATTGTGTGCTGGTACATAAGGCAGGGCATTGCAGGTGGTGGCATGTTACTGCTGCAGTGCACGGCATTGTGTGCTGGTTACATAAGGCAGGGCATTGCAGGTGGTGGTATGTTACTACTGCGGTGCACGGCATTGTGTGCTGGTTACATAAGGCAGGACATTGCAGGTGGTGGCATGTTACTGCTGCGGTACATGGCATTGTGTGCTGGTTACATAAGGCAGGGCATTGCAGATGGTGGCATGTTACTGCTGCGGTACATGGCATTGTGTGCTGGTTACATAAGGCAGGGCATTGCAGATGGTGGCATGTTACTGCTGCGGTACACGGCATTGTGTGCTGGTTACATAAGGCAGGGCATTGCAGATGGTGGCATGTTACTGCTGCAGTGCACGGCATTGTGTGCTGGTTACATAAGGCAGGGCATTGCAGGTGGTGGTATGTTACTGCTGCGGTGCACGGCATTGTGTGCTGGTTACATAAGGCAGGGCATTGCAGGTGGTGGTATGTTACTGCTGCAGTGCACGGCATTGTGTGCTGGTTACATAAAGCAGGGCATTGCAGATGGTAGTATGTTACTGCTGCGGTGCACGGCATTGTGTGCTGGTTACATAAGGCAGGGCATTGCAGATGGTGACATGTTACTGCTGCGGTACATGGCATTGTGTGCTGGTTACATAAAGCAGGGCATTGCAGGTGGTGACATGTTACTGCTGCGGTACATGGCATTGTGTGCTGGTTACATAAGGCAGGCATTGCAGGTGGTGGTATGTTACTGCTGCAGTGCACGGCATTGTGTACTGGTTACATAAGGCAGGGCATTGCAGATTGTGGTATGTTACTGCTGCAGTGCACGGCATTGTGTGCTGGTTACATAAGGCAGGGCATTGCAGGTGGTGGTATGTTACTGCTGCGGTGCACGGCATTGTGTGCTGGTTACATAAGGCAGTGCATTGCAGGTGGTGGCATGTTACTGCTGCGGTGCATGGCATTGTGTGCTGGTTACATAAGGCAGGCATTGCAGGTGGTGGTATGTTACTACTTCGGTGCACGGCATTGTGTACTGGTTACATAAGGCAGGGCATTGCAGGTGGTGGTATGTTACTGCTGCGGTGCACGGCATTGTGTGCTGGTTACATAAGGCAGGGGCATTGCAGGTGGTGGCATGTTACTGCTGCAGTGCACGGCATTGTGTGCTGGTTACATAAGGCAGGGCATTGCAGGTGGTGACATGTTACTGCTGAGGTGCACGGCATTGTGTGCTGGTTACATAAGGCAGGGCATTGCAGGTGGTGGCATGTTACTGCTGCGGTGCACGGCATTGTGTGCTGGTACATAAGGCAGGGCATTGCAGGTGGTGGCATGTTACTGCTGCAGTGCACGGCATTGTGTGCTGGTTACATAAGGCAGGGCATTGCAGGTGGTGGTATGTTACTACTGCGGTGCACGGCATTGTGTGCTGGTTACATAAGGCAGGACATTGCAGGTGGTGGCATGTTACTGCTGCGGTACATGGCATTGTGTGCTGGTTACATAAGGCAGGGCATTGCAGATGGTGGCATGTTACTGCTGCGGTACACGGCATTGTGTGCTGGTTACATAAGGCAGGGCATTGCAGATGGTGGCATGTTACTGCTGCGGTACACGGCATTGTGTGCTGGTTACATAAGGCAGGGCATTGCAGATGGTGGCATGTTACTGCTGCAGTGCACGGCATTGTGTGCTGGTTACATAAGGCAGGGCATTGCAGGTGGTGGTATGTTACTGCTGCGGTGCACGGCATTGTGTGCTGGTTACATAAGGCAGGGCATTGCAGGTGGTGGTATGTTACTGCTGCAGTGCACGGCATTGTGTGCTGGTTACATAAAGCAGGGCATTGCAGATGGTAGTATGTTACTGCTGCGGTGCACGGCATTGTGTGCTGGTTACATAAGGCAGGGCATTGCAGATGGTGACATGTTACTGCTGCGGTACATGGCATTGTGTGCTGGTTACATAAAGCAGGGCATTGCAGGTGGTGACATGTTACTGCTGCGGTACATGGCATTGTGTGCTGGTTACATAAGGCAGGCATTGCAGGTGGTGGTATGTTACTGCTGCAGTGCACGGCATTGTGTACTGGTTACATAAGGCAGGGCATTGCAGATTGTGGTATGTTACTGCTGCAGTGCACGGCATTGTGTGCTGGTTACATAAGGCAGGGCATTGCAGGTGGTGGTATGTTACTGCTGCGGTGCACGGCATTGTGTGCTGGTTACATAAGGCAGGGCATTGCAGGTGGTGGCATGTTACTGCTGCGGTGCATGGCATTGTGTGCTGGTTACATAAGGCAGGCATTGCAGGTGGTGGTATGTTACTACTTCGGTGCATGGCATTGTGTACTGGTTACATAAGGCAGGGCATTGCAGGTGGTGGTATGTTACTGCTGCGGTGCACGGCATTGTGTGCTGGTTACATAAGGCAGGGCATTGCAGGTGGTGGCATGTTACTGCTGCAGTGCACGGCATTGTGTGCTGGTTACATAAGGCAGGGCATTGCAGGTGGTGGCATGTTACTGCTGCAGTGCACGGCATTGTGTGCTGGTTACATAAGGCAGGGCATTGCAGGTGGTGACATGTTACTGCTGCGGTGCATGGCATTGTGTGCTGGTTACATAAGGCAGGGCATTGCAGATGGAGGGAGGTAAGTGGTGTGTACCTACCTTGTCTCTCAAGTCCTCAGCTTGCCGCAGACTCATTTTCAGGGTGTACACATTATTCACCATGTCCTGGTGCTGCTCCAAGGCCTGCCTGCGATCATCTTCTAGATCCTGAATGTACAGTTTTGTCTTCTCCGATGTCCCTTCTCTGGGTACACTCTAAATTGGATAAATAAAGTATATAATATCTATCTGTATGCATAAACCTCAGCCAAATAAATGTATTTTAAGATCGTACATAACCGATTTCCATCTCCTGCGCACATGGGCTGAATCAGAGGTAGATCCAGGTAGTACAGCTGCTATGTCCTATGTATGTATGTATGCATAAGCCATAGGGCGCACCCTGATGGATCTGTTGTGCAACCATTGGATATGAGTAATCCTCAGCTTATCGGGATGTCCAGTGAAATCATTTCACCAGCAGTGGGCAGGGAGAGCGCCGTCTGCTGGTGACCAGCAGAGAGCAGGGAGAGCGCCATCTGCTGGTGACTAGCAGTAGGCAGGGAAAGCACCATCTGCTGGTGACCAGTAGTTGTGGCAGGGAGAGCGCCAACTGCTGGTGACCACCAGTGTTGGGCAGGGAGAGTGCCATCTACTGGTGTCTAGGAGTGGGCAGGGAGAGTGCCGTCTGCTGGTGAACAGTATTGAGCAGGGAGAGTGCCGTCTGCTGGTGACCAGCAGTGGGTAGTGAGAGCGCCATCTGCTGGTAACCAGCTGGCAGGGAGAGCGCCATCTGCTGGTGACTACCAGTGGTGGGCAGGGAGAGTGCAGTCTGCTGGTGACTAGCAGTGGGCAGGAAGAGTGCCATCTGCTGGTGACTACCAGTGGTGGGCAGGGAGAGTGCAGTCTGCTGGTGATTAGCAGTGGGCAGGGAGAGTGCCGTCTGCTGGTGACCAGCAGTGGGCAGGAAGTGCGCCATCTGCTGGTGACCCACAGTGGGCAGGGAGAGCGTCATCTGCTGGTGTCCAGTAGTGGTGGGCAGGGAGAGTGCCATCTGCTGGTGACCAGCTGGCAGGGAGAGCGCCAACTGCTGGTGACCACCAGTGGTGGGCAGGAAGAGTGCCATCTGCTGGTGACCAGCACTGGGCAGAGAGAGTGCCATCTGCTGGTGACCAGCAGTGGACAGAGAGTGTGCTATCTGCTGGTGACCAGCAGTGGGCAGGCAGAGTGCTATCTGCTGGTGACCAGCAGTGGGCAGGCAGTGTGCTATCTGCTGGTGACCAGCAGTGGGCAGGCAGTGTGCTATCTGCTGGTGACCAGCAGTGGGCAGGCAGTGTGCTATCTGCCTGTGACCAGCAGTTGACAGAGAGAGTGCCATCTGCTGGTGACCAGCAGTGGGCAGGCAGAGTGCTATCTGCTGGTGACCAGCAGTGGGCAGGCAGAGTGCTATCTGCTGGTGACAGCTGGCAGGGAGAGCGCCATCTGCTGGTGACCACCAGTGGTGGGCAGGGAGCGTGCCGTCTGCTGGTGACCACCACTGGGCAGAGAGAGTGCCATCTGCTGGTGACCAGCAGTGGACAGAGTGTGCTATCTG
This sequence comes from Crinia signifera, assembly GCF_055691185.1. NCBI lineage: Eukaryota > Metazoa > Chordata > Amphibia > Anura > Myobatrachidae > Crinia > Crinia signifera. The sequence goes on along the minus strand of NC_139225.1, from coordinate 14,367,234 downwards.
CTGGTGACCGGCAGTGGGCAGGCAGAGTGCTATCTGCTGGTGACCAGCAGTAGTCAGAGAGAGCGCCATCTGCTGTTGACCAGTGGGCAGGGAGAGTGCTATCTGCTTGGTGACGGACAGTGGGCAGAGAGAGCGCCATCTGCTGTTGACCAGTGGGCAGGGAGAGCGCTATCTGCTTGGTGACCGGCAGTGGGCAGGCAGAGTGCTATCTGCTGTTGACCAGTGGGCAGGGAGAGTGCTTTCTCCTTGTGACCAGCAGTGGGTAGAGAGAGTGTTATTCCACCAGTGGACAGGGTGAGGGGCTTCCTACCTGCAGAGGATTGTCCAGCTCCTGGATTCTGGCCTTCAGCAGCTCGTTCTCCCTCTGCAGCTCATACATGACGTCCCGACTCGGCTTCTTCTCAATAGCATTCTTTAATTTCAGTGTCTGTTTCCTCTCCAGCTTACAGTCATCCTCGGCCTTCATCAGACTGTGCTTCAGCTTCTCTATCTGCATTACATCAGTGACAGTGACAGCCAACATCACACCTGGCATGCTGGTAGTCCTACATCATACTGGCCTCCAGCATGAAGGGCACACTGGCATATTGCCCATGTATACTGACATGCCCTGGCTCAGTGTGGTGCAGTCACAAAAGGACCTCCACAGCAGGCATACTGGCATAGTGCCCGGGAACCCTCTATACTTACCTCCAGTAGGAAGGGCACACTGGCATAGTGCCCGGGTACCCTCTATACGAACCTCCAGTAGAAAGGGCACACTGTCATAGTGCCCAGGTACCCTCTATACTGACCTCTGGCAGGAAGGGCATACTGGTATAGTGCCCGTGTACCCTCTATACTGACCTCCGGCAGGGAGTTTACACTGGCATAGTGCCTGGGTACCCTCTATACTGACTTCCAGTAGAAAGGGCACACTGGCATAGTGCCCAGGTACCCTCTATACCAGGGGTGGGCAATAAGCAGCCCTCCAGCTGTTGATAAACTGCACATCCCAGCATGCCTTGCCTTAGTTTTGCTATTTGGCCATGCTAAAATTGATGCAAGGCATGCTGGGATGTGTAGTTTATCAACCGCTGGAGGGATGCTTATTGCCCAACTTTGCTCTATACCAATCTCCAGCAGGAAGGGCATGCTGGCATAGTGCCAGGGTACCCTCGATACTGACCTCCAATAGGAAGGGCACACTGGTATAGTGCCCGGGTACTGTCTGTACTGACCTCTGGCAGGAAGGGCACACTGGCATAGTGCCCAGGTACCCTCTATACCAATCTCCAGTAGGAAGCGCACACTGGCATAGTGCCCAAGTATCCTCTATACTGACATCCGGCAGGGAGGTTACACTGGCATAGTGGCCGGGTACTCTCTATACTGACCTCCAGTAGGAAGCGCACACTGGCATAGCGACTGGGTACCCTCTATACGGACCTCCAGCAGGAAGCGCACACTGGCATAGTGCCCAGGTACCCTCTATACTGACCTCTGGCAGGAAGGGCACACTGGCATAGTGCCCAGGTACCCTCTATACTGACCTCCAGTAGAAAAAGCACACTGGCATAGTGCCTGGGTACCCTCTATACTGACCTCCATCTGGAATGACACACTGGCATTGTGCCCGGGTACCCTCTATACTGACCTCCAGCAAGAATGACACACTGGCATTGTGCCCAGGTACCCTCTATACTGACCTCCAGTAGAAAAAGCACACTGGCATAGTGCCTGGGTACCCTCTATACTGACCTCCATCTGGAATGACACACTGGCATTGTGCCCGGGTACCCTCTATACTGACCTCCGGCAAGAATGACACACTGGCATAGTGCCCAGGTACCCTCTATACTGACCTCCAGTAGAAAAAGCCCACTGGCATAGTGCCTGAGTACCCTCTATACTGACGTCCGTCAGGGAGGTTACACTGGCATAGTGCCTGGGTACCCTCTATACTGACCTCCGGCAAGAATGACACACTGGCATTGTGCCCGGGTACCCTCTATACTGACCTCCAGCTGCAGGTCTCTGTTCTTCATGAGTGCGCTGTTCTTCTCCTCGCTCTGCTGGGCGTACTTCATGGCCAGCTCATAGTTTTCATCCTTACACTTCTTCATCTCCTTGGTAAAGCTGTTCATCTCCTCCTTCATCTTCATGACCCTCTCCTGGTGCTTCCTCAGCTCGCTGTCCTTCACCTGCATCTGACGGATGGCGTCCTCCTTCTCACACAGCAGAGCATTTAGCTCCTTGTACCTGGTCCTCTCCTCCTGGATGGTGTTCTGGAGCTTCAACATCTCATTCATGAGGAGCTGGGTCAGGCTGGACTCCCCGGCAGTGTCTGTAATGGGGGAAAACAGTAAGGATGACCCCGGAGACTGGCAGGGTGGCATGTTGGCATGGGAGGCAGGCAGGGGCTTGCTCCTCACCTTCTGTATGATGCTATTTTCCATCCTGAAAGGACTGTAAAGCAGTAGTGGATGGTGTGGTGGTGGTGGTGGTGGTGGTGGGGGGGGGGGGGGGGGGGGGGCAATAGTCCCTGTAAGGTTTTGGCAGATAGTGTAGAGAGGGGCAATAGTACCAGTGAGGTGGAGCATTGTGTAGTGAGGTAGTGACAGATGGTATAGGGAGGGGGGATAGTGCCAGTGAGGTGTGCAGTGGGGAGGTGGCAGATAGTGTATGGAAGGAGTGATAGTCCCAGTGAGGTAAGCAGTGGAGAGGTGGTGGATGGTGTAGGAAGGGGGTGAGAGTCCCAGTGAGGTGGGCAGTGGTGAGGTGGAGGTGGTGGATGGTGTAGAGAGGGGGCAATAGTTTCAGTGAGATATGCAGGGGTGAGGTGGTGGTGGATGGTGTAGAGAGGGGATGATAGTCCCAGTGAGGTGGGCAGTGATGAGGTGGTGGATGGTGTAGGGAGTTGCTGATAGTCCAGTGAGGTGGGCAGTGGTGGCGGATAGTGTAGGGAGCGGGTGATAGTTTCAGTGAGGTGGGCAGTGATGAGGTGGTGGATGGTGTAGGGAGGGGCAATAGTCCCAGTGAGATGGGCAGTGGTAAGGTGGTGGTGGATGGTGTAGGGAGGGGGCAATAGTTCCAGTGAGATGGGCAATAGTGAAGTCGTGGTGGATGGTATAGGGAGGGGGATAGTCCCAGTGAGGTGGGCAGTGGTGAGGTTGTGGCGAATGGTGTAGGGAAGAGGTGAAAGTACAAGTGAGCAGGGCAGTGGTGAGGTGATGGATGGTGTAGGAAGGGGGTGATAGTCTCAGTGAGGAGGGCAATGGTGAGGAGTGGCCGGGTGGTGTAGGGAGGAGGTTATAGTACTAGTGAGGTGGTGGCAGATAGTATAGAGAGGGGTGATAGTCCCAGTTAAGTGGACAGTGGTGAGGTGGTGGATGGTGTAGGGAGGGGGTGATAGTACAAGTGAGGTGGTGGATGGTGTAGGGAAGGGGTGATAGTACAAGCGAGGTGGGAAGTAGTGAGGTGGCAGATGGTGTAGGGAAGTTGTGATAGTACAAGTGAGGTGGGCAGTGGTGAGGTGGCGGATGGTGTAGGGAAGGAGTGATAGTACAAGTGAGGTGGGCAGTGGTGAGGTGGCGGATGGTGTAGTACAAGTGAGGTGGGCAGTGGTGAACATTGGGGGGTTTTGCTGACATGAATGGAGGGCACTGCCTGGCCAGTCATGATGGAGGGCACAGGATGCGTGGCATTTGTGGCTGGCATAGTCATGCACTTACACATAATACTTGCCTATAATCATGGAGAACACACGTGTGGGCTCCTTGCCAGTTATTTTCAGGAACAGGTGCGGGTAATAAAGTTCCAGACTTTCGAGGAAAGCACCGTACCCCTTACAGCCCGTCCTCTGCAGAATGTCCAGGAGTACGCCTGCATGGAGAGAGTACCGTCAGTGACACCTCTATGTACTAACAACACACCTGCATGGGGAGAGTACCATCAGTGACACCTTTATGTACTAACACACCTGCTTGGAGAGAGTACCGTCAGTGACACCTCTATGTACTAACTACACACCTGCATGGAGAGAGTACCGTCAGTGACACCTCTATGTACTAACAACACACCTGCATGGGGAGAGTACCGTCAGTGACACCTCTATGTACTAACAACACACCTGCATGGGGAGAGTACCATCAGTGACACCTCTATGTACTAACAACACACCTGCATGGGGAGAGTACCGTCAGTGACACCTCTATGTACTAACAACACACCTGCATGGAGAGAGTACCGTCAGTGACACCTCTATGTACTAACAACACACCTGCATGGAGAGAGTACCGTCAGTGACACCTCTATGTACTAACAACACACCTGCATGGGGAGAGTACCGTCAGTGACACCTCTATGTACTAACAACACACCTGCATGGGGAGAGTACCGTCAGTGACACCTCTATGTACTAACAACACACCTGCATGGGGAGAGTACCGTCAGTGACACGTCTATTTACTAACACGCCTGCATGGAAAGAGTACCGTCAGTGATATGTCTATGTACTAACAACATGCCTGCATGGGGAGAGCTATGTACTAACAACATGCCTGCATGGAGAGAGTACAGTCAGTGACACCTCTATTTACTAACAACATGCCTGCATGGGGAGAGTACCGCCAGTGACACCTCTATGTACTAACAACACTCCTGCATGGGAAGAGTACCGTCAGTGATATGTCTATGTACTAACAACATGCCTGCATGGGGAGAGTACCGTCAGTGACACATCTATGTACGAATAACATGCCTGCATGGAGAGAGTACCGTCAGTGACACGTCTATGTGGTAACAACACTCCTGCATGGGGAGAGTACCGTCAGTGACACGTCTATGTACTAACAACACTCCTGCATGATGAGAGTACCGTCAGTGACATGTCTATGTATTAAAAACAACCCTGCATGGGGAGAGCTATGTACTAACAACAACCCTGCATGGGGACAGTACCGCCAGTGACATGTCTATGTACTAACAACAGGCCTGCAGGAACATGTGTAGCACAATGCTGACAAGCAGCCAGACAGGTAACACTCATATACACAGAGGCTATGCACATAGACAGAGGGAAGGAGGCAGAACACACACACACAGGGGGCAGAGGCAGCACACATGCACAGGGGGACAGAAGCAGCACACATACACAGGGGGACAGAGGCAGCACACATACACAGGGGGACAGAGGCAGCACACATACACAGGGGGACAGAGGCAGCACACATACACAGGGGGGGAAAAGGCTGCACACACATATGTAGGAGGGGACATAGGCCGCTCACATACACAGGGGGACAGAGGCAGCACACATACACAGGGGGGGAAAAGGCTGCACACACATATGTAGGAGGGGACATAGGCCGCTCACATACACAGGGGGACAGAGGCAGCACACATACACAGGGGGACAAAGGCAGCACACATACACAGGGGGGCAGAGGCAGCACACATACACAGGGGGGCAGAGGCAGCACACATACAGAGGGAGGCAGAGGCAGCACACATACACATGGGGACAGAGGCAGCACACATACACAGGGGACAGAGGCTGCACACATACACAGGGGACAGAGGCACTGGCAGCACACACACAGGGGACAGAGGCAGCACACACACAGGGGACAGAGGCAGCACACATACACAGGGGACAGAGGCAGCACACATACACAGGGGGACAGAGGCTGCACACATACACAGGGGGACAGAGGCTGCACACATACACATAGGGACAGAGGCTGCACACATACACATAGGGACAGAGGCTGCACACATACACATAGGGACAGAGGCAGCACACATACACAGGGGACAGAGGCTGCACACATACACAGGGGACAGAGGCAGCACACATACACAGGGGGGCAGAGGCAGCACACATACACAGGGGGGCAGAGGCAGCACACATACACAGTGGGGCAGAGGCACAGTACATCTACCTGATTATCAGCACTGTATTCCGTTACACACTACTGCAGATCCCCAACAGACAAAGATGCGGCAACAGCTGGTACCAAACTCACCCACTTTTCTTTTGCGGATGACAAGGTTGGGGTCGTTAAACACTTGCTCCTCATCGTCACTGTTCAGGACTCTGCACTGGCGGAGGTACGGGGTTATTCTGTTAGGGTCTATAACAGAGATCAACTTCACTCTGTAATGTTCCAGCTTACTCCAGCAATCCTCATCCTCTTCCTCCGACATGGTGAGATGGCGTCAGAGTCTGTTTACAACACAGAGAGAGATTCAGTGACAATCCCTACAGTGTCACAATCTATATGTGCAGCGGGATGGGACCTCTGTACTGCAACAATCCTTACATCGCTATCTAGCCACTGGGAAATCACCTGCACTACATCGCTATGTGTGTATGGGCGATCTAGCCACCGGGAAATCGCCGGCACTACATCGCTATGTGTGTATGGGCGATCTAGCCACCGGGAAATCGCCTGCACTACATCGCTATGTGTGTATGGGCGATCTAGCCTCCGGGAAATCGCCTGCACTACATCGCTATGTGTGTATGGGCGATCTAGCCACTGGGAAATTGCCTGCACTACATAGCTATCTGTGTATGGGTGATCTAACCACCGGGAAATCACCTACACTACATCGCTATGGGTGTACGGGCGATCTAACCACTAGGAAATAGCCTGCACTACATCGCTATGTGTGTACGGGCAATCTATCCACTGGGAAATTGCCTGCACTACATCGCTATGTGTGTACAGGCGATCTACCCACTGGGAAATCACATACACTACATCGCTATGGGTGTACGGGCGATCTACCCACTGGGAAATTGCCTGCACTCCATCGCTATGTGTGTACGGGCAATCTACCCACTGGGAAATAGCCTGCACTACATCGCTATGTGTGTATGGGCGATCTAGCCACTAAGAAATCAACTGCACTACATCGCTGTGTGTGTGCAGGCGATCTAGCCACCGGGAAATCACCTGCACTCCATCGCTGTGTGTGTATGGGCGATCTAGCCACCGGGAAATTACCTGCACTACATCGCTATGTGTGTATGTCCTGTATGTACGTCTCTCAAAACCATGCACTGTATAGCGGAGGCGGGGCTATGATGAAGTTATTCAGTGCGAAATGCGTCATAAGGTTTCCCCTTGTACTTGGTTGTGGGCAGATGAGGACTTGCCCACCTTTCTGGTAGTGTATAAAGACAAGCACATTTTGCTACTGGTAACATATTACACCCTCCCTGCTGCCAAAGGAGAACAGCAGAAATCTCCCTCTATTCTGTACTCTCAAAATGTGGTACTGAAAGCGCAATGTCACTGCTGGGACTTCTGCAAATGGTCACATTATCCTCACTGTCACTGCGAGACGTCATGTCCAGCATCTCCTTACAATGGGACATAAGGAACGTTCCACGCTGATGTGGCCCTGAGGAACATGCCTATGTTCTCATACAGACTGAAGGAACTGCATACAGGATTTACAGATTGTCTGACGGGATGTAATACGTTCTTATAGGGACCAACAAATGGTTGTAGTGCTCCAGGGAGATAAGAAATGATGGACTGCCAGCAATTGCCGCTTGTTCACAAATCCATCACAGTACTTGGAGCCATATACAGCAAAAGCTCGGCAGTATTAGTATAATATACAGCGATACCTCGGCAGTATCAGTATAACATACAGCGATACCTCAGCAGTATCAGTATAACATACAGCGATACCTCGGCAGTATTAGTATAACATACAGAGATACCTCGGCAGTATTAGTATAATATACAGCGATACCTCGGCAGTATTAGTATAACATACAGCGATACCTCAGCAGTATCAGTATAATATACAGCGATACCTCGGCAGTATCAGTATAATATACAGCGATACCTCGGCAGTATCAGTATAATATACAGCGATACCTCGGCAGTATTAGTATAACATACAGCGATACCTCGGCAGTATTAGTATAACATACAGAGATACCTCGGCAGTATCAGTATAACATACAGAGATACCTCGGCAGTATCATTATAATATACAGCGATACCTCGGCAGTATCAGTATAATATACAGCGATACCTCGGCAGTATCAGTATAATATACAGCGATACCTCGGCAGTATCAGTATAATATACAGAGATACCTCGGCAGTATCAGTATAATATACAGAGATACCTCGGCAGTATCAGTATAATATACAGAGATACCTCGGCAGTATCAGTATAATATACAGAGATACCTCGGCAGTATCAGTATAATATACAGAGATACCTCGGCAGTATCAGTATAATATACAGAGATACCTCGGCAGTATCAGTATAATATACAGAGATACCTCGGCAGTATCAGTATAATATACAGAGATACCTCGGCAGTATTAGTAGAATATACAGAGATACCTCGGCAGTATTAGTAGAATATACAGCGATACCTCGGCAGTATTAGTAGAATATACAGCGATACCTCGGCAGTATCAGTATAATATACAGCGATACCTCGGCAGTATTAGTATAACATACAGAGATAACTCGGCAGTATTAGTATAACATACAGAGATACCTCGGCAGTATTAGTATAACATACAGCGATACCTCGGCAGTATTAGTATAATATACAGCGATACCTCAGCAGTATTAGGATAGCAGAGGAGGCTATACCTTGGCAGTTTTAGTATAATTAGTATTAGTATAATATACAGCGATATCTCTAAAGTATTAGTAGAACAGATGCGGCCATACTTCAGTATTATTAGTAGAACAGATGCAGCCATACTTCAGTATTATTAGTAGAACAGATGCGGCCATACTTCAGTATTATTAGTAGAACAGATGCGGCCATACTTCAGTATTATTAGCAGAACAGATGCGGCCATACTTCAGTATTATTAGCAGAACAGACGCGGCCATACTTCAGTATTATTAGCAGAACAGACGCGGCCATACTTCAGTATTATTAGCAGAACAGAAGCGGCCATACTTCAGTATTATTAGCAGAACAGACGCGGCCATACTTCGGTATTATTAGCAGAACAGATGCGGCCATACTTCGGTATTATTAGCAGAACAGATGCGGCCATACTTCGGTATTATTAGCAGAACAGATGCGGCCATACTTCGGTATTATTAGCAGAACAGATGCGGCCATACTTCGGTATTATTAGCATAACAGATGCGGCCATACTTCGGTATTATTAGCAGAACAGATGCGGCCATACTTCGGTATTATTAGCAGAACAGATGCGGCCATACTTCGGTATTATTAGCAGAACAGATGCGGCCATACTTCGGTATTATTAGCAGAACAGATGCGGCCATACTTCGGTATTATTAGCGTAACAGATGCGGCCATACTTCGGTATTATTAGCGTAACAGATGCGGCCATACTTCAGTATTATTAGCGTAACAGATGCGGCCATACTTCAGTATTATTAGTAGAACAGATGCGGCCATACTTCAGTATTATTAGTAGAACAGATGCGGCCATACTTCAATATTATTAGCAGAACAGATGCGGCCATACTTCAGTATTATTAGTAGAACAGATGGGGCCATACTTCAGTAATATTAGTAGAACAGATGCGGCCATACTTCAGTATTATTAGTGTAACAGATGCGGCCATACTTCAGTATTATTAGTAGAACAGATGCGGCCATACTTCAGTATTATTAGTAGAACAGATGCGGCCATACTTCAGTATTATTAGTAGAACAGATGCGGCCATACTTCAGTATTATTAGCAGAACAGATGCGGCCATACTTCAGTATTATTAGTAGAACAGATGCGGCCATACATCAGTATTATTAGCAGAACAGATGCGGCCATACTTCAGTATTATTAGCGTAACAGATGCGGCCATACATCAGTATTATTAGCAGAACAGATGCGGCCATACTTCAGTATTATTAGCAGAACAGATGCGGCCATACTTCAGTATTATTAGTAGAACAGATGCGGCCATACTTCAGTATTATTAGCAGAACAGATGCGGCCATACTTCAGTATTATTAGTGTAACAGATGCGGCCATACTTCAGTAATATTAGTAGAACAGATGCGGCCATACTTCAGTATTATTAGTAGAACAGATGCGGCCATACTTCAGTATTATTAGTAGAACAGATGCGGCCATACTTCAGTATTATTAGTGTAACAGATGCGGCCATACTTCAGTATTATTAGCAGAACAGATGCGGCCATACTTCGGTATTATTAGCATAACAGATGCGGCCATACTTCGGTATTATTAGCATAACAGATGCGGCCATACTTCGGTATTATTAGCGTAACAGATGCGGCCATACTTCAGTATTATTAGCGTAACAGATGCGGCCATACTTCAGTATTATTAGTAGAACAGATGCGGCCATACTTCAGTATTATTAGTAGAACAGATGCGGCCATACTTCAATATTATTAGCAGAACAGATGCGGCCATACTTCAGTATTATTAGTAGAACAGATGGGGCCATACTTCAGTAATATTAGTAGAACAGATGCGGCCATACTACAGTATTATTAGCAGAACAGATGGGGCCATACTTCGGTATTATTAGCATAACAGATGCGGCCATACTTCAGTATTATTAGTAGAACAGATGGGGCCATACTTCAGTATTATTAGTGTAACAGATGCGGCCATACTTCAGTATTATTAGTAGAACAGATGCGGCCATACTTCAGTATTATTAGTAGAACAGATGCGGCCATACTTCAGTATTATTAGTAGAACAGATGCGGCCATACTTCAGTATTATTAGTAGAACAGATGCGGCCATACTTCAGTATTATTAGCAGAACAGATGCGGCCATACTTCAGTATTATTAGTAGAACAGATGCGGCCATACATCAGTATTATTAGCAGAACAGATGCGGCCATACTTCAGTATTATTAGTGTAACAGATGCGGCCATACATCAGTATTATTAGCAGAACAGATGCGGCCATACTTCAGTATTATTAGCAGAACAGATGCGGCCATACTTCAGTATTATTAGCAGAACAGATGCGGCCATACTTCAGTATTATTAGCAGAACAGATGCGGCCATACTTCAGTATTATTAGTGTAACAGATGCGGCCATACTTCAGTATTATTAGTGTAACAGATGCGGCCATACTTCAGTAATATTAGTAGAACAGATGCGGCCATACTTCAGTATTATTAGTAGAACAGATGCGGCCATACTTCAGTATTATTAGTAGAACAGATGCGGCCATACTTCAGTATTATTAGTGTAACAGATGCGGCCATACTTCCGTATTATTAGTAGAACAGATGCGGCCATACTTCAGTATTATTAGTGTAACAGATGCGGCCATACTTCAGTATTATTAGTAGAACAGATGCGGCCATACTTCAGTATTATTAGTAGAACAGATGCGGCCATACTTCAGTATTATTAGTAGAACAGATGCGGCCATACTTCAGTATTATTAGTGTAACAGATGCGGCCATACTTCCGTATTATTAGTAGAACAGATGCGGCCATACTTCAGTATTATTAGTGTAACAGATGCGGCCATACTTCAGTATTATTAGTAGAACAGATGCGGCCATACCTTAGCAGTTTTAGAATAACAGATCGTTGCCAATAATGTGGGCATTACATAGTAGGAGAACGGAAGACTATGATGCGTTCATATGTTCACACCCCGCCCCCTATTGTGCCGATTCACCATGGGTCACTAATGTGAGAACAGCGAGGAGAAAGCCGCCGCCCAGACAGAAACAGAAGACGCCCGTGTGCTAAAGCGCAAGCGAATCACAAATGTATCACTAACCGCCATCCACTCGCAGATCCGTGCGCAATTCCCGGAACATCGAAGAGACTTTGCCATGTGTGCGATTGTGAGCAGGTCTGAGGCTGTCACCAATCTGCCACTGACACCGGCCAGGTCTGAGGCCTGAGGCCTTTCCTCTGAACCAATAAAACCTGGATCTCCTTTGAACAAGTTTTGACATTTATGGGGCCTACACACGTAGTGATTTAGGGGCATTTTCTAAGCAATCTCATTAGATGGCTTTGACAATGCCCCTACATTGCTTAGTGTGTAGGAACATTGCGTTAGCAATGCGCCAGATAAATCTAGTTAATCGTGGAGAGAACACCGGCCCTGACAGATCGCTCAGAACTCTCGTCACTACGTGTACGGGATACGGTCATTGGGTCACCACCAAGTAGGTCGACAAGCATGATGTCCACACCACTAGGTCGACATGATTTTAGGTCATGGGTTAAGTCGACAGGGTCATTCGGTCGACATGGTTCATTTTTTACTTTTGACATGTACCGACAGGCGGTATTTCATGCCCTACCATCCACCAGGGTGTGGTGGGAGAATAAAATAGTGTGCAGAGCATAGTGAGGCACCGTGCCCGAAGCATGGCGAGTGCAGCGAGGGGACGTGGCGGTACGTTTCGGTGTCCATGTCGACACAACAGGCGGTATTTCATGCCCTACCATCCACTAGGACATAAGGGTAAAATAAATTAAAAAAATGAAAAAAAAAAAAGTCAACATTTTCACTGTCGACCTTACCCATGTCGACCTAATGACCTTGTCAACCTTACCCGTCTACCTAATGACCCTCTCGACTTAACCCATGTCGACCGTCCTGCATGTCGACCTAGACACATGTTGACCTAAATGCATGTCGACCTAATGACTGTCTAACAACTTGCTTGTGACCAAATGACCCACACCCACGTGTGTAGACCCATACGACTGGTGAGTGCTGTTTACTTCCCCCTTGGGGATTCCTTACTATAGATAGAGAGCACATACAATTCCTATATATACACAACATACTTTACCCTTATCCTGTGATTTCTTATCATTGAAATTATAAGAAATGTATTTATATAGCGCTCCTTCTCCAATAGGACTCAAGACACTTAACAGAAAGAGTAAATGTAATACAGTACACAAACAATGAAGTACATAAAAGCTTTTGATAAACGATACTTAAGGGAATTACGGTAATGCTTGAGTAAACAGGAAAGTCTTCAGAATTAGATTTGGATTCTTGTGCAGCAGCCAAGTAGGTAAAGGGCCCTACATACGCAGAGATGTGTGCCAGAGATACATAACGGGAGATTCAGCACAAGAGATTTCACTCTTGTGGCTCATTTCAGACAATGAGCCACATACAGAGAGATTTGTGTCAGAGATTCAAATTGGGAGATTCAGCACGGGAGATCTCAAATCTGTCACGACTGTGACATTGTGCAGCTGGCTACTCTGGATGTGCCTGCCCAGACTGCGCTATATATATATATATATATATATATATATATATATATATATATATATACATATATATATATATATATGCAAAAATGAATGAGCGGCGCCACCTGTGCCTCCTTCGCTATGCCAATTTATTAAAGGCAATGTCCCCCTTTTTACTATTTTCTTAAAGGGGTGTCTGCCAATCCTCAAAGTTCAAGCAATGGTAAGTTACTTATAAGAAAAAATTGTTTTCAATGGATGGGGATACGGCGACTATTGCTCTTTTAAACACGTAATAAAGTATCACCTGTTCCAATTGGGACAGGGTAGAACCTGATACCACTGAAATAAATTATTGGCTACAATTACCAATTCATGAATAAAACTACTATGAGTAAAAAGTTTAAAAATTTATTACAAAAGAGGTAGGGATATTTGACACAATAAAAATAGAGGGACAATCAGTACAATAGATATATAAATGTAAAAAATATATAAAAAATGCTATACAAAAAAATGGGTGTACTTCCTAACTTAGAATCAATATTGCTCCTAAGGGCTAGAGCTAAAATATGGATACAATTTAATACTAAAAAAATCTAAAAAAGTCTAAAAAACAATTCAGAACGTAGGTAGTAAATAAAGTGCTTATCTTTTTAGATGAGGCAGGAGGGCTAGAGTGTCCCAACGCGTTTCGTCCTTCTGACTTGATAAAGTCAGAAGGACGAAACGCGTTGGGACACTCTAGCCCTCCTGCCTCATCTAAAAAGATAAGCACTTTATTTACTACCTACGTTCTGAATTGTTTTTTAGACTTTTTTAGATTTTTTTAGTATTAAATTGTATCCATATTTTAGCTCTAGCCCTTAGGAGCAATATTGATTCTAAGTTAGGAAGTACACCCATTTTTTTGTATAGCATTTTTTATATATTTTTTACATTTATATATCTATTGTACTGATTGTCCCTCTATTTTTATTGTGTCAAATATCCCTACCTCTTTTGTAATAAATTTTTAAACTTTTTACTCATAGTAGTTTTATTCATGAATTGGTAATTGTAGCCAATAATTTATTTCAGTGGTATCAGGTTCTACCCTGTCCCAATTGGAACAGGTGATACTTTATTACGTGTTTAAAAGAGCAATAGTCGCCGTATCCCCATCCATTGAAAACAATATATATATATATATATATATATATACACACACACATACACAGTATATATATATATATATATATATATATATATATATATATATATATATATATATGCATGTATCAAATAGTAAAACCAGCGCTGAGTGTAGGAATTGGAAAATCCAGTGAATGTTCCTTTAGCTGAGTAGAAGGAATATATTAGCCAAGACCAAAGTCCTTATGTGTGCGGACTGCAGCAACCTTCAGAAACAAATCCTCAAGGATCCAATGAGGTAGAAATCTGGGCAAAAACAAAGAAGAAGGTGCGCTTCATGGTGCATTAAAAGGGTTTTTAATGAATAACAAATGTTGGACAAAGGGGAGCAGGGCATTTGCTCGTACCAGAATTAAAACAGGGTGGACTGGATACCACGTGACATGACATATATCAACCAGGCTAGGCAGCTGGGCAATCCTGGTCCCAAAGAACCGAGTACCTCAAAAGCGCCCCCCGCTGGGTTGCGGGCAGACGCCTGAAGGAGAGCGGGATCGGGCGGAGAGTCCACAGGAGCAGCAAGCCAGTGAATGCGGATAGCCAGGCCCTGACTAGTTTCGTCACTGGGACTTCATCAGAGGGCGTGGCTTCCGCACATACTCACATCCCTTAAAAAGGCCTGGGATGTCAATCATCTGCCACAGCTCACGGGGCGTCGGCCCACATAAAGCTTAACGCTTAATAAAATTGCAGGCAGATGACTTCGGACAAGAAAATTATTATATCTGTCCAAAGATATTGCACAATGAAAAAATGAAGTACTTTAAGAAAGCCGCGAAAATATATGTCACGTCTTACAATTTATATGCCACAAACATACAAAATCTGTTTCTTAAAGGGACAGTACTCCCCAAAAAAAACATGAAAAATTTCATAAAATTTTTGTCTTCTTGACATTAAAAAATGAAGTACTTTAAAAAGCTGTGAGATTATAAGTCACGTCTTATAATTTATATGCAACAAACATACAAAATCTATTTCTTAAAGGGACAGTACTCCCTAAAAAAACATGAAAAATTTCATAAAATTTTAGTCTTCTTGACATTAAAAAAGTAAGTACTTTAAGAAAGCTGTGAGATTATATGTCACATCTTATAAGTCATATGCAACAAACATACAAAATCTGCTTCTTAAAGGGACAGTACTCCCCAAAAAAACATGAAAAATTTCATAAAATGTAGATGTTTTAAAAAAACGCGAGAATATATGTCACGTCTTAGACTCTAAATGCAACAAACTTACAAGATATATTTCTTAAAGGGACTGTACTCCCTAAGAATAAAAAAACATGAAAAATGTCAAAAATATATTTAAAAAAAAAAAACACATTAAAAAATGCTAAAACAAGAAAATATATAGTAGACAGTTAAGCTCAATTGATGAAAGGTGTAATCTCGTATCCTTCATTGAGTCCTAACGGACACAATGTTTTTAGTTTAAGGATCCAAAACGTTTCCCTTTTCAACAATGCCTTCTCCCGATCACCTCCCCGCTTCCCTTGCTGGACTATTTCAATCCCCTTAAAGTTTAAGCTGGAAGGGTTGCAGTTATGATTTTTACTAAAATGACGGGACACACTGTGATTGGTTATACCATGCTTAATGTTTCTTATATTTTCAAAGATACGGATTTTTAAACATCTCTTAGTTTTCCCGACATATTTAAGGCCGCAGCCACAAGTTAACAAATAGATTACAAACATGGAGTTACAATTTATGAACTCTCTAATTTTAAAATCTGAATCCGCAATAGCGGGACCCTTATGTGCATAAGGGCAAGCTTTACAGCTATTACATGGATAAAAACCTTTGATAGACAAGAATGTTTCAGATACTGGGTTCTCCTTTACCACTTCTAGTTGACTTCTTGCTACCATAGTTTTTACTGTTCTAGATCTCTTATAAACAATTCGAGGAGCTGGCTGAATGTGTCCGGATAAAACCGGGTCTAATTTTAGTACATGCCAGTGCTTTCTAAAGATGGAATTTATCTCCTTTTCTTTGTTATTATATTCAGTAATGAACAGTACTTCGTTATCAAAGGTAGTTTTTGTTGAATCTACTGTCTTTACATTTAGAAGGCTGTTCCTATCACGGTTTTTTGCTTTGTCAAGAGCCCCTTGAACAATCCCTGAAGGGTACCCCTTATCTTTAAATCTTTTAATGTACACAGATGATTGCTCATTGAACTTCTCTATACTAGAACAATTCCTTCTGAGTCTCAAAAATTGTGAAAAGGGGATATTATCCTTCCATGGGCCGTAATGACAGCTGGTATAATCAAGGTAGCTATTAGAGTCTACTGTCTTGAAAAATGTACAAGTTTCAATAACATTACTTTCAGGAAAATTTTCGGTACTTAGTACAATGTCAAGGAACTCAATACGAGATTTATGAAAATTTGATGTAAATCTCAAATTGAACTCATTAGAATTTAATCCCTTTAAAAATTCATTAAAAGAGCATTCATCTCCTCTCCATATAATAATGATATCATCAATGTAGCGCTTAAAAAGCGCTACATTGTCAGTACACTGCACAGCGATGGAAGACGATTCCCATTGGCCCATGTAGATATTAGCCAGACTAGGGGCACAAATCGTCCCCATCGCTGTCCCGCATGTCTGAAGGTACCAGTCACCCAGAAATTCAAAATAGTTTCGTTTCAATACGAACTGTAAACAATCACAGATAAAATTTATCCTTTCAGGGGTCATTGCTGCATCTTTCTCTAAGCAGCACCTCACCGCCTGAATCCCTTTTTCATGAGGGATACACGTATACAAAGTTTGAATGTCGACCGTGGCAAAACAAAGATCTTTCTCCCAATTAAAATGAATTTTTAAAGGGATTAAATTCTAATGAGTTCAATTTGAGATTTACATCAAATTTTCATAAATCTCGTATTGAGTTCCTTGACATTGTACTAAGTACCGAAAATTTTCCTGAAAGTAATGTTATTGAAACTTGTACATTTTTCAAGACAGTAGACTCTAATAGCTACCTTGATTATACCAGCTGTCATTACGGCCCATGGAAGGATAATATCCCCTTTTCACAATTTTTGAGACTCAGAAGGAATTGTTCTAGTATAGAGAAGTTCAATGAGCAATCATCTGTGTACATTAAAAGATTTAAAGATAAGGGGTACCCTTCAGGGATTGTTCAAGGGGCTCTTGACAAAGCAAAAAACCGTGATAGGAACAGCCTTCTAAATGTAAAGACAGTAGATTCAACAAAAACTACCTTTGATAACGAAGTACTGTTCATTACTGAATATAATAACAAAGAAAAGGAGATAAATTCCATCTTTAGAAAGCACTGGCATGTACTAAAATTAGACCCGGTTTTATCCGGACACATTCAGCCAGCTCCTCGAATTGTTTATAAGAGATCTAGAACAGTAAAAACTATGGTAGCAAGAAGTCAACTAGAAGTGGTAAAGGAGAACCCAGTATCTGAAACATTCTTGTCTATCAAAGGTTTTTATCCATGTAATAGCTGTAAAGCTTGCCCTTATGCACATAAGGGTCCCGCTATTGCGGATTCAGATTTTAAAATTAGAGAGTTCATAAATTGTAACTCCATGTTTGTAATCTATTTGTTAACTTGTGGCTGCGGCCTTAAATATGTCGGGAAAACTAAGAGATGTTTAAAAATCCGTATCTTTGAACATATAAGAAACATTAAGCATGGTATAACCAATCACAGTGTGTCCCGTCATTTTAGTAAAAATCATAACTGCAACCCTTCCAGCTTAAACTTTAAGGGGATTGAAATAGTCCAGCAAGGGAAGCGGGGAGGTGATCGGGAGAAGGCATTGTTGAAAAGGGAAACGTTTTGGATCCTTAAACTAAAAACATTGTGTCCGTTAGGACTCAATGAAGGATACGAGATTACACCTTTCATCAATTGAGCTTAACTGTCTACTATATATTTTCTTGTTTTAGCATTTTTTAATGTTTATATTTTTGACATTTTTTTAATGTTTATATTTTTGACATTTTTCATGTTTTTTTATTCTTAGGGAGTACAGTCCCTTTAAGAAATATATCTTGTAAGTTTGTTGCATTTAGAGTCTAAGACGTGACATATATTCTCGCGTTTTTTTAAAACATCTACATTTTATGAAATTTTTCATGTTTTTTTGGGGAGTACTGTCCCTTTAAGAAGCAGATTTTGTATGTTTGTTGCATATGACTTATAAGATGTGACATATAATCTCACAGCTTTCTTAAAGTACTTACTTTTTTAATGTCAAGAAGACTAAAATTTTATGAAATTTTTCATGTTTTTTTAGGGAGTACTGTCCCTTTAAGAAATAGATTTTGTATGTTTGTTGCATATAAATTATAAGACGTGACTTATAATCTCACAGCTTTTTAAAGTACTTCATTTTTTAATGTCAAGAAGACAAAAATTTTATGAAATTTTTCATGTTTTTTTTGGGGAGTACTGTCCCTTTAAGAAACAGATTTTGTATGTTTGTGGCATATAAATTGTAAGACGTGACATATATTTTCGCGGCTTTCTTAAAGTACTTCATTTTTTCATTGTGCAATATCTTTGGACAGATATAATAATTTTCTTGTCCGAAGTCATCTGCCTGCAATTTTATTAAGCATTAAGCTTTATGTGGGCCGACGCCCCGTGAGCTGTGGCAGATGATTGACATCCCAGGCCTTTTTAAGGGATGTGAGTATGTGCGGAAGCCACGCCCTCTGATGAAGTCCCAGTGACGAAACTAGTCAGGGCCTGGCTATCCGCATTCACTGGCTTGCTGCTCCTGTGGACTCTCCGCCCGATCCCGCTCTCCTTCAGGCGTCTGCCCGCAACCCAGCGGGGGGCGCTTTTGAGGTACTCGGTTCTTTGGGACCAGGATTGCCCAGCTGCCTAGCCTGGTTGATATATGTCATGTAACGTGGTATCCAGTCCACCCTGTTTTAATTCTGGTACGAGCAAATGCCCTGCTCCCCTTTGTCCAACATTTGTTATTCATTAAAAACCCTTTTAATGCACCATGAAGCGCACCTTCTTCTTTGTTTTTGCCTATATATATATATATATATACACAGTTTCATAGTTTTAATCATAGTCCCCCATAAAAAGTTTTAATCGTTGGTGGTATAGTGTGGCATCCCCCTCTCCCCTCAACCGTTGGTGGCACAGTGTAAAAAAAAAAAAGAATATACTTACCAACTCCGGTGTCTTCCAGCGTCGCGTCCTCTCACTGCAGCTTCCATCTGACTGCAGAGGGCGGGCGCGGCACCCGGCAGGTCCAGGAAGCGTCTTTTCAGCTGGGCTCCGGCGGCGAGGCTTCCAGGCGGCGGCGGGGCTTCGAGGCGGCGGCGGGGCTTCCAGGCGGCGGCGGGGCTTCAAGGTCGGTGGCAGCGGGGCTTCATCTGGGCAGCGTGCTCCGGCATGACAGTCGCTCAGATGGCCCTGCTCATCCCCGCGCCACACATGCGGGAGATGAGCAGGAGCATCTCAGCGACTGTTATGAATTGACTGACCGGGCCATTCTGAATCTTGTGCAGATTCAGAACGGCGGGGGCGCGCATGTAAATCGCTGTGTGGGCTATATACACAGCGATTTACATGCATTTTCTGAGCGATTTAGTAAAATCGCTCAGAAAGTGCCTGAAAATTGTGCTGTGTGTGGGGGCCTTAACAGTTAAACAGTGACAGTACAGACATACATAACAGATACAGGCATACGCTAATCCTGGGGATTATAGATGCAGGGAACATATATATGCGTTGAGCAGCACAACGCCTAGGCAGCCATAAGCGGTGTCACTGGTTGCCGTGACAGCCAGGCAGGTAACTATATAAGCAGAGACGGCACAGTTATCACACAGGGAACATATATTAGCTGAGCTGCACAGCGCATAGGCAGCCGTCCAGGGCGCCACTTGGTAGTTGCAGCAGCCAGGTAGGTAACAGGCAGGGCAGCCGAGAGGTATGAAAGGTCCGGTAAAATTTTGGGGTGTGGCCTATTTGTGGGAAGCGTGGACACCTAACGCGATTAGACCACGCCCCAAAAATGTTTAAGGGGGTAAAAAAAAAAACGGTCTAGGGGGTATTGTTGGTATTCTCCCCCCCCCACCACCACCACCAGCAGCAGCAGCAGCACATACCTACAGTATGTGCTGTGCTGAAAGCAGGCTCAGCATAAGTTCTCACACTGTCAGTGACTCGCTCATGTTGAGCCTGCTGTCAGCACAGCACATGCTGTAGGTGTGTGCTGCTGCTGGGGAAGGGGGGGGGGGGGGGGGGGGGGGAATACCAACAATACCCCCTAGACCGTTTTTTTCACCCCCTTAAACATTTTAGGGGCGTGGTCTAATTGCGTTAGATGTCCCAAGTCAGCTCTCCCAGCACCTCTTATTCTTGGTATCAGAATGGGAGGAGTACTAAGCACAGGTCATAGCCAGCTCTCCTAGCCAGGGCTGGATTAAGCCTTCGGGGGGGCCCGGTCACTTTAGACAGGGGGGCCCTCTCCCTCGTCATTACTGGCTGCAAACTGCATTGGAGAATATTACACTGTCAGAATACAGAGTGACGGCAGTATAAACTTACAGTCCATAGAGACGCTAACATAGCAGATAAAGCAAGTGACAATATTATAGCAGCAGCTCAAAAGTATGCAAGTTTGACACACGCACCTGTGCTGTTGGACCTTGTGAAGTGTTTTCTTCACATTCTGTCCTTCCTAGCATTTGCACACATAGCTCTTATGTTTTGTTTGTGCTTCTCCTGCTGCTACCGTAGCTATGTTCATCTTTCTGCCTATATCTATCCGGTTTTGATCAGCATTATCCTCTGTTGCAGTGGATAGGCTTCCTGTTCCATTTGCCTGCAGAGACAATACCTCTAGGTTGGGGGAGCAGATTTCTTCAGTAAACCAAATAAAAATGAAGAAATCTGCTCCCCCAACCTAGAGGAATTGAACATAGCTAGCACCAGGAAAAACACAAACAAAACTTTAATAGCTTTATGTGCAAATGATCGGAGCTTAGGCAATAAAATTCCAGAACTAATTGCAATAATGACAAGGGATGAACTGGATATTGTGGTTATTACAGAGTCATGGTGCAATGAAAATCACGACTGGGACATAGCTATACCAGGATATACTTTATTTAGGAAGGACAGAATGGGAAGAATGGGAGGAGTTTGTGAAATACATTGTATTGAAGTATTGTATTGAAGAAAAAAATGAGGCCCTTTGGGTGACCATAGAAACAGGGAAGAAGGCGATTCTTCGTATAGGGGTGATCTACAGACCACCAGGTCAGGAAGAGGAACTTGACAAGAGCCTATTGCAGGACATCAATAAAATGGCATTAAAAGGAGAGGTGATAATCATGGGAGACTTTAATCTAACTGATGTGAACTGGGAGCTGCCTGTTGCAACTTCCACCAGAAGTAGGGACATGCTGAATTCCTTGCAAGGAGCATCCCTCCAGCAGTTGGTGAGGGAGCCCACTCGTAAGAACGCAATATTAGACTTAATACATACAAATGGAGACAGAATATCTGATGTAAATGTGGGTGAAAACCTGGGATCCAGTGACCATCAAGCAGTATGGTTCAGAATAAAGACAGAGACCGACTCATCGCACACAAAAACACAAGGGGTGAGATTTAATAGGATGAGAGATTCAGAAAGTGAGAGATTTGGTGAGAAATCTCCAGTTTTTTTAAAGCGGCAATCATTTACACTGCAAAATCAAAGTGGTGTAGCCATGTAAATGATTGCCGCTTTAAAAAAAAAAACCTGGAGATTTCTTACCAAATCTCTCACTTTCTGAATCTCTCATTCTATTAAATCTCACTCAAGGTATTAGATTTTAGGAAGGCTGATTTTGTGGAGATGGGAAACTCTGTAAGGGATTTTTTGGCAGATTGGAGGAACTTGGAAGGAGAAGTGGGAAATAATACTAAAAGCAACAGAACCCAAAAGAGTTAGGAAAAACACAAGGAAAACGAAGCCAGTGTGGTTTGCGAAAGAAGTAGCAAGTATTGTGAAAGCAAAATAGTTGGCCTTTAAGAAATATAAGCAGACGCAGAACAATGAGGACAAAGAGGTGTATGTTGTTAGACAGAAGGAGGCTAATGTAGGGTACTCACCACGACGACCCGCTCACGATGTGCACCGTGAGCGGGTCCGATCCAATGGCGACCTGCACCCGGCAGTATGGTCGTTATCAGGGGCGTAGGGAGGGCGGAGCCGGCGGAGCACGTGCTCCAGGCGCAGAGACATCAAATGGCGCCGGAGCCTTACAGCCCGCCCCGCTCCCCCCCGGCACAGTCACACACACTTTTTCTTTTTATAAAGGCAGCAGGTGCGCCGCGCTGCACGGGTCAGCGGGGGGTGATCAGCTATTTAGCAGGAGCACGGGCGGGGGGTGGCGGGAGCGCGGGCAGGTGGGGGCGGCCGGGGATAAATTAATTAATTTACTTTAGTTGGAGAGCAGGTCTGCATCGCAGCAGAAGCCTGTCACTGAATGCACACAGTGACAGAGGCGTCCACCGCTGCGGAGCGTCTGTGTGTTTGCAGACCAGCTGCCTGGGACCGGATGCTGCAGCCTGCACGTGAGAGAGGGGAAGGTGCTGTGGAGCCGGCTCACTGACTGCAGTACAAACAGACTGAACAGTAAAAACTCTGCCCTATGACTATTGTAAGTAAATTTGTCTGCCCTGCATGGCTTTATAATATATATATATATATATATATATATATATATATATATATATATATATATATACACACATCAATCAGTCATAGTAGTTATATATAATATATAAATATATATATTATATAATTACTATGACTGATTGATGTGTGTATGTATATATATATATATATATATATATATATATATATATATATATATATATATATATATATATATACATACATACATACATACATACATACACACACACACACACACACACACACACACACACCAATCAGTCATAGTAGTTATATAATATATATATATATATATATATATATATATATATATATATATATATATATATATATATATTTCCACAGTATGTTGGCACACAGCATAAATTTCCACCATCTGTCCTGGTGCACTCCAAATTAAAGATAAATACCCAGTCCATGTGTGGAGGCACTCAGAAAAAAATATACTCAGGCAATAAAGATGCAAACAGCAGTATTGAGCACCATTACGGTGTGTTATATAGGACGGGATGTTCTAACATCTGCAGTTCTCTAACGCCCCCCTTCGCCGGGTACCGCATTCTTAATAACCGCATATGCTCTAACATATGCGATTATTAACGCAAAGTTCAGCACTTGCGATAAGAGGCGCTGGATTTCCGTGTCTGAGACTCGGGAGTCCATCTGCGCATGTGCAGAGCGCCGGCCGCAGGGCATGCTGGGAGGGATCCATGATGGATCCCTTACACAGCACTAGGGTAAGAAGCCCATAGGCTTCTGCAGGGAATCGCCAGCTTTTTCTGCCGATTCCCTCCGCAGGGCTGACACTGCGAAGGGGGGGACAGAACATACAGAAATGCTGTGAAAACCCGATAACGGGGGTTTTACCGCATTTCTGGTTTAGAGCATCCCACCCATAGTATGTAATGGGCCAGTGGCGTAACAATAGCACTGCAGCCCCCGCGGTCGCGGGGAGGCGCAGTGTAAGTGCAGGCGCCGGGGGGCTGCGGTGCTATTGTAATATCGGTGCGGTGTGGGTGGGAACTGGGATACCTGTCACTGTGTCAGCGCTGCAGTGGTCCCGGCTCCCGTCCTGGCTTCATTATGATGTGAAATCATAAAATGTCCACCCCCATATAGCAGACAGTTCTCTGAAACTGTCTGCTGTATGGGGGCGGACATTTTGTGATGGTCCGTTCTTCATATCATCAGAATGAAGCCAGGACGGGAGCCGGGACCACTGCAGCGCCGATGACAGCCGGACTCCCACCCGCATCGCTGACAGCCGGACTCCCACCCGCATCGCTGACAGCCGGACTCCTGAATATGTAAGTATACATATACTGTAGTATGTATTTATATGTGGCAGGTGGCATGGGGGGGGGGGCACCAGAAACCTCTGGCGGTGGGGCGCAATTTTTGAAGTTACGCCACTAATGGGCATCATGTGTGGCCTTATGTGTAAATGGCATTACAGCATGTGGCTTTATGTGTAATGGTTATTACAAGTTCGCAAAAAATGTGCTATGGCCATTATGGTGTGTGGTATAATGTTAGGCCGCGCCCCCTTTTCACTGTGCAAGGGCCCCACCTACTACAAATCGGGGGGTGGGGGGGGGCGTGAAGCATGCCCTTGCTCCAGGCACCGTGGCACCTAGTTACACCACTGGTCGTTATTCAGATCCTACCTGCAGCAGGTAGGATCTGAATAACGACCGACCGACCGACCGACCCGCGGGACCGTGCATTGGATCGGTCCACACCAGGACAGAAAAGGTCCCAATCACCACACAATCTACATCCAATTGGTCGGAATTGGATCTAGATTGAGGGGATCGGGCCCTAGTCGTCCTGGTGTGTACCAGGCATAAGAAGATAATCAGATGTGCAAAAGCACAGGCTGAGGAGACAATGGCCCAGTCAGTCAAAAAAAAAAGTGGAGTAATAAGACAGAGAGTGGAAGTCTTCTTGACAGAAATCATATTAATAATTCTTTCTGCTCAGTATTCACTGCTGAAAGAGAGGGGAAGGGGCCACAGTTAAGTTGCAAGTATAGTCAGAATATTGAAGGGGAAACAATTACCTTTACAGAGGATAATATGCTGGTTATAGTATACAGATATGATATACACAGGTTATATGCTGGTTATAGTATACAGATATGATATACACAGGTTATATGCTGGTTATAGTATACAGATATGATATACACAGGTTATATGCTGGTTATAGTATGCAGATATGATATACACAGGTTATATGCTGGTTATAGTATACAGATATGATATACACAGGTTATATGCTGGTTATAGTATGCAGATATGATATACACAGGTTATATGCTGGTAATATTATGCAGACATGATATACACAGGTTATATGCTGGTTATAGTATACAGATATGATATACACAGGTTATATGCTGGGTATAGTATGCAGATATGATATACACAGGTTGTATGCTGGTCATATTATGCAGATATGATATACACAGGTTATTTGCTGGATATAGTATGCAGGTATGATATATATAGGTTATAGGCTGGTTATATTATGCAGATATCATATACACAGGTTATATGCTGGTTATAGTATACAGATATCATATACACAGGTTATATGCTGGGTATAGTATACAGATATCATATACACAGGTTATATGCTGGGTATAGTATGCAGATATGATTATACACAGGTAATATGCTGGTTATAGTATACAGATATGATATACACAGGTTATACGCTGGTTACAGTATACAGATATGATATACACAGGTTATATGCTGGTTACAGTATACAGATATGATATATACACAGGTTATATGCTGGTTATAGTATACAGATATGATATATATAGGTTATATGCTGGTTATAGTATACAGATATGATATACACAGGTTATATGCTGGTTATATTATGCAGATATGCTATACACAGGTTATATGCTGGTTATAGTATGCAGATATGATTATACACAGTTTATATGCTGGTTATAGTATGCAGATATGATATACACAGGTTATATGCTGTTATCGTATGCAGATATGATATATATATAGGTTATATGCTGGTTATAGTATGCAGATATGATATACACAGGTTATATGCTGGTTATATTATGCAGATATGATATACACAGGTTATATGCTGGTTATAGTATGCAGATATGATACACAGGTTATATGCTGGTTATAGTATGCAGATATGATATATACAGGTTATATGCTGGTTATAGTATACAGATAGGATATACTCAGGTTATATGCTGGTTATAGTATGCAGATATGATATATACTGGTTATATGCTGGTTATAGTATGCAGATATGATATATACAGGTTATATGCTGGTTATAGTATACAGATATGATATATACAGGTTATATGCTGGTTATAGTATATAGATATGATATACACAGGTTATACGCTGGTTACAGTATACAGATATGATATATACAGGTTATATGCTGGATATAGTATACAGATATGATATACACAGGTTATATGCTGGTTATAGTATACAGATATGATATATACAGGTTATATGCTGGATATAGTATACAGATATGATATATACAGGTTATATGCTGGTTATAGTATGCAGATATGATACACACAGGTTATATAATTCAGATATGCTATATATACAGGCTATATGCTGATAATATTATGAGTTGGCTTATGTGAGGTAAGTGTGCACTAAGTGCTGGACCAGATGCAGGGAATGACACTGACCTGAGAAGGAGATTTGTTGGAACGCAGAGTTCGTCCGGCCGCTCTGTCCCATGTGAGCTGGGAGGGGGAGGCTGCAGAGAAGAGAATGAGCCCTGGGAGGAGCTGCCTGCAGAGGACTTCCTTGTATGACATTCCATAGTACAGGCTGTATCCTCACCTGCATCCTGTAAAACAGCTGTACACACACCTGGCTGCCCATTACACTCACCTTTATCAGTCTATACCTGCCTATAATCTGCTGAGCTTGTGCCGGTCTCACCTGGAAGAGCCAGGAGTGAGCTGGTGACCGTCTCACCTGTAAGAGCCGGGAGTGAGCTGGTGCCGGTCTCACCTGGAAGAGCCAGGAGTGAGCTGGCGACTGTCTCACCTGTAAGAGCCAGGAGTGAGCTGGTGCCGATCTCACCTGTAAGAGCCGGGAGCTGCGCTGGTGCCGGTCTTACCTGTAAGAGCCAGGAGTGAGCTGGTGCCGATCTCACCTGTAAGAGCCGGGAGTGAGCTGGCGACTGTCTCACCTGTAAGAGCCAGGAGTGAGCTGGTACCGATCTCACCTGTAAGAGCCGGGAGCTGCGCTGGTGCTGGTCTCACCTGGAAGAGCCAGGAGTGAGCTGGTGACGGTCTCACCTGTAAGAGCCGGGAGTGAGCTGGTGACGGTCTCACCTGTAAGAGCCAGGAGTGAGCTGGTGACCGTCTCACCTGAAAGAGCCAGGAGTGTGCTGGTGACCGTCTCACCTGAAAGAGCCAGGATTGAGCTGGTGCTGATCTCACCTGTAAGAGCCGGGAGCTGCGCTGGTGCTGGTCTCACCTGGAAGAGCCAGGAGTGAGCTGGTGACGGTCTCACCTGTAAGAGCCGGGAGTGAGCTGGTGACCGTCTCACCTGTAAGAGCCGGGAGTGAGCTGGTGACCGTCTCACCTGTAAGAGCCAGGAGTGAGCTGGTGACCGTCTCACCTGTAAGAGCCAGGAGTGAGCTGGTGACCGTCTCACCTGTAAGAGCCAGGAGTGAGCTGGTGACGGTCTCACCTGGAAGAGCCAGGAGTGAGCTGGTGCCGATCTCACCTGTAAGAGCCGGGAGCTGCGCTGGTGCTGGTCTCACCTGGAAGAGCCAGGAGTGAGCTGGTGACGGTCTCACCTGTAAGAGCCGGGAGTGAGCTGGTGACCGTCTCACCTGTAAGAGCCAGGAGTGAGCTGGTGACCATCTTACTTGGAAGAGCCAGGAGTGAGCTGGTGACAGTCTCACCTGTAAGAGCCAGGAGTGAGCTGATGACCATCTTACTTGGAAGAGCCAGGAGTGAGCTGGTGACGGTCTCACCTGTAAGAGCCAGGAGTGAGCTGGTGACGGTCTCACCTGTAAGAGCCAGGAGCTGCGCTGGTGCCCGTCTCACCTGTAAGATCCAGGAGTGAGCTGGTGACCGTCTCACCTGGAAGATCCAGGAGTGAGCTGGTGCCCATCTCACCTGTAAGATCCAGGAGCTGCGCTGGTGACCGTCTCACCTGGAAGATCCAGGAGTGAGCTGGTGACGGTCTCACCTGTAAGAGCCAGGAGTGAACATGTGGTCCGTGTGACTCTGATGTGAGTGCGGTTGTGGGGTCCTACATGTTCAGATTGACAGAGAGAGACTTACAGAGAAATGGGGTCCCGTGAGGTGGGTGACCAGATCAAGTGCATGGATCAATTCCCCAATATCTATGTACTGTATCAGGGCCAGTGAGTTTCCTATGGTGAGTACTGCGCCATCTGCATATATATTTACAATACTATCCCTTTAAATTCGGGACAAATGTGGATTACACAGGTTGTCTAGCTGCTTAAATCCAGGTGAAATGCAGAGCAGAAATCAGCCAGCCACAGAACCTGCGCAATTCATGAGTGTTATGGCTTAAAGTGACAGTATGGAAAGAGCTGGATACACAAAATAAATCTGTAAAATCAGTTGGCAAATACTATAAAATGTGATACCAAGAATGAATAACAAGAATTACAGGCAGCATTGGTGGTGGGCGCCGGGCAGTAGTCTCAAACCCCCCCCAGCTGGCTGCATAAGCCCCCCACAGCTACCAGGGGTAATATCACTGCTGCACAGAGGGTTCCGTATGGAGGTCGAGGGGTATTTCGAGGCTGGTGTGGTGCACGCAATGCCTCCAGTAACTCAGAGACAACAGGATGTAGACAGCGCAAGTTCCCAGTTTCTCTTTAGTTTTGCAATCTGGTAGCTTATTCCTATGGCTGCAATATCGTACTATAGCATTACAATGAGTCACAGTAGTCATGAGAACACATTGTGGGCCATTACTAGTGGATCGCACATACAATGTGATCTGGGCGGGATCTAGTGCATTGTAATATGCGAATAATGCGATCCTTTAGGATGAATTCATCTTCCTGGTGCAGGGACAGAGGCTTCGATGGGTACTTGGGGTCTGCGCATGTGCGGTTAGCGCCGACCACACTGCTCGGCCAACAGTGCTGTCTGCAGACAAGAGGCCACCACCATCTCAGAATGGCGCTAGCCCCGGGACCCGATATTGATAAATCAGGCTGCATCGCATGCGTCTGGCGATGGTGCAGGAGAAAAAAAAACCCTGAAAAATATGTTTTCGTTGAATTACCTGCAAATATTTCATAGTAACTGGGCCCCAGCATCTGTAGCATCTCAGGCAGTTATTTATGTATTGTCCAATCGTCTTCCAGCTGGCGAGGAACTGGTGCACAATCTTAGGGCGGCTTATGGTCGTCTATTAGTGACGGCACCGATGGGGGCTGTACAGTGCTGAATATAACACCACACCACCCACACCTGCACTTGGGCCCCAGGACAAACACCCAGTCCTGAGTGAAGCCAGGGGTATACGGTCATATTGTCTACAGCAACTAGGTTGACAAGCCTTAGGTCGACATGGGTCTAGGTCGACAAGCATTAGGTTGACATGGGCAAGGTCGACAGTCAAAAGGTCAACATGGGGTTTTTCACTGTTTTCTGAGCCCCCATGCAAGAGGGTGCGGCGCACTTCAGACTGTGTCGACATTCGGGTAAGAAAAAAGTGAAAAAACCCTATGTGGACCAAAAACATAGAAACATAAAATTTGACGGCAGATAAGAACCACTTGGCCCTTTTTTTTTTTAACATGTTATCTCAAACCTGATTTGATCCTTATTTTTTTGTAAGGATATCAATATGCCTATCCCAAGCATGTATAAATTGTACTACTGTATTTGCCTCTACCACCTCTGATGGTAGGCTATTCCACTTATCCACTACTCTTTCTGTCAAGTAATTCTTCCTCGCATTTCCCCTGAATCTTCCTCCCTCTAGTGTCAGTGCATGTCCTCGTGTTCTGTTGCTCCTCTTCCTGTGAAGAATGTCTCCCACCTGTACCTTGTTAAAACCCTTGATATATTTGAATATTTCCATCATGTCCCCCCTTTCCCTTCTCTGCTCTAAACTATACATATTAAGATCTTTTAGTCTTTCCTGGTACGTTTTGTGATGTAGGCCATGCACCATTTTAGTTACCCTTCTTTGTACAATCTCTAATATATTTCCCTTCTGGAGATATGGCCTCCAGAACTGAACACAATACTCTCGGTGAGGTCGTACCAATGACCTATACAGTGGCATTATTACTTCTTTCTTTCTACTGCTGATACCTCTCCCTATGCAACCAAGCATCTGACTTGCCTTCTTCATTGCTTTGTTACATTGCCTACCTGCCTTTAAGTCCCATGAAATAGTGACACCTAGACCCCTCTCCCTCAGTAGTTTCCATTATAGTGCCATTTATACTATATTTAGTCTTTGGATTTTTGAGACCCAAATGTATGATTTAGCATTTGTTGGCATTAAACTGTAGTTGCCATGCTCTTGACCATTCCTCTAATCTACCTAGATCATCAATCATTTGTTTTACCCCTCCTGGTGTGTCGACCCTGTTGCATACTGTCATCTGCAAAAAGGCACATTTTACCCTCAATTCCATTTGCAATATCACCAATAAAGATATTAAAAAGCACTAGTCCAAGTACAGATCCCTGGGGTACTCCACTGTCCTGCAACCACACTCTTATCCATTCAACTATCTTAAAATCCAGTCCCAAGCTTTCAAGTTTATTTAACAGTCTGCAATGTGGGACAGTGTCAAAAGCCTTTCTAAAGTCTAGATAAGCTACATCTACAGCCCCACCTTGATCTATTACTTTAGTCACCCAGTCAAAAAAGTCAATAAGATTTGTTTGACATGATCTTCCCCCAGTAAACCCATGCTGTTTGGGATCCTGTAAATTGCTGGTTTTAAGATATTCTACAACTCTTTGTTTTAAGAGTGTTTCCATCAATTTCCCTACTACTGATGTAAGGCACACTGGTCAATAGTTGCTTACCTCTTTACTTTTTTCCACTTTTGTGCAGTGGCACACTGTTTTCCAGTCCTCTGGGATTACTCCAGTAGCTAGTGACTGGTTGAATAATTCTGTTATTGATTTTACCAGCTCCCCTATAAGCTCTTTTAGTATCCTTGGATGTATCCTATCTGACCCCATTGATTTATCCACTTTCAGTTTTGAGAGTTCTGTGAGGACTTTCTCCTCTGTAAATGTACTTGTTTCTCCCTCAGGTTTCTGACTATACTTGCAACTTAACTGTGGCCCCTTCCCCTCTCTTTCAGCAGTGAATTATTAATATTATCTGCTTTTACATTGTCCCCCTCAAGAAGACTTCCACTCTCTGTCTTTAGTCTTATTATTCCACTTTTTGATTTTCTTTCACTTATATACCTAAAAAAAGTTTCAAACCCCCCTTTACCCACTGATTGGGCTATTTTCTCTTCAGCCTGTGCTTTTGCACATCTGATTACCCTCTTAGCCTCCTTCTGTCTAACAAGATACATCTCTTTATCCTCATTCTTCTGCGTCTGCTTACATTTCTTAAAGGCC
Source organism: Crinia signifera (assembly GCF_055691185.1). Taxonomy (NCBI): domain Eukaryota; kingdom Metazoa; phylum Chordata; class Amphibia; order Anura; family Myobatrachidae; genus Crinia; species Crinia signifera. The sequence goes on along the minus strand of NC_139225.1, from coordinate 14,335,481 downwards.
AACTTTTTGCTTTCACAATACTTGCCACTTCTTTTGCAAACCACAATGGCTTCCTGTTCCTTGTGTTTTTCCTAACTCTTTTGACATAAAGTTCTGTTACTTTCAGTATTGCACATTTTAATTTTTCTCACTTCTCCTGCACTCCTTCCAAGTTCTTCCACTCTGCCAAAGAATCCCTTACAGAGTTTCCCATCTCTACAAAATCAGCCTTCCTAAAATGTAACACCTTTGTTTTTGTGTGCGATGAGTCGGTCTCGGTCTTTATTTTGAACCATACTGCTTGATGGTCACTGGATCCCAGGTTTTCACCCACATTTACATCATATATTCTGTCACCATTTGTAAGTATTAAGTCTAATATTGCTTCTTGCAAGGAATTCAGCATGTCCCTACTTCTGGTGGATGTTGCAACAGGCACCTCCCAGTTTACATCAGGTAGATTAAAGTTTCCCATGATTATCACCTCTCCTTTTAATGCCATTTTATTGATGTCCTGCAATAGGCTCTTGTCAAGTTCCTCTTCCTGACCTGGTGGTCTGTAGATCACCCCTATACGAAGAATCACCTTCTTCCCTGTTTCTATGGTCACCCAAAGGGCCTCATTTTTTTCTTCAATACTTTGTATTAAGGTAGTCTTTATGCTTTTTTCCCCACATATATTGCAACCCCTCCTCCGATTCTTCCCATTCTGTCCTTCCTAAATAAAGTATATCCTGGTATAGCTATGTCCCAGTCATGATTTTCATTGCACCAGGTCTCTGTAATAGCCGCAATATCCAGTTCATCCCTTGTCATTATTGCAATTAGTTCTGGTATTTTATTTCCTAAGCTCCTATCATTTGCACACATAGCTCTTAAAGTTGTGTTTGTGCTTCTCCTGGTGCTAGCTACAGTATGTTCATCTTTCTGCCTATATCTATTTGGTTTTGATCGGCATTATCTTCTGTTGCAGTGGATAGGCTTCCTGTTCCATTTGCCTGCAGAGACAATACCTCTAGGTTGGGGGAGCAGATTTATTTATTCGTATTTGGTTCACTGCCCCCCTCTGCTAGTTTAAATAGTTGCTGATAAAGCTTCCAAACTTTTCACTTAGTATTCTCGTTTCCCTTGAAGATGGGTGCAGGCTATCACTTTTATATAAGGCTCTGTCTTGCCAGGTAGCTTGACTTTGACCTAAATATCCAAATCTCTCCTCATTGCACCAATTCCTTAGCCAAACATTGAAGTTTCTGATTCATAGAGTTCTATCTTCCCCTTAGTGTACTCGCAATACTTCTGAAAATGTAAACCCATGTCGACCTTTCCCAGGTCGACCTAGTTGCTGTAGACCAAATAATCCACACCCAAGCCAAGAAGGGCCGGCAGGGTGTTTGTCTTGGGGCCCAAGTGGCACAAAGTTACAGATTTACCATTATTAGGGATTGTATTATATGTGCAAATATTAAGGGAAGAAACGAACACCAAGGGGGAGATGTACTAGCCTTGGAGAGTGATAAAGTAGCAGCCAATCAGCTTTAAACTGCAACATTATAGGCTGTGTTTGAAAGGCGTCAGGAGCAGATTAGTTGGTACTTAGATTCAGGGGCGGACACAATTCTGGCGGTGTTTATTATAAATGCTGTGGCCAATGGTCGTACTACTGAGACACTCCCCAGCTTCGGCGCTAATCAGGTGCTGTACATAGCAAGAGGCACCAGCCCAATGGAGGCTGAACATGACCGCAACCCGCACGCAGACAAAACGGAACCTGGAAACGGCAGTCAGACCACCGGCCTCCATAATCCAGCGGCCACGATCCTGGCAGTTCCCGAGTAAGTATTCTCTCTAGCGAACAAGTCTGAATGAGGCCCCAGCTCCTTTGTCTCTCTGGGTGGGAATCCTATAGATCAGTGATGTTGGGAGAGTTACCTACATCTGAATCGGGTCCTCGTTCTCAGGCATGCTATGGTAACTGACCTATGACGTGAGAGATCAGGCTATGGGCATACATTGTGTCTGTATTGATATTGCTGTATAGCAGGGGTGGCCAACCAGAGACAAAGAGCCAACTTCATTCACACACACACACACACACACACATTTACACACCGCCACACACACACATTTACACACCGCCACTCTCACACATACACACACCGCCACCCACACACGCTTACACACACCCACACACGCTTACACACCGCCACCCACACACGCTTACACACCGCCACCCTCACCCATTTACACACCGCCACCCTCCCACACCCATTTACACACCGCCACCCTCCCACACCCATTTACACACCGCCACCCTCCCACACCCATACATCAATTCCATTTACACACCGCCACCCTCCCACAGCCATGCATCCATTTACACACCACCACCCTCCCACACCCATGCATCCATTTACACACCGCCACCCTCCCACACCCATGCATCCATTTACACACCGCCACCCTCCCACACCCATGCATCCATTTACACACCGCCACCCTCCCACACCCATGCATCCATTTACACACCGCCACCCTCATACACGCATACATACATTTACACACCGCCAATAATATTCTCTGTACAGCGCTGCGGAATATGTGTGCGCTATATAATAACTGGTAATAATATTCTCTGTACAGCGCTGCGGAATATGTGTATATGTGTGCGCTATATAATAACTGGTAATAATATTCTCTGTACAGTGCTGCGGAATATGTGTGCGCTATATAATAACTGGTAATAATATTCTCTGTACAGCGCTGCGGAATATGTGTGCGCTATATAATAACTGGTAATAATATTCTCTGTACAGCGCTGCGGAATATGTGTGCACTATATAATAACTGGTGATAATATTCTCTGTACAGTGCTGTGGAATATGTGTGCACTATATAATAACTGGTAATAATATTCTCTGTACAGCGCTGCGGAATATGTGTGCACTATATAATAACTGGTGATAATATTCTCTGTACAGTGCTGTGGAATATGTGTGCACTATATAATAACTGGTAATAATATTCTCTGTACAGCGCTGCGGAATATGTGTGTGCTATATAATAACTGGTAATAATATTCTCTGTACAGCGCTGCGGAATATGTGTGCGCTATATAATACCTGGTGATAATATCCTCTGTACAGCGCTGCAGACTATGTGCGCTATATAATAACTGGTAATATCCTCTGTACAGCGCTGAATGTGTGTGCACTATATAAATAACTGGTGAAAATATTATCTGTATATACATATATATATGTGTGTGTGTGTGCGCGCTATAGAAATAAATGACCTAGTTGTGTATATAATTGTGTAGATGGTGTGTCTAGGAGAGAACATGCTGCCACTTGTACTCTGGGAATGCACAGTATCAGGGTGAGTGTACCAGAGCCTACCTCTGCTCTACCATTGCCATTACCTAAACAATAAGGACGGAAATGCCTGAAAGCAAATGACGGAATGCCATCCAGAGGACAGGTTCGGGCAATGCTAGAGCATCATCATCAGACTGTATTAGCAAGTGATACTGACATTATATCACTGCCGGGATCCCGCCCTGTCACAGTGTACGCACGTATCGCTGCCGGGGTTCCCGCCCTGTCACAGTGTACGCACGTATCGCTGCCGGGATCCCGCACTGCCACAGTGTACGCACGTATCGCTGCCGGGATCCCGCCCTGTCACAGTGTACGCACGTATCACTGCCGGGATCCCGCCCTGTCACAGTGTACGCACGTATCGCTGCCGGGATCCCGCCCTGTCACAGTGTACGCACGTATCGCTGCCGGGATCCCGCACTGCCACAGTGTACGCACGTATCGCTGCCGGGATCCCGCCCTGTCACAGTGTACGCACGTATCACTGCCGGGATCCCGTCCTGACACAGTGTACGCACGTATCACTGCCGGTATCCCGCACTGCCACAGTGTACGCACGTATCGCTGCCGGGATCCCGCACTGCCACAGTGTACGCACGTATCGCTGCCGGGATCCCGCCCTGTCACAGTGTACGCACGTATCACTGCCGGGATCCCGCCCTGTCACAGTGTACGCACGTATCACTGCCGGGATCCCGCCCTGTCACAGTGTACGCACGTATCGCTGCCGGGATCCCGCCCTGTCACAGAGTACGCACGTATCGCTGCCGGGATCCCGCCCTGTCACAGTGTACGCACGTATCACTGCCGGGATCCCACCCTGTCACAGTGTACGCACGTATCGCTGCCGGGATCCCGCACTGTCAGAGTGTACGCACGTATCGCTGCCGGGAACCCGCACTGTCACAGTGTACGCACATATCGCTGCCGGGATCCCGCACCGTCACAGTGTACGCACGTATCACTGGTGGTAGAGGCCGCAGAGATGGACCACCAGTGTCAGTGGTGAGCGAGATGGACCACTGGGGGCAGTGGCGGGGGAGATTGACCACTGGGGCAGTGGCGGGGGAGAAGGGTCACTGGCGGGGCAGATGGACCACCAGGGCAGTAATGGGGGAAATGGACCACTGGGGCAGTAATGGGGGAAATGGACCACTGGGGCAGTAATGGGGGAAATGGACCACCGGGGGCAGTAATGGGGGAAATGGACCACCGGGGGCAGTGGCAGGGGAGAAGGGTCACTGGCAGGACAGATGGACCCCCGGGGGCAGTGGCGGGGGGAGATGGACCACTGGGGACAGTGGCGGGGGAGAAGGGTCACTGTGGTGGGGATGGACCACGGGGGCAGTGGTTGGGGAGAAGGGTCACTGGTGGGGGAGCTGAACCACCGGGGGCACAGGGGCAAGGGAGAAGGGTCTCCGTCCTGGGATCAAGATGCACTAATTAGGCCCCAGGTGTGACTACAGAGGTACATTCTGCTCTTCCACCCTCCCTGCCACAGCCACCTCTCCATGCCACTACTGCCTCCCCCCTCTCCATGCCACTACTGCCCCCCCCCCCCCTCTCCATGCCACAGCTGCCTCTCCCCCTCCTCTCATGCCACAACCGGCTCCCTCCCCCCTCCATGCCACAGCAGCCTCTCCATCCCTTACCATGCCACAGCTGGCTCCCTCCACAGCCACCTCTCCCTCTCTATGCCACAGTAGCCCCCCCACCATGCCACAGCCGCCTCTCCCTCCCACTCCATACCACAGCCACCTCTCCATGCCGTGGCCCTCTGTCTCTCTATGCCAGCACCCGGAACCTTCATTGCTGAGGAGTGACGCATGGTCACATATATTTCGCCATATACGAGACATTTCTGTGTATTTCTCCGACACTCTCCCCCATTGCAGCACAAACCAGTCACTGCCATAGACAGGTGCATCCGCCTCCAGACCAGTTTCCTGGACAATAAGGGAAGGAAAACAGATACCAACGAGGATGTCGTAACACAGTAGTAGTAGTTTTTTCTTTTTAATCAAACAGATTTCATGGTACAAAAAAAAAAAAAAATGAGTAGAAGCACTTTGGGGCGTCACACTTGTAACCCATCTCAGAGGACAACACAACATCAATAGGAATGTGCTTAAGTGACAGCAACATGCCAGAAACCTATAAATACATCAACGTTTTCTGGTGAGCAACAAATCCTAATGTCACCCGGCATACGGAACTTCCCGCACACCGCCGCCAGACAGGACATCTTCCATGATGTGCCTGGTGGTTGTACATAACCAGCAAGGTGGCTGTCACATAGGATTGTAAATAAACGGTGATCATTTTGCCGAAAAGGCCAATGTCGGCAATCCTTGGCCATTATATCCCACAGTGCCCTGCACCAGTTGTGCCTAGGTCATATCTCCAACAATAGGTTCTTGGACAACATGATGGCTGCGGTGACCTTCACACAGAGCAGGCCGGCTGGCGTCAGTCGTCACCTGGCTTGTCATGGGTGTCACCATACCTGTAATGGGCAGGGGACGTGGCACTTGACTAGGATGCCTCACCCCAGACCTTAAGTCCCAAGACTAGAAGATGCTGCCTCGCCCCATTTCACACAGGATATAAATCAGGGGGCAGAGCGGCACTGACGAGGGGGGCGGCATTGGCCTCTGATACCCAGGCCCCACTTAGATGGGATGTAAGCAGCACTGGAGTGTCATCTGATATGCGATAATACACGATCTCCCTGCTCCTGCAGGCCGACGGAATGCGCAGAAGTCACGTGATCATCTCTCAGATCCGCAGCAGGCAGGTTATCTCTGCAAAACATAATACAAAGGCCTGGTGTTAGCGAGTCTCCAGGACACAGTGCGGACCACGGGAGGCTCTAATAGTTATTGTCCCAAATTAGAGAAAGAGAGAAATAATGTGAAATAAAGGATGAAGCAGATCAATTGGCAACAAAGAAATAGATGGATCATAACTGGAGAACATTTAAATATAATAATAAAAAATAAAATATAAGCATGGTCTGACCATGAAATAAAGGACTGATTTTACTTGTAATATATTATATATATATATATATATATATATATATATATATATATATATATATATATATATATATATATATACATATATATACACACACATATATATATATATACATACATACATACACACACACACATATACACAAACCGCCCCCCCCAAGGAAAAGTGCACTCAAAGTAACATGTTCTAAGACGGGAGTTGGTCTTATCTGCAGGAGAGTCATGATAAGACGTGTGTGTGTGTGTGTGTGTGTGTGTGTGTGTGTGTGTGTAGGTTTATATTTAGCTTGGAGGGGGAATATTTTTTAATTACAAAAAAAAAAAAAATGCCAAAGGTTAGCAGATATTACTTTATAGACGGGATAGAACTAATATTGGTTCACGACGTAACTGGAGCAGATGTGCGTCATGTGTTTAAGTGCCAAATTCCCTATCAGGGCTGGACTTTTACCTGTGCAGGTCCTAGCTATTAATAGTGAATAACACCGGGTATACCACGGTAAATATGAGAGTATTCATTGTATACATACAGTATGTTCTCAACAGTTACACTTCAGGATTGGTCTATAGGTGGCATACTGAAACATATACAGCACTCAGCATGTGGGTACTATAGTAATGTACATTGTGTGCGACATTCTGAGAACCAGTATCCATGATGGGTGTGTTTCCCAGTGCATGGATTGGTGGCCTACCTCAAGACCAGCCTGGGAGAAACAGGTTTCAATACAGATGATAACTTTATTTATAAAGTGTGAATCCGCTTGAATTTGTGCCAATATGTCTGCATAGATTTCTGCTCCGCGACGCGAGGAACCATCTCTGCAGACATCGGTCATGTTGGTGCAAAACTTCAGGTCATACTTTTTCTCAGTTATTTCCAGTTTGTTATCGATGTATGAGGCCTCCGGGACTTTCTGTTCTAGAACATCCTCACTAATCTTTTGTGCCTCTGTGTGTGACATACACTCCGCCCTGTAAGCATCAGTTAGCGCACTGTAAAGGCCCCCATACATTAGGCCGACTTGTCTGAAAGACAAGTCGGACCTAATGTCCTCTGAGCTCTTCCGGCAGCTCCCCGGGAGAGCTCACTACGATTTGGCACTTGATGTGCCATTTTTCACATGGGATAAATTGCATGCGATTTATCCCATGTAAATTCCCGGGGAGCTGCAGGGGGTCTGGAGTCCGAGCTGGATGGGGTCCAGGGCGGGCAGGAGTCTCCACAGTGTCCGGCTGGATGGTCACTGCGGAGACCGTGCGGTCAGTGGCGGCAGTGTTTTGAAAACAATTCAAACTATAGGCTGGCCGCTGAGAGGATGCGCTCTTAACCAATCAGCGACCTCGTTGATGATTGGCTGGGAGCGCTCTCTCCCTCAGCCAATCAGCGGCAGGCCTATCGTTTGAATTGTTTTCAAAACACTGCCGCCACTGACCAGCGCAGTGTTTCTGCAGAGCCGCCCCGGACCCTGCACTTGCCGCCCACCCCGCCGCCCCACTACCACAACAGACTAGGTCCCAAGTCGGGTGATCGGACGTGCAGCAGGTCCGACCACCCGACGCAGATCCAATGCGCACGGGACCGCGCGTCGGATCTGAGGGGGCATCAAAACTAGCCAATTTTGGTCCGATTTCGGCCAGATCCGACTGATCTGGCCGAAATCGGACCAAAATCGGCTAGTGTATGGGCAGCTTTAGACTCAGCGGAAGTTTGTTCCATTAAACTACAAATCCCAAGTTAGCACATTTCCCGACTACTGATGTTCACATTTATTCAACGCATGTGTAAAACACGTGGTCTCCATACTGCGCCAGAGGGATTACACTTCCAAACTGCTTTGTCACAGTCCACATCAGTATGTCTCCCACTCACTATGGTTTATTATTTACAAGTACAGCCTCCTTATTTACTAGCCGCAGCTGGTACAGTATAATGGGAGACAGGGAACTGAATACGTCCGGTGTAGAAATAATTCCTGGGCTACGCACAGACTGCATACACTGGGAAAATCCTTAGATGGTGAGTAAATTGCCAATGGAGGACAGAGCTGCGTTATTTTCCTACTTGCTTACTACCATCTGCAAATGAATGACTATTAACTGTACCTAATGTCTCCCACTGTACAAAGCATTGGTCAGACCACATGTAGAATACGGAGGACAATTTTGGGTTCCTCACTACAAAAAGGCCATTTATAGAGCTGAAAAAGTTCAGAGAAGGGCGACCATGCTAATAAAAGGGTTGGAGAAAGGACAGATCAGCCGAATTAGGAATGTTTTTCCGATGGAGAAGAGATGCTTACAGGGAGACCTACATAACATTTACAACTATATCAGGAGACAATATAACAAACTGCCAGACACCATATTTACGCTGAGGTCGGAGACTAGGAAACGTGGGCGTGCGCTCAGGCTGGAGGAGAGAAGATTTCGTATCCTCTGAAGGAAAGGCTCTTTTACGGTCAGGGCAGTATACGTATGGAACTCTCTTCCAGAAGAAGTGGTGTCGGCAGACACAACAAATACATTTAGATTAACCCCTTCCCGACATTTGACGTACATTTACGTCATGGTCGGGAAGCACTTCCCGACACATGGCGTAAATGTACGTCATGGATTTAAACTGTCACCGCGTCTATAGACGCGGTGACAGTTTCAACATGTCTGCTGTCCCTGACAGCAGACATGTCCGTGCATGCCCCGGGGGGGCTGCGATGCCGCCCCCCCGTCGGCGATCGCTGTGATTGGCTGTTCAGTGTGAACAGCCAATTACAGCGTTTTCCTGTGTCACCGGCGAATAACGTTCGCCGGTGACACGGGATCGGAGGTGATTGGTGCTGTAAAGTACAGCACCAATCACCGCGGGGTGTAAGGGTGACACTGGTGTCACCCCACCGCACCCCGCCCGCCCCCAAAGGCCGTGATTGGTTCGTCGGACCGACGGACCAATCACAGCCATGGAGGGGGGTTTAAACTAACGGTGACTGCACTGCAGACGCCATTCCGGTCTGGAATAGCGTGCAGTGCGGTCACCGTGCCACCTGCCGCCATATACTGACCAGAACCTTGCTCCATACTTACCTGATCACTGCTTCATCGCTGCTTGATCACTGCTTGATCTGCCTAGTAGTGTGCTGGATGCTTCCTGGATCCTGTTGCTACTTGTGCCTTCCTGTGCTGTGAAATTGTGCTGCTGCAGTGTAATAGCTAGATAGAGAGATAGAGAGAGAGAGATAGAGAGAGATAGAGAGAGATAGAGAGAGAGATAGTGTCAGAGAGTGCTATATTTTGTGCTGCTGCAGTGTGATATAGTTATAGATAGAGAGAGATAGAGAGAGAGATAGATAGAGAGGCCTAGTGACAGAGTGCTATATTTTGTGCTGCTGCAGTGTGATAGTTATAGAGAGATAGAGAGAGATAGAGAGAGAGAGATAGAGAGAGATAGTGACAGATTGTGCTATATATTTTTGATATAACTGACTGCTGCCCCCTCCTTTTGTGCTGATCAGTATAAATTAACTGATCAGCAACTTTTTGGGGGCGCAGGTTTTTTTTTATATATAGATATACCTGTCAGTGCTGCTGCTGTAGTGTCATAGAGTGATAGATAGTGATAGATAGTGAGAGATAGAGAGAGATAGTGACAGAGAGTGATAGAGAGTGACAGAGAGTGCTAAATTTTGTGTCTGCTGCCCCCGCCTTTTGTGCTGATCACTATATCTGAGGTGATCAGCAACTTTTTTGGGGGTGCAGAGGTTTTTTTTTTTTATATACCTGTCAGTTGCACCAAAGGTTGTGCACCTGCTGCACCTCACTGGTAATCAGTGTCGCATCACTGATCACCTTTTTTTTTTTTGTGAGTGCTGTGGGGTCTTTTTTTAATTTTTTTTTTACACACACTGTGATTTTGTGGGTGTCCTGTGGCCACTGTGCGCTGATCAGTGACGTACATCACTGATCAGCTTTTTCGGCACAGGGTTGATCTATTTTATTTTTTTTTTTTATCAAATTCCTGTTGCCTTTGAGCGCTGTTCAGTGACAGACGTTACTGACCAACATCTGTGCTCAATTTTTGACGCAGGACCTTTTTTTTTTTTTTTTTTTTAACCCCTTCAATTTTTTATTTTTAACCCCTTCATTTTTTTTTTTTTTTTATTGGTATAAAGTATTTTTTTTTTTTCTGCACTACATACACACTACATATCCCCCGGGTTGAAATAAAGTTTGTACCCCCCCCCCCCCTACACTATACACGTGTTGAAACATTTCACTACCAGTAACACAAAAATAAAAATGGCATCCCAAATGTCCTCCCAAATGTCCTCCCAAATGTCATCACAGTCATCCAGAAGAATGTATTCAGCGGAGGAGGCATATGCCCTGCTTGCTTCTGACTCTGACACAGCCAGTGAGGCAAGCGGGGAATTTGAAGGATTCGCCTTAAGCTCCTCTTCCTCCTCTGATGATGAGGGACCCCCTCAAAGACGCCCCCGTAGAGCAGCTGAGACCCCCCCCCCAACAATTGATCTCGTATGGACCCCACCACCAGACAATTTTGAGCCCCAGGTTCCTGAGTTTTTGGCCATGCCAGGAATCCAATTTGATTCCACAGGTCTCAGAGAAATTGACTTTTTCAAATTATTTTTCTCTGATGATTTTGTAAATTTAATGGTGGACCAAACTAATTTATATGCCCAGCAGTTTATTGCTCAAAACCCCACGTCATCATTTGCTAGGTGGACCCCTGTAGATGCAGTAGAGATGATGACGTTTTGGGGTCTGGTGTTTCATATGGGCATAGTAAAAAAGCCAGAAATTAGGCAATATTGGAGTACAAATGTTCTGTACAGTACTCCATTTTACCGTATGGCCATGACCCGGACTCGATTTGAGACAATTCTTAAATTTATACATTACACCGATAATGCACAGTGCCCACCCAGAGATGATCCCACCTTTGACCGGCTATTCAAAGTCAGGCCGGTCATTGATCATTTCAGTGCCAAATTTGAAGAGGTGTACATCCCTGAAAAATTTATTTGTATCGACGAGTCCCTTATACATTTTAAAGGAAGGGTTAAATTCCGCCAGTACCTTCCCAGTAAGAGGGCAAGGTATGGCATAAAAATGTATAAACTGTGTGAAAGCACCTCAGGGTACACCCACAGGTTTAGGGTTTATGAAGGGAAGGATTCTAGAATTGAACCGCCAGAATGCCCCCCCTCCCTCGTAGGTGTTAGTGGGAAAATTGTCTGGGATTTAGTGCACCCCTTCCTGGATAAAGGTTATCACCTCTATGTGGATAACTTTTACACTAGCATCCCCCTGTTTAAGGCCCTTGGTTCAAGAGGTACAGCAGCTTGCGGTACTGTGCGCAAGAACCAAAGAGGCCTCCCAAAAACGCACATTGCCCAAGTAATGAGAAGGGGTGAAAGCAGGGGAATATGCAACGAAAATATGTTGTTGGTCAAATATAAGGACAAGAGGGATGTCCTTATACTGACAACAATTCACGGAGACAGTACCACCTCCGTCCCTGTACGAGGTACCAGTACCCACACCTCAAAACCTAATTGTATCCTGGATTACAATAGGTACATGGGCGGAGTGGATCTTTCAGATCAGGTACTGAAGCCGTACAGTGCCCTGCGGAAAACAAAAATCTGGTACAAGAAGGTGGCCGTGTATATCATCCAGATGGCACTGTATAACGCTTACGTGCTATTCCGTTCTACCGGCCAGAGGGGGACATTTATGCACTTTCAAGAGGAAGTCATAAAGGGCCTAATATTTGGGAACCAGCAGGCAGAGGGCCCCAGTACTTCTAGTACTGGCCCCCGTATTGTACCAGGGCAGCATTTTCCTGATGAAATCCCCTCCACTGGAAAAAAGGGCAGGAATCAAAAAAGGTGCAAAGTTTGCTATAAAAAGGGAATAAGAAAGCAAACTATTTTCCAGTGTGACACTTGCCCCGACAAACCCGGCCTATGTATAAAGGAGTGTTTTAAAATATACCACACATCTATGGAATATTAGGTTCATAATTTCACCGTGCTTCGGGGGTCTTGCTAATGCCACATAGCACCCACCATTCATTCCACCAGAATCTGAGCCGCAAAATCCAAAAATCACTCCTTCCCTTCTGAGTCCTGCCATGCACCCAACTGGTATTTTTTGGTCACATGTGAGGCATTGCCGTACTCGGGAGAAATTGGGGCACAGATTTTGGGGTGCTTTGTCTCCTTCATTCCTTGTGAAAATGAAAAATTTTGAGCCAGAACTGCATTTTTGTGTAAAAAAATGTAATTTTTCATGTTCACTGCCCAGTTTTATCAAAATTGGTGAAACCCCTGGGGGTTTGAAATGTACACTATACCCCTAGATGAATTCCCTGAGGGGTGTAGTTTGCAAAATGGGGTCACTTGTGGGGGGGTTCCACTGTATTGGTGCTTTGGGGGTCTTGCTAATGCGACATAGCACCCACCATCATTCCACCAGAATTTGTGCTGCAAAATCCAAATATCACTCCTTCCCTTCTGAGTCCTGCCACTTTTTGGTCACACATGAGGCATTGCCGTACTCGGGAGAAATTGGGGCACAGATTTTGGGGTGCTTTGTCTCCTTCATTCCTTCTGAAAATGAAAAATTTTGAGCCAGAACTGCATTTTTGTGTAAAAAAATGTAATTTTTCATTTTCACTGCCCACTTGTATCAAAATTGGTGAAACCCCTGGGGGTTTGAAATGTACACTATACCCCTAGATGAATTCCCTGAGGGGTGTAGTTTGCAAAATGGGGTGACTTGTGGGGGGGTTCCACTGTATTGGTGCAACATAGCACCCACCATTCATTCCACCAGAATCTGTGCTGCAAAATCCAAAAATCACTCCTTCCCTTCTGAGTCCTGCCATGCACCCAACTGGTATTTTTTGGTCACATGTGAGGCATTGCCGTACTCGGGAGAAATTGGGGCACAGATTTTGGGGTGCTTTTTCTCCTTCATACCTTCTGAAAATGAAAAATTTTGAGCCAGAACTGCATTTTTGTGTAAAAAATGTAATTTTTCTTTTTCACTGCCCACTTGTATCAAAATTGGTGAAACCCCTGGGGGTTTTAAATGTACACTATACCCCTAGATGAATTCCCTGAGGGGTGTAGTTTGCAAAATGGGGTCACTTGTGGGGGGGTTCCACTGTATTGGTGCTTGGGGGGTCTTGCTAATGCGACATAGCACCCACCAAAATTCCACCAGAATCTGAGCTGCAAAATCCAAAAATCACTCCTTCCCTTTTGAGTCCTGCCATGCACCCAACTGGTATTTTTTGGTCACATGTGAGGCATTGCCGTACTCGGGAGAAATTGGGGCACAGATTTTGGGGTGCTTTTTCTCCTTCATACCTTCTGAAAATGAAAAATTTTGAGCCAGAACTGCATTTTTGTGTAAAAAATGTAATTTTTCATGTTCACTGCCCACTTGTATCAAAATTGGTGAAACCCCTGGGGGTTTGAAATGTACACTATACCCCTAGATGAATTCCCTGAGGGGTGTAGTTTGCAAAATGGGGTCACTTGTGGGGGGGTTCCACTGTATTGGTGCTTGGGGGGTCTTGCTAATGCAACATAGCACCCACCAAAATTCCACCAGAATCTGAGCTGCAAAATCCAAAAATCACTCCTTCCCTTCTGAGTCCTGCCATGCACCCAACTGGTATTTTTTGGTCACATGTGAGGCATTGCCGTACTCGGGAGAAATTGGGGCACAGATTTTGGGGTGCTTTGTCTCCTTCATACCTTCTGAAAATGAAAAATTTTGAGCCAGAACTGCATTTTTGTGTAAAAAAATGTAATTTTTCATTTTCACTGCCCACTTGTATCAAAATTGGTGAAACCCCTGGGGGTTTGAAATGTACACTATACCCCTAGATGAATTCCCTGAGGGGTGTACTTTGCAAAATGGGGTGACTTGTGGGGGGGTTCCACTGTATTGGTGCAACATAGCACCCACCATTCATTCCACCAAAATCTGTGCTGCAAAATCCAAAAATCACTCCTTCCGTTCTGAGTCCTGCCATGCACCCAACTGGTATTTTTTGGTCACATGTGAGGCATTGCCGTACTCGGGAGAAATTGGGGCACAGATTTTGGGGTGCTTTTTCTCCTTCATACCTTCTGAAAATGAAAAATTTTGAGCCAGAACTGCATTTTTGTGTAAAAAAATGTAATTTTTCATTTTCACTGCCCACTTGTATCAAAATTGGTGAAACCCCTGGGGGTTTGAAATGTACACTATACCCCTAGATGAATTCCCTGAGGGGTGTAGTTTTCAAAATGGGGTGACTTGTGGGGGGGTTCCACTGTATTGGTGCTTGGGGGGTCTTGCTAATGCGACATAGCACCCACCAAAATTCCACCAGAATCTGAGCTGCAAAATCCAAAAATCACTCCTTCCGTTCTGAGTCCTGCCATGCACCCAACTGGTATTTTTTGGTCACATGTGAGGCATTGCCGTACTCGGGAGAAATTGGGGCACAGATTTTGGGGTGCTTTTTCTCCTTCATACCTTCTGAAAATGAAAAATTTCGAGCCAGAACTGCATTTTTGTGTAAAAAATGTAATTTTTCATTTTCACTGCCCACTTGTATCAAAATTGGTGAAACCCCTGGGGGTTTGAAATGTACACTATACCCCTAGATGAATTCCCTGAGGGGTGTAGTTTGCAAAATGGGGTCACTTGTGGGGGGGTTCCACTGTATTGGTGCTTGGGGGGTCTTGCTAATGCAACATAGCACCCACCAAAATTCCACCAGAATCTGAGCTGCAAAATCCAAAAATCACTCCTTCCCTTCTGAGTCCTGCCATGCACCCAACTGGTATTTTTTGGTCACATGTGAGGCATTGCCGTACTCGGGAGAAATTGGGGCACAGATTTTGGGGTGCTTTGTCTCCTTCATACCTTCTGAAAATGAAAAATTTTGAGCCAGAACTGCATTTTTGTGTCAAAAAATGTAATTTTTCATTTTCACTGCCCACTTGTATCAAAATTGGTGAAACCCCTGGGGGTTTGAAATGTACACTATACCCCTAGATGAATTCCCTGAGGGGTGTACTTTGCAAAATGGGGTGACTTGTGGGGGGGTTCCACTGTATTGGTGCAACATAGCACCCACCATTCATTCCACCAAAATCTGTGCTGCAAAATCCAAAAATCACTCCTTCCGTTCTGAGTCCTGCCATGCACCCAACTGGTATTTTTTGGTCACATTTGAGGCATTGCCGTACTCGGGAGAAATTGGGGCACAGATTTTGGGGTGCTTTTTCTCCTTCATACCTTCTGAAAATGAAAAATTTTGAGCCAGAACTGCATTTTTGTGTAAAAAAATGTAATTTTTCATTTTCACTGCCCACTTGTATCAAAATTGGTGAAACCCCTGGGGGTTTGAAATGTACACTATACCCCTAGATGAATTCCCTGAGGGGTGTAGTTTTCAAAATGGGGTGACTTGTGGGGGGGTTCCACTGTATTGGTGCTTGGGGGGTCTTGCTAATGCGACATAGCACCCACCAAAATTCCACCAGAATCTGAGCTGCAAAATCCAAAAATCACTCCTTCCGTTCTGAGTCCTGCCATGCACCCAACTGGTATTTTTTGGTCACATGTGAGGCATTGCCGTACTCGGGAGAAATTGGGGCACAGATTTTGGGGTGCTTTTTCTCCTTCATACCTTCTGAAAATGAAAAATTTCGAGCCAGAACTGCATTTTTGTGTAAAAAATGTAATTTTTCATTTTCACTGCCCACTTGTATCAAAATTGGTGAAACCCCTGGGGGTTTGAAATGTACACTATACCCCTAGATGAATTCCCTGAGGGGTGTAGTTTTCAAAATGGGGTGACTTGTGGGGGGGTTCCACTGTATTGGTGCTTGGGGGGTCTTGCTAATGCGACATAGCACCCACCAAAATTCCACCAGAATCTGAGCCGCAAAATCCAAAAATCACTCCTTCCGTTCTGAGTCCTGCCATGCACCCAACTGGTATTTTTTGGTCACATGTGAGGCATTTCCGTACTCGGGAGAAATTGGGGCACATATTTTGGGGTGCTTTTTCTCCTTCATACCTTCTGAAAATGAAAAATTTTGAGCCAGAACTGCATTTTTGTGTAAAAAATGTAATTTTTCATTTTCACTGCCCACTTGTATCAAAATTGGTGAAACCCCTGGGGGTTTGAAATGTACACTATACCCCTAGATGAATTCCCTGAGGGGTGTAGTTTTCAAAATGGGGTGACTTGTGGGGGGGTTCCACTGTATTGGTGCTTGGGGGGTCTTGCTAATGCGACATAGCACCCACCAAAATTCCACCAGAATCTGAGCCGCAAAATCCAAAAATCACTCCTTCCGTTCTGAGTCCTGCCATGCACCCAACTGGTATTTTTTGGTCACATGTGAGGCATTTCCGTACTCGGGAGAAATTGGGGCACATATTTTGGGGTGCTTTTTCTCCTTCATACCTTCTGAAAATGAAAAATTTTGAGCCAGAACTGCATTTTTGTGTAAAAAAATGTAATTTTTCATTTTCACTGCCCACTTGTATCAAAATTGGTGAAACCCCTGGGGGTTTGAAATGTACACTATACCCCTAGATGAATTCCCTGAGGGGTGTACTTTGCAAAATGGGGTGACTTGTGGGGGGGTTCCACTGTATTGGTGCAACATAGCACCCACCATTCATTCCACCAGAATCTGCGCTGCAAAATCTAAAAATCACTCCTTCCCTTCTGAGTCCTGCCATGCACCCAACTGGTATTTTTTGGTCACATGTGAGGCATTGCCGTACTCGGGAGAAATTGGGGCACAGATTTTGGGGTGCTTTTTCTCCTTCATACCTTCTGAAAATGAAAAATTTTGAGCCAGAACTGCATTTTTGTGTAAAAAAATGTAATTTTTCATTTTCACTGCCCACTTGTATCAAAATTGGTGAAACCCCTGGGGGTTTGAAATGTACACTATACCCCTAGATGAATTCCCTGAGGGGTGTAGTTTGCAAAATGGGGTGACTTGTGGGGGGTTCCACTGTATTGGTGCTTGGGGGGTCTTGCTAATGCGACATAGCACCCACCAAAATTCCACCAGAATCTGAGCTGCAAAATCCAAAAATCACTCCTTCCCTTCTGAGTCCTGCCATGCACCCAACTGGTATTTTTTGGTCACATGTGAGGCATTGCCGTACTCGGGAGAAATTGGGGCACAGATTTTGGGGTGCTTTGTCTCCTTCATACCTTCTGAAAATGACAAATTTGGAGCCAGAACTGCATTTTTGTGTAAAAAAAATAATTTTTCATTTTCACTGCCCAGTTGTACCACAATTGGTGAAACCCCTGGGGGTTTGAAATGTACACTATACCCCTAGATGAATTCCCTGAGGGGTGTAGTTTGCAAAATGGGGTCACTTGTGGGGGGGTTCCTAACTTTTAGCATCTTATGGTGCCTTGAAACCTACATGGTGCCTAAAAAATAATCTCATAAAAAGGAGGCTCCAAAATCAAGTAGGTGCTCCTTCTATTATGAAGCCTGTGGTTTGGTCACCGTGCACACTAGGGCCACATATAGGATATTTATGAAAACAAAAGAATTGGGGGAATCAATTTTTAGTCACATTTCTCTAGTAAAATGTACTGTGTTCCTTAGAAAAATGTATTAAAATTGCAAATCTGCAAAAAAAAAGAAATTTTGAAATTTCACCTACACTTTGTTTTAATTCCTGTGAAACACCTAAAGGGTTAACAAACTTCCAAAATGCTGTTTTGAATACTGTGAGGGGTGCAGTTTTTGAAATGGCATCATTTATGGGGGTGTCTCACATACAAGTCAAATCAGAACTGAACTGGTCCCTAAAAAAATCAGTGTTTGAAATTTTCTTGAAAATTTGAGAATTTGCTATTCATATTGTAAGCCTCCTAGTGTCCCAAAAAATTAAAAGGAAGTTGAAATAATGATGTCAACATAAAGTAGACATATGGTCTATGTTAGTTATTCACTATTTTGAGTGGTAAGATTATTTGTCTCACAAGCAGAAAATTTAACATTTTGCAAATCGCTAAATTTTCCATTTTTTCACGATATTTTGGTATTTTTCACAAAAAAACACAGACTGTATCGACCCAAATTTACCACTAATTTGAAGTACAATGTGTCACGAAAAAACAATCTCAAAATCACTGGGATAAGTAAAAGCAAAAAAAAGTTATCCCCACTTAAGTGAGACATGTCAGATTTGGAAAAAAGGGCTCTGTCAGGAACGCAAAAACTGGCTCTGTCAGGAAGGGGTTAAGGTTGGACAAAAACCATCACGGGGTTCAACCAATAATAATTTAGTGGAATCAAAGCGGTCATGTAAAAAGGTCTTTCAACCTAAAATTACTAAGCTACAAGGTTACAGAGAACACCTAACGGAATCTTCTATTAGATAAGAAAATCATTATATAGGGAATGATTCAATGAGGACAGAGGTCCCGATCAGCTGCTGGAACCCTTCGTGCTGAGCCCCAGGGAGCGGAAACTTCCTGGGAACCGTAGATTCCAGCACATTCCTCAAGGATGTAATGAGGTAGTGCACCGTAAGCACACGCCCAGCCGATTTCCCCCTTTAGCGTCTTTTTATGGGAAACAAGCTGTAAAATTGTAAATGATACACCATAAAGGCATAGGAGGACAATACATACGGGGAGTTTCACTTACCGGTACTTCACGTTACTCTAAGACACCGCGCAGATTTCCGTGTGATTCTCCTCGTGGAGAGATCTGTCTCCTTGACATCATCATCAGCCACCGACTGGCATGGAGCCCCCTCCTGTGAGACAGAAGAGGGCAGTTACAGAGGTTCCACCCTCAGCTCAGTCTAGAATAGTTATCCCGAGGATTGTACAATACATAGCAGCAAATCGCCGACATGAAGAATAGTATAGCGCAGGTAAAGACCATATTTACCCAGATTATGCCAGGTGCCCAATCCCTGGGCTACCAGCAACAACTCAACTTCTATAAATATCATTTTTTATTATATCAGATATTTAGCCAGATCTGTCACTCATCCCCTGTGTGTATAACGCTGGACGGGGTTACAAGAGTGATGGACAGTGTTATACACACATAGTTTCTGCCTTAGGACAAAACGCGTTATACACAAACCCACCCCCCAGGGAAAAGAGCAGCGTTACACACATCCCCAAACCCTTTGAAAACACACTGCACCCCACCAGGGCTACAGCACACGCCCACCATTACTAACTAGTGTAGGTGAGCGGCCACCACCCCTCCCAACCGCCCCCCACCCAACCCCCCCCCCCCCCCCCCCACCGCGAACGGGACTCTCTCCTACTGTAGACAACTGCCTCCGGTGCCCTTCTGGGGCTGTTAAATAGATGCTGGCTGGAAACAAACAGAGGCACTCGGTGGTCTTCAAATAAATTCTTTAGTGAAGAACTGGTGTCCGACGTGTTCCTTGAAAAAGGGGTCTGTGAACCCCGAAATGTCGGACACCAGTTCTTCACTGAAGAATTTATTTTAAGAGTGCCTCGGTTTCCAGCCAGCATCTATATGTATTTTAGAGATTCAGGTTTTATTGTAAAAATTGTGAAAAAATCAGTATGCACCTGTGGGACCTGTCTTACACAGGAGACGCAGTGCGCAGTGTGCGGGACCTGCCTTACACAGGAGACGCAGTATGCAGGACCTGTCCTACACAGGAGAGGCAGTACACAGTGGGCGGGACCTGTCCTACACAGGAGACCCAGTATGCAGTGGGTGGGGCCCGTTCCACACAGGAGACGCAGTACGCAGGACCTGTCCTACACAGAAGACGCAGTATGCAGTGGGTGGGACCTGTTATATGCAGGAGATGCAGTATGCAGTGGGGGGGACCCCTGCTACAGATGCAGTGGGTGGGACCTGTCATATGCAGGAGACGCAGTGGGCAGGGCCTGTCATATACAGGAGATGCAGGCTAACTGAATAGCCCCCCCAGTGATACAACCCCCCGCCATCAATGATCGCAAGCATTTGGATATCCCTCTAAGTTTTGAGCATACACTGTAAATAACATGACTTTTACTCCACATTTGTTCAGCGTTACACCAAGCATCTCACCTGTTCTGATAGCCTGACCCCTGCTTCTCCGGAAGGGACATCTTCTGACACACTATTGGTTCTCCTGGGGCCGTCCTCGTCTCTGTACACAGACCCATCGCTGTCTTCATCGCTCTCTTCCTCCTCCTTCATCTTTGCTGATTTACTGATCGGTGGTGTGAAGCTGGCTAAGAGCCCTGGGAAGGTGAATGCGGAGAGGAACCGCTGCTTGAGAGCATGGTACGCTGGGTTATCCTTCAGTCTCTCTTCCACCAGGTCATTGAGGACCTCCTGCTTTCTCTGGGAGGTCATGGTCTCTACATCCTCAGCACAAGGGAGCAGGGTAAAAGCGCGCTCCTCCAACACGTCCTTTTGTAATAGAATCCTAGAGAGTGTTTTCAGAGTGCAAACAGAAGGTGGCAAATAGGCCATTCCGCCCCTCACAGAGGACATCTCTACCCCTCTCTTCCCCTGGAGCCACTCTCTCACACTGGCTTCCTCTTCCAAGGAGATGAGGCTCACATCTACTATGTTCTTCTCAGCGCCAGCTGTAGGGGTCTGGACTGGATTGGGGTCTCCATTCTTTGCAACAGTCACTGCGCTAACTTTATCGAGGTCGGAGGGCAAGAGTTTTGCAATCTTAACAACAGGATATTTTTTGGGCGTCAGTGTGGATTGACTTGAGCTGCTGGTTCCAACCGGTGCAGGAGCCAAGACCGGCAGAGGAGGTCTAGCTGGTGGAACAGGAAGAACATCGGCAGGAGGTATTGCCGTACCTTCCTGTGATATGGAGCCGCTAAAAGCAGGCAAACCTTCATGGTTACTAATAGTCACATCTACTGGCACTTCCGAGACCCTACAAATGGAGGAATCGCTTGTGGAGGTTCCTGCAGCTCTGGCTTCCGGCGATGTGGAGAGTTTGGGTTTCACCTGATCTATGGGCAGCTGGGTTGGACTTGGAAACATTAATGCATGAGA
This sequence comes from Crinia signifera, assembly GCF_055691185.1. Lineage (NCBI taxonomy): Eukaryota > Metazoa > Chordata > Amphibia > Anura > Myobatrachidae > Crinia > Crinia signifera. The sequence continues at coordinate 14,313,986 of NC_139225.1, read as the reverse complement.
CGGAATTGGAACAAACCCTTGAGGAGTCACCAGCCACGTCACAGGAAGTGGGCTGCTGGTGGCTGCAGGACTCATGGGAGTGTGAACAATCCGTACGGACGATTGCTGTGAATCTGCGACAGCCTGGGATGGAGAACCACCGGTCATTTTACTATTTACTGTCTCCGGGGCTTCATTAGTAGAAGAAACCAATAATGCGTTCCCTGGATCGGTCGCAGCACTCTTTGCTGGCGACATCTGTCCGACAGCTGTGTTATTTGGTGGCATAACCTGCGCTGCGGGCATGGATATGAAGGGCATGGCCGGCCAGACGCCCTTCTGCGCATTGAGTGGAGCCGCATTGATCACTATGGGTTGTGCTGGTCTTGCTGGGCTCAGTTGCTGCTGAATCAAAAACTGTGGTGGAACCAGGATGTTTGGAGACAGGACAACTGCACGTTGGTTGGCCGCTCGTCTGGCTCTTGCCTGCTGCATTCGCTTTTCCATCAATAACTCGTAGACTGTTTTTGGCTTCTGTGTGGGAGTATGTGCTCTTACGGCAGGGGCCGGACCTCCTACGGCAGGGGCCGGACCTCCTACGGCAGGGGCCGGACCTCCTACGGCAGGGGCCGGACCTCCTACGGCAGGGGCCGGACCTCCTACGGCAGGGGCCGGACCTCCTACGGCAGGGACACCATTGCTTGCCTGAGAAGCACATGGCTTTCCTTGGGGTTTCGGTTTGCCGCCACGACCTACCTTTGGATCTTGTTTGTCAAAATAACGCACTAGAATAAAATAGATACGTACAGTAAATATAGATCAGGTTTACTTCTATAGTGCCACAATGTTTCCATTGGCAGGTACACAACGACATTACACAGAACTACGAAATACAAAACACTGTATAAAAGTAGAAGCCTCTGCAGGATAACGTCCCTCACTGTGCGCTGCAGGGAGATTAGGATACCCTCACTACAGAGGCCTGGGATCAAGTCCTATTCCCATCAAGGTGGCGTTCTAAAATTCCCAGATATCATACACCCGGCACACCCTGCAGTACAGGGGATACAGATATCATATACCCGGTATACCCTGCAGTACAGGACATAAAGATATCATATACCCGGTACACCCTGCAGTACAGGAGATACAGATATCATACACCCGGCATACCCTGCAGTACAGGAGATATTGATCTTTATCATACAAGTAATCATATAACTCCAGAGTAATATATATGTATAACACTTGTAGAATGTGACAGCAGAACGTAGCGCACATAACTGTACTTTGTATCCTGTATAACCAGCACATACTGTACCTAAGATGCTTCTTGGTGACAGCAGACCCTGGAAATAAGCAGAGGGAAACATTTAATAAAAGCGACTGAGGCGGCTGAGAATAAAACAGATCAGGGTAAAATGTAGAATTGTGCTGCAAAATAGGCCTGGCATGTGTACCAGACCAGACCCAGCACACCGGCAGCAGAGAACGCCCCAGGATACACAACAGACCCAGAACATCGGCAGCAGAGACCGCCCCAGTATACAAAACAGACCCCCGCACACCGACAGCAGGGACCGCCTGAGGATATGCAACAGACCCAGAACACCGGCAGCAGAGACTGCCCCAGGATACGCAACAGACCCAGAACACCGGCAGCAGAGACTGCCCCAGGATACGCAACAGACCCCCGCACACTGGCAGCAGGGACAGCCCGAGGATACGCAACAGACCCCCGCACACTGGCAGCAGGGACAGTCCGAGGATACGCAACAGACCCCCACACACCGGCAGCAGGAACTGCCTGAGGATAAGCAACAGACCCCCGCACACCAGCAGCAGGGACAGCCCGAGGATACGCAACAGACCCCCACACACCGGCAGCAGGGACTGCCTGAGGATAAGCAACAGACCCCGCACACCAGCAGCAGAGACCGCCCCAGGATGCGCAACAGACCTAGAACACCGGAAGCAGAGAATGCCCCAGGATACACAACAGACCAAGAACACCGGCAGCAGAGACGGCCCGAGGATACGCAACAGACCCCCACACACCGGCAGCAGGGACTGCCTGAGGATAAGCAACAGACCCAGAACATCGGCAGCAGAGACCACCCCAGTATACACAACAGACCCCCGCACACCGGCAGCAGGGACCGCCTGAGGATACACAACAGACCCAGAACATCGGCAGCAGAGACCACCCCAGTATACAAAACAGACCCCCGCACACCGGCAGCAGGGACCACCTGAGGATATGCAACAGACCCAGAACACCGGCAGCAGAGACTGCCCCAGGATACGCAACAGACCCCCGCACACCGGCAGCAGGGACCGCCTGAGGATACGCAACAGACCCCCGCACACCGGCAGCAGGGACCGCCTGAGGATACGTAACAGACCCCCGCACACTGGCAGCAGGTACAGCCCGAAGATACGCAACAGACCCCCACACACCGGCAGCAGGGACTGCCTGAGGATAAGCAACAGACCCCGCACACCAGCAGCAGAGACCGCCCCAGGATGCGCAACAGACCCAGAACACCGGAAGCAGAGAACGCCCCAGGATACACAACAGACCCCGCACACCGTCAGGACACAGCCCCAGCATGCGCAATGCATCGCCCTGGATGCCACATGGAGAACAGACCGGTGGCCATATTGACATCACTAGTCCAGCCCTCCTCTTCCCTGAGGGCTTGCTCCCTCTGATACCCATGCCACCTTCACTCTCCTGTTGGCATGGAATGCACTGGGCATGTGGGGTGTTGCTGCCTGCAATGCCACAGTGTCTAGGAAACGAGGATAAGAGCGGCAGAGGCGATATCGGCGATATGCCCCACACACCTGATATAGGACATAGCCAGTCTGCAGTTGGCATCAAGCTGATATAGGCAGTATGCAGGTGCCCTCTCCTCTCTATGGCTCAGAGGGTAGAATCACGGCCCAGGCCGGTTACACAGCTTTGGTGACGCAGAAGAACAGAGGAGCTGCTGGGAAGAGAAATTCACTTACAGAGTTCGCCGTCCTGCGCTCCGTTCTCATTGCGCAACTTTTGATGCTTTTAACAGTCTCCGACTCTCTCCCTTTCCTTAGGCGGATCATCTGCAGGCAGCCCTGTGCATCGATCTGAAACAGCTGAAACACAACAGAGGGACATGAAGACTTTTCAGGCACCCGAGAGAGAAAAAAGTAAGTGTATGTCCTGGAGATAGGACTACAGACAGCTACCATACCTGAATAAGCAAAGAAACCACAATGGGAATGCATGACTGAATTCTAAAGTAAGTGAGGAAACATAGGGAATAAGGTCTGCCTAGGATTGTATGCGGCCATCCCACCCACTTTTGGAATTCATATCCAAGCAAGTCCCAGCACAGCGCCTGTTGCTCTCCACCAATCTTTTTTGACTGTGAAGTTCTGGTCTAGCAGCCACCAGCTATCACCTGATACCGGGTGTTGGTGTAGGATCCTGACCACTTGGTGAGAATCTCCAGTTGTAGCAGACGTGAGTGGAATTTGGCGTATTGCGCCACGTCGAAGGTCGATACCATCGAACTAGGACTCTCATGCAGACATGAATGGACACCCGTCTGAGGGAGAGGAGATGTCAGATGCGAGGGACTGCAATGTCTGTCCCGTCCAATTGGGCTCCCAGATGGAGGAGAGACTGTGCGGGAATCATGGACAACTTGGGCCAATTGATGATCAAGCGGTGGCATTCTAGCAGTCACCACTATGCTCAGATGGTCCTTAAGAATTTCTGCAGATTGTGCCAGAATCAACAGGTCCTCTAGGAATGGAAGTATCTGGACTCCCTGGTTGCAAAGTGGGCTGCCCATCATTGCCATGACCTTCGTAAACACCCGGGGGTGCCTGAATCTGACGGATTTGCAGATATGCATCCTGGATGTCCAGGGATGCCATGTAGTCTCCTGGTTGTAAGGCCAAGACTATGGACCGCAATGTTTCCATTTGTAACTTCAGGACTCAAACTTTTTGAGTCTTTTTAAGTTGAGAACGGGACGGTATGACCCATTGGGTTTCCAGACTAGAAAGAGGCTGGCGTAGAATCTCGAGCCTTGTTGAGACGAAGAGACCGGTGCTATGACTCCAGATTGTAGGAGCTTCTGGATGGTTTGCTCCAGAGCCCTGAACTTTTCTAAGTCCTTTGGAGAACTTGTAGAAAAGAACGAGCTTGGTGGACGATGCCAGAAGGTTAGGGAGAAGCCCCTGGAGACAACATCCCAAACCCATGTGTCAATTGTGTTTTCCAGGCAGACATCTGAAAGCTCCAATGGGCGGCCTCCCACCTTGGGATCCCCCTGGAGGAGGCCCGCCCTGTCATGCAGAAGGTTTGTCCTCTGGCTTGGGGTCAAGGCACCTGGTGGCCCAGGGACGCTGTTTATGTATTAACCTTCTAATGCACAATAATCAAACGGTGACAACTATATGATCCTCATCAGTTATTTATGTAGCGCACACATATACCGCAGAGAATATTTGGCAGTTCATATCAGACCCTGCCCCAGTGGAGCTTACACTTTATTTTCCCTACCACATCCCTCTGTGATGCCCACGGAACAGGGTTATTAGATGCTCTCATCTAGGTGGTAACACTAGAAGGGCACCACCCAACCGCTATAGGGGCCCCTACAATGCGCATTAGTGCCCCGGACACACTCACCTGGATAAGTACAGCGAGAGGGACCCCTACAATGTGCACTAGTGCCTCGCACACACTCACCTGGATAATCAAAGTGAGAGGGGCCCCCTACAATATGCACTAGTGCCCCGCACACACTAACCAGGATAGGTAAAGTGAGAGGGGCCCCCAACAATGTGCACTAGTGCCCCGCACACACTCACCAGGATAGGTAAAGTGAGAGGGGCCCCCAACAATGTGCACTAGTGCCCCGCACACACTCACCTGGATAAGCAAAGTGAGAGGGACCCCTACAATGTGCACTAGTGCCCCGCACACACTAACCAGGATAGGTAAAGTGAGAGGGACCCCTACAATGTGCACTAGTGCCCCGCACACACACTCACCTGGATAAGCAAAGTGAGAGGGACCCCTACAATGTGCACTAGTGCCCCGCACACACTAACCAGGATAGGTAAAGTGAGAGGGACCCCTACAATGTGCACTAGTGCCCCGCACACACACTCACCTGGATAAGCAAAGTGAATATGGGGGTGCTGGTTATGGTCATGGAATGAAGCTTTCTTCTCATTTCATCAGCTGAAAATAAAATAATCTGATTAGACTCCGTTACACAGTAAAGGCGCACGGCAAATCATCAGAAACCATCGGGGTTACACGATTTTGAAATAAATATTCTTTTATTTAAAAAAATAATAAAATAAGCTAAACTAAAAAACACATCCCACCAGCTCGCACAAGCCACAGGAACTTGTATGTACAGTACACATAGCAAAGAAAGGGGAGAAAAAGCTAGAGATATTCTGGGTGCACTCTTGGGTTTATCACGTGGTCCGATCAATTAATTTGAAAGAGATACTTTTTTTTTTTAAATAACTTTTATTTGTACTATTATTTAAAAAAGAAGGAAAGATACAAATGACCTAAACTCTCCATAAAACGAGAGAGAGAAAGAAAGAGTGGTGCTTTAAAGTAAGAATGGTGCTATTAAAAAAGAAAGATTTTAAGACTGACTTTTTAGTGCCTTAATTCATATGCTTGTGTTCATGTGTCATGTACCCCTTATTGTCATCCAAAGGGGTACATGACACATGAATCTTTCTTTTTTAATAGCACCATTCTTACTTTAAAGCATCACTCTTTATCTCTCTCGTTTTATGGAGAGGAAAGGTCATTTAGATCTCCTCTTTTTTAAATAATAGTACAAATAAAGGTTATTTTTTTTTTTAAAGTATTTCTTTCAAATTAATTGATCGGACCAAGTGATAAACCCAAGAGTGCACCCAGAATAGCTGTAGCTTTTTCTCCCCTTTCTTTGCTTTGTGTACATATCTAGAGAAGGGTAGCACCATAGCTGTTAACAATACAAAAACCTGCAAAGGAAAGCACACAAAGAGTAGTGTGAAATACAAATTGAACACACAGAACAAACAGCAAGGGATTACACAGGGTCTGAGCAAAAGAAAAAAAAACACACTCTGTGCGGAAAAACATTTCATCTAAATGTACAGTACACAGCCTGGCTGCTCCGCGTGTGAACACAGCATACAGTCAGCAGAGCCTCTACCCAGACAGGCACACAGTATGTGGCATACAGTTCTCGCTTACATACGACCTATGTGCCATCACAAAACATGGAAGGATCACAGCGACTCAGACTAGTGCTCTGACGATTCTTCCCGCCGGTATGTAATAAAGCGGAGTTTAGCGCTTACCGTGTGTTCTCCTTTTCCTTCCGTAGTTTGTGGATAGCGGAAGAAACACATTTCCCACCCAGGGTGTCACAGCAAAAAGCAGCTTTCTGTCCACTGAAACTTTGCACAACTGGGACACTGAAAACCTGGACGAGGATTTCTCTGAGTCCTCCTGCGCAGGGTCATCCTTCCGAGACCTGGCCGGGTACTTTCTAAGCTTCTGCTTCAGCTGCTGGACCTGCAAAGAACATCACATGTCATGTAGAGTGGCACCTGATTGGTGTGATGGAGCAAGGTGTACATTTAGGGGCATCGCCTTGGTTACCAGAGGCACAGAACACCTGGGGCTCCTGCACTGAAGCCTGATAAGGCCACAAGATCAGCAACCAAGATGCAGGATCGCCAGCCATGCATGCGCAGCAATCAGAATGTCACAGTGACAATGGGGACAGTGACGTGGACGCAGCATGCCGACGCGCTCTGGAACCATACAGTGAGTGTAAGGATTCTCACACGTATCTAACATGACGTAGTGATTCAGCCAGGGGCCCGAAGTGCACTACTACTCCCAGGTATACACGCTAAGCTGCTATATAATCACTATCTAAGGTCACGCTAGATAAAATATTATAGTCGCCCTTCTATTCCCCACTGTAACTCTCCAGTGTCACCTAGTGGAGGAAAGAGAAAACATATTACACACAACTAACGCTACGACCGGTCTCTATTGGAGACGGCGCTAGTGTTGGCCGCCACGTGTGGGTTATAATTAGTGTTATGTGTAGATGAGATGTAACAGCCAGCACTGTGCTAATGGTACGGGGGACAGGATTACTGCACCTGCTTTTCCCGGCATCGATCTGTGTTCCGTCTGAGGACTGTGCGGACATCGTCCTCCCTGATCTGCAGTATCTGGCACCCACTGTCAGCAGCCTGGGGAGAGACGAGAGGTTACCACTCAGCCGCGTTACATACAGCTGCTCGCACTCTGCCGTCTGTATTCTGATATATACTATATAAAGCCAGCGTACAGTGTCTGCCCCAGCAACACAGGGCAAATACACTGCAGAGTACAATGTACTGCAGCCAAGGACCCAATATCAACCTTGTTGTTGTGGTTCTACTATCCGGAGCTATTAGCAACCTTGGAGGATGATAGAACAGCTGTGTATGCAGGTAGGTACCCTAGCCTCTATGTTACAGGGGGTGATACAACAGCTACGTATACACGTAGGTACTCCAGCCTCTATGTTACAGGAGATGATACAACAGCTACGTATGCACGTAGGTACCCCAGCCTCTATGTTACAGGAGATGATACAACAGCTGCGTAAGCAGGTAGGTACCCCAGCCTCTATGTTACAGGAGATGATACAACAACTACGTATGCATGTAGGTACCCCAGCCTCTATGTTACAGGAGATGATACAACAGCTGCGTAAGCAGGTAGGTACCCCAGCCTCTATGTTACAGGAGATGATACAACAGCTGCGTAAGCAGGTAGGTACCCCAGCCTCTATGTTACAGGAGATGATACAACAACTACGTATGCACGTAGGTACCCCAGCCTCTATGTTACAGAGGATGATACAACAGCTGCGTATGCACGTAGGTACCCCAGCCTCTATGTTACAGGAGATGATACAACAGCTGCGTAAGCAGGTAGGTACCCCAGCCTCTATGTTACAGGAGATGATACAACAGCTGCGTAAGCAGGTAGGTACCCCAGCCTCTATGTTACAGGAGATGATACAACAACTACGTATGCACGTAGGTACCCCAGCCTCTATGTTACAGAGGATGATACAACAGCTGCGTAAGCAGGTAGGTACCACAGCCTCTATGTTAAAGGATAGGTACAATCAATTTTGGTGGACAGAAAGAATTTGTCTGGTTGTGCACCAAAAGGAGGCGAGATATTTATCTCAAATGAAATGTAAAACTTTAATAAAAGTTTATTAATTATTATAAATATTTAAAAACAAACACGTAAATGGGACAAACCGTGTCAAAGTGGTGTGTGTTAAAACACAGCAAATGCAAAGCGAAAGTGTGTTTTAATAGTCTCCTTTTATTAATAAAGTTTAGTGCATACAATGGCCTTTCTAAACATACACAATTGGTTATTTTTCTCAGTTCAGAAATACACAATTATGAAGGATTTATAGGTTCCCCTATTTAATTGTATAATTGACCTTCAATAAGAAATGAGCAATTATATGTCACAGTCTGATCTTTGCAATGATACAGTATCTGATGTTGTTCAACAATGTTAATTGTTGCCAACAGTTGTCTCTGTAAATACCAGATAATGGGAGGTATTCAATGATAATTATCGTGATGTGCAGCGAATACTGTTTAGTGCACATTCGCAGGGTTCCGGAGGGCTGGAGCATTCGCTGCCAGCCCTCCATCTCACCCTATTCAATGCCTCTCAGGGGCTCGCTGCGCCTGATGGCAATTTCTAACTGGGGGAGGGCGGCAGGCAGGGAGATGAAAGCCGTAAGTAGAGGCACGGATTTTCTGTGTCAGGTGGAGAACAAAACACACATATCGCCCTCACGGCTGATGGTGCCGTCGGCGCATGGTTCGCTGGCCGCTTCCTCAGGGCTGCCCTGAGGAAGCGGCCAGCGAAGCATACGCCGGTGGTACCATCAGCCGTGCTGGCGATATGTGTGTTTTGGTCTCCACCTGACAGAAAATTTGTGCCGCTACTTACAGCCCTTATAAGGGCTTCTTTGCATTAAACCACTGTGTTATTGTATATTGTATGCCATGTATATTGTATGCAGTGTCCCATAGCCGCACAGCCGCCCACATCTCCAGTGAGCATGCTGCATGGACAGAAAGCAGAATAACTAATTAACTACACAGCTACACTACCATGATGTGCTCACTTACTCTGTGCAGTATCAGGCAACCCGTCCCCACCACTCCTAGTGACTGAGATCGGTGTGTGCCATTCTGCCTCCACTATTTAACCATTAAGCGACACCGTGCAAATAGAGAGACCAGCAAATATTGACTTACTCATAAATGCTGTGACCACTGAGCCATATCCTAATCTAGTATTCAATATCTTACAAACCCGTCCCCACTGTGAATATTAATGGGGTTTTGATTTGCACCACTCTGCCTGAATCCGCTGGAGACTGACATACTCCATATATGGGTAATTAAGCAGACTGCCTATATATAAAGGCTTGGAATAATTCACATATTATCTGGTATTTACAGAGACTACTGTTGGCAACAATTAACATTGTTGCACATCAGATACTGTATCATTGAACAGATTAGACTGTGACATAACTCTGCTTATTTCTTTTCGAAGGTCAATTATACAATTAAATAGGGGAACCTAGAAATCTTTCATATTAATTGTGTGTTTCTGAACTGAGAAAAATAACCAATTGTGTATGTTTAGAAAGGCCATTGTATTCACTGAACTTTATTAATAAAAAGAGACTGATAAAAACACACTTTTGCTTCGCATGTGCTGTGTATTAACACACACCACGTCCGCACGGTTTGTCCCATTTACATGTTTGTTTTTAAATATTTCGCTCTTTTAATAAACTTATTAAAGGTTACATTTTATTTGAGATAAATCTCTCTGCTTCTTTTGGTGCACCACAACCAGACAAATTATTTATATTCTCCAAAATTGTTTATTCCTACCAATTTGCATATGTGGTTGCACACCCCCAAAATATATTCTACATTGTGTTCCTACTACTATGAACCAATAGGGGGCCTCCTACCAAGGACATGAATTGAATAACACTTAATCTTGTGCGACTGAATCCAACTCCCCAGGTACCCCAGCCTCTATATTATAGGGGATGATACAGCATCTGCAGGTAGGTACCCAAGCCTCTATGTTGCAGAGGATAATACAGCATCTGCATATGCAGGTAGGTAGCCCAGCCTCTATGTTACAGGGGATACAATTAAAACATAGGGACATTAACCCTGTCTTATGTACAGCACAGGATTATGGGGGTTATTCTGGTTCACTCGCTAAGGCACAATCACTCTCAGATGGACAAAACCATGTGCACTGCAGGTGGGGCTGATGTAACATGTGCAGAGAGTTACATTTGGGTGTTTTATTGTTTCTGTGCAGGTTAACACTGGCTGCATTATTTTTACGCTGCAATATTAGATCTCAGTTTGAAGTACAAACCCCACCCAAATCTAACTCACTCTGCACACGTTACATCAGCCCCACCTGCAGTGCATATGGTTTTATCCATTAGAGAGTGATTGCGCCTTTGCAAGTGAACCAGAATAACCGCCTATATGTTGGAGCAGATAACAGGATAATATATACACTTGAGGTACCTGCACGAGGAAGTCATCCGGAGATTCAGTGACGGTGTCTGTGGACGTGGAACAGGCGATACCCTTCAGTATAGTGTTGAACTGAAAGGTGTCACCCTTCCTCTGGACTTTAGTCCCAGCTACTTGGGCGCTGCCGGAGGCCGCAGGATGGATGAAGAGGCTTCTGCTACGCGACTTGGGGTATTTCCTCTTGGGAAGCCATAAATTCAAACTGGGAGTATAATGTACATAAGCGGGGAGGTCCGCCTTATCAGGGTCTTCTTCTGAATGAGCCATGGAACTGTCCTCGGACTCACTGCTGCTAATGTCAATGGAGCAGCTGCTGCTGTCACTGCTACCGGCCTCCACATCACTCACAGCCTCTTCCTTTATCTTCTTAGGCCTTCGCTTCACATATTTCTGCTGCTGCTTCTTCTTTCTCTGTGAAACCAAGGAGTGGGTGTAATTACCTGCGACAGCTCCCATAGAGTAGCCCCAAATAAAAGGCAATAATAGTCCTAAAACTAAGATGCTAAAATCAGAGTGACTCCAACAAAGAGCACAGATATTATCCCCAGCTGTTGTCTGCGTATGAGATCTCATAAATCAGTGCCGTGTCCCTGTCACTAAGTGTAAATGGTCAGTCTTACATCTTATTACACCTTATGCTGCACCGCAGATACAACATACCACACACACACAATATGCCCGGGGGAGCCCTGCTGCACCGCAGATACAACGTACCACACACAATATACCCGGGGGAGCCCTGCTGCACCGCAGTTACAACGTAACACACACAATACGCCTGGAGGAGCCCTGCTGCACCGCAGATACAATGTACCACACACAATATGCCGGAGGAGCACTGCTGCACCGCAGATACAACATAACACACAAAATTTATCGGAGGAGTCCTGCTGCACTGCAGATACAACGTAACACATACAATATGCCCGGGGGAGCCCTGCTGCACCGCAGATACAACATAACACACACAATACACCTGGAGGAGTCCTGCTGCACCGCAGATACAACATAACACACACAATATGCCTGGAGGAGCCCTGCTGCACCGCAGATACAACGTAACACACACAATATATTGGAGGAGTCCTGCTGCACTGCAGATACAACGTAACACACACACACACAATATGCCTGGGGGAGCCCTGCTGCACCGCAGATACAACGTAACACACACAATATGCCCGGGGGAGCCCTGCTGCACCGCAGATACAACATACCACACACAATACGCCTGGAGGAGCCCTGCTGCACCGCAGATACAACGTAACACACACAATATATTGGAGGAGTCCTGCTGCACTGCAGATACAACGTAACACACACACACACACACACAATATGCCTGGGGGAGTCCTGCTGCACTGCAGATACAACGTAACAAAATATGCCCGGAGGATTTCTGCTGCACCGCAGATACAACATAACACAGACAATATGCCGGAGGAGCACTGCTGCACCGCAGATACAACGGAACACACACACACAATATGCCTGGGGGGAGCCCTGCTGCACCGCAGATACAAAGTAACACACACACACACACACAATATGCCCGAAGGAGTCCTGCTGCACCGCAGATACAACGTAACACACACAATATATCGGAGGAGTCCTGCTGCACTGCAGATACAACGTAACACACACACAATATGCCTGGGGGAGCCCTGCTGCACCGCAGATACAACGTTACACACACACACAATATGTCTTATATAGTCCTGCTGCACCGCAAATACAACGTAACACAAAATATGCCCGGAGGATTCCTGCTGCACCGCAGATACAACATAACACTAACAATATGCCTGGGGGAGCCCTGCTGCACCGCAGATACAACGTAACACACACACACAATATGCCGGAGGAGTCCTGCTGCACCATAGATACAACGTAACACACACAATATACCGGAGGAGTCCTGCTGCACTGCAGATACAACGTAACACACACAATATGCCTGGGGGAGCCCTGCTGCACCGCAGATACAACGTAAGACACCCAATATGCCTGGAGGAGCCCTGCTGCACCGCAGATACAACGTAAGACACCCAATATGCCTGGAGGAGCCCTGCTGCACCGCAGATACAACACGACACACACATTATATCGGAGGAGCCCAACGTAACACACAATATGCCTGGGGGAGCCCTGCTGCACTGCAGATACAACGTGACAGCACAGAGTCCCTGGTGCACTGTGAGCATCTTATGTGCAGCTACATACAATTTGAGAAACCGATACCTATGGAGGATCATCTTAAGGGTCCGACTTACCTGAGGCAGTAGTCAGACCCGATTTCCCGTCAGCTTCCACGGCAGATCGCCAGGAGAGCTTACATCCTACTTGGTATTTGATGGGGAAATCGGATGGGATACATCGTAGGTGCTAAAAAGCCCCCGTGATGTGTACGGCCGGCTGCACATCCGATTTATCTTATATGCAGCACGCCCGACCTCTGACACTACGCGCACAGGGGGCATGGATCCGATCAGATGTCAAACAGATCTGATTTGGCCACTTTTAATCCAATTTCTCAGCCCAATGTGTCTGTATTGGATGAAAACCGGCCAAAATTGCACCAGTGTATGGGCGCCTAAAGCTACGGCAAACATGTTGTCCTATAATGTTTTATTGCGTTTCCATACCTTGAAGTAACCGTTAATATGCTTCCACTTGCTCAGGCACTGGGAGCCGTTCCGACGTGTGATCTCTTTGCTTACTTTTGTCCAGTGACCTGTCAGATACCAATTACAGATAGAAGTACAGGGGCACGCGGGTACATATACCAGTCAGGTCACAGGGCCAGTGACTTACCTACGCCGTACTTCTCAGTAAATTCTATCAGTTTCTCCTGCTCTTCCTGGCTCCATTTGCCTTTTTTCACCCCCTTGTAAAGACCCTTGTAATACCTAAGAGATCAGGCATTCAGAATGAGAATATCATGTGTTATCAGTCTGAGAATACATCAGCGGAGGATATTCACACTCACACACACACACACTCACACACACAGGTTTTGCATTTCACAAGCGTCAGCATTTAGCCAGATTTAATATTGTGCTTACAAAAACACCGGATGAAGTAAGCAAATGCAGCAGCAGCATCTCACACTGCAACCAATCAGCTGCTGGTATTTCCCAGACAGTACTGTACAATATACAATTACAGTGACACACAAACAATGCAACAAAAATGTACAAATAGTACGGGGGGGGGGGGGGGGGGGGGGTGTTATATTAGATAGGTAGTGACTTGAGGTACAGGAAAGAGGATGGTGTTAAGAACAAGAAGAGATCGATGCTTGAGGGGAGACAGTAGGCTCAGGCTTAAATACGCAGAGTAAGAGACACAGCTGGAGAGACTGGAAGAGGAGAGGTAGAGCTGGAGCCAAGTGGGGGTGGATAAGACAGTGAAATCCCCCTGACACCAGTATGAGAGACATCAATGAGAGGCTTCTGCCAGCCATACCTCTCGCGACATTGCATGTCGCTCCTTCCGGGCACCTCGTGTCGGATTTTGTACCAATCTTTCTCACCATGTTTAGCGACAGCTTTTAGTAACATCTGAAAATGTGTGAATAAGAAGATATAGGATATTATCGTTTATTCACCATCAACAGAACAATTCCCAGAAATACGATCGCAGTACCCGAAGTACTTATCACTACTATTCCGAATAATTATAATATACGCTGCGAAATAACAGAGAAGAAATTGAGGTGCTTTGCATAAACAGGATAAATCCTTTTCTCTTAGTCCATTGGATGCACTGGTTAGTCATTACTACTGAGTTATAAATGGGTGATTACTGGAGCTGGGCACTTTAAATTCTTCATTGTGTGACTGGCTCCTCCCCCTCTATGCCCCACCCCCAGACCAGTTAAGAAACCGTGCTCGGGGAGAGGCAGCACAACATATACGCATAATAACTATAGGCAAGGTACTGTAGCCAACCTGCTGGGTGAGTAGCGCAGAGGTATCCTATGCACTCAGAGAAAGGGATTTATCATAGGATACGCAGGGAGTCATAACTACTGGGACGTCCCAGAGCCTCCACACGGGCAGTAGAGCGCTGAGAATCCAGCAAGACAATGCGGCCAAACTGACTATCCACCGCTGCAAACGTGTCAAAACTGTAAAACTGTATAAACGCGTGTTTGCCCGCCCAAGCGGCACAACACAACTGTAAGGTAGACACACCACGGAACGAATGGAAGCTGGCACTGGACGCGAAGCCACATTGTAAACCTGACGAATAGCAAATCTCAACCAGCGTACTATAGAAGGGCTAGAAGCAGGCCAACCAAGCTTTGTATAGTACAAACAGAGAATCTGTTTCTCTGAAGTCTAATTACCATCTTAGTAAATTTTAAGATGGCCGCCGTCTGTGGGGAGAGGCTGGGAGCCTGCAGTGCTAAGCTCCGCCCCCTTAAATAGTGCATATTTCAAATGGCCGCTCAGTCTCTATTTACTGCCATTTACCCGGACTCCCGCACTAACAGGCTGGAGTACTGCGCCGCATGCAGCGGCGTCTGGTCACTCTGGGACAGTGGTCTAGTCGTCCCCTGGAGAGCTCAAATAAGCGCCCAGCTCCCACAGGGCACAATCTAAGACTGCATGGGAAGGGGAAGTAGAGGGGTGGAATCAGCCACACTTGTTTAATTTCTTAAAGTGCCCATGCTCGTGGTAGTCCCCTATATTCCCCACTGTGAACTCCAGTTCCACCTAGTGGATGAAGGAGAAAATAATTAAAAAATAAAAATAAAATGAAGATGTAAGGCTGCCTATAGCAGCCCCTCTGTAAGGTGCATGTTGGCTCCTGCCAGCACCAAATAAACTGAATTGCCTGGCCTGGAGGTGGGGTAGAGGAGGGGAGGAGCCTGGCCTGCCTGGGAGGCAGGAGAAGTTTAACCTCTAGGGTGCTGGAAGCTCTTGCTCCCACTCCACTACCCAGTGTTAGCCTGTGGCCCCAGACGTGTCCTGAAAAATAAAAGGGTCTTACCTCGTCTTCGGTTTTGTTCCAGTACCCCTTCGTCAGGTTGGGATCCAGCGACTTTGACCACCGACTGAGCAGTTGCATGGGGTCTCTACCCTCCATGAAATAGGCAACTAAAGAAAGCAGATGGCACGGTCAGGTCCAGGTACTGAGCAGACTAATGCAATCAGAAGCTGCCTTGCAGGCGGAGCCAAGGACATTACCAATAGTAACAATGTGTCCTGAAGCCAGACGTCGGGCCATGTCTGAGCGGCGGACAACTGAAAGTCCATCCCGTCCTCCACTTCTAGCCAGTCACCAATTACAGAGCATGGTTCCTTTATCAGAGGAAATGGCGCTAATCTCTGGCTGCGTCCAACACTTACTTTTACGGTAAGGAATATGGTCGCCGACCCTCATCCGCTGGACAAAGTGCGTAAGAACTTCGTCTTCCTCCTTCGTGAACTCTTTCCTCTTGAAGTCTTTGTTGTGGAGCTGGAAAGTCTGCAGACACTGGAAGGCTGTGCGCTTGGTCTGTGACGGGAGACACAACGGTGCGGGTTATAGGCGGCCTTCTGAGCATCGCTGTAATAACATGTAACTAAATCTGGGCGACCTGCTTCCTGCCTACTTCCCTTGCTGGCAGCTGTCCTAGTCCAGAAGCTGCTGCAGATGGTCTTGTACCACCCTGATTGCAGTCTCCTAGTTAACAAATGCACACTGCACATTGGTGGGTTTATCTTCAGAAAAGACAACTACAGGCTACACATTGCTGCTTAGACTATTATTGATGACTAGGATGTATGTAGTGAAAAGTGTGTGTGTGTGTGTGTATGTGTGTCTATGTGTGTCAAGTGAGTGTACTCACCCCTAATTCCTGCGCGATCTCTTGCCAGTTGACAAAGTTATGTTCTTCCGCTACTTTCTGTAACTTCTGGATTTCCTCCTCTTCCCAAGGCTCCTTGTTAATATGAGGGTGCACATAGTTCTTCCACATACTCCTCAGCCTTCTCGAACTCTGTATACCCTCAAACTGAAAGACAATACAAATCAACTCCATGATGGGCAGCCTCTGTGTGTGTGTGATTCAGTGCCACAATGCTGAGCATCTACATCCTGTAAGAGGTACGGGAATCCCCGGACACACGCGGATATATAGCATCTACATCCTGTACGGGAATCCCCAGACACAAGCGGATATATAGCATCTACATCCTGTACGGGAATCCCCAGACACACGCGGATATATAGCATCTACATCCTGTACGGGAATTCCCAGACACACGCGGATATACTGTATAGCATCTACATCCTGCACGGGAATCCCCAGACACACGCGGATATACTGTATAGCATCTACATCCTGCACGGGAATCCCCAGACACACGCGGATATACTGTATAGCATCTACATCCTGCACGGGAATCCCCAGACACACGCGGATATACTATGTATAGCATCTACATCCTGCACGGGAATCCCCAGACACACGCGGATATACTATGTATAGCATCTACATCCTGCACGGGAATCCCCAGACACACGCGGATATACTGTATAGCATCTACATCCTGCACGGGAATCCCCAGACACACGCGGATATACTGTATAGCATCTACATCCTGCACGGGAATCCCCAGACACACGCGGATATACTGTATAGCATCTACATCCTGTAAGAGGTGCGGGAATACCCGGACACACGCGGATATATAGCATCTACATCCTGTATGGGAATCCCCAGACACACGCGGATATATAGCATCTACATCCTGTACGGGAATCCCAGGACACACGCGGATATATAGCATCTACATCCTGTAAGAGGTGCGGGAATCCCAGGACACACGCGGATATATAGCATCTACATCCTGTAAGAGGTGCGGGAATCCCAGGACACACGCGGATATATAGCATCTACATCCTGTAAGAGGTGCGGGAATCCCAGGACACACGCGGATATATAGCATCTACATCCTGTAAGAGGTGCGGGAATCCCAGGACACGTGCGGATATATAACATCTACATCCTGTACGGGAATCCCAGGACACACGCGGATATATAGCATCTACATCCTGTAAGAGGTGCGGGATTCCCAGGACACGTGCGGATATATAGCATCTACATCCTGTAAGAGGTGCGGGAATCCCAGGACACGTGCGGATATATAGCATCTACATCCTGTAAGAGGTGTGGGAATCCCAGGACACGTGCGGATATATAGCATCTACATCCTGTAAGAGGTGCGGGAATCCCAGGACACGTGCGGATATATAGCATCTACATCCTGTAAGAGGTGCGGGAATCCCAGGACACACGCGGATATATAGCATCTACATCCTGTATGGGAATCCCCAGACACACGCGGATATATAGCATCTACATCCTGTACGGGAATCCCAGGACACACGCGGATATATAGCATCTACATCCTGTAAGAGGTGCGGGAATCCCAGGACACACGCGGATATATAGCATCTACATCCTGTAAGAGGTGCGGGAATCCCAGGACACATGCGGATATATAGCATCTACATCCTGTAAGAGGTGCGGGAATCCCAGGACACACGCGGATATATAACATCTACATCCTGTACGGGAATCCCCGGACATACGCGGATATATAACATCTACATCCTGTAAGAGGTGCGGGAATCCCAGGACACGTGCAGATATATAGCATCTACATATATAACACCTACGTACTGCAAGACGTATGGGAAGCCCTGTATACACGCATATAAGAATTCCAGCATCACAATCTGAAAACATGGATTCAACCTGCTGCTCTCAACAAATATAGCAGAGAACGGGTTTAACCCTTTCAAGTCCAATGTCTATTTAGGATCAACAGCCCTAGCGCTAGTAGCCAATCCAATGGTGAGCCACTTTAAAATAAGAACATTAACATCGTTCAACATTCAATTTAGACCATTTTTGAATAAAAAAAATGGTACTTGTTTCCTAGCACGGCCACAACGATCATGATCGCGGTCATCGGGGGTAAAATCGGGGCCATCGCGGGCACTAAAAAAAAAACGGGTGCGATGGGCCAGACGCGATGCCCGCGATTTCCCCATAGAGAACAATGTTAAATGCCTCAATTTACCCGCGATGACCCCGATTTCCCATAGGAAACAATGTGAAATGGATCAATTTACCCAAATCATCATAGGAAACAATGGTAAATGGCCCAAAAACACCCCTGAACATTAAAATGTCCCCCCAAAAGTACTATACGCCACCCCGCGATCAACGTGAACCCGAAGCGTGGCGAGCGCAGCGAGCCCGCGAGGGACGGCAGTACGCGTCCTCCGACCTTTTCATACCCCCACTATCCACGTCGGCGTGGAGTTGAGAATAGAATAGTGTGGCGAGCGCAGCGAGCCACCGAGCCCGAAGCATGGCGAGCGCAGCGAGCCCCGCGAGGGGACGCGGATACCTTCACAGTTATACGCGTCCCCTCGCGGGCTTCCCAGGTGTCCATGGCGACGCGGACACCTGTGAAGCCCGCGAAGGGACGCGTTTACCTGTGAAGGTATCCGCGTACGCTCGCCACGCTTCGAGCTCGGTGGCTCGCTGCGCTCGCCACACTATTCTATTCTCAACTCCACGCCGACGTGGATGGTGGGGGTATGAAAAGGTCGGAGGACGCGTACCAACGCCGCTCGCCACGCTTCGGGTTCACGTTGATCGCGGGGTGGCGTGAACTACTTTTGGGGGGACATGTCAATGTTCAGGGGTGTTTTTTTGGGGTTTCTGGCCCATTTACCATTGTTCCCTATGATGATTTGGGTAAATTGACCCATTTAACATTGTTTCCTATGGGAAATCGCGGTCATCGCGGGTAAATTGAGGCATTTAACATTGTTCCCTATGGGGAAATCGCGGCCATCGCGGGTGGACCATTTAAGCATTTTTGGCCGCATACGACCCGACCGACGCGATTTTCACTCTTTTCAATGCATTTCAATGGAAAAATCGGGGGCATCGCGTCGGTCGCAGGCCACTAAAAATTACCCACGATGGCCGCGATTGTGGCCGTGCTAGGAAACAAGTACCAAAAAAATAAATAATATACAATTCATTTAAACCAGACCGTTTGAACTGCAAAAAAAAAAAAATCTATAAATATTTTGACTGTAAGGGTCAAAAAAAGTGGAATAATTTGTTCAAAATCATATAAGTGCATCCATCTCACATAGCAACAACCTATCCACGTGTACTAAGCTGCTGGCATTTGAGGGAGTGACCCCTGCAGGAATTGGCTATGCACTGCACCTATCAAAGAACATTGGGCCTTATTCTAGTTCACTCTCTGACATAATCCTTCTTAGAGGGAAAAAACCATGTGCACTGCAGGGGGGCAGATGTAAAATGTGCAGAGAGAATTCGATTTGGGCGAGTTATTTTGTTTCTGTGCAGGGTAAAATGAGATTTATGTCTTACCTGGTAAATCTCTTTCTTCGAGGACATCAGGGGCCACAGCTTTACTTTGGGTAATAGGAGTGGGAGTGAGCTCCAGCACCCTAGAGGATAACTTTAACTGCCTCCCAGGCAGTCAGGCTCCTCCCCTCCTATACCCCGCCTCCAGGCCACGGACCTCAGTTTTTTAACAAGCCATGGCAGGAGACAGGAGAGAAGGAAGAGAAGCACCACACAGAGACACATTCTGAAACATGTTAGTACCCTCAACAGAGGAGTAATATATATAACCAGTGAAACGTAACTTGTAACGTAACTGAAGCAGGCGCGGCAGGGAGGGATCCCTGTGGCCCCTGATGTCCTCGAAGAAAGAGATTTACCAGGTAAGACATAAATCTCATTTTCTCCTTCGGGAGACATCAGGGGCCACAGCTTTACTTTGGGACGTCCTAAAGCAGCCACCTATGGGTGGGGACGCGCCTGCACCGCAGCCAACACGCTCTGCCCGAAGGCAGAGTCCTGGGAGGCAAAAGTATCAAAAGCGTAAAAACGCACAAAAGTAGCAGCTGACGACCATGTCGCAGCTCTGCAAACTTGCTCAGCTGTAGCACCGCCCCGAACAGCCCAAGACGCTCCCACAGACCTAGTGGAATGTGCCCGGATACCAGCCGGAACCGGGAGAGAGGCACCCAGGTATGCCTGCCGGATGACAGAACGAAGCCAGCGGGCAATAGTCTGTTTAGTGGCCGGCCATCCCCTCTTTTGAAAGCCATACAGCACAAAGAGGGAGTCCGTCTTGCGAAAGGACCGGGAGCGGCGCACATAGATGCGCAGCGCCCGTACAACATCCAAGGATGATTGATCCAAAGATGCATCTGGCCCTTGAAAGGCCGGAACCACGATTTCCTGGTTAACGTGGAAACTGGACACCACTTTTGGTAAGTGAGAAGGGACAGTACGAAGAACCGCCCGGTCATTGTGTAAGACCAGGAAGGGGGACTTACAAGACAGGGCAGACAGATCGGACACCCTCCGAGCTGATGCTATTGCCAATAAGAAAACCGTTTTCCAGGTGAGCCAACACAGGTCCACTGACCGCAAAGGCTCAAACGGTGGTTTCTGGAGTGCAGATAGCACAAGGGAAAGGTCCAACGGAGCAACCGGGGGGACAAAGGGAGGCTGGATACGCAGAACCCCCTGCATGAATGTGCGGACATCCCGCAACAGTGCTAATCGTCGGCGAAACAAGATGGACAAAGCCGAGACTTGAACCTTCAAGGTAGATAAGCGCAATCCAGCCTCCAGGCCCTTCTGTAAGAAGGATAGAATCCGAGCCAGGCGGTAAGACTTAGGATTGAAGTGGCGAGTCCTACACCAAACGAAGTAAGCCCTCCAAACCCGATTATAAGCTCTCGCAGAGGAAGCCTTTCTTGCTCTAAGCATAGTGGAAATTACTCGAGCATTAAACCCCCTAGATCTCAAGAGGGAGGTCTCAACAGCCACCCCGTCAAAGCCAGACGCCTCAGGTCTGGATGCAGACACGGACCCTGAGAGAGAAGGTCCCGACGCAGAGGCAAGCGGATCGGGGGGGCCACCGACAGAGCCTGGAGGTCTGAGAACCAGACTCGCCTGGGCCAATACGGGGCCACGAGGATCAATGTGCCTCCCTCCGCCTTCAGCTTGCGAATCAGTCGCAAGAGGAGGGAGAATGGCGGGAAGGCATACATCAGCCTGAACGGCCACGGAGCGGACAGAGCGTCCACCAAGATGGCGGCCGGGTCGCGGGCCCTGGCTCCGTAAGAGGGAACCTTGTGGTTGTGTTGAGAGGCCATCAAGTCCACCTCGGGTAAGCCCCACCGATGTACCAGCATCTGGAAAACCTCCTGATGGAGGGACCATTCGCCGGCATTCAGTGTTTGACGGCTTAGGTAGTCCGCTTCCCAATTCTGGACTCCCGGAATAAAGACGATAGAGCTGGAATCTTCTTTTCCGCCCACTGAAAGATGCGGGATGTTTCCATCATTGCCGCCCTGCTGCGGGTGCCCCCCTGGTGGTTGATATAAGCCACTGTGGTGGAATTGTCCGACTGGACCTGCACCGGACGACCCCTCAGCCAGGGTTCTGCCAGGCAAAGGGCTCGGAAGACCGCCCTCAGTTCGAGGACATTGATTTGGAGCTTGGCCTCCGATGTAGACCAAAGGCCCTGGAAAGACCTCTGGCAAGTGACCGCTCCCCACCCGCGGAGACTGGCGTCCGTAGTGAGAAGGGTCCACTGATGGATCCAGAATGGGCGTCCCAACGTGAGGTTCTGGTCTAGGAGCCACCACGAAAGAGAGAGACGGGTTGTCGGTGATAAGGTTATCACCTGAGATCGGAGAGAGAGGTAGGATCCCGACCACTTGGAGAGGATTTCCTTCTGAAGGGGGCGGGAATGGAACTGGGCATATTCTGCCATGTCGAAAGTCGACACCATGGAACCCAGTACCTTCATGCAGGCATGTATGGACACCCGTCGAGGATGGAGGAGCAAACGGACTCTGGACTGTAGAATCAGACGACGGTCCTCCGGCAGGTAGATCCTCTGATGGATAGTGTCCAACGTGGCTCCTAGGTGAACCATCGACTGTGCCGGAATCAATGAGGACTTGTCCCAATTGATGATCCAGCCGTGTCGCTCCAGAAGCTGTATTACCACCCTCAGGTGGTCCTGGAGAAGTTCTGCAGACGGAGCAAGAATCAACAGGTCGTCCAGATATGGGATTATCCGGATCCCCTGGTTGCGCAGACTGCTGCCCATTACTGCCATCACCTTTGTGAACACCCGGGGAGCAGTGGATAGACCAAATGGTAGGGCTCGGAACTGGAAATGTTGGTCCAGGATGGCAAAGCGCAGGAACCGCTGGTGTTCTGGGCGAATGGGGATGTGTAAGTACGCATCCTGAATGTCCAGGGATGCCATGAAGTCTCCTGGCTGAAGGGCCAGGACAATGGAGCGCAGAGTCTCCATCCTGAATTTTGGGACCCGTACAAACTTGTTTAGCTTCTTTAGGTTGAGAATGGGCCTGTAGGAACCGTTTGGTTTCCTGACCAAGAAGAGGCTGGCGTAAAACCCCGAACCCCTTTGGGACAAGGGGACAGGTATGATGACCCCTGTTTGAAGCCAACGTTGGACTGCCAGTTCTAGCGCTTTGCGCTTTTCCAGGTCTGATGGAAGACTCGTGGAAAAGAACGATGTTGGTGGGCGATGCCAAAAAGTTAAGGAGTAGCCCCGAGAGACCACCTCCTGAACCCACGCGTCTGTGGTGGATTCCAACCAGATGGGGGAAAACTCCAACAGGCGACCGCCCACCCTGGGGTCCTCCCGGTGTCTGTCATGCAGCGGGCTTGTCCGCCGGCTTTGGGTCAGGGCGTCTTGTGGCCCAGGGACGTCTGCCCCTAGCACGGGAGGATCTGCCTCCCTGGGAAGATCTGGAGGAGAAGGACTGTCCTCTACCACGGCCCTGAAACCGAAAGGACTGAAAGGCCGGCCGGGGCCGTGTAGTCGGGGTGGATGGTAGGAAGGCAGTCTTTGATGCTGCCACCGTAGCAACCATCCTGTCCAGCTCAGGACCAAACAAGAGGGAACCATCGAATGGAAGGGCTTCCAAGGCCCTCTTCGAATCCGTGTCCGCCTTCCAGGAGCGCAACCAAAGTGATCTGCGAGCAGCCACTGCTGAAGCGGACACCCTGGAGGAGAGAGTATCGGAATCAAGCGCCGCTTCGCCTAAGTAGAGGGCAGCCTGATGTATCAATTCTATAGTCGGCAGAAGGGTATCTGCTGGGGCCCCCTCAGACACCCCTGATTTGAGGGCAGCGGTCCATTTAGTTAGAGCCATAGCCACCCAGGCTGACGCCAGGGCCGGCCTGCCCGCTGCCCCTGCCGTGGTGTATATCAGCTTCAGGAAGTTTTCCAACTTCCTATCCGCCGTATCCTTAAGAGACGCTGTAGGTATGGGCAACAAGGAGGCTTTAACCAGTTTTGCCACATGAGCGTCTACCCTGGGGGCTGTCTCCCAGGGGATCCTGTCCTCCTGGGGGAGAGGATAGAGGAAGGAGAAACGTTTGTGAATGATAAACTTCCTATTAGGGACCTCCCAAGCTTCCTTAATGACCGAGTCCAGGTTATCGGACTTGGGAAAGCGACTGAAGGAGCGTTTAGGGCGCTTAAAGATAGGGCCCGACTCCGCAGGCGGGTCAGCCTGGTCGTCTACTAGCAGGACCTTCTTAACCGCTGTAATCAGGCCTGGTACATCAAGGCGAGACGGGGGGTCCTCTCCAACACAGGTATCCCCTATGTCAGCGGCGACGTCAATGGCGTCATCGACTGCCTCCTCAACATAGTCATCATCATCGACATCGTCTTGCTCCTCCTCATCGTCAGTATCCTGCCCGAGGAGGGGGCGGAGTGGCGACGGTCTTCTAACTAAAAGCCTGCGTGTATCTGCGGGCAGTGGACCCTCCCCCTGGGCATCCAATGCTGGGGGGGCTGCACTCGCTGCCGATGAGGACGGCATGGACCGCTGGGGCAGCGCAGCCGAGACTTTATCAACTAGCTGCGCCATCATCTGCACAAGGGATGAGGCCCAAGCAGGCTCCTGAGAGGAGGCCGTAGGCGTGGGCAGCGCCTGCGCATTGTAGCAGCCTGCGCATACGCCGTCCTGTACATAGTCCAGGGGAGATAGGCCCGCATTACAGGCTGTGCATGACAGCAATGCTGGGGCGTCCCCCTTTTTGGACTTGCTCTTCGGCATAACTACTGTAAGTACAGGAGGGCTGAGTACAAAAAGACACCAAATACACTGCAGCAGCAGCTATTGGGTTAATAAGTACACATATACAGCAAGCATACAGAGGCATACAATGCAAATAGAAAGTCAATGGCACTAGGCTCTTGCAGCAGCTATGGCTGACTGGAGCACTCAATAACTGTGACCTGTGTCCCGCAGGAGAGGTACAGGGGGGACTTGCCCAAGCCTCCTGGCAGTGAAAGAGTGGAACCTCGGGTGGCACTGGAGCTTCTCCGTGTCCCTCTCACGTGCAGCCAGGCAGACAGGAAGGGATGTCAGTGGCGGGAACTCTCTGTGCGCCAAGCACAGTTCCCTGCCTACTGTCCCCGGGGGAGGGGCTGATGTGGGGGGAGCCTCCTCCCCCTGCTAACAAATGACCATAGGGAAGGTGTCCACATGCAGCGCTGGTAAAATGGCGGGGATCCGGCGCGCGCCGGGCGGCCCCGCATACCAGCGCTGCTGCCCACAAACTAGTTTCCCTGGTGGTCCAGCGGGACGGGCGGCGAGCCGGCCGACCGCTTGCTAGCACAGCCGGCGGTCACCCCTCGCCGGCTGTAGCAGCCATCTCTATGCGCCTCGCTGCGCTATCGCACACGCTCCCGGCGGGGAGCGTGTATTACTCACAGTGCCGTCCCGGTTCTTCTGAAGCGGGCGCCTGTGGTCCCCGGCGTCCGGCTGTGGCTGCAGGCTCCCCAGTGCCCGGGGGCCGCTGCTGGTCCCCACCCGCGGGTGGCGAGGCAGCGCCGGATCCGGGTGTTGGAGCCAGCAGTGCAGGGGTCTATTCAGACCTCCAGCGCTGCTGCTCTGATAAAAAATTAAAAAAAAAAAAAAAAGTTATGGCTGCTAAATAGCAGCCCCTCTTTTGGGTGCATCTGGCTCCTGCCAGCACCCTAGAAAAAACTGGGGTCCGTGGCCTGGAGGCGGGGTATAGGAGGGGAGGACTGTCCCTTCTCACTTACCAAAAGTGGTGTCCAGTTTCCACGTTAACCAGGAAATCGTGGTTCCGGCCTTTCAAGGGCCAGATGCATCTTTGGATCAATCATCCTTGGATGTTGTACGGGCGCTGCGCATCTATGTGCGCCGCTCCCGGTCCTTTCGCAAGACGGACTCCCTCTTTGTGCTGTATGGCTTTCAAAAGAGGGGATGGCCGGCCACTAAACAGACTATTGCCCGCTGGCTTCGTTCTGTCATCCGGCAGGCATACCTGGGTGCCTCTCTCCCGGTTCCGGCTGGTATCCGGGCACATTCCACTAGGTCTGTGGGAGCGTCTTGGGCTGTTCGGGGCGGTGCTACAGCTGAGCAAGTTTGCAGAGCTGCGACATGGTCGTCAGCTGCTACTTTTGTGCGTTTTTACGCTTTTGATACTTTTGCCTCCCAGGACTCTGCCTTCGGGCAGAGCGTGTTGGCTGCGGCGCAGGCGCGTCCCCACCCATAGGTGGCTGCTTTAGGACGTCCCAAAGTAAAGCTGTGGCCCCTGATGTCTCCCGAAGGAGAAAATGAGATTTATGTCTTACCTGGTAAATCTCTTTCTTCGAGGACATCAGGGGCCACAGGGATCCCTCCCTGCCGCGCCTGCTTCAGTTACGTTACAAGTTACGTTTCACTGGTTATATATATTACTCCTCTGTTGAGGGTACTAACATGTTTCAGAATGTGTCTCTGTGTGGTGCTTCTCTTCCTTCTCTCCTGTCTCCTGCCATGGCTTGTTAAAAAACTGAGGTCCGTGGCCTGGAGGCGGGGTATAGGAGGGGAGGAGCCTGACTGCCTGGGAGGCAGTTAAAGTTATCCTCTAGGGTGCTGGAGCTCACTCCCACTCCTATTACCCAAAGTAAAGCTGTGGCCCCTGATGTCTCCCGAAGGAGAAATACTGACTGCTTTATTTTAACACCAATATAGATCTCATTTTGAAGTAAAACCCCACCCAAATCTAATTCTCTCTGCACCTCTTCTGCCCCACCTGCAGTGCACATGGTTTTGTCCATATAAGAAGGATTTTGTCAGAAAGAGTGAACTAGAATAAGGCCCATTGTTCCCATCTGGTAGAGTAACAGGCCGCTGGGGAAAGAACCAGAAGACGTCTCAGCCCCACTCACATTGATGTTGGAGATCTTTTCCCAGTCATGTTCATCACCTCTTTGGCCCATCAACATATGCTCTGGAAGTTGGCTGGAAAGTAAACACAAGAATTACACGGAACATCTAAACCTCAATCACCTGGAACCTAATACAGGTAGAATATTGATATCCCGGCACCCGCGGTTCCAGCACTGTGCCGGATTATAATGTTTACAGCCCCATAGTTTTGCCTCCCACTATCTAAACCCTAATGTCCCTCACAGCCTGACTCGAGCCCACAGCCCAACTATGCCCTCCTGCAGCCTCTCTCTACCTACCTACCCTACTGTTGATGGGCTGCTGAATTTCTGTTGCATCGTGCTGCATTGCGGTTACCAGATATAAACATGAATCTTACTTGATATCATCAATTTCACGTTCACTTTCCTGGATCTGCTTTGTAAACAGTTTCCGGTCAATATCGCTCTTGGTGTCGCTGCGCTTCTGTTGCAGATATTCCAGCCTGTAAGGGTGCATATGACGCCATTAGAGCGCAGGCAAATCCCACACACATAACTAGCACAGATACCTCACACATTATGTGTCGGGAGACAGAAAGGAGGCTGCACTGTGATAGAGCTATAGAGATAGTTAGTGACACCCTCCCTAGAACAGGAGGAGACCTCACTAGATCTGATGGGACAGTGGAGGAGAACAGCTGCCATATACAGAGGCCAAGTACCACATATGATTACACGGAGGGCAGTGCACATCGGGTTCCCAGTGACACTGCACTGTGTAATAAGCAGGGAACAGATGAAGCAGCGAGCACAATAACAGCCACTACTACTTACTTCAGCAGTTTGGGCTGTAGCATCCTCTGTAAGGTACCGCTGACAATGGCCTGTCTCAGTTCATCATTATACGAAGGAATCCCTGTCATGTAGAACACAAGACTTTCAGGTTACGGGATCATGGAATCAGAATCAGCTTTATTGGCCGGGTATACTTGCGTATACTAGGAATTTTTCTTTTCGGTTTGCTGTGCAGCAGCCAGGTGGGTAACAACTAAACAACATACAGTATAAACAGGTAGGGGAACATGTACAGTCATACAGAAAGTTATTCCGAGGGGACACTGTGTTAGATTATGTGCAAAGGTTTATGGTGTGACTAGACAGTGAGGAGTTCATGTGTCAGCAGGTGAACCGATTGAGGAAAGAAACTTTTTAGGCTTCTGGTGGACCTGGGGGGGGGGGGGGGGGGGAATAGCCCTGTAGCATCTGCCTGACGGCAACAGGTTAAACATGCCATGGCCAGGATGTAGTTGGTCCCTGACTATCTTCGTTGCCTGCTTTTTTGCTGTGGACAGATACAGGTCCTGGACAGAGGGAAGGTCTGTCCCGATTATCTTCTTGCAGTTCTGACTACCTTTTGGAGTCTGCATTTGTCTCTCTCGCTGGCAGAGCCGTACCAGACCAGTATTGAGGAGCACAGTACAGACTCCACAATCGCGGAGTAGAAGAGGAGCAGAAGCTTCTGTGGGATGTTGAACTTCCTCAGTTGCCTAAGGAACAAGAACAGCCTCTGCTGCGCTTTTCCAAAATAGTATCAGTGTTGGGCCCCCATTTAAGGTCCCGGGAGACTGTGGTTCCTAGGAACTTGAAGGAACAGCCAATGGCACAACAGCTTCTTACACAGAACATTGCCACACATACACACACAAAATACTTCCCTATGAACACAAGCACAGATGGAGCATCCACTGTCCCCCCGCAGCAGCCGGCACCCACTAGTACCCCCGCAGCAGCCGGCACCCACTTGTCCCCCCGCAGCAGCCGGCACCCACTGCCTCCATTAACACTGCATTCTGCACAGACTGCAGCAAACACTCAAAGCTCCGTCTTATTCTCATTAACTAAATGTTTTGCCCAACATACCCAGTATCTGATTCATCGTATGTACTTCTGGATTTACAGAACTTGGAAACAGGCTTACGACTGAACTGATTTTGGAACACGTTTGTATATTCTGGGGTCATGCAGGCTGACCTCCCAATAATTAGTTAGAGCTGCTTAGAAGACAATTACTCACATTGCCGACTGGCGAGTTCTTGAAAGGTTTTCACAATGTGAGCGGATCGGGCTATCATCTCCGGATTGGCCGGGGGGCCCTGCAAAGCAGCAGAATCAGAAACAAAAGGCTTAATGGTCATTGCTGGCAGAATCAGCATCAGTGCGTCTTCTAGATTTCCAGCAAAATAAAATAAAAAACCAGGGCTGAAAACTGTGGCTGGAACCACGTTCTTCCTGCCGACTGTGGCAGGACCACTATAGCCAGGAGGAGGAAACTAGGTGGCTGGTCATCTCTACCAACCACGCTTAATACTACTCCCAATACACGTGGTTATGGATTACAGGCACAGATAGAATCATCTGAACAATCCGGAAACTACAAAGAGGGCAGCCACGTGTCCACAACTCTACAGTTAGTAAGGAAAGATACAAACTAATCGAGCAAAATAAAGACAACAATTAGTTCAGTTTGCATACAACACATAACACGGGTTATTTTGTAATAATCCGATACAACAAATAAGTCTGGAAGCAACAACTACACTCACCACACCGCTGCATTTATCTTTGAAATATGGCTTGGAGTAGTGGCCGATGGAATGATTGGTTGGGTAGGTCTTTGCTGTTCCAGCCCTTTGAGTTTTCCGCCCAGCAAGTTCCCACAGAAGCTGTTCCTGAAATGATGAGAAAAGGAGATTTAGGATTTACATGTAAAATCTCTTTCTTCGAGGTCGTCAGGGGCCACAGCAGCAGTGTCTAACAGACCCCCAGAGCTCCTGCTCTGTCACCGTCCAAAGTCAGTGTAAAAATAATATGTAAAGCTGCATATAGCAGCCAGGGCCGGCGCTACCCACTCAGCAGCTCCTGCAAAGCAGGGAGGCGCCATGCTGAAAAGGCGCTGTCTCCCTCCCTGCTCTGCTAAAGCTGCCTCAGCCCTCACTGTCACTGCCTCCTGCACGCCGCTCGCAGCGCCTGTCTGACAGCGGGCGGTTAGTATGGAAAGGCCACTGCCAGTCCTCAACACTCCGCCCCCTCTATCTCCTCCCCTATTCTTCCATCTCCTCCTTCTCTCCCCTCCTTTCCCCCTCAGTCATGAGAGGGGTGTAATGGCATCCTCAGCGTCCTGCCTATGCAGATACAAGAGTTAAACAGCAAAAGAACAGTGAGTCTTTTTTATTATACATGTTTCTAACAATTTTTTAAATAATTGTAGATGTTTTTATATTAATTTAGACACTTTTTAAATAATGGGCTGGGTTATGTGCCTAAAGGTGGCCATACACGCTGAAATCGGGCATCGCATCACACAGTACAAAAAGTATGTGCAGCATATACTTTTTGTACTGCTTTCGGATCGCATTGCACACACATTGCATGCCGTGCGATGCAATGCGATCTGGCCTATAACATATGCGATTCTCGCAGCGTGTATGGGCACGTTTAGTGCCTGCAAAATTTTGTAGACACAGCACTGAGATGGTGTATGCATTGCATACATGTACATACACCCGAGATCCTCCATAAGATCGCATGTTGCATATGCTCCCACAATCGGGCTGCAGCTTCTTGCAATGGCAATGTGAAAGGGCGCAAAATGTATGGTTTGCAGGAGGGCGCCAGACACCCTAGCACCGGCCCTGATAGCAGCCCCTCTCTACGGTGCGTGTGGCTCCTGCCTGGCCTGGAGGCGGGGTAGAGGAGGGGAGGAGCCTGGTCTGCCTGGGGTGGGGGGGGGAGCAATTTAACCTCTCGGGTGCTGGAAGCTTCTCTCCCACTCCAAATACCCAGTGTTAGCCTGTGGCCCCTGACGTGTCCCGAAGAAAAAATTACTGATCACATGTAAGCACTCTCTGTGTACACGCGTACCATATTACTGATCACATGTAAGCGCTCTCTGTGTACACATTACTGATCACATGTAAGCGCTCTCTGTGTACACGTGTACATATTACTGATCACATGTAAGCACTCTGTGTACACGCGTACCATAGTACTAATCACATGTAAGCGCTCTCTGTGTACACGCGTACATATTACTGATCACATGTAAGCACTCTCTGTGTACACACGTACATATTACTGATCACATGTAAGCGCTCTCTGTGTACACGTGTACATATTACTGATCACATGTAAGCACTCTGTGTACATATTACTGATGACATGTAAGCTCTCTCTGTGTACACACGTACATATTACTGATCACATGTAAGCGCTCTGTGTACACGTGTACATATTACTGATCACATGTAAGCACTCTCTGTGTACACACGTACATATTACTGATCACATGTAAGCGCTATCTGTGTACACATTACTGATCACATGTAAGCACTCTGTGTACACATTACTGATCACATGTAAGTGCTCTCTGTGTACACGCGTACCATATTACTGATCACATGTAAGCTCTCTCTGTACACGCGTACCCTATTACTGATCACATGTAAGCGCTCTCTGTGTACACATTACTGATCACATGTAAGCACTCTGTGTACACGTGTACATATTACTGATCACATGTAAGCGCTATCTGTGTACACATCACTGATCACATGTAAGCACTCTGTGTACACATTACTGATCACATGTAAGTGCTCTCTGTGTACACGCGTACCATATTACTGATCACATGTAAGCGCGCGGTGTGTACACGCATAAATGATCACATGTAAGCGATCTGTGTACACGCGTACATATTACGGATCACATGTAAGCGCTGTGTGTACACGCATAAATGATTACATGTAAGCGCTCTGTGTACACGCGTACCATATTACATGTAAGCGCTCTGTGTACACGCATAAATGATTACATGTAAGCGATCTCTGTACACGCGTACCATATTACTGATCACATGTAAGCGCTCTGTGTACACGTGTACATATTACTGATCACATGTAAGCGCTCTGTGTACACGTGTACATATTACTGATCACATGTAAGCGCTCTGTGTACATGTGTACATATTACTGATCACATGTAAGTGCTCTCTGTGTACACGCGTACCATAGTACTAATCACATGTAAGCGCTCTCTGTACACGCGTACCATATTACTGATCACATGTAAGCGCTCTGTGTACACTTGTACATATTACTGATCACATGTAAGCGCTCTCTGTACCTGCTGGTCCTTGTTCTGAGCAACGAGGATTTCCAGTTCCTGCAGCTTCTCCTCTATCACTGCTTGGTAGACCAGGTTCATCTGTAAGCAAATCTCCACCGAGTCCCCACCATCTTCCCAAGCAACGTCATCCTGGCAAGAAATAAATCAGGTGATTAAGAAAATGTAGAGTGGGCTTCCGGGGGACCAGGAAGTTGGATGCTTAGGGTGGGCGTTTCTGGGGGGCCGGGAAGGTGGATGCGTAGGGTGTGCTTCCGGGGGACCAGGAAGGTATATGATAAGGGTGGGCGTTTCAGGGGTACCAGGAAGGTGGATGCATAGGGTGTGCTTCAAGGATACTGGGAAGGTGAATGCACAGAGTGGGCTTCCAGGGGCCTAGGAAGGTGGATACGTAGGGTGGGTGCTTCCTGGGAAGGAGGATGCGTCGGGTGGGTGCTTCCAAGGTACAGGGACTTGGATACGTAAAACAGCAAATGCCCAACTCACTGTTTTGTAATCTCCATATTCCATGTCCAGATCATCTGCAAAAACATGAAGAGCTTTAGATTCAGAGGTTTGTAAATTGTGGGCCTGGAGCAAGTACATCATCATCATGGGATCTATGGTGATACATGCAGGCAGTAAACGCTATAACAGAACTTTCAGTAGATTATACTTAAATAATAGACCATTTATTATGTAGTGAAAGGATGACATAAAGAGGTGTCAATTTGTAGATATCAGCAGATAGACCCCAGAAGTGTACTGCTCCCCTCGCCACATAGACCCCAGTAGTGTCCCGTTCCCCTCGCCACATAGACCCCAGTAGTGTCCCGCTCCCCTCGCCACATAGACCCCAGTAGTGTCCCGCTCCCCTCGCCACATAGACCCCAGTAGTGTCCCGCTCCCCTCGCCACATAGACCCCAGTAGTGTCCCGCTCCCCTCGCCACATAGACCCCAGTAGTGTCCCGCTCCCCTCGCCACATAGACCCCAGTAGTGTACCGCTCCCCTCGCCACATAGACCCCAGTAGTGTACCGCTCCCCTCGCCACATAGACCCCAGTAGTGTACCGTTCCCCTGCCACATAGACCCCAGTAGTGTACCGCTCCCCTCGCCACATAGACCCCAGTAGTGTACCGCTCG
This sequence comes from Crinia signifera, assembly GCF_055691185.1. Lineage (NCBI taxonomy): Eukaryota > Metazoa > Chordata > Amphibia > Anura > Myobatrachidae > Crinia > Crinia signifera. Next base: position 14,280,682 of record NC_139225.1, on the reverse strand, counting down.
CCACATAGACCCCAGTAGTGTACCGCTCCCCTCGCCACATAGACCCCAGTAGTGTACCGCTCCCCTCGCCACATAGACCCCAGTAGTGTACCGTTCCCCTGCCACATAGACCCCAGTAGTGTACCGCTCCCCTCGCCACATAGACCCCAGTAGTGTACCGCTCGCCACATAGACCCCAGTAGTGTACCGCTCCCCTCGCCAGATAGACCCCAGAAGTGAACTGCTCCCCTCGCCACATAGACCCCAGTAGTGTCGCGCTCCCCTCGCCACATAGACCCCAGTAGTGTCGCGCTCCCCTCGCCACATAGACCCCAGTAGTGTACCGCTCCCCTCGCCAGATAGACCCCAGAAGTGAACCGCTCCCCTCGCCACATAGACCCCAGTAGTGTCGTGCTCCCCTCGCCACATAGACCCCAGTAGTGTCCCGTTCCCCTCGCCACATAGACCCCAGTAGTGTACCGCTCCCCTCGCCACATAGACCCTAGTAGTGTCCCGCTCCCCTCGCCACATAGACCCCAGTAGTGTACCGCTCCCCTCGCCACATAGACCCCAGTAGTGTCCCGCTCCCCTCGCCACATAGACCCCAGTAGTGTCCCGCTCCCCTCGCCACATAGACCCCAGTAGTGTACCGCTCCCCTCGCCACATAGAGGCCAGTAGTGTACCGTTCCCCTGCCACATAGACCCCAGTAGTGTACCGCTCCCCTCGCCACATAGACCCCAGTAGTGTCCCGCTCCCCTCGCCACATAGACCCCAGTAGTGTCACGCTCCCCTCGCCACATAGAGGCCAGTAGTGTACCGCTCCCCTCGCCACATAGAGGCCAGTAGTGTACCGTTCCCCTGCCACATAGACCCCAGTAGTGTACCGCTCGCCACATAGACCCCAGTAGTGTACCGCTCGCCACATAGACCCCAGTAGTGTCGCGCTCCCCTCGCCACATAGACCCCAGTAGTGTCGCGCTCCCCTCGCCACATAGACCCCAGTAGTGTACCGCTCGCCACATAGACTCCAGTAGTGTACCGCTCGCCACATAGACCCCAGTAGTGTACCGCTCGCCACATAGACCCCAGTAGTGTCGTGCTCCCCTCGCCACATAGACCCCAGTAGTGTCGCGCTCCCCTCGCCACATAGACCCCAGTAGTGTCGCGCTCCCCTCGCCACATAGACCCCAGTAGTGTCGCGCTCCCCTCGCCACATAGACCCCAGTAGTGTCGCGCTCCCCTCGCCACATAGACCCTAGTAGTGTCGCGCTCGCCACATAGACCCCAGTAGTGTCGCGCTCGCCACATAGACCCCAGTAGTGTCGCGCTCGCCACATAGACCCCAGTAGTATCGCGCTCCCCTCGCCACATAGACCCCAGTAGTGTCACGCTCCCCTCACCACATAGACCCCAGTAGTGTCGCGCTCGCCACATAGACCCCAGTAGTGTCCCGCTCCCCTCGCCACATAGACCCCAGTAGTGTACCGCTCGCCACATAGACCCCAGTAGTGTCGCGCTCGCCACATAGACCCCAGTAGTGTACCGCTCGCCACATAGACCCCAGTAGTGTCGCGCTCGCCACATAGACCCCAGTAGTGTCGCGCTCCCCTCGCCACATAGACCCCAGTAGTGTCGTGCTCGCCACATAGACCCCAGTAGTGTCGCGCTCCCCTCGCCACATAGACCCCAGTAGTGTCGCGCTCCCCTCGCCACATAGACCCCAGTAGTGTCGCGCTCCCCTCGCCACATAGACCCCAGTAGTGTCGCGCTCCCCTCGCCACATAGACCCCAGTAGTGTCGCGCTCCCCTCGCCATATAGACCCCAGTAGTGTCGCGCTCCCCTCGCCACAAAGACCCCAGTAGTGTCGCGCTCCCCTCGCCACAAAGACCCCAGTAGTGTCGCGCTCGCCTCGCCACATAGACCCCAGTAGTGTCACGCTCCCCTCACCACATAGACCCCAGTAGTGTCGCGCTCGCCACATAGACCCCAGTAGTGTCCCGCTCCCCTCGCCACATAGACCCCAGTAGTGTACCGCTCGCCACATAGACCCCAGTAGTGTCGCGCTCGCCACATAGACCCCAGTAGTGTACCGCTCGCCACATAGACCCCAGTAGTGTCGCGCTCGCCACATAGACCCCAGTAGTGTCGCGCTCCCCTCGCCACATAGACCCCAGTAGTGTCGCGCTCGCCACATAGACCCCAGTAGTGTCGCGCTCCCCTCGCCACATAGACCCCAGTAGTGTCGCGCTCCCCTCGCCACATAGACCCCAGTAGTGTCGCGCTCCCCTCGCCATATAGACCCCAGTAGTGTCGCGCTCCCCTCGCCACAAAGACCCCAGTAGTGTCGCGCTCCCCTCGCCACAAAGACCCCAGTAGTGTCGCGCTCGCCTCGCCACATAGACCCCAGTAGTGTCGCGCTCCCCTCGCCACATAGACCCCAGTAGTGTCGCGCTCCCCTCGCCACATAGACCCCAGTAGTGTCGCGCTCCCCTCGCCACACAGACCCCAGTAGTGGACCGCTCCCCTCGCCACATAGACCCCAGTAGTGTACCGCTCCCCTCGCCAGATAGACCCCAGAAGTGAACCGCTCCCCTCGCCACATAGACTACCGCTGCGCTCACCATGGTTGGGGCCAGGTGCCTCATTAAACTACCGCTGCACTCACCGTGCTCGGAGCCAGGTGCCTCATTACCCTACCGCTGCGCTCACCGTGCTCTGAGCCAGGTGCCTCGTTACACTACCGCTGCGCTCACCGTGCTCGAGGGCAGGTGCCTCATTACACTACAGCTGCGCTCACCGTGCTCGGGGCCAGGTGCCTCATTACTCTACCGCTGCGCTCACCGTGCTCGGGGCCAGGTGCCTCAATACTCTACCGCTGCGCTCACCGTGCTCGGGGCCAGGTGCCTCAGTACACTACCGCTGCGCTCGTCGTGCTCGGGGGCAGGTGCCTCATTACACTACCGATGCACTCACGCGTGCTACTTTACCCCTCCCAAACATAGTTAAAATATAAAAAAAAACTTTATGAAAAAAACGTGAAAAACCCATGTTGACCATACGCTATGTCGACACCTTTTGACTGAGGAGTGTGGCCCTAGAGCCCGGCTCCCCCTATAAGCCCCGCACGGTTACACCTGTCACCCACTCACCATCCTCGGAGCAGTCACTGGGCACCGACATCGACTCCTCGCACATTGCTGCATCCCGACCCAAACTTCTCTCCAGCGCCTCGATCTCTCGCTGGATCTTCTCCCGTTCCGCCTCCATGGCGGCCATGCTCTCCTGACAGGACCCGGCCGGAGCAGCCTCCCCACCCGGCTATGAGACCCGGAGCAGCCCCCGCCGGGTATAAAACCGCAAAACTCTCAGCGCACCTCAGCCCCTCAGCCACAACACTGCGCATGCGCCGCCGTCTGTGGCACAGGGAGGGAGGCATGCTGGGAGATTCTATGCAAATCCTGTCACTGCCGGAGGAGGGGCACAGGGAAGGATTTGCATAGGAGAACAGAAGTGGGTGTGGCGGGGTGCAGGCCCAACGCTCACACCGACCGATACGCAGTCAGAAGGGGTGTGTTCCCCAGGCAGTGATTAGCATGTATTACCCATCATGCATTCCGGTCACTCTGCAGCTGTGCGGTATGTATGAAGTGCAGTGCAGCAGACCAATCCTGAGTCCTGATCCTGCTCCATCTCCCAGGGTAACGGTGTAAGGTCAATGACCCAAAACATAATCACAGTCCATGCTGGCTCGACCCACACCCATTTCAGTGGGCACAACTTCTCTGCTAGGAGAGGGGCGCAGGACTGGTTTCACAAATGGGAGAGGGGCAGGGCGCTGGTGGGTATGCGTCATAGGTTAACACATGAAATAGGTCAACATGCATTAGGTTGACAATGGTCATTAAGTCGGCACAAGCATTATGTCGACATGAGCTTTACATAGTTTCAAGTGTGCCGCATCCCCGCGCATGGTGTCTCGCTGTGCAGCAGTGCACTGTACCCTACCCATGGATAGTAAAGAATACAAAAACTGCCCTTTGTGTCTACCTAATGACCATGTCAACATATTTCATGTATCAACTTATAGCAGGGAGAGGAGACTTTCAGCAGCACTTTGGGGGGAGGTGCTTCAGCATGATGTCATTAAGCCACTATGGGCCTTATTCGAATCCACTCTTTCTGACAAAATCCTTCTTAGATGGGCAAAACCATGTGCACTGCAGGTGGGGCAGATGTTACTTGTGCAGAGATAATTAGATTTGGGTGGGGTTTTACTTCAAAGTGAGATCTATATTGCAGTGTAAAAATAAAGCAGCCAGTATTTACCCTGCACAGAAACAAAATTACTCACCCAAATCTAATTCTCTCTGCACATGTTACATCTGGCCCCCCTGTAGTGCACATGGTTTTGTCCATCTAAGAAGGATTTTGTCAGAAAGAGTGGATTAGAATAACCCCCTATGTGTTATAACACATAAGCCCCTCCTCCTCCTCGGAGACCCGCGGATTGCGGTATTTAACTGCCCTGGTCAGGGTGAAGGATGCCGTGATCGGGGGGCGAAGCAGGGTCCCCCAGAATCCGGGAGGACCCTCCGGTCCATTCCGGGAGGGTCGGCAACCCTGACTTATAGTGGTCGCCATAATGACCGTCAACCTAATATTTGTAGCCCTAGCGACAGGATCCTGCGCTGGTACCCTGGTGGGAGAAGGGCACAGACATGATCCCACGGTAATGCTGGCGGCACAGATTCCTGCACAATCTCCCACCGAAACGTAGCACCGCGTACCTTGCATGGCTTGCTACGCTCGCCATGCTTCGGGCAAGGTGCCTCGCACACTATTTTATTCTTCCACCACGCCCTTGTGGATGGTAGGGCATGAAATACCGCCTGTCGCCACATTTTGGCTCAAAAAACAGTAGAAAAAAACCATGTCGACATAATGACCCTGTCGACCTTCCTGCATGTCGACCTAATGCTTGTCTACCATCATGCTGGGGACCCAATGACCGTATCCCATAATAACACTGTCCAACAATGTAAAAATTGTCCAAGTATTTTTTACTGATTTTGTATAATTATGAATTCAAAAATGACATTAGTTTTGGTCAATCAGGTCAACTTTTTCAGTTATTGAGTTCTCACTAACGTTTATGTGTGTTTTTGCATTATTTGGTGTATTATGACAGGTGTGGCAAAAACCTGCGCAAATAAAAATTTATGATGATTTATTAAGATGGTGAACTTTTTGTTGGGAAAAAAGTCGGGGGTTCACCATGTACCCATGCTATCTGTGCCTGTGGGACAGTAGGAACAGATCTCAACATTACAAAAAGAAGGACTGGCCTGTACGGGAGGAACTGATGCCTGGCAGATCTATGAATGTCATCAACAACCCTCAGACAGGATTCTCTTCCCACCGCTGCAAGTCAAGCTTGGCTTGATAATCCAATTCACCAAAGCTCTGGACAGGGATGGTGGATGCTTCACTTCTTGTGCAAAGCTTTACCAGGATTGACAATTGAGAAGTTGAAAGCTCGTATTTTCCATGGTCCTCAAATCCGTCAGCTCATCCGAGAGCCACAGTTCGAAAACTCTATGAAAAAAGCAGAACTGGAAGCGTGGAAGGCTTTTGTTCTGGTGGTAAAGAACTTTCTGGGCAACAAGAAGGCAACGAACTACGTGGAACTTTCAGAAACCTTGGATGCAACATGAGTATAAAAAAAGCATTACTTATACCCCTTTCACACCAGCCTGAAATCTGGGATGACCCCGCGAACAACCCACGACTAGCGCTGGTGTGCAAGGTTCCCGGGCCACTTTCCCGGGGAATTCAACCCTGCTAGATAGGGTTGCTCCCGGGACCAGCCCGGGAAACAGGCCGGTGGGAGCAGGTTCCAGGGGCGAGGTCCAAGGGGCGGAGTCCAGACTGCGAGGATCCAGTAAAGACGGCTGGGCGCTTGTAGCGCTATTTGTCGGGCAGCGGGGCGAGAAGAGCTGATGGATTTGAAATCTGTCTCTACCAGATCCCTGCATTCTGGACCCCGGACCCTCACACCAGAAAATGCAGGGACTAGGTCGATATGAAAAGGGCCAATCCAGGGCCATATTCCCGGGTAAATCCCTGCATTTTCTGGTGTGAAAGGGGTATTGTTCTCACATATAGATCGGTTTCCTGAGAATCTGGGATCAAGGAGCGACGAGCAGGGTGAGAGATTCCACCAGGAGATGAAAGAGTTGGAGACCAGGTATCAGGGACGCTGGGATGCATTCATGATTGCAGATTACTGTTGGACTTTGATGAGCGATATCCCTGCTGCTGAGCATTCTAGGCCTTCCAGGAAACTTACAATCAAGCCCTGAATTTTGAACAATGATGGCTTAACATGCAATTGACAGGTACTTAGGGCCTTATTCTAGTTCACTCTTTCTGACAAAACCCTTCTCAGATGGACAAAACCATGTGCACTGCAGGGGGGCAGATGTAAAATGTGCAGAGAGAATTAGATTTGGGTGAGTTATTTTGTTTCTGTGCAGGGTAAATACTGGCTGTTTTATTTTTACACTGCAATATAGATCTCACTTTGAAGTAAAACCCCACCCAAATCTAACTCTCTCTGCACAAGTAACATCTGCCCCACCTGCAGTGCACATGGTTTTGTCCATCAAAGAAGGATTTTGTCAGAAAGAGTGAACTAGAATAACCCCCTTAGTAACTAATTACCAATCTCTGCTATACAATGTACAGCGTTTTGTTTAAAATCTCATTAATAAATTGTTAGAAAAAGATATTTACTCTGAAAAAAATATTAAAGTCATTTGTTGAAGTACTGTTCTGGGAATCCACCCGCCTGGGTCTCCTCGAACTTTGACCCACAACGGTAACAGCGCACATTAGGAACTATTGCAATATTTGCTGTATTGAGTAGCGCTCGCTGCCTGCGCTTCTGTAGGGAATATATGTGGGTAAGGATTGATGCGAAAAGTACCAACCTTCTTACAGTTCTCATTCTGTTGCAGTATTCGCTGCAATCTGTTCATTTTATTCAGGCGACATTGATACAAATGTCAGTTGTGAGGAGTGATTGGAAGTACTCCCAGTGCTGGGAAGAGGAGTCTGCCAGGAGTCAGAGAGACCAGAGAACATACGCCAATGGCTATAAGTACATATATATAACCAGGAGAATAACATGACGCACGCAGTATGAAGTTATACTGTACAGAACACACCGTCATCAGAGACCGCACAAACACACAGCAGGTTTAGTGTAAATAACACTTTATTCCTTGTGGTCAATATAACATATAATAAAGCATCATAGTGGTTCTGCCATGTAGTATAGATCTATGGTAGGACCATCCATGGCTCACCAGATGTGGCTCCACTCCCGATGACGAGCTACAGGTTACCCCATATGGCTAGAAGAGCTTCCGTTCCTGAGTGCTAGCTCTTCGGCTGGGAGGCAGAAGACATCGTTTCCTAGACAGTGTCACCATTAGCCACTGCGACACTTCCAAGTAATAAGATGAGGGATGATACCGGCAGACATAAAGGAGAGAGTGCATACTAATAAATACTGTATTTGTGCGTAGTCATATATAACAAAACTGGATTATTATAGTTATAATTGCTGCTAAAAGTACATGCGTCCTCTGCACACAATGGGGGGGGGGGGGGGGGGGGTTTGGGGGCATTACTGGCTGATCCAAAAAGAATGCAGCTTATTTATTAGTTTCTGGTGACATCACTGGCAGCCATTCTAAGCCAGTGACATCACCATGTATACTTACTAGTCCTTAGTAACTAGCATGCACAGGTGACACAAAGGACATTTGTTATTGCTGTCTACCTTTACACCTTTGGCACGTAGCGCGCACACAGTACTATACAGTGCAAACTATCTGTCCACACAGACAACATAAAGTGCTAGAGGAAGTTATCATAGTGCTTTGCAAAGATCATTAATGTGACATAATGCGATATCCACACCATATGATGGAATAACTACATTAAGGCCCATATGGCAGAATACAAATACTTTTCTATATTAAACAGAATATAAAACCCCCTGGGGAGCGGTGTTATAAAATATAATGACATCAACGGTGCAGGGACAACGATTATAAAGTGCATCATATCCTGTGAGCCAGTAGGATATTACCGATTACAGCTACCGTGACCTGATGCACATTACACCACAAGTGTTCATCCGTATTATATACTGTACTAAGACATGAGGTACAGCTTACTGCACTAGGGCTTACATCACCCACCACGTCTCAGGGAGGTGCCACTCATACTACTGCCTGATAAAGGTAGCAGTCGAACAGAACATTCCATAATAATAGAGTCCATATAATTATATAATATCTTGGTATATTATAAAGGATCCCAACAGCACAGCTCCCACTAATGTTACATTTTACACATGAAGCTGGGATAAGGACACTGTCCTGGAGATACTTTATTGTATACACTGCACAGTACAGAATGTGAGGAATCACTTAGCCGAGGACAGCAGTATCCAAGTCTCCCATCGATGCTGTGGAATCCGGTGTAATAGGCAGAGTCATGTGATCAGGATTACTGTGTAGCAATAGTATAGCTGTGTAATGGGAATGATGTTATAGGCAGGCGGGGTCTTCTGCGACTGGTACTAACAGCGCATTGCATCAGCAGGACCGGACAGGGGAAGACGTCTCGGGAGGTGGGATCTCTGGTGGCTGGTACTAACAGAGCATTGCATCAGCAGGACCGGACACGGGAAGATGTCCCTGCAGGTGGGGTCTCCTGCGGCTGGTACTAACAGCGCATTGCATCAGCAGGACCGGACAGGGGAAGACGTCTCGGGAGGTGGGGTCTCCTGTGACTGGTACTAACAGCGCATTGCATCAGCAGGACCAGACACGGGAAGACGTCCCTGCAGGAAGGGTCTCCTGCGGCCTGTACTAACAGCGCATTGCATCAGCAGGACCGGACAGGGGAAGACGTCTCCTGCGGCTGGTACTAACAGCGCATTGCATCAGCAGGACCGGACACGGGAAGGCGTCTCGGGAGGTGGGGTCTCTGGTGGCTGGTACTAACAGAGCATTGCATCAACAGGACCGGACACGGGAAGATGTCCCTGCAGGTGGGGTCTCCTGCGGCTGGTACTAACAGCGCATTGCATCAGGAGGACCAGACACGGGAAAGCGTCTCGGGAGGTGGGGTCTCCTGCGGCTGGTACTAACAGCGCATTGCATCAGCAGTACCGGACATGGGAAGACATCTCGGGAGGTGGGGTCTCCTGCGGCTCCTACTAACAGCGCATTGCATCAGCAGGACCCGACACGAGAAGACGTCTTGGGAGGTGGGGTCTCCTGCGGCTCCTACTAACAGCGCATTGCATCAGCAGGACCGGACACGGGAAGACGTCTTGGGAGGTGGGTTCTCCTGCGGCTGGTACGAACAGCGCATTACATCAGCAGGACCGGACACGGGAAGACATCCCTGCAGGCACAGCATTTCATGTTGGTAAACCAACTTTGGAAAAGTCCTGATTTGATTACCCCACACACACACACTGTATAAAAAAAATAATTTCTTATATAAAAATAAACGATCAGATGTTAGTGTTAGCACTGGAAATGTTAGGGGAAACAGCAGCTCATTAAAAAGTGTCCATCGTCTGCTTACAGTGTAGGTAGCCATCTTGGGCAGACCATTATATGGGCAGCTTCTATTCTCTATGGACTATGGAGATCACTGCTGACATCACCATTGCAGAAGACGGCTCAGTTTCACTGGCGCTGTGTTCAGGTATACATGGCTACCAATCAGGCATCGGTATACATAGCTACCAATCGGGTATACAGCATGCTCTGATAGAGCAGAGCTCTGGAGGGACAGCGAGAGTTTAGGGAACATCCTCGTGGACTTCAGCTATCTTGTCTATGGATCGCAGCAGTTCCGCCACCAGGGTTAATGTTTCAGCTCCAGACAGCAGCTTCCTGTATAACAGAAGAGAATATGGCAGCATTGCTCGCACAGCAGAGGGAGCACCCTGTTATATGCCTGACGTTACACGCACAGCAGAGGGAGCACCCGGCTATATGCCTAATGACGTTACATGCACAGCAGAGAGAGCACCCTGCTATATGCCTAATGACGTTACACGCACGGCAGAGAGAGCACCCTGCTATATGCCTAATGACGTTACATGCACAGCAGAGGGAGCACCCGGCTATATGCCTAATGACGTTACACACACGGCAGAAGGAGCACCCTGCTATATGCCTAATGACGTTACACGCACAGTACAGGGAGCACCCTGCTATATGCCTAATGACGTTACAGGCACGGCAGAGGGAGCACCCTGCTATATGCCTAATGACGTTACACGCACGGCAGAGGGAGCACCCTACTATATGCCTAATGACGTTACACGCACAGCAGAGGGAGCACCCGGCTATATGCCTAATGACGTTACACGCACAGCAGAGGGAGCACCCTGCTATATGCCTAATGACGTTACATGCACAGCAGAGGGAGCACCCTGCTATATGCCTAATGACGTTACACGCACAGCAGAGGGAGCACCCTGCTATGTGCCTAATGACGTTACACGCACAGCAGAGGGAGCACCCTGCTATATGCCTAATGACGTTACACGCACGGCAGAGGGACAGCGCTGCTATATGCTTAATGACGTTACACACACGGCAGTGGGAGCACCCTGCTATATGCCTAATGATGCTTCGCGCACGGCAGAGGGACAGCGCTGCTATATGCCTAATGACAGTACACGCACAGTAGAGGAACAGCATTACTATACACAGATGGCAGCAGGACCACACTGCTGTACACTTACTTTATAGAATCCTGAGCCCCACTCACTGCCTTGTGCAAGTTCTGCAGCGCTAGATTAGCGTTCTGCTTCACGGCGTTCATTCCGGCCGTCTCTCCTCTCCGCAGGGCCTCATTGTCAGCTTTGTAGGTGCTCAGCTGAATCTGCAATACAAAATAATATACATAGGTCTGATGTCTCTCTGCTGTGTGGGGCTAAGGCTGGAATTCAATTAGTCCTTCATAATCCATTGCAGCCGCTTTCCGACAATTTGCAGTAATTTTTCGCTGGTGTAATTTTTATTTAAACTCGGAACTGCACGACAAAGAAAAACTGTTGAAACGCAACAATTTTGCAACAAAAAAACACGGGGATTGGTGAGTAGTTCACCATTTTTTGACTAGTCGAAAAATCATGACTTTCATTGAATAGGTCAAAACTAAATTTGACCTAAAAATCAAAAATTGTTGCGATCAATCTCTGGCGGATCGTGGCTTCCAACTTCACACGGTTATCTAGCACCACCATACAGCTGCGCAGTAAAACCATAGAGTCTGCAATAAGCCTGCAGGTACAGTCCGCATTAGGGGCCTAATTCACACCTGATCACTGTTGTGCAAAGGTGCAGATGACTGCGAGGAGATAGCCACTGGCCAGACAGGAAGAAATCCCGTCCCGCGCAAATCTGTGATCGAACTGCGAATGCATCGATATTCCCAGCAATTCACAAAGCATCAAATGATTTTCCCAGGCTATGCAAATAGACGTTTGACCCTACCTGTTATTTGTGACGGAAACAGGCTGACCAAGGCCGGCGCCAGCGTCGCACTCCCTCCCAGATAACGCCTCGTTACTACCCTCAAATGCCGCTTCCTGTCAGTACGGCCCCGGACGCCATGCACTGGGGTTTTTTTTTTATTTCACTATTTGGTCTCGAACACGCACGCTACAATCCATGAGTATGCACAGACATTCATTTGAGCTGAGAATTCTCACAACAGCGATCAAATCTGAATCAGGCCCATAGTTATGTACTTTGTGCTGTTACACCAACTGTAACGGACTAAGGATAGATCATTGGTACTCCCAGCTGCACATGTCCTTACACATCCATAATCCAATGCACCAGATACCTGGAGAAGAGCCACTTCCTGCTTCAGCCGGGTCACGTTACTCTCTGCCTTCGAGGCTCTTTTCTAGAAAGAGAGAACATTCAGAGATAAGGTCACGTTACATTCTCACATGTAATCTCACAGCCATCACACACATGTAATCTCACAGCCATCACACACATGTAATCTCACAACAACACACGTCATCACACACGTCATCTGTAGGGGACAGGGAAAGTCCAGATGCTGAACCTCATCAGATGTAAGGAAGTTGCTGTCACCCTGTACTCTGTCATCAGGTGCCGCTTCCCGGCTACACTCACTGTACGCAGCCAGCATCGTCACTCAGACACAGGCTTTACACTCCTCAGGTGCCCCTTCCCAGCTAGGATTGTAGCTGGGAAGCGGCACCTGATGAGGACATAAGCTTACACTCAGGTGGCACTTCCCGGCTACAATCACTGTATATAGATGACAGGTTCCCTTTAAGAGGTGACACCTTTTTTTTTTTTTTTAAACATTTAGATTGCATTCTTTAAAGTGTGCCCCTCAATCTGTGATGTCACTGGCTGCCAGTGACTGGATAGGCTGCACTTTCAGTGATGTCACTAGTGATTAGATAGACTGCACTCTCAATGATGTCACTGGCTCCTAGTGACTGGATAGGCTGCACTCTCAGTGATGTCACTGGCTCCTAGTCATTGAATAGGCTGCACTCTCAGTGATGTCACTGGCTCCTAGTGACTGGATAGGCTGCACTCTCAGTGATGTCACTGGCTCCTAGTGACTGGATAGGCTGCACTCTCAGTGATGTCACTGGCTCCTAGTGACTGGATAGGCTACACTCTCAGTGATGTCACTGGCTCCTAGTGATTGGATAGTCTGCGCTCCCAGTGATGTCACTGGCTCCTAGTGACTGGATAGTCTGCTCTTCCAGTGATGTCACTGGCTCCTAGTCATTGAATAGGCTGCACTCTCAGTGATGTCACTAGTGACTGGATAGGCCACACTCAAAGTGACGTCATTCTCAGTGACTATTGGTTAGAGCACAGAATGGCAGCCATCACTGTGACAAATACTCTGTAGTAATACATATACTTGGAGGATTGGTCAATAGCTTTATACATTGAATACTGACCGTCATCATTTGCAGGTTTGTTTCCACCTGCTGCACCATGGATTCCAGGTCCTGCGCCTCCTTCTGCTCCTCCAGAATCTTTTCCTCCAGTTTCCTCTCCAGATGTTTAACCCTGTAATGGACGGAACCGTAGTTTAGACTGTAAGCTCTGCTGGACAGGAACTGAAGTAAATGACCAAATATTCTCTGTAAGATTTATAATAAAAATCCAGGGGATTATCAGTACTGAGGTAGGTGACTGCACTGCCAAGCATGAACATTGCCCTATCTGGGCTGGGCACCGCTAGGGCTTTATCTCTGGGTAACGTTAATGCCCAGGACGCACATCTCTACAAGCTCCTAGATCTGTCAAACTGGTTCCAGATTTCTAGAATGGTTTTCTCAAACCTGCATTAAACCATTTGTATTTTATTGTAATGACTCCCCGGCTGGAGTAGACTGAATCTGATAATACAACGAGGACAGTAGCGGTGACATCAGAGGGAGATTAATGGCGTATTAACCTTTCTGCCTGCGAATCATTAAGCTCCTTCAGTTCTCGGATTTTCATTTTCAGGAATGTATTTTCTTCCAGCATCTGGAACACAAAGGAGGACATTATCCTGTGTACCTGAAGGCTTACAATCATGGAGTATATAGTGACTATAACGTGGGGTTTTGAATAGTGTACTTACTGGTGCAGAAGTCTGCCACTTCCCTTTCACTGTATACTTAACATTAGGATCAATGGCATGACTGCTGCGATCTGCCCGGCCTTGCAGTCACTGCGCCGCTATCTGCGCTGCCTGGCCGTCACTGCGCCGCTATCTGCACTGCCTTGCAGTCACTGCGCCGCTATCTGCACTGCCTGGCCGTCACTGCGCCACTATCTGCACTGCCTGCCCGTTACTGCGATGCTATCTGGGACTAGAATGTGTTTTGCCCTCTCCATACAATCCTTTCAGCTTTCCCAATGATGCAGGGAGCCTTTGCCACAGGTGACAAAAATCCTTGTTTCACACCTGCAATAAAGCACCGGGAGCAGAGCAGCATCTTATAGATCGGACAATGTAGGAAATAGGAGCTCAAGCTGAAGCACAAAAGAAGTTGAAGGATGATGTAAGCAGGTGTACAGATGCCAGTGATGTCATTACTATAGTCACAGATTCCATAGAGCACAATCTCGCCCCCTACCTGTCGATGTAGGGCAGCGCAGGTTGTAAGCTTTCAAACCGGACTATAGATGCACACATTCCATATATCCTGACTGAGCCTCTGGCAAGCACATTGGCCTCTTACCTCATCATAGCTGACCCGCAGGGTTTGGAGGCGCACGTCCTCAGTGAAATCCCGTAACGTGGTAGTGGGCGGTTCTCCTGCTGTGGAAGGAGAGGCATGTCCCAGAAGCTGCCAGGGTGTAAAGTTCTCCCCCCCAGAGCTGTCACTGTAGTCATATGACTCGTTATATATACTGTCAGTCCCAGCGTCATGAGTCTGCTCCACAGCAGATGGGTGATAACTTCTGCTCCAGTCATCATCTTCATGGTCATCCAGGAGATCCTCATCTAGGGTGGGGTCCTGGTAGTGTAGCGTGTACCCTGTCCTGTCCTGGGGATGGGGAAGCACCTGGAGGGGAGATAAAAAGCCTGATTCTCACGTACACCCAGGAGAGGCAGCCCTGTTCATACCCCAGCAACTAATCATATAACAATCATATGATACACAAAATGGCTGCCTCCTGTTAGCAAGGGGTCCACTAGAAGTCACACAAGGTTATACTTCCAATAAAATACATTTTGTTGTGCAAATACAGCCCCTCTTACCTAGACTCTTCCGCCAGCCCTGCACCTCTTACCTAGACTCTTCCGTCAGCCTGCACCTCTTACCTAGACTCTTCCGTCAGCCCTCCACCTCTTACCTAGACTCTTCCGTCAGCCCTGCACCTCTTACCTAGACTCTTCCGTCAGCCCTCCACCTCTTACCTAGACTCTTCAGCCAGCCCTACCCAGTGTCACTCACCTGGGGGAAGTCCCCATCACGGGCCTACCCTCAGTCCCACCACAGGGCACACATCCACCCCTGTATATACCAGCCTGGTGTCACTAACCTGGGGGAAATCCCCATCACAGGCTCCGTCACCGACTTTCCCAGTTGAATCTGAGCTTGATTTGCTTTTCACAAACTCCTTGAAGGAAAAGGGGTTTGCATCCTCCTGATTGGCAGCCCCGCCATCTGATGAGCAGGGAAAGAGTCAATAAGAGACATGTTGCTGACTAGTGTGCCCCCCCCCCCTCCTCTCCAATACCCCTGGGGGTGGGTGGCTACCCACTGGGAAGAAGGGGGATACAGTGTGACAGATACTGTAGGACACGGGGAAGCAGGGGGATACAATGTGACAGATACTGTAGCACTCGGGGAAGCAGGGGATACAGTGTGACAGATACTGTAGGACAAGGGGAAGCAGAGGATACAATGTGATAGATACTGTAGCACAGGGGATACAGTGTGACAGATACTGTAGGACACGGGGAAGCAGGGGGATACAATGTGACATATACTGTAGCACAGGGGATACAGTGTGACAGATACTGTAGGACACGGGGAAGCAGGGGGATATAATGTGACAGATACTGTAGGACACGGGGAAGCAGGGGGATACAGTGTGACAGATACTGTAGCACACGGGGAAGCAGGGGAATACAATGTGACAGATACTGTAGCACAGGGGATACAGTGTGACAGATACTGTAGGACACGGGGAAGCAATTCTGCCCTCTATTTTTGTATCAACTTGCTTTATGACATTTTCTTTGTACCACTTGTCAACTTTTTCTCAATTTTCAATAAAAAATATATCCCCCCCCCAAAAAATAAAATTAAAAAAACAATGGGAAGCAGGGGGATACAATGTGACAGATACTGCAGGACAAGGGGAAGCAAGGGGATACAATGTGACAGATACTGCAGGACAAGGGGAAGCAAGGGGATACAATGTGACAGATACTGTAGGACACAGGAAAGCAGGGGGGATACAATGTGACTGATACTGTAGCACAGGGGATACAATCTGACAGATACTATAGGACATGGGAAAGCAGGGGATACAATGTGACAGATACTGTAGCACAGGGGATACAATCTGACAGATACTATAGGACATGGGAAAGCAGGGGATACAATGTGACAGATACTGTAGCACAGGGGATACAATGTGACAGATACTGTAGGACATGGGATACAATGTGACAGATACTGTAGCACAGGGGATACAATGTGACAGATACTATAGGACACGGGATACAATGTGACAGATAATGTAGGACATGGGATACAATGTGACAGATACTGTAGGACATGGGATACAATGTGACAGATACTGTAGTGTAGGACATGGGAAAGCAGGGGATACAATGTGACAGATACTGTAACACAGGGGGATACAATGTGACAGATACTGTAGGACATGGGATACAATGTGACAGATACTGTAGTGTAGGACATGGGGAAGCAGGTGATACAATGTAAGAGATACTGTAGCACAGGGGGATACAATGTGACAGATACTGTAGGACAAGGGGAAGCAGGTGATACAATGTGACAGATACTGTAGCACATGGGATACAATGTAACAGATACTGCAGGACAAGGGGAAGCAGGGGGATACAATGTGACAGATACTGTAGCACATGGGATACAATGTAACAGATACTGCAGGACATGGGGAAGCAGGGGGATACAATGTGACAGATACTGTAGGACACGGGGAAGCAGGGGATACAATGTGACAGATACTGTAGGACACGGGGAAGCAGGGGGATACAATGTGACAGATACTGTAGGACAAGGGGAAGCAGGGGGATACAATGTGACAGATACTGTAGCACAGGGGATACAGTGTGACAGATACTGTAGGACACGGGGAAGCAGGGGGATACAATGTGACAGATACTGTAGGACAATGGGAAGCAGGGGGGGATACAATGTGACAGATACTGTAGCACATGGGATACAATGTGACAGATACTGTAAGACAATGGGAAGCAGGAGGATACAGTGTGACAGATACTGTAGGACAATGGGAAGCAGGGGGATACAGTGTGACAGATACTGTAGGACAATGGGAAGCAGGGAAATACAATGTGACAGATTCTGTAGGACAAGGGAAGCAGGGGGATACAATGTGACAGATACTGTAGCACATGGGATACAATGTGACAGATACTGTAGCACATGGGATACAATGTAACAGATACTGTAGGACAATGGGAAGCAGGGGGATACAATGTGACAGACTGATACTATAGCATACAGTGGTCTCTGGCTGCTGTACTTACCATCCTCTATGATCAAGGTCTTGGTTCTCCTCCCTGTGGGCTGACCGGAGAACGTAGACATGGCAGAGCCCTGTGTGTGGGGTAACAGGGAGGGGGCAGAGCCCTGTGTGGGGTAACAGAGGGAGCTTGCAGTGGAAGAGAGGGAGCAGAGACCTGTATGGGGTAAGAGGGGGGGGGGGGGAGTGGCAGAGCTCACAGTGGGGGTAAGAGGGGGGGGCAGAGCCCGCAGTGGGGTAACAGGGAGGAGGCAGAGCCTTGTATGAGGTAGAGGAGGGCGTGGTCACGGGGCAGAGCCTGGGGTACTCATCCCTAATTTCACAGCATGAGGACTCACTTCCTGCACTGAACAGTGAGCGGGAACGGACTCCTCCTCGCTCAAACTGTATTGCTATGTGAATAATACGGGCTATAGGAAGTAGATTTGGGACAACATAAGAGCAAGGAGACACTTCCGCCCTCACCCGGCGTCACTTCCGGGTGCTTACTCCTGAGGAGAATAGTGCAGCAGCATCTTCTGCCTGGCCGTAAGTGACGTATCCGGAAGTGCTCGGACGTCGGGAGGTCAGGGGGGTTGAGGGTGTAAAGATGGCGGCGAACATGTTTAGGAGCCGGGCGTGGGTCAGGATCAAGAGGTAACGGCAGTATAACTCCTGTCATCTACTCACATGGAGCAAGTTACGTCTGCCCTCAGCAGGGCATCCTCTGTATCCTGGCGAGGGCACTGTGCCAAATACCTTCCCATGGGGCATTCTCCCTGCTTCTGTGCATGTATCACTGCCCATATGTCCTCATGTAACTGTCACCTGTCCATCTGTGTGTGCTCAGTGCCACTTCTTATTTATACTGGGGGTACCTATCAGTACCTGCTCTTACTCTGCCTACATGTATCACTGCCCAGCATCACTTCTCATGTCCAGCATGTAACTGTCACCTGTCCATCTGTGTATGTGCGCTCAGTGCCACTTCTTATTTATACTGGGCAACTCTCAGTATCTGTTCTTAATTTGTCTGTTTCTCTTACTGCCCAGCATCAACTCTCATATATCCCCCGTGCAATGCTCACTGCGAGGTGTTTGAAATGGAGGCATTTGCCAGTATGTAACATAGAGCACTGGCAAATGTGTCCTTTATTGTGCATGGGACGCACTTGCGCCCGCACCCCCCTCTTTGTGCACCACAAGACGCATGCGCTACCGAACCCCTAACCTTGACCGTCTCCCTGAAGCGGACAAGGGAAGGGTTGCCGTACCCTGCCGCACAAATCACTGAGACGCACAAGTGTATGACATACTTGCCGACTTTGGCATACTCCTTTCCGGGAGAAGCCCGGAGAGGAGTGAAAGGGGGCTGGTAGAGGCTTTGTTTTGGGGGCGGGGCACGGGTGATGTCATCAAGCCCTGCCCCCATGACGGGCTGAAGCCTCAATTTGCGTGTCTGTGGGTGGGGGGAGGGGCTAAAAATAATGCGAAATGCCGCGAATTGCGTCATTTAGCCCCGCCCCCTCCCCGCGGACCCGCGAAAGTCATAGTTTTTAGACCGCGGGGAGAGGGGGAGCCGGGGCTGTAGGGAAATGCGGGAGACTTGCCCCCCTTCCCGGGGGACCCGATTTGGCGGGACCCTCCCGGCCATTCCGGGAGGGTAGGCAAGTATGGTGTATGAGATGCTCGTACGTCTCAGGCAGATGGGGGTGACTCTCGCTGGCGCCCGCATGATCTCCTCTCCGCCGGAGTCCGCCAGCGCAGGGGATCTGGCGGTTACCGGCGCTGTGTGAGAGGCACTCGCTAGGCTTGCCAGGGACACGGGACAGAGCTGCAGCTCGCGGAGACAGTCGGGTGACTACGCTGCCTGACAGGGCCACTATGCTGACTACGCAGGGCTGCCGCTGGGACACTACGCTAAGCTGCCGTTGGGCTACGCTGACAACGTAGCGTAAGGTGGCGCCGTGAAACTACACAAGTACCCTTTTGCTTATCCTGAGTGTAACACAGTGCCGCACCGTCTGCATGGTGTATGATATAGGAGGCGTTAGTGTATATTACTATGTCAGGAAGGTGCACACAGGATACAGTGCTCTCTGTATTGTGTCTAACTTGATCAGCAGCTGCACAGAATAACTTCTCTTTATCCTGATCTGCAGAGATCAGTAGCATGAATCAGCCACAAATAATGGGGCCCTGGAGAGCAGTCCATTTTCTCAGCCACCACAGTATTTGGGATAATCTGTCGCACACTCTCCTTTCTTCATCTCATCTGGAGGCAGGGTAGGGCCTCGTCCCTGTACTGTAATGGGAAGCACTTGGTACCGTCCTGCTGGCCAGCCCATTAGCACGCCATTGATGTTGCACATATAGTAAAGTCCAGCATCTCCTCTGCCCAATGACTCATTTATGATGTGAATCCGATAAATGAAGAGGTGATACAGTTACTGGTGATGCAGCAGTGCACCCATAGCTGGCATAGTTAATACTTGGTGCCCGTTACTGTTTTAGTGCTGAAGGTGACTTCTGAGGATCTGAGTTTTGATCTGTTCTCTCCATCAGGTGTGGAGAACCTGCCTACAGGAGGTACAGCAGCAGCACCTACCCCAATATACCACTTACCTCTTCCTTACCAGGGGTGCCCAAGCCGGTCTTTGCAAGAGTTGACGGACAGGAGAAGTTTGAGACAAAGGTCACCACTCTGGAAAACGGGTTACGCGTGGCGTCTCAGAACAAATTCGGGCAGTTTTGCACAGTCGGCCGTAAGTTTTACTGGTTGTATTAACATTCCAGCTCCAAATGGGCTGGACACCAGAGTGCATGCTGTAAGAATAGATAGGATAGACAGAGGAGCGGACACTGCGGTGTTCCTGTCTAGTCTCTGCAGCATCTAACCTGACCCCTCGCGCTAAGGAGCACAGAGCAGGCGGATATGGGGATACACAGCTGCCTCTACTGGGGGACGCCTGTGTGATGTGGGGCTTGCAGAGCACTGTACCTTAGCATGTGGCTGTCTGAGCAGATAGAAATGGCTTCTATAGCAGATGGTACACCGGACGCTGCATTTCCCTTTGTTTGTTTTTGCACCCCTAAATTATCACATATTGTCTTACAGTCCTGATAAATTCGGGGTCCAGGCACGAAAACAAGTATCTGAGCGGCATCTCCCACTTTCTGGAAAAACTGGCCTTCTCTGTAAGTGTCCGGTCTATGCTTGCATGTGACACTTGTGTAATACTATTGTGTACCAATACCATAATACAGCGATGAGACAGTTGTAGCATACATGCATCAGCGCTGGAACACACACACATCCCATCCTTACATATCTCATTTGTTGGGGGGGGGGGGGGGGACGCATGGTATTAGCCTAGTTGGGGGAGGCACGCATGGTATTAGCCTAGTGGGGGGCACTAGGATTGTCGGGGGGAGGGGCACACATCTTACTGGATGGCATCACCTACAGGGAACATGCATCACATTGGCATCAGTGGGAATGCATGGCATCACATTGGCGTCAGTGGAGTCACATTACACCCGGTGTAACCGATCTTGTCTCTCCTGTGTGTTGTAGTCCACGGCCCAGTTTAGCAGCAAAGATGAGATCCTGCTGACACTGGAGAAGCATGGGGGGATCTGTGACTGTCAGACCTCCAGGTGAGCATTGGCTATGTCCTGTGTAAGGTTTGTCTATACGTGGGATGTGGGTGAGGTGTGAGAGGCGTGGAATGTGGTGGAGATAGTGGGGCCTCCTCCCACCATCTATGTCTGCCTCATTCATGGCCCTGCAGTGAGTCCCAATATACAGCTGAGGCCAAGGAATGGAGCACTGTATACAGTATATGGGGGTGAAAGGACACAAGGCGGCTCTATAGTCAGCACTGGGCTTGCGGGCTATATTGCTAGATCATGATTCAGTCCATTGAATGTTGCTGCTGAGTTCTGTACCAAAGCTTTACAAAATCTATCTCTGGGTTTGTAGATTTTGGTAAGTACTTCTGTTCTGCAGCTGTAACTGGTCCCTGTGAAGCTCATTGTCTCCCCGCCATTCTCTCCTCTCTTCCATTCATGTGCTGTGAGGTGCAGGATACAGCCACTTGCTTGTTAGACAGGCGCAAGCATCCTTATGAAGCTGCCTTTGTGAGAATGTGGCCTAGCCTTGACTGTGTAATTGTCTCCCTGTTCCAGAGATACTACCATGTACGCTGTGTCTGCAGAAACTAAAGGACTGGACACTGTGGTCAGTTTGCTGGCGGAGGTGGTGTTGCAGCCGCGGCTGTCTGGTAAGCCTGTAAACACTGATAGAGCTGGTGTAACACATGAGACACAAGGTTTAGTGTATTGGCTACCAGTTGTACATAACCTTCTCAGTTCCTTGTAACTCAGTCGTGTGAAGTTGCCAAGGGCAACCAGTGAGATTTTTGTGATCATTCCTTCAGAATAGTTTAGTAAATTCCGTGCTGGCTTGTTACATAACAGCTAACAGCTACCTATGCCTGCTTAATGTATATGGGTCTGGTATAGTGCACCGACGGTCAGTATACTGACATTGGAATCCCGACTTCTGGAACTCCGATGGGGGCCAGCGCATTGCAGCCCCTTCCGGGCTCGCCACAGGTTCTATTCTCCCTCTATGGGGGTGATGCACCCCCACGGGGTAGAATAGCTCCGTTTGTGCATTTAACAGTCTGTATACTGAGCGTCAGAATCCCGGCTGTCGGTAGGTCATCCGGTACCCAGTGTATATACCTCCCTATCAGCGGGACAGACTGTGGCCAGGCGGTGTTCTCTGTAGCACCACCTAGTGGTACGCTCCAGGGCTTAAACCATTGTGTATTGAGTATTTCCAGATGGGTGGCTGCTTTTCCTGAGTGTCGCCTGTGTGTTTCTAGATGAGGAGCTGGAGATGACGCGTATGGCTGTACGGTTTGAGTTGGAGGACCTGAGCCTGAGACCTGACCCTGAACCGCTGCTGACGGAGATGATTCATGCAGTGAGTGAGGCGCTCTGTCTGACAGCGTAGCACAGAAATATCTTCCTAACGGATGCCAGCTGCCGACGTATTGCCTACAGCGTATGCCAGAGAAGTAGATGGGACCCTGATGTCTGCATTCTGGGTGCCCAGTTATTGTTATATATATATATATATATATATATATATATATATATATATATATATATATATATATATATATATATATATATATATATATATACATACATACAAGGTAGGTGTCTCTGTCTCTGCGTAGCGGGAGCAGGGACATCCACAGGCATCAAATGTGTACAGAAGGAGAGATGTGGGTCGGTAGAGCCACGTGACTTTATAGAATCAGGCGTGTGGGCCGGTAGTGCCACGTGACCACATAGAATTAAGTGAGCTCCTGCTCCCCCTGCGCCGGCTCCTGCTCCCCCTGCGCCGGCTCTTGCTCCCCCCTGCGCCGGCTCTTGCTCCCCCCTGCGCCGGCTCTTGCTCCCCCCTGCGCCGGCTCTTGCTCCCCCCTGCGCCGGCTCTTGCTCCCCCCTGCGCCGGCTCTTGCTCCCCCCTGCGCCGGCTCTTGCTCCCCCCTGCGCCGGCTCTTGCTCCCCCCTGCGCCGGCTCTTGCTCCCCCCTGCGCCGGCTCTTGCTCCCCCCTGCGCCGGCTCTTGCTCCCCCCTGCGCCGGCTCTTGCTCCCCCCTGCGCCGGCTCCTGCTCCCCCCTGCGCCGGCTCCTGTAACACACATACATCTCTCAGCCCATCTGTGTAATGATTATTTTGCAGGCAGCATATCGGGACAACACAGTCGGCCTCCCCAGGTTCTCCCCTTTGGAGAACATTGATAAGATCACCCGGAATACTCTACACTCCTACATGCACAACTACTACACCCCTGATAGGATGGTGTTGGCAGGAGTGGGCATAGAACATGACCAGCTGCTGGAGTGTGCCAGGAAGTACCTGCAAAAGGTGGAGCCTGTGTGGGCATCTGGGAAACCCCGGAACATTGATCGATCTATAGCCCAATACACAGGAGGGATTGTCAAGGTAATAGCATAGTATATTGTCCTTCTGTGGTGCAGCCCTGGTGAGCGGGGTCTTGTGTTGATGGTAGAGAACTACTACATTCACCTGTACATTAACTCCATAGGAATCTGCAGCTAGCACACTTCATTATACTGTACTGACTACAAATTGTTCTCACACCATTAGTAGCTGCACGTGGGTAACACCATGCTGCACTGCAGATGGGTAGATGTAACATGTACCTGGGTAATGCCATGCTGCCCTGCAGAGGGGCAGATGTAACGTGTACCTGGGTAACACCATGCTGCACTGCAGAGGGGTAGATGTAATATGCCCCTGGGTAACGCCATGCTGCACTGCAGAGGGGTAGATATAATATGCCCCTGGGTAACACCATGCTGCACTGTTCTGGTACCATATACATGACCTGTGAATGCAGTGCTCTTCCCATCCATCTGGCTGATTTCTATGTATCTATTATAATATCATTAGCATCATTGTGGTATTGCTTGTGTGAGTAGAGCCGGGGCTAGTGACGGAGTGCCGCCCTCTTTCATGTTTGGCAGGTGGAGAAAGACATGTCAGATGTGAGTCTCGGCCCCACCCCCATCCCGGAGCTCACGCACATCATGATTGGCCTGGAGAGCTGCTCATTTCTGGTAATTATCTGTGCAGTATTCCTCGCATATACTGTCCCACCCAGCTGTGTGTCGCAGGCCCCTGCTGTGGCGCCGCATGTGTCGCGGGCCCCCACTGTGATGCTGGTTGCTTGAATCATCCGTCTTCTTCCAGGAAGATGACTTCATCCCGTTTGCAGTATTAAACATGATGATGGGCGGGGGCGGCTCCTTCTCTGCGGGAGGACCGGGAAAAGGCATGTTCTCCAGGCTGTACCTCAATGTGCTCAACAGGTGAGACCTGAGCCCCATCCTGGAATCTCGCCCGTGCCGACAGCAGAGCTGTCTCTGTGGTAGAATGTGCCCAGTCTCTCACTGGGCCGGGCAGATATCAGAGCGCAGTCGCTGCAGATCCAGTATCCAACACAGTGACTCCCTGGTTCAGAAGAGACTCGTTAACTTTATTTTGGTGATACTGAGCACTACATGTAGCAAGCATAAAGAGGGAGGCAGTACTGGGCGGTGACACATGATACTGAGCACTACATATAGTAGACAAAGGGAAGCAGTACTGTGCGGTGACACATGATACTGAGCACTACATATAGTAGAAAAAGGGAGGCAGTACTGTGCGGTGACACATATGATACTGAGCACTACACGTAGCATGCAGGAAAAGGGAAGCAGTACTGTGCGGTGACACAAGATACTGAGCACTACACGTAGCATGCAGGAAGAGGGAAGCAGTACTGTGCGGTGACACAAGATACTGAGCACTACACATAGCATGCAGGAAGAGGGAAGCAGTACTGTGCGGTGACACATATGATACTGAGCACTACACATAGCATGCAGAAAGAGGGAAGCAGTACTGTGCGGTGACACATAAGATACTCACGTAGCATGCAGGAAGAGGGAAGCAGTACTGTGCGGTGACACATATGATACTGAGCACTACACATAGCATGCAGGAAGAGGGAAGCAGTACTGTGCGGTGACACATATGATACTGAGCACTACACGTAGCATGCAGGAAGAGGGAAGCAGTACTGTGCTGTGACACATAAGATACTGAGCACTACACGTAGCATGCAGGAAGAGGGAAGCAGTACTGTGCGGTGACACATATGATACTGAGCACTACACATAGCATGCAGGAAGAGGGAAGCAGTACTGTGTGGTGACACATATGATACTGAGCACTACACATAGCATGCAGGAAGAGGGAAGCAGTACTGTGCTGTGACACATAAGATACTGAGCACTACACGTAGCAAGCAGGAAGAGGGAAGCAGTACTGTGCGGTGACACATATGATACTGAGCACTACACGTAGCATGCAGGAAGAGGGAAGCAGTACTGTGCTGTGACACATAAGATACTGAGCACTACACGTAGCAAGCAGGAAGAGGGAAGCAGTACTGTGCGGTGACACATATGATACTGAGCACTACACGTAGCATGCAGGAAGAGGGAAGCAGTACTGTGCGGTGACACACATGATACTGAGCACTACACATAGCATGCAGGAAGAGGGAAGCAGTACTGTGTGGTGACACATAAGATACTCATGTAGCATGCAGGAAGAGGGAAGCAGTACTGTGCTGTGACACATAAGATACTGAGCACTACACGTAGCATGCAGGAAGAGGGAAGCAGTACTGTGCGGTGACACATATGATACTGAGCACTACACATAGCATGCAGGAAGAGGGAAGCAGTACTGTGTGGTGACACATATGATACTGAGCACTACACATAGCATGCAGGAAGAGGGAAGCAGTACTGTGCTGTGACACATAAGATACTGAGCACTACACGTAGCAAGCAGGAAGAGGGAAGCAGTACTGTGCTGTGACACATGATACTGAGCTTTACACGTAGCATGCAGGAAGAGGGAAGCAGTACTGTGCTGTGACACATAAGATACTGAGCACTACACGTAGCATGCAGGAAGAGGGAAGCAGTACTGTGCGGTGACATGTGATACTGAGCACTACACGTAGCATGCAGGAAGAGGGAAGCAGTACTGTGCGATGACACATGATCCTGAGCACTACACGTAGCATGCAGGAAGAGGGAGGCAGTACTGTGCGATGACACATGATCCTGAGCACTATATATGCTGCCAGTGCTTGAGTGCATGATTGAGGTGTGACACATGGCTCGTCTCTCCCCGTACAGGCATCACTGGATGTATAACGCGACCTCCTACCATCACAGCTATGAGGATACAGGACTCCTGTGCATCCATGCCAGCGCTGACCCTCGCCAGGTGTGTGTGTGTGTGTGTGTGTGTGGTAGGAATGGCTGATGTCTTATGTCCTCTAACCCCACTGCACATAGCAGCTAATCATACACCGGCTGTCCCTGCATGTAAGTTATAGCATGTGACGGGGACGTACCTCTCCTGGGCTGGGTCTTCAGACATCCGCCAGTCCCTGATAAAGCCCATCTAGGTCCCCAGAGAGTATTCGCTTACACTTCCAGTGTTCTATGTAACCGTTATTACCTGCATAGGTCCCAGATCAGATACACAAGCGGTAATTGCAATCCTGCCATAATGTGATGATATTGTGTTTTCTAGGTGCGAGAGATGGTGGAAATTATCACTCGGGAATTCTCCCTGATGGCCGGATCCGTGGGGGAGGTCGGTATATCAGTATCACGTGACCCCATGTAATAGAAATGCTGACCGACATCATTCAGTAGTAATGTCAGACAAATTGAGGGTCAGCTCCTGGGGAGGTACGCTCAGTGTGTGGGGGATAGTCCGGCCTAGAGACCCCGGGGGAGGTACATTCAGTGTGTGGGGGATAATCAGGCCTAGAGACTCCGGGGAAGGGGGGGGGGGGATAGTCAGGCCTAGACACCCCGGGGGAGGTACGCTCAGTGTGTGGGGGGGGATAGTCAGGCCTAAAGACTCCGGGGAGGTGCATTCAGTGTGTGGGGGATAGTCAGGCCTAGACACCCCGGGGGAGGTACACTCAGTGTGCGGGGGATAGTCAGGCCTAGACACCCCGGGGGAGGTACGCTCAGTGTGTGGGGGATAGTCCGGCCTAGAGACCCCGGGGGAGGTACATTTAGTGTGTGGGGGATAATCAGGCCTAGAGACTCCGGGGGGGGGTACATTCAGTGTGTGGGGGTATAGTCAGGCCTAGACACCCCGGGGGAGGTACACTCCGTGTGTGGTGGGATAGTCAGGCCTAGACACCCCGGGGTGGTACATTCAGTGTGTGGGGGGGATAGTCAGGCCTAGACACCCCGGGGGAGGTACACTCAGTGTGTGGGGGTATAGTCAGGCCTAGACACCCCGGGGGAGGTACACTCAGTGTGTGGGGGTATAGTCAGGCCTAGACACCCCGGGGGAGGTACATTCAGTGTGTGGGGGGGATAGTCAGGCCTAGACACCCCGGGGTGGTACATTCAGTGTGGGGGGGGATAGTCAGGCCTAGACACCCCGGGGGAGGTACACTCCGTGTGTGGTGGGATAGTCAGGCCTAGACACCCCGGGGGAGGTACACTCCGTGTGTGGTGGGATAGTCAGGCCTAGACACCCCGGGGGAGGTACACTCCGTGTGTGGTGGGATAGTCAGGCCTAGACACCCCGGGGGAGGTACACTCCGTGTGTGGTGGGATAGTCAGGCCTAGACACCCCGGGGGAGGTACACTCCGTGTGTGGTGGGATAGTCAGGCCTAGACACCCCGGGGGAGGTACACTCCGTGTGTGGTGGGATAGTCAGGCCTAGACACCCCGGGGGAGGTACACTCCGTGTGTGGTATGATAGTCAGGCCTAGACACCCCGGGGGAGGTACACTCCATGTGTGGTATGATAGTCAGGCCTAGACACCCCGGGGGAGGTACACTCCGTGTGTGGTGGGATAGTCAGGCCTAGACACCCCGGGCGTGGTACATTTAGTGTGGGGGGGATAGTCAGGCCTAGACACCCCGGGGACGTACGTTCAGTGTGCGGGGGATAGTTATGCCTAGCCACCCCGGGGGGCACATTCCGTGTGAGGGGGATAGTCAGGCCTAGAGAATACCGCTCCTGCTATACCAGTACTGTATTGCTCTGTAACCAGGTGGAGCTGGAACGGGCAAAGACTCAGCTGAAATCTATGCTAATGATGAACCTGGAGGCTCGACCCGTGATCTTCGAGGATGTTGGGAGACAAGTGCTAGCCACTGGGACGAGAAAACTTCCACATGAACTGTGCTCTCTCATCAGTAAGAACTGAAGCTTGTGGTGTGGGGGGGGGGCTCCTTGTGCGTAAGGGTGGCTGCGTTGCCGGGACCCTAGGTGTATGACATTTTGGCGGCATGGCCGTGATTTCCCGCCATGCTGGGGGCTTGCCCAGTCGTACGGAGCGTGTCTTCCAGCACAGACCCTAGTGATGCTGCTACGTGTCCCTCCGTGTAAGGTGCGGTGTTGGTATTATGTTGCGGCATTCGGCATCATGTTGGGTCGGGTTAGATTTCTGCGTAGGGCTGCCAGGGGGATGCAGGGGATTTAGGAATCGGTCAGAATTCTGCACTGAAGCCATGTTGTGGATGCCTGTCACCTACTTGCCTCCTTCTTACAGGTAATGTGAAGGCGGGCGACATAAAGCGAGTGGCTACTAAGATGCTGCGGAGTAAGCCGGCTGTGGCCGCGTTAGGAGATCTGTCAGAGCTGCCGGAGTACGACCACATCCAGGCTGCACTCTCCAGTAAGGACGGTCGGCTTCCCCGATCATACCGCCTCTTCCGGTAGCGCGCTGCCCCTACAGCAAACGGAGCTGCCAGATGTGTGGATTGGAGGGTTACGGTCTGCGCTGTCCCTCAGAGAGGTCATACCAGTCAGGAAGGTTTCCGTGGAGGGGTCCCATCAGGACGTGCAGGAGAGAGCGCTCTGGGCCCCACAGCAACAATGTTCCTGACTCGTATTCTACTGTGAACCAATATTCATCTCCCCCGGTCACTGAGGCACGAGGCACAGACAGATCCTTATGTTACTTTGTGGTGAAAATTGGGTCAGCTCACACACCACTGTGTTTGGGCGGCAGGATTGTTACACAAGCACCGAGCAAACCTTTATTCTGTCAGCTCCATTATAAGTGTAACAGTCACCGTATTAAACTAGACTGAGTATTACCACAACCTGTCAGCACTAATGGTAATGGATACGACTATACTGGGAGGAAGAACCTTCCCATTGCGCTTAAACCCAACATATTAATATTTTCTAATTAAAACCAAGTTTGTAATGTGTGAAATATTTATTATTACTTCAATTGTTTCCCTCATTAATCTGTCATCGTCGTCCCCCGTGCAGAGAGGTATGTGTGTCTTGTCCGTCTCCCCTCCTTGTGCAGGGAGGTGCATGTGTGCCCCTGTGATGAGAGGTAAGTGAGTCCTGTCCCCCACCTCTTTATTGTGCAGGAAGTTGCGTGTCTCCCCTCCCCCTAGGCACAATGGTACATGTGTTGTGTGTGTGTGTCACCTCCCTTGTGCAGGGCGGTTCGTGCCCCCTCCCCATTAGACTCCCGGCACAGGTTTTTGTATCACAGCTGGCTGCCTTCATTGCAGCTTGGTAGAAAGTAGTTTTATTCTTCGAGCCATAGGAGACACAGGGCTACGCCGGGTATAGGTTGATGGACCTGGCAGACACCAAACAGGTTAAAAGAATTGCCTCTGGACAACCCAGGCTCCTCCTCTCCAGGCAGTTTGGAGCAGCACCGTTATAACGGGAGGCTGCCTTATGCAGCCCTTTCGGACACGTCAGGGGCCATGGGCTTAATACTGGGTAGTGGAGTGGGAGTGAGAGACCACCAGCACCCAAGAGGTTAACTTATTTTGCCTCCCAGTCAGCCCCGGCTCCTCCCCTCCTCTACCCCGCTGCCAGGTAGCTCAGGTTTTTTTGGTGCTGGCAGGCGCTAACATGTACCACAGAGGTCTGCAATAATTAGCCTGACCTCTACATTTTTCATTTTTAAATCTTATTTTTGCCCTGACTGTGGTCAGTAACGGCAGCAGCACAGGGGGTCTATTAGACACCAGCGCTGCTGCTCCATCACCCGGGCCCGGTGGCTGCAGCCACACATCATTGATTGACTGCAGCAGGCCCCCGGTCACACGGGAGGACACAGTCGGGCACTGGCACAACAAGATTACAGGTAACTTGTTTACTGCTGGGAGCGCATGCACGCAAGAGGCTGTAGCGGCTGTGCAGCCCGGCATTGTGGACCGCTGGGCAGCGCTAACAAGTGGACGGTTGCTCTGCCACCCGCTCCAGCTGGACCACCAGGGATGCACATGCGCAGTCAAATCCCGGGATTGAAATCCCAGACTTTTTGAGGCCAAATCCTGGGCGGCCACCCTAGCAGGAAGTTAAGTGAGACTCCACCCATCGGTTTCCAGACTCTCAAAAAAAGCTTGTGCTTCCTGTTCCAGGGGCTTCTTCTCTTAAAGAACCATCTGACAGGAAATTTGAAACATTAAAAACTATCTATACTGCTGCCGGTGTAGCCCTGGTAGGCTGTTGGGTATCCAAAGCTATGGAGGTCTGGGCTGGCCAGAGCCAACCCTGCTGTGGGGGACCTAATAGTCCTAGCTGACCACGTTCGTAAGGCAGCTGCTTATCTCATAGAGGCCTCTACCGATATATGTATGGTGGCGGCAAGAATTTCAGCCCTGTCTGTCTCAGTGCGTCGAGCTCTTTGGCTCCACCAGTGGCAGGCTGAGTCTGAGCAGTATGTGGAAGCTTTGCCCTTCAATGGAGAGGTTTTATTTGGTCCTGAACTGGACGAATGAATCTCTCAGGCAAAAGGACGTAAATCTCCTTTTGTGCCTTCAGCAGCTCCCCCCCAGAACCCTTCAGGGGCCGTCTTTTCGGTCCTTTCTCCCTGCCAGTAGATTTCAAGGCCGTCAAAGGGGGATCCTCCACTAGAGGAGCCAGAGGTCACGGTCAGGCACCTCTGCTTCCGCCCTATGTTGACCCAAAGACCTCAGTCAAGCCTTCAGCTTGCATCTAACTCACTTGGGGGATCCCAAGGTAGGGGCATGTCTTCCGCTCTTGTGGACACTTGTGTCCACTCTTGTCAGGATGCCTGGGCAAGGGATTTGATTGTTTCAGATTACAGGATGAGCCTCTTGATGATACCTCCCCCCACAACTAGTTTTTATAACCGGTTTGCCAGTTTCTCCAGACAAGTGCAAGGTCTTGGAGAAAGCTCTCAACAAACTACTCGATGTGGGGGTGGTCATTCCTGTACCTCAAGAGCAACAGAAACTGGGGTTTTACTTCAGTCTATTTCTGGTGCCAAAGCCGGACGGTTCGGCCAGGCCCATCCTAAACCTGAAACAGCTCAAACCTTTCTGGAAGGCTGTCGAGTTCAGGATGGAGTCCCTCCAGACCATGATAACGGGTCTGGAAAAGGAAGAATTCTTTGTGTCCCTAGACATCAAGGATGCCTACTTGCAAATCCCTCTTTGGCCACCTCACCAGGAGTTCCTACGGTTGGCAACCCGAGACCGGCACTACCAATTTCGGGCCCTACTCTTTTGCCTATAGTCCGCGTCACGGATCTTCACAAAGGTCATGGCAGTGATTATGGAGCTTCTTCGGGCACAGGGTATAATGATAATACCTTACTTAGACGATTCTGATGCATGACATCTAGTTGACACAGAGCACCTGAGTACATCACATTTGGATTCTCAATTTCCAGAAATCTTGGCTTCAGCCCTCACAGAGGCTGCTATTTTTGGGAATGATTATGCACACTTCCCTCCAGGGAGTCTTTTTGCCTCAGGACAAGGTTTGCTCTCTTCAGCTGTTGGTCCATCAGGTACTACAGGACAAACGGGTCTCAGTTCATCTTTACACCCGCCTTCTAGGCAAGATGGTGGCTGCGTTCGAGTTGGTTCAGTACGGCCGGTTTTGCTCCCGCCCTTTCCAACTGTGTCTTCTGTCAGTGACCCAGTTCTCAGCTGTCCCTTCAGCAAAGGGTGATGCTGTCTCCGAAGGCTGGCCTATCTCTGACTTGGTGGTTCACATCAGCAAATGTCCAATTTATATCCACTGAGGTTGAATTCCCTCTGCCGCTAGCAATAGACGTGGACACCTTGGTAAAAAGCGGTCAGGGAAACTTTGGACATGGGGGAGGATGAGGCCTGTGTAACTAAGGGCTCTGTTTTTAAGGGGCGCTGGACAGGGTCCCGACAGGCATTTACCCGACGTTGGGATCCCGGCTGTCAAAACACAGACAGTCGGGTTCCCGATGGCTGTCGGCTATTTTCCCCTTGTGGGGGTCCACGACCCCCATTGAGGGAGAATAGAATAGGTGGCTCGCGAAGCAAGCCACCGTGCCCACAGCGTGGCAAGCGCAGCGAGCCCGCAAGGGGCTTAGTTGCGCTCACCATGCTGTCTGGGTCTGGCCATTTGGGATCCCGACTGTCAGACCCCTGTACCACACCCGTTTTTAAGCGAAAGGAAAAAGTGACCTCACTTTTCCCTAAATCTGATCAGCTGGAGGACATGTTAGAGGAAGCCTGGGCTACCCCTAATCATACATTTTGGTTCCCTAACAGATTTTCCATCCTATATCCCCCACCCCTGGAGTATAGGGTTAACTGGGAAAATCCTCCTCCAGTGGATGCACATGTGGCCTGCTCAGTAAGGTCTTCTTATCTGCCCATCCCAAATACTGGTTCCTTAAAATGGATTCATTACTAAATCCCGGTGGTTGAAATACCGATGCCGAAATCCTGAGAAGGGGGGGCCATGGATTGCCCCTCTTGCGTTCTCGCTGCACTCGCCACGCAGCGAGCCCGGTGCCTCGCTACGCTCACCACACTATTTTATTCTACCTCTATGGGTGTTGTGGTCACCCATAGAGGTAGAAATTGTCGGGATTTCGGCGTCTGGATTTTTACACCATCCGCTTAAAAGAGCCCACCAACAGAAAATTAGAACATTTTATGAAGGTGATTTATACGCACACAGGCGCAGTCGCTAGACCGGCCTTGTTTTCAGCGTGGGTCTCTAAGGCTCTTGTGGAGTGGTCTGATTCCCTGGTCAGAGGGATGTCTGAGGGCACTCCCCACGATGAGCTAGTTCCTTTGGCGTGTCCTGTCTAGCTGAACGCCTCTTATTAGGAAAAGCTGCCATGGATGCTGGGGTTCTAGTTTCTAAGGTTTTGGCTTCCGCAGTCAGCCAGGCGGGCCTTGTGGCTCCATTCTTGTTGAGTGGATGCAGAGGACTCCAAGAGGGTTTTAGAGGCTTTACCTTTTTACCGGAAGTGTCCTCTTTGGTCCAGAATGAGACAAAATAGTGGCTACGGCGGCGGCATTTCTGCCTTCCACTGCAGGGCCTTGACCCCGTACTACTTCCTTTTGCCCACAGGGTAAGGCACGAGGACAGTCGTTACCCAGATTGCAGCCTCAGCCCTCCAGATCTCCTTAGCAATGAGGAAGACACGCCTGGTCTACCCATCATCCAGAGACCAAGCAGTCAGACAAGCCCGCTGCCTGACGGGTTGGACCTTCACCTGAAGGACCCCAGTCTGTTGCAATTTTTGGCTGCATGGCTCAACAACAGACAGTTGGGTCTGCGATGTGGTCACAAGAGGCTACGCACTAAACACAGTTTGCCAAAGAATCCCGTCAAAGCAGAGGCCCTCAGGGACTCCATTCAGTCCCTCCTCCTGTCCAGGGTCATTGTGCAAGTTCCCCATGCACAACTAGGCCTGAGTTTCTACACCAGCCTCTTCCTGGTACAGAAATCCAGTGGGGCATATCGGCCGATACTTAACCTCAAATCCCTCAATTGGTTCCTCCAGGTTCTGAAATATCCTATGGCATCCCTACATTCCATCATTCTGGCATTGGAATCAGGGAACTTCATAGTATCCCTATGTATCCAGGATGCCTACCTTCATGTGCCCATTCCTCCTGAACATCAAAGGTTCCAGTGCTTTGCACTGCTAGGCAATCACTTTCAATTTCATGCATTGCCCTTTGGTCTTTCGACTGCACCTCGGCAAAGATCATGGCTGTCATGGCAGGAAATCAACGATTGGGGTCAGGATCCTCCCATATTTGGTTGGCCTCCTTCTGATATTTGTGGGGGCCCCCAACCCCCTCAAGCACTAGTAGTTATGTGGTGCAGGGATGGATGGTGGGCATATTGGTGGCAAGAAGTCCCATATAATGGCTGCCCCAGCGCAGACAGTATAAATTCCGAACTGATAGCTACTACACATTATGCCACACACCGTAATACCTACTACACATTATATCACAAACCGTAATGCCCATTAGGCATTATGCCACACACATACACACACACCGTTACGCCCATTACATATTATGCCACACATCATAATGCCCATTACACATAAGGCTACATGCCATAATGCCCATTACATGTTATGTCACACATCGCACTCATATAAAGCAGAATACACAGAAAACTAGGGCATGGCATTGTGGGGAAGGGGTGAGGCCACATAATAGTACCAATTCACATTACACCACGCACTGTAATGCCCCCAGTACACATTATAGCACCCACCGTTATGCCCAGTACACATTATACCACATAAGTGCTGCTTACCTATATGCTCGTTGCAGGGGTTACATGCTGGTTACCACAGTGGGGGTTGTGTATGTATGCTGGTTGCCCAGGGGGCATTTTGTGCTGGTTGCCCAGGGGGCATTTTACGTTCATTGCCCAGGGGGCATTTTATGCTTGTTGCCCAGGGAGCTGGAAAAAGCTGATACACTGCTCACCATAGCAGGTGAGCAGCGTGGCGGGGGACTGGATATGTGGGGCTGGAATAGCTGACACGTTGCTCTGAGTTGAGCAGCCACATCCAGTCCCCTGCCAAACAGACAGCCCGCTCAAGTGGAAAAGTGGACTGAGGCCCACATGTCAACATAGGCAAGTGTGTGTGTGTGTGTGTGTTTATTAAAGTTATGCTGTCACAGTGTGTGTTTTTTTTATATTTGTTTGACTGTAGAACTACAAGAACCTGTAGGCCATTTAATGTCCTGCATGCTGGTTCTCTGAGTACCAGCATGTGGGGGAGGCTTGCTGGGGCTTTTAGTTCCAGAGCCAAGCACAATTGTTTTCCTAACAAAATATAAAAGTGTCACCCAGCTGAGGCATTACCTGACTGACTACTGGAGTCAAGTGCTGGTTTTAAAAATAAGGGGGACCAACATATATGTTATTGGTGGAATAAAGGCTGCATGGTAACTACTAATAAGATTACTATATATGAGCACCCTTCCTCTGCCCTGAGGACCACATAATATGACACAGTGAACATTCTGTAGAAAATCATTCCCCCACAGTTACCTTGATCTAAGGATTTGGAGGTTTGTTTGATAATTGCAACACAGTTTCTCTGGTATTTAGTTAGGTAAATTCTGTTCCCGTAACAGTTGTCTGGCTGGATAGGGTCAGTGACCTCAGATCCAGCCTAATCCCACCGCAGCTGAGAAGCTCACATCCAGCCTCATCCCACGCAGCTGAGAAGCTCACATCCAACCTCCTCTCACTGCAGCTGAGAAGCTCACATCCAGCCTCATCCCACCGCAGCTGAGAAGCTCACATCCAGCCTCATCCCACCGCAGCTGAGAAGCTCACATCCAGCCTCATCCCACCGCAGCTGGCAGAGGTGTGAGCAGGGCACAGACTAAAGGCTGAGACCCCAGAGTGCAGACCGCCATGAGTGTCCCTGTCCTGGTTATACTGAGCGCCCTGATAACTGCGGCCACAAGCCAGACCGCAGACACCTGCTCAGGTCAGTCATTTGATCATTTATTGCTTATTGGGAATTATACTGAACATAAGACCTAATTATAGACTTCATTGGTCATTTTGGTGATAAGTTATTATCCTTTATTCATATGGCGCCACAAGGGGTCGGCAGCGCCCAGTTACGCAGCACATAAACCATTCAGCAAAGCAGGAAACCGTAAATCACATTTGGGGCGATTTTGTAAATCACGAACTCTACTTAAAGGCAATTCACATGGAAGTCACATGTCAAGCTCGCCAAAATGCACACAGTGTACCAAATCTCATCACAATGCACCAAATCTCATCACAATGCACCAAATCTCATCACAATGCACCAAATCGCACCGCAATGCACCAAATCACACCACACACAATGCACCAAATCGCACCGCAATGCACCAAATCACACCACACACAATGCACCAAATCACACTGCAATGCACCATATCACACTGCATACAATGCACCAAATTACACTGCATGCAATGCACCAAATTGCACACATGCAATTCATCAAATCACACCGCATGCAGTGCACCAAATCGCAAGCAGGCCACCGAAAGTAAAACCAGCACCAGTGCGGGAGCCGGTCCTTGTTGTCCTAATGCCAGAGCCAAGGTGCTTCCCAGGGTTTGTCAGCCGAAGTAATCCGTACTATACCCCCCCCCCCCCTCCAATTAGTTACCCCAGCCCAGGGGTTCCTCTGAAATGTGTTTTGAAGTTTTGTTAATGCTCTATATCAGGGCTGGCCAAACCTGTCCTCAAGATCTACCAACGGTGCATGTTTTCCAGGCAACCTGTGTATCTATAGTAGGTATGAATGCAGCATGTTTTAAAATGTGACAGTTAGTAATGACTGCACCTGTACACCAGCTAGGTAACTTGGAAAACGTGGACTGTTGGTAGATCTCGAGGACCGGTTTGGCCACCCCTGCTGTATATAAATGTGCTACTATAGGTACAAGCAGGTCTATAGAGCTTGGCATGCTGGTAGTTGTTGTTCTCCAAGTACCAACATGTGGGAGAGGTTTGCTAGAACCTGTGGTCATCCTGTAGAAGACAATATTACTCCAGGGGGTGCCAGGGATAGCTCCGGCCATTACCCCGGCCCTAGGACATCTAACGTCTGAGTTAACTGGAACCGCCTCGACTTGTGCGCAGAAGATGGCTACAGACACGCCCTTTACGCGTAGTTGAAGGTCGGAAGGGCAGGTAGAGAGCTGTCAGTGCTGTGAGCGGTCTTTTTTTATAAAATAACACTATTGCTGAGATTAAGGATGATAATGTGTGGCCCTGTGTATTATAGGGCCCGCACAGTGGGCCTAATTCAGATCTGATCGCACAGCTGCTGATTTAGCAAATTAACAAAACCATGCTGCACTGCAGGTGGGGCAGATGGAGTTAAATTTGGGTGAGTTATTTTGTTTCTGTGCAGAGTAAATACTGGCTGCATTAATTTTACACTGCAATTTAGATTTCAGTTTGAACACACCCCACCCAAATCTAACTCTCTCTGCACAAATTACATCTGCCCCACCTGCAGTGCAGCATGGTTTTGTCTATTTCCTAAAGCAGCCCTGTTCTCAGGGCCAGATTAACAATGATTAGGATGGAGCTGCGCCTCCAGGCCTACCCATAGAATAGACCCATCACCGGACAGACATCAGCATGTCTGTACATCTCCAGCTCCTTCTTGTATATTGTATATATCTTGTATATTATAGCTCCCGCATAGCGTGTAAGGTTGTACACATTCTCCTCCTTGGTTCTTTCTCCTGCACAGATGTCAGCGTCATTGCAGATCGATGGCGGAATAGTCTGGACCTACTAAAGGGATGTCCTGGTGTCCAAGGGCCGCCGGGGTTACTGGGAGCTGGTGGTGCACCCGCGGAAAAAGGTACAATGCCCATATGGTAGCCATCAGTCTGTGACTTTTATATATATACAGTATCGGCAGGAAATTCCACTTCTACTAGATTGTCAGCTCTTCTGGACACGTGTTTCAGTCATTACATTGCTGCTGGGCCCAATACAGACCTGATTGCGCTTTGGCGGATTATTGATGAACTGCGTATGGGCCGCAATGCCCGGCTACAATGAACTCCTGCAACTGTTTGTGATTGTTGGCTGCTCGCCAGGAATAGGGGTCTGGGGGCGGTAAACGGCTGTTTAGTGGGAGTGTTAAGAAAAATGCAGGTGTGTCCAGGAATATGTTGGGTGGGTCTGGGGAAATGCTGGGCGTGCCTGGAAAATGCAGGGCTTGTTTAGGAAAATTCAGGGAGTATCTAGGGAAACTCTGGGCGTGTCCAGGGAAACTCTGGGCGTGTCCAGGGAAACTCTGGGCGTGTCCAGGGAAACGCTGGGCGTGTCCAGGGAAACGCTGGGCGTGTCCAGGGAAACGATGGGAGTGTCTAGGGAAACGATGGGAGTGTCTAGGGAAACTCTGGGCGTGTCCAGGGAAACTCTGGGCGTGTCCAGGGAAACTCTGGGCGTGTCCAGGGAAACTCTAGACCATGGGTCCTCAAACTGCGGCCCTCCAGATGTTGTGAAACTACAAATCCCATCATGCCTTGCCACAGTTTTGCTATAAGGGAGTGTTAAAACTGTGGCAAGGCATGCTGGGATTTGTAGTTTCACAACATCTGGAGGGCCGCAGTTTGAGGACCCATGCGCTAGATGTGTCTAGGGAAAACGCTGGGAGTGTCTAGGGAAACTCTGGGCGTGTCCAGGAAAATGCACGGAGTGTCTAGGGAAATGTTGTGAGTGTTAAGAAAAATACAGGTGTGTCCAGAAATATGTTGGGCGTGTCTGGGGAAACGCTGAGCATGCCTGGAAAATGCATGGCTTTTTTAGGGAAATTCTGGGCGTGTCCAGTGAAACACTGGGCACGTCTAGGGAAAC
Organism: Crinia signifera; assembly: GCF_055691185.1. Lineage (NCBI taxonomy): Eukaryota > Metazoa > Chordata > Amphibia > Anura > Myobatrachidae > Crinia > Crinia signifera. The sequence goes on along the minus strand of NC_139225.1, from coordinate 14,242,018 downwards.
ACTGGGCACGTCTAGGGAAACACTGGGAGTGTCTAGGGAAACTCTGGGCGTGTCTAGGGAAACTCTGGGCGTGTCCAGGGAAATGCTTGGCATGTCTAGGGAAAATGCTGGGAGTGTCTAGGGAAATGTTGTGAGTGTTGGGAAAAATTCAGGTGTGCCCAAGAAACCGCTGGGTGTGTGTAGGGAAACATTGCACGCATCTGAAAATGCAGGGCGTGTCCGGAAAACCCAAGGCGTGTCTAGGAAAACACTGGGTGTGTCGAGGAAAAGCTGTGACTGTCTAGGGAAACGGGAGTTTTGGGAAAAATTCAGGTGTGCCCAAGAAACCGCTGGGCGTGTAAAGAAACGCTGGACGTGTCTTGGGAAAACGCTGGGTGTGTCGGAGAAAATGCAAGGCATGTCTAGGGGAAACGCTGGGTGTGTGTGGGAAAATGCTGGGAGTGTACAACATAATTTGGACAGGTGTGAAGTCCTCTGTAACCCTACACACCTATTCACAAGGCGTACACATTAATTGACAAGGTGGGATCTCGGCTTAGCAGGCAGCGTCTCCCTGAAATCTGGCTACTGCACACAGCCATGCGATCGTCTGAATCAGGCACAATGTCCATATATTAAATGTTAGCCGATGGGCAGAACTAATAACCATCTCCTACTGTACATCACTGTATGCCAATCATAACTGGCAGTGCAGCATTTGGGGCCGCTGAGTGCCACAGGACTAGTCCAAGTGTCCCCTGTCCTGCGATCTCAGACACCCCTGTCCCGGGCACTCTCCGCCGCCTTCCCTGCTCTCATGTTACTGGCTTATAATGTCATCTATAACTTATTTGCCAACAGGTGACAACGGAGCCCCTGGAAATCCTGGCTCTGCTGGCGAGGACGGTAAGCCCCACCTTGATCTATTACTTTAGTCACCCAGTCAAAAAAGTCAGTAAAATTTGTTTGAGATGATCTTCCCCCAGTAAACCCATGCTGTTTCAGACACTGTAAATTGCTGGTTTTGAGATATTATACAACTCTTTGTTTTAAGAGTGTTTCCATCAATTTCCCTTCTACTGATGTAAGGCTCACTGGTCGATAGTTGCTGACTTCTTCCTTGCTTCCACTTTTGTGCAGTGGGACTACATTTGCTGTTTTCTAGTCCTCTGGGATTACTCCAGTAGCTAGTGACTGGTTAAATAATAATGTTAATGGTTTTACCAGCTCCCCTTTAAGCTCTTTTAGTATCATTTGATGTATCCCATCTGGCCCCATTGATTTATCCACTTTCAGTTTTGAGAGTTCTGTTAGGACTTTCTCCTCTGTAAATGTACTTGTCTCTCCCTCAGTTTTCTGACTATACTTGCAACTTAACTGTGGCCCCTTCCCCTCTCTTTCAGCAGTGAATATTGACATTAATATGATCTATTACATTGTCCCCTTCAAGAAGACTTAATATTTAAATAAACTTCATTTAATAGACTCCGCTATATTTGTATTTATACTAAAAGAACAGATGCTGTGAGCGGTGCTGGCATTGTTAGAGGGTTAAGGGGCCCATTTATCAAACCATATTTGCGGCTAAATCCCCGAAAACACCAGTTTTCGGGGGTTAGCCGCAAATATTAAGTATCCCCCAAATGTATCAAAGGGGGACCGCAGCAGGAATCTCTGATCCCTGCTGCGATCCCCCCTGCACTGCCGCCGGCCGCATAGGTTTCTATGGGGGATGCGAAGCTGCCCGATTTATCAACAACGGGAAGCCCGGCTTCGCACTCCTGGGCTATCGCCATTCTGGGATGGCGATAGCCCATTGTAGCCTATGGCTACACATCGCACTGCCGAGCGGGGCAGTGCGGTCACAGGGATCGGCGGGGGTCAGCGCATAACCGCGCATGCGCAGACCCCCCCGGCTTCCGGGTCAGGGCTTCGCAGGGACGGGCTCCTTTCGGAGCCCTGTCCCTGCGCCCTCAAAATGATACATCCCGGCGGTATTACAAGGAACCGCATTGCGATGCCCGGCGACGTCTCCACGCCGGCATTGCACATTAATGCTAAATGAGCCCCTAAGTCCTAAAAGTCAACTAATAGATACATTTCACCTCTTGTGACCTTTAATTGGTATTGTCACTTGTGATGACTGAGTATTGTTACTTGTGATAATTCCTCCAAGTTACAGCTTTTGCTGAATGTTCAAGGGTCATACGAATTCTGTGTAATTACTGTCTACAATATATTTGGAGTTGGATTGTGATCCAGCCTCTAACCTGCTATTGGGAGACTGTTATCTTGGAGCCTGTGGGACGGAACAGACACCTGTATAATGCTTACCTGTAAATTACACGTCACATGGGGGGTTATTCTAGTTCACTCTTTCTGACAAAATCCTTCTTAGATGGACAAAACCATGTGCACTGCAGGTGGAGCAGATGTGACATGTGCAGAGAGAATTAGATTTGGGTGGGGTTTTACTTCAAAGTGAGATCTATATTGCAGTGTAAAAATAAAGCAGTCAGTATTTACCCTGCACAGAAACAAAATAACTAACCCAAATCAAATTCTCTCTGCACATTTTACATCTGCCCCCCTGCAGTGCACATGGTTTTGTCCATCTAAGAAGGAATATGTCAGAAAGAGTGAACTAGAATAACCCCCATGATACTTACCCCGTGTATCACAGGGGATGTGGTCAGTATGTGTGCACTAGATCGCTGTATAGTGTGTCCCCAACGTTGGTCATGGATGAGGCCCTCTACAATGTTCTCTATATAACTAATAACTGCTGTCTGCTGCCTGAAGCTTCACCAACGTTTCCATCTTGTAGGGGATCCCGGAGAGAAGGGAAGTCCTGGAGTAGACGGACCTATCGGGATATCAGGTAAAATGCTGTTACAGTAAGAGTTCTATATACTGTATAGGAGTGACACATAATCATATATAAGTATTGCTTAGTATTCCCGGAGGTACCCCTGAGCCACACAAGCCAAGCCTCCGCTCCCCACAGCCACGCCACCATCTTACCGTGGTCACGACCACACCCCGCTGGGGTTATCCTCTAACAGCGGCCACTACTGATTGACATATGGTGGCGGAATTAAGCTCGGGGCGCCCGGAGGCAAGACACCCCCCCTCCACGTACTGCTACACTGTATCTACGGGACAGATAATAAATAGGATTCTATTATCTACACAGATATCTCCTGAAGCTAACGTAAATGTAATCTTCCAACAGGACTGTCAGGGTTCCCCGGACCGGTCGGAGCACAAGGTAGACACTCTGAGTATGTGAGGTGGCTGTAACGTAGCTATAATGGCTACTGACACTGTATGAGGGTTCCAGGACTGTGCAGATTGGGTTACACTGACAATGTATATATGAGGGTTCCAGGACTGTGCAGATTGAGTTACACCGACAATGTATATATGAGGGTTCCAGGACTGTGCAGATTGGGTTACACTGACAATGTATATATGAGGGTTCCAGGACTGTGCCGATTGGGTTACACTGACACTGTATGTATGAGGGATCCAGGACTGTGCAGATTGGGTTACACTGACACTGTATGTATGAGGGTTCCAGGACTGTGCCGATTGGGTTACACTGACACTGTATGTATGAGGGATCCAGGACTGTGCAGATTGGGTTACACTGACACTGTATATATGAGGGTTCCAGGACTGTGCAGATTGGGTTACACTGACACTGTATGTATGAGGGTTCCAGGACTGTGCAGATTGGGTTACACTGACACTGTATGTATGAGGGTTCCAGGACTGTGCAGATTGGGTTACACTGACACTGTGTGTATGAGGGATCCAGGACTGTGCAGATCGGGTTACACTGACACTGTATGTATGAGGGATCCAGGACTGTGCAGATTGAGTTACACCGACACTGTATGTATGAGGGTTCCAGGACTGTGCAGATTGGGTTACACTGACACTGTATGTATGAGGGTTCCAGGACTGTGCAGATTGGGTTACACTGACACTGTATGTATGAGGGTTCCAGGACTGTGCAGATTGGGTTACACTGACACTGTACGTATGAGGGTTCCAGGACTGTGCAGATTGGGTTACACTGACACTGTACGTATGAGGGTTCCAGGACTGTGCAGATTGGGTTACACTGACACTGTATGTATGAGGGATCCAGGACAGTGCAGATTGGGTTACACTGACACTGTATGTATGAGGGATCCAGGACTGTGCAGATTGGGTTACACTGACACTGTATGTATGAGGGTTCCAGGACTGTGCAGATTGGGTTACACTGACACTGTATGTATGAGGGTTCCAGGACTGTGCAGATTGGGTTACACCGACACTGTATGTATGAGGGTTCCAGGACTGTGCAGATTGGGTTACACTGACACTGTATGTATGAGGGCTCCAGGACTGTGCCGATTGGGTTACACTGACACTGTACGTATGAGGGTTCCAGGACTGTGCAGATTGGGTTACACTGACACTGTATGAATGAGGGTTCCAGGACTGTGCAGATTGGGTTACACTGACACTGTACGTATGAGGGTTCCAGGACTGTGCAGATTGGGTTACACTGACACTGTATGTATGAGGGTTCCAGGACTGTGCAGATTGGGTTACACTGACAATGTATGTATGAGGGTTCCAGGACTGTGCAGATTGGGTTACACTGACACTGTATGTATGAGGGCTCCAGGACTGTGCAGATTGGGTTACACTGACACTGTACGTATGAGGGTTCCAGGACTGTGCAGATTGGGTTACACTGACACTGTATGTATGAGGGTTCCAGGACTGTGCCGATTGGGTTACACTGACACTGTATGTATGAGGGTTCCAGGACTGTGCAGATTGGGTTACACTGACACTGTATGTATGAGGGTTCCAGGACTGTGCAGATTGGGTTACACTGACACTGTATGTATGAGGGTTCCAGGACTGTGCAGATTGGGTTACACTGACACTGTACGTATGAGGGTTCCAGGACTGTGCAGATTGGGTTACACTGACACTGTATGTATGAGGGCTCCAGGACTGTGCAGATTGGGTTACACTGACACTGTACGTATGAGGGTTCCAGGACTGTGCAGATTGGGTTACACTGACACTGTATGTATGAGGGTTCCAGGACTGTGCAGATTGGGTTACACTGACACTGTATGTATGAGGGTTCCAGGACTGTGCAGATTGGGTGACACTGTATGTATGAGGGTTCCAGGACTGTATGTATGAGGGTTCCAGGACTGTATGTATGAGGGTTCCAGGACTGTATGTATGAGGGTTTCAGGACTGTGCAGATTGGGTTACACTGACACTGTATATATGAGGGCTCCAGGACTGTGCAGATTGGGTTACACTGACACTGTATGTATGAGGGTTCCAGGACTGTGCAGATTGGGTTACACTGACACTGTATGTATGAGGGTTCCAGGACTGTGCAGATTGGGTTACACTGACACTGTATGTATGAGGGTTCCAGGACTGTGCAGATTGGGTTACACTGACACTGTATGTATGAGGGATCCAGGACTGTGCAGATTGGGTTACACTGACACTGTATGTATGAGGGCTCCAGGACTGTGCAGATTGGGTTACACTAATGTTAGCATACTCTGTACAGCAGAATTATACAGCGTCTATAGATTATTTACTCTATGTATCCATTTTGTACCTTATACAGGAGAAAGAGGAGATCCCTTCGATGGTAAGAGAAAATTGAGAATATGTATTTTATAACCTATCCTTAACTGTAATTCTAACTCCAATACTGTAACCCTAATCGCAGAATAAATCTAACCCTTATACTAACTGCAGCATAACTGTAATCCTAACCCTAATACACAGGCTAACCCCAATATCCTAACCCTAACCACAGCCTAACCCTAACCACAGCCTAACCCTAACCACAGCCTAACCGTAGCCACATCCTAATCACAGCCTAATTCTAATTCTAACCACAGCCTGACCCTTATCCTAACCAGTGCATAACTCTAACCCTAACTACAGTCTAATAGTAATACTCTAACCCTAACCACAGCCTTACCCTCAGTGGCGTAACTAGATCTTTGTAGGCCCCATAGCAAAAGTTTGTAAGGGCCCCTGTGTACCTCCCTATAGTGAAAAATGTATGTAGCACATTTACTTTTACAGGCAAGGTGGGCCCCTCCCATAGCAGCTGCACCCTATATATAACACATGTACCTGTGACAGGGAAGGTGGCCCCTCTCAGATCTGGGCCCCATAGCAGCTGCACCCCCTGCACCTATGGTAGCTACACCCTGTATATAACACATGTAACTGTGACAGGGAAGGTGGCTCCTCTCAGCTCTGGGCCCCATAGCAGCTGCACCCCCTGCACCTATGGTAGCTACACCCCTGTATATAACACATGTAACTGTGACATGGAAGGTGGCCCCCCTCAGCTCTGGGTCCCATAGCAGCTGCACTCCCTGCACCTATGGTGGCTACACCCCTGTATATAACACATGTAACTGTGACATGGAAGGTGGCCCCTCTCAGCTCTGGGCCCCATAGCAGCTGCACTCACTGCACCTATGGTAGCTATACCCTGTATAAAACACATGTAACTGTGACAGGGAAGGTGGCCCCTCTCAGCTCTGGGACCCATAGCAGCTGCACTCCCTGCACCTATGGTGGCTACACCCCTGTATATAACACATGTAACTGTGACAGGGAAGGTGGCCCCTCTCGGCTCTGGGCCCCATAGCAGCTGCTCTCCCTGGACCTATGGTAGCTACATCTCTGTATATAACACATGTAACTGTGACAGGGAAGGTGGCCCCTCTCAGCTCTGGGCCCCATAGCAGCTGCACGCCCTGCACCTATGGTAGCTACACCCCTGTATATAACACATGTACCTGTGACAGGGAATATGGCCCCTCTCAGCTCTGGCCCTATAGCAGCTGCACCCCCTGGACCTATGGTAGCTACACCCCTGTATATAACACATGTAACTGTGACAGGGAAGGTGGCCCCTCTCAGCTCTGGCCCCATAGCAGCTGCACTCCCTGCACCTATGGTAGCTACACCCCTGTATATAACACATGTAACTGTGACAGGGAAGGTGGCCCCTCTCAGCTCTGGCCCCATAGCAGCTGCACTCCCTGCACCTCTAATCCTAACCACAGCCTGGCTCTTATCCTAACCAGAACAAATGCAGATAACCTGACCCCAGAAGCCGGTTACTGCTAAATCGCTTCCTCTGCTTGTTCTGTAGCTCCGAGGAACTGCTTGGAGCTGCAAGACCTGGGACTGTCTCTTACCGGCTGGTATACCGTATATCCGGATGGGAAGCCTCTGAGGGTTATGTGTGACATGGAAAGTGAAGGTGGAGGATGGATCGTAAGTGTCAAACCAATATCTTTTCTGCACCTATTGCTGCAGTCGCACCATATAGCCCCTCCCGGCGCGACAGGTCCCTGAAAACTATGCCGCACGAGGCATCTTTCTCACCCAAAATGTGGCTCTTGTGGGAGCGATGGCACTGCATTGCCGGTGTACACTGACCAGTGGGGCGAGGGGCCATTCGTGCATCTGTGTGCGATGGAGCCTGATTCTGTGTAAGAAGGACCCCGATATAGGCGTCGCGGCCTTTTCTTGCACCAGGTCCCATTGTGTTCCCTACAACACCATTACAGTTGCAGCCCAGGCTCCCGTGTATCAACATCGGGCAGCCCAGCTTCGCATTCCTGGGTTATCGCCATTCTGAGAACATCTAGTGCCCTATAATACAGAGAGTATCCCAGTTATATACAATACAGGAAACATCCCAGTCATATACAATACAGAGAGTATCCCAGTGATATACAATTCAAATATAATTCCAGTGATTGTTGTACAATCCAGTGATCGTTGAGCGTTACAGAGAGCATCCCGGTGATATAGAATACAGGGAGATTCCCAGTGACCACTTTACATTTCAGAGAACATCACAGTGATATGTAATACAGAGATATTTCCAGTGATCATTGTACAATACAGGGAGCATCCAAGTGATATACAATACAGGGAGCATCCCAGTGACTGTTGTACAATATAGAGAACATCTAAGTGACAGCTATACAACAAAGAGAGCATCCTATTGATATGTATACAATACAGAGAGCATCCTAGTTATATACAATACAGATAGCATCTCAGTGACCACTGTACAATACAGAGCGCATTCTAGTGACAGTTATACAAAACATGATATATTCTATTTACTATAATATAATACAGAGAGCATTCTAGTGCCAAGCACACAAGAAAGAGTACATGCTAGTGCCAGGCATACAGCATAGAGGGCATGCTAATGACCTATATACAAAACAAATTGTGGTCCCCTTAGTCTTTCTCTTGGGGCCCTCTTGTGGTACAGTCTGCCATATCTTGAACTCCATATTGATTCCTTGTATGTCTATCATTAACTCTTCACTGTTGGGAGACTCCAGTTATTGGCCTTGACCATTGCAGTTCTCAGCCCTCAGGTTGATCATAATAATAATGAGGAATGGTTAGTGGTGTGACGAGGAGCAAGTACGCACCACACGCTAGAACCGGGTCGGTCAGCAGCTGCCCCTCTCTCTCTTTGCAGGTCTTCCAGAGACGCTCGGATGGTTCAGTGAATTTTAACCGTGACTGGAGCGCCTACAAGACAGGTTTTGGGAATCATTGGAGTGAGTTCTGGCTGGGGAACGACAACATTCACTCACTAACATCGTCAGGTAATACTTCCATCATCATAATGATACCTACAGAAGGTGCCAGATCTATTCACCATAAGCTCCGGGATAGAGTTCTCTCCACAACTCTGAGAAACATTCCTAAGTCTATCATTCCTTGGCACATACTTGGGTGGGTGCAGCCAAATGCAGGGAAATAAGAGTGGAAATACCTCGACCTTTACTCATTATTTTTATATCATAACTAGATTCCAAAATCTTTACCTCGCAATGTTCTCAGGTGAGAGTCCTGATACCCCAGAGCAAATGGAGTAAAGGGGTACAGGCTCCTATAACTGTTTCACCTTATTGCAGAGCAAGGAAACCACAGGTGGTGGGTGACCAGACAAGGAGCCGGGAGAGCACAGGTGGTGGGTGACCAGGTGATGAGACAGGAGACCACAGGTGGTGGGTGACCAGACAAGGAGCCGGGAGAGCACAGGTGGTGGGTGACCAGGTGATGAGACAGGAGACCACAGGTGGTGGGTGATCAGATGAGGAGCCAGGGTGGCACAGGTGGTAGGTGACCAGATGATGAGACAGGAGACCACAGGTGGTGGGTGATCAGATGAGGAGCCAGGGTGGCACAGGTGGTAGGTGACCAGATGATGAGACAGGAGACCACAGGTGGTGGGTGGTCAGATGAAGAGCCAGGATGGCGCAGGTGGTGGGTGGTCAGATGATGAGCCAGGATGGCACAGGTGGTGGGTGATCAGATGAGGAGCCAGGATGGCACAGGTGGTGGGTGATCAGATGAGGAGCCAGGATGGCGCAGGTGGTGGGTGATCAGATGAGGAGCCAGGATGGAACAGGTGGTGGGTGATCAGATAAAGAGCCAGGATGGCACAGGTGGTGGGTGATCAGATGAGGAGCCAGGAGAGCACAGGTGCTGGGTGACCAGACGTGGAGCCAAGAAGGTGTCACATCTCTCCATTGATCACTGATCCACATTGACCAGCAGAAAGCCTCTCTGACTCGTTACGTACTTGATACAATTTATGATCTTCAGAGTTTTCCTCTTTTGCTCACAGGTCATTTTGAGCTCCGAGTCGATTTGGAAGACTTTGATAATAATCATGCCAATGCCATGTACCAAGGCTTCCGATTGGGAGGAGAGTCTGAGAAGTATGCCCTGTACCTGGGGAATTACACGGCGGGTAATGCAGGTAATACAGTGATCACCTGGGGATAGCTCCAGCGTCATCCATAGTCAGGACCTATATAACATATTATATCCCCAGAGCTAGAGGCATCCGTTCAGGTGACCCCAACCCATCTTCATGCTGTGTAACGGTCATCCCTGGCATCTTGTGGTGCCATTTACCGGTGACTGCCCCACTGTGGGCTCCCCTGCTCTGCCGCTGGCTCTATGGGCAGGGGTGTGGGATCATAGGAGGAGGTCCATGTGCACTCTCCGTCCAGACCCCCAACTCTCTAGCCGGCAATAAACTCTGGGACAATGCTGGGAATCTCTTGGTGACGCCAGTGTCTAGTGCGCACCAACCAACTGCTCGGTGGTTTCCACAGCGCTGCCAACACCGAGCTCTGAACGGTATTGCCTTACACACTGCACCCATTATAGATACGCCCGTGTGTATGGGGGTGACAGCTGTGGCTCCCCTCATATTATAATCCAGAGAGGGGGAGGCACATTATATTCTATACTATACACAATATATATGTATATATATTTGTTCCTGGTGGAGGGTCGGTCAATGACGTTGTGCCAGACCCCTAAATCCGCCTCTGCCCACCATGCGGGTCCACAGTTCTATATTCAGACTATAGTCATCACAATTATATTGATTAAACCGTCACAATGAAATAGGCATGAAGTTGGCATGTAGGAGGGTGTGTGGTAAAGTGGGCGTGGCCTATACTCGCTGCACTCTCGTGAGGCCACGCCCCCATTTTGACACTATGGGGGCATGACCCAGAGGCCCTGTGAGACTCTAGCCATGCCCCCAGCCCCCTGGCTGCGGGAATAGACGCTGTGCGTGCGCACAGCGTTTATTCCCCGCTGCTCAGCAGCCGACAGGGGGACTCCCAACAGCCCCCCCCCCCTCGCCACGGGACACTGCCGGCTGCGGGAGGGACGCGGGAATGTCCCCGAAAACCGGGATGTTCCCGCGGTAATTGGGACTGTTGGGAGGTATGTCATTGTATACTCACAAATGACGTTCAGGGGGAAATTTACTAAGATGTGTATTCTACATCACAAGTGTTGTTGCCATGGGCAACCAATCAGAATCTACTACTTATTTATTTAGCACCCTCTACAACAGGGCTGGGCAACACCGGCCCTCCAAATGTTGATGAACTACACATCCCAGCATGCCTTGCATCAGTTGCAGCATGGCCACATAGCAAAACTAATGCAAAGCATCGTGGGATGTTTAGTTCATCAACATCTGGAGGGCCGGTGTTGCCCAGCCCTGCTCTAGAAGAACATGGCAACAGCACATGTGAAGTAGAATACACATCTTAGTAAGTTTCCCCCTTAGTGTCTTATTCCTGCATGAGTACCACTGCTACTGGCATCTATTCAGTAAGCACAATGGTGTCACATGACCACACTGAAATATAGTTGTGCTATTTATTGTGTGTGGCTACACTGACTGACCAGCCCTGCGACCATTCACAGGTGACGCCCTTTCTACAAACAGAAACCAGAAATTCACCACCTCCGACAATGATAATGATGACAGCAAAAGATTTAACTGCGCTGTGATATATTCTGCCCCCTGGTGGCACCGCTCCTGCTCTGATTCCTCTCTGAATGGGGAATATATCCGTGGACAACAAGAGAAGAAGAAGAAGGGAATTATCTGGTCAACTTTCGAGGGTGCGGAGTATTCCCTCAAGTTCTCGGAAATGAAGTTCCGCCAAGTAATGGATAAAAAATAAGATGGAACAAATCACTGACCCCCACAATGGAATGGACTGCTAAACTGGATGAACAGGGGAACAATGTTCTGGAAATGTGCACATTGTGATGTTATCTCCTCAATGGGACATCTATCTATCTATCTATCTATCTATCTATCTATCTATCTAGTCACCATATTATAAAGTTGTTTTCCGTTCATGTATAACAGTGTCATGTCCTGTGGGTAATACAGAACACTAACTTAGTTGGAGGCATTATTTCTACATGAATCCTGATAAAGGGTGATAATAATACAGAATATGGAATACAACACTAGGTGTAATTCAGGTACAGAATAAAGGTGTGTGTGATATGAACCACGTAGTAATCTCTCATTATTTCCACCGATGTGGCAAACATAAGAGTAAGCTGAAGCAAGGCAATGATACACTCCATACCGGGACCATTACTGGCGTGGTATGACGTGCCACCATACAGGGCACCACAAGGCAATGATACACTCCATACCGGGACCATTACTGGCGTGGTGTGACGTGCCACTATATAGGGCACCACAACGCAATGATACACTCCATACCGGGACCATTACTGGCGTGGTATGACGTGCCGCCACACAGGGCACCACAAGGCAATGATACACTCCATACCGGGACCATTACTGGCGTGGTATGACGTGCCACTATACAGGGCACCACAAGGCAATGATACACTCCATACTGTGACCATAACTGGTGTGGTCTGGCATGTGCCACCACTCAGGGCCCCATGAGGCAATGATACACTCCATACCGTGACCATAACTGGTGTGGACTATCATGTGCCACCACTCAGGGCCCCATGAGGCAATGATACACTCCATACTGTGACCATAACTGGTGTGGACTATCATGTGCCACCACTCAGGGCCCCATGAGGCAATGATACACTCCATACTGTGACCATAACTGGTGTGGTCTGTCATGTGCCACCCCAAAGGGCACCACAAGGCAATGATACACTCCATACCGTGACCATAACTGGTGTGGTCTGTCATGTGCCACCACACAGGGCACCTTGAGGCAATGATACACTCCATACCGGGACCATTACTGGCGTGGTATGACGTGCCACCATACAGGGCACCACAAGGCAATGATACACTCCATACCGGGACCATTACTGGCGTGGTATGACGTGCCACTATACAGGGCACCACAAGGCAATGATACACTCCATACCGTGACCATAACTGGTGTGGTCTGGCATGTGCCACCACTCAGGGCCCCACGAGGCAATGATACACTCCATACCGTGACCATAACTGGTGTGGACTATCATGTGCCACCACTCAGGGCCCCATGAGGCAATGATACACTCCATACTGTGACCATAACTGGTGTGGACTATCATGTGCCACCACTCAGGGCCCCATGAGGCAATGATACACTCCATACTGTGACCATAACTGGTGTGGTCTGTCATGTGCCACCCCAAAGGGCACCACAAGGCAATGATACACTCCATACCGTGACCATAACTGGTGTGGTCTGTCATGTGCCACCACACAGGGCACCTTGAGGCAATGATACACTCCATACCGGGACCATTACTGGCGTGGTATGACGTGCCACCATACAGGGCACCACAAGGCATTGATACACTCCATACCGGGACCATTACTGGCGTGGTATGACGTGCCACTATACAGGGCACCACAAGGCAATGATACACTCCATACCGTGACCATAACTGGTGTGGTCTGGCATGTGCCACCACTCAGGGCCCCACGAGGCAATGATACACTCCATACCGTGACCATAACTGGTGTGGACTATCATGTGCCACCACTCAGGGCCCCATGAGGCAATGATACACTCCATACCGTGACCATAACTGGTGTGGACTATCATGTGCCACCACTCAGGGCCCCATGAGGCAATGATACACTCCATACCGTGACCATAACTGGTGTGGTCTGTCATGTGCCACCACTCAGGGCCCCACGAGGCAATGATACACTCCATACCGTGACCATAACTGGTGTGGTCTGTCATGTGCCACCCCACAGGGCATCATGAGGCAATGATACACTCCATACCGTGACCATAACTGGTGTGGTCTGTCATGTGCCACCCCACAGGGCCCCACGAGGCAATGATACACTCCATACCGTGACCATAACTGGTGTGGACTGTCATGTGCCACCATACAGGGCACCACAAGGCAATGATACACTCCATACTGTGACCATAACTGGTGTGGACTGTCATGTGCCACCATACAGGGCACCACAAGGCAATGATACACTCCATACTGTGACCATAACTGGTGTGGTCGGTCATGTGCCACCACACAGGGCACCATGAGTAGTCAATAACGGGACCATAACTGGCGTAGCGCGATATGTGCCACCACACAAAGCACCATACCAAGACCATAACTGGCATGATAAACTCCATACCAGGACCATAACTATTGGACGAGTAGTAGTGGTGTAGTCCCTGGATATTGGGATGTGTAGTAGCGGTGTAGTCCCTGGATATTGGGATGTGTAGTAGTGGTGTAGTTCCTGGATATTGGGGTGTGTAGTAGTGGCGTAGTTCCTGGATATTGGGGTGTGTAGTAGTGGTGTAGTCCCTGGATATTGGGATGTGTAGTAGTGGTCTAGTCCCTGGATATTGGGGATGTGTAGTAGTGACGTAGTCCCAGGATATTGGGGTGTGTAGTCCCTGGATATTGGGATGTGTAGTCCCTGGATATTGGGATGTGTAGTAGTGGCGTAGTCCCTGGATATTGGGATGTGTAGTCCCTGGATATTGGGGTGTGTAGTCCCTGGATATTGGATGTGTAGTAGTGGTGTAGTCCCTGGATATTGGGATGTGTAGTCCCTGGATATTGGGGTGTGTAGTCCCTGGATATTGGGATGTGTAGTAGTGGCGTAGTCCCTGGATATTGGATGTGTAGTAGTGGTGTAGTCACTGGATATTGGGATGTGTAGTCCCTGGATATTGGGATGTGTAGTAGTGGCGTAGTCCCTGGATATTGGGGTGTGTAGTAGTGGTGTAGTCCCTGGATATTGGGATGTGTAGTCCCTGGATATTGGGATGTGTAGTCCCTGGAAATTGGGATGTGTAGTAGTGGCAAAGTCCCTGGATATTGGGATGTGTAGTCCCTGGATATTGGTATGTGTAGTAGTTGCAGAGTCCCTGGATATTGGGATGTGTAGTAGTGGTGTAGTCCCTGGATATTGGGATGTGTAGTCCCTGGATATTGGTATGTGTAGTAGTTGCAGAGTCCCTGGATATTGGGATGTGTAGTAGTGGTGTAGTCCCTGGATATTGGGATGTGTAGTCCCTGGATATTGGTATGTGTAGTAGTTGCAGAGTCCCTGGATATTGGGATGTGTAGTAGTGGTGTAGTCCCTGGATATTGGGATGTGTAGTCCCTGGATATTGGGATGTGTAGTAGTTGCAGAGTCCCTGGATATTGGGATGTGTAGTAGTGGTGTAGTCACTGGATATTGGGGTGTGTAGTTGTGGCGAAGTCCCTGGATATTGGGATGTGTAGTAGTGGTGTAGTCACTGGATATTGGTATCTGTAGTAGTGGTGTAGTCACTGGATATTGGGATGTGTAGTAGTGGTTTAGTCCCTGGATATTGGGATGAGTAGTAGTTGCAGAGTCCCTGGATATTGGTATGTGTAGTAGTGGTGTAGTCCCTGGATATTGGTATGTGTAGTAGTGGTGTAGTCCCTGGATATTGGTATGTGTAGTAGTGGTGTAGTCCCTGGATATTGGGATGTGTAGTAGTTGCAGAGTCCCTGGATATTGGATGTGTAGTAGTGGTGTAGTCCCTGGATATTGGGATGTGTAGTAGTGGTGTATTCCATTGATATTGGGATGTGTAGTAGTTGCAGAGTCCCTGGATATTGGATGTGTAGTAGTGGTGTAGTCCCTGAATATTGGGATGTGTAGTAGTGGTGTAGTCGCTGGATATTGGGATGTGTAGTCCCTGGATATTGGTATGTGTAGTAGTGGTGTAGTCCCTGGATATTGGTATGTGTAGTAGTGGTGTAGTCCCTGGATATTGGGATGTGTAGTAGTTGCAGAGTCCCTGGATATTGGATGTGTAGTAGTGGTGTAGTCCCTGGATATTGGGATGTGTAGTAGTGGTGTAGTCCCTGGATATTGGGATGTGTAGTAGTGGTGTAGTCCCTGGATATTGGGATGTGTAGTCCCTGGATTTTGGTATGTGTAGTAGTTGCAGAGTCCCTGGATAATGGGATGTGTAGTAGTGGTGTAGTCCCTGGATATTGGGATGTGTAGTAGTGGTGTAGTCCCTGGATATTGGGATGTGTAGTAATGGTGTAGTCCCTGGATATTGGGATGTGTAGTAGTTGCAGAGTCCCTGGATATTGGGATGTGTAGTAGTGGTGTAGTCCCTGGATATTGGGATGTGTAGGAATGGTGTAGTCCCTGGATATTGGGATGTGTAGTAATGGTGTAGTCCCTGGATATTGGGATGTGTAGTAGTGGTGTAGTCCCTGGATATTGGGATGTGTAGTAGTGGTGTAGTCCCTGGATATTGGGATGTGTAGTAGTGGTGTAGTCCCTGGATATGGGGATGTGTAGTAGTGGTGTAGTCCCTGGATATGGGGATGTGTAGTAGTGGTGTAGTCACTGGATATTGGTATCTGTAGTAGTGGTGAAGTCCTTGGATATTGGGATGTGTAGTAGTGGTGTAGTCCCTGGATATTGGGATGTGTAGTAGTGGTGTAGTCCCTGGATATTGGGATGTGTAGTAGTTGCAGAGTCCCTGGATATTGGGATGTGTAATAGTTGCAGAGTCCCTGGATATTGGGATGTGTAGTAATGGTGTAGTCCCTGGATCAGTGCTCGAAGTGGAAATGTTAAAATGGGGGTATGGAAAAACAAAGGATTTATTTATGCGCGCGCGCTCCAGAAAAGGGGGTGTGGCCAATGAAAAAGGGGGTGTGTAGCGTACCATACCACATACCCCTGATATACCACACTAGTAGGACCCCTTATACTATATAGTACTAGTGCCCCTTGCACATTGTGTCACACTGTGGAGGTTATTCTGATCGGAGCGGCCAAACGTGCGTACGTTCCCTATTAACGTACGCTAGCCGCACACGGCCGTTGGGGTTAGGTCCACCCACAACTCTGCCGCATACGTACGGGCATAAACAACGTAGAAGGGGAGTGGCGTACAAATGAGCGTACGCCAACGTACACGGACGGGCCAGCCCTTATACTCCGACAACTGGCGTACAACTGAGCGTACGCCGCCGTTTACGGACGTCTCTCGTCCGTCTTCCCACCGCCTTCTTGCGGAGATCTGAGCGTACGCCAGCTTGCACGGACGGGTCCCTATTGTTTTCAATAGAAAAGTCAGCTTATGTCACCGCTCGTGAGAGTGAGCGTACGTCCGTGTACGCTGACATACCCTTCATATATATGGACCAGCAAATGTTGCCTTTCAACTATAATTATGAAAATTAATTAATTGATTGAATTAATTAATGTGCAAAATAGTGGCCATGGGCTTAAAACATTGCTGAAACATCCTTTGTAGGTGTTCGATGTGGTTTATGTTATTGTATCATAAATACAAAACCTATGTTTGTACGTTGACATATGTCGACTTGTGTAGATTGAGTGTGCTACTGTGTAAAGTCTATGAAAGCACGTAGTGAATGTGTCGACCTGTTTAACAAATACCTACCTTAGCATATATAAGCAGGTCTTACAAAGATTCTTACCTTAAATTAAACAAACCTTTAAATGTAGAGAAGTATAGAAAGATAACCTTCCAATGTGTTAGAGTGCTGTGTGTGGCTTGCAGGTAGTGAATTCATGGTTTTGACTTAATAGACTGCAGCATTGCTTATTACATTCAGGTGTATGTGTTTGAGTAGTAATCCGCGTAAATTAGCTAACCCAGGCGCACGCTGGCATGCGGTATCTGTAGGGGTGGTTTGAGATGGCGGTTGGCGGCCGCCTGTTTTGTGTCCGAAATGAACGGTGCTTTAGTCGATCGTGCGGTAGTAGCACCGCTCATTTTTGGTGCACACCCCTGTGTACGCCCATATTTACACCCATTTTCCCTCATTATTTCGGCCGCACCCCTCTTCACGCCCCTGTGCCGCCCCCAATACCCGTACACTCGCGTACAGGTTTTTTCGCACGTAGAGACCCGTCCGTAAGCGTTGGTGAGTGGTCGCGCCTGCGCATTAGCGAATGTACGCATGCGCAGATCATAAAAAATCCCGGGACGTCCGCATACGGCCCGGCCGCTCCAACCAGAATAAGGCCCTGTATGAGTGACAGCAGAGAGAGACTCATATGCTCATTATACATTTGCCACACACAACGTGATGCCCAATATACAGTTGCCACACACCGTGATGCCCAATATACCTTTGCCACACACCGTGATGCCCAATATACATTTGCTTTACACCGTGATGACGATTACATATTATGCCACATAAGTATTGCTCACCTACATGCTTGATGCCCGGGTCTTCATGCTTGTTGCCAAGGGGGTTTCATGCTCGATGCCAAGTGGCTTCATATTCTTTGTCAAGAGGGTTTCATGCTCATTGCCTAGAGGGATTACATGTTTGCTTTCACAGGGGGGGCGCTGTGAGCCACAGGCGGTGGGCAGACAACTGAGGGAAAGAGGAGGACTAGGAAAGCGGGCGGTGGAGGGTAGGCAGTCCCAGTAGATGGCACACAGCAAGTGGGTGACACGGAAGGCTGTCACGCCGCACAGTGCGCGCAACCTTGCAGTGCCGGAGCCAACCTCCCCCCGCTCAGGGACGCTGCTGCTGACGTCTTCTGTCCCCCGGCCGGAACTTCTGCTCCCCGACTCCCCCGTTCACCGCCGCAGCCGGGTCTCCTCTCCTTCTAACCAGCTGGCCGCTGCTGCTTCCACTCCTGCTATCCAGCCACCACAGCCGAGGAGAAAAAAAAAATCAGTGCTCGAAGTGAAGTGCCGGTATGTCATACCGTTGTATACCGGCCCACTTCGAGCACTGCCCTGGATATTGGGATGTGTAGTAGTGGTGTAGTCCTTGGATATTGGGATGTGTAGTAGTGGTGTAGTCCTTGGATATTGGGATGTGTAGTAGTGGTTTAGTCCTTGGATATTGGGATGTGTAGTAGTGGTGTAGTCCTTGGATATTGCGATGTGCAGTAGTGGCGGAGTCCCTATTTCCCAGTGTTTCCCAGCTTGTCTGTGTCCATGTTGCTGCAGCATCATCATCACATTCCTGGCTGATTATTCACCTGTGAGGATTCTTGTCTTCTGAAGTAATCACAGGCTACTTCAGGTTGTCTGCATTCTGGGATCTTCCATGTTGAAGACCATCAGCTGACATGTTGGCTCCAATAGGTAACCTGCAAACTATGAAACTCTGACCTTAGCACTTAATCACATAATCAAGGTATGCACTGGCTACAAGCTTATTCCTGCTTATTTCTTCCAGTGTTACCTGAGCACATGTGATCTTCTGTTGCTGCTGTTAATCGGTTCCTTGGTTAACTCTTCATCTGCCAGATTCTCTTCAAGCTAATATCATCTCCAGCTTTCCACCTGAAGAAGTCTGTGCTTGGTGCAGGTTATCCCCAGCAGAGGTCACTACTGGCTCCTTGGCCAACTATCCCATTGGTGCCCAGACCGATTGTTCCTATCAGTTCCCAGATCGGTATACCAGCATCCCTGGCTCTCAGGCTGACATACAAACATCACTCCCGGCTCCGATAGTCAAACCTCACCATCAGCCTACAGGCCACACCTCTAGTGCTCACAGGCATCCAGGCCTAAATCTACCTCAGTTCCCAGATAGATACCAGTACACAAATACCTTTCACCATTGGTTCCCTGACCGATCAACTTCACCATCGAATATCATCTCTCTCAAGACCTCTAGTATACATCTTCCTGGGTATCCTGTATCCCCAGCATCTCAACCCACAAGACAGCTGAACACAGAAAACCAGGGCAGGGGGCCACGACCTGCTCGTCGGGTGCAGAGAAGACCAAAGCCTCTTGCTGGGTTCCCTGGCGAAGACCACCGGTGGGTTAGACTCTACACCCATGTTCCCAGCTGCTCCCTTGTGCCACAGTCCTCTTCAGTTGCTGGATGTCTTTCCGCTTCCTAAAGCCGCCTCACCTAACGGCAAGCAGCATCACCCAAGGGCTCCTAGGCCTTCAGTACTCACAGGCCAGATACCTCCCTCAGTTCTCAGACCAAATCCTGCTGTTACCAATACTCCAGTCACATTGCTCCTGCAACCAATACACTTACTTCTAGTATCCAGCGCCCTCCACGGGCCCACCATGGTCACAGCTGGGAACACAGATTCCTTAAGTGTTGACACCCGGGATATTGGGATGTGTGGTGGTGGCGGAGTCCCTGGAGATTGGGATGTGTATGAGAAGTAAAAGGTGATGGGGAAAGGTGGGCAGGAGCAGGATAGATTACCAAAGCTCACCCCAACTGACTACATTGAGGTATTCCTTGGCACATTTGAGCGCACAACTGCGCTTCTGGGATGGCCTGTGGAGGGATGTCTGATAAGCTGGCTCCCTGTTTAACAAGGGTGGCACAGAGATCCTACATGGACATGACTGTGGCTGAGGCACGCCTCCTACACTGGACATATGAAGGCTATACCCAGCAGGGTTGGAGTGACCGGCCCCAGCAAAGCCCAAGAGTTTCATGACTAGTGTCTGGAGAGCCTCCAAGGATCTAGCTGGCCAAAGTAGCCTGGCTGGCTAGTGTCTGGCTGCAGCCGGATATAAACTGTGCTATTGTCTCACTGGACCAGGCCATGCAGGTATTAGACTGTACGGTACAGAGGGTTCTACAAGCAGGCCCCCTAGACAATGGAGTTAAGTTGCAAGTATAGTCAGAAAACTGAGGGAGAAACAAGTCCATTTACAGAGGAGAAAGTCCTCACAGAACTCTCAAAACTGAAAGTGGATAAATCAATGGGGCCAGATGGGATACATCCAAGGATACTAAAAGAGCTTAAAGGGGGGCTAGTAAAACCAATAACAGAATTATTCAACCAGTCACTAGCTACTGGAGTAATCCCAGAGGACTGGAAAACAGCTAATGTAGTCCCACTGCACAAAAGTGGAAGCAAGGAAGAGATAAGCAACTATCGACCAGTGAGCCTTACAGCAGTAGTAGGGAAATTGATGCAAAGACTCTTAAAACAAAGAGTTGTAGAATATCTCAAAACCAGCAATTTACAGGATCCAAAACAGCATGGGTTTACTGGAGGAAGATCATGTCAAACAAATCTTATTTACTTTTTTGACTGGGTGACTAAAGTAATAGATCAAGGTGGGGCTGTAGATGTAGCTTATCTAGACTTTAGTAAGGCTTTTGACACTGTCCCACATCACAGACTGTTAAATAAACTTGAAAGCTTGGTATTGGATTCTAAGATAGTTGAATGGATAAGAGCATGGTTGCAGGACAGAAAACAGAGAGTTGTAGTAAGCGGAGTACAGTCAAAGGAGGGAAAGGTTACAAGTGGAGTACCCCAGGCATCTGTACTTGGACCAGTGCTTTTTAATATCTTATTATAGACACACCAGGAGGGGTAAAACAAATGATTGATGATCTAGGTAGATTAGAGGAATGGTCAAGAGCATGGCAACTACAGTTTAATGCCAAAAAATGACAAAATCGTGCACTTGGGTTGCAAAAATCCAAAGACTAAATATAGTATAAATGGCACTATAATGGAAACTACTGAGGAAAAGAGGGATCTAGGTGTCACTATTTCAGGGGACTTAAAGGCAAGTAGGCAATGTAACAAAGCAATAAAGAAGGCAAGTCAGATGCTTGGTTGCATAGGGAGAGGTATCAGCAGTAGAAAGAAAGAAGTAATAATGGCACTTTATAGGTCATTGGTACGATCTCATCTAGAATATTGTGTTCAGTTCTGGAGGCCATATCTCCAGAAGGATATAAATACATTAGAGACTGTACAAACTAAAATGGTGCATGGCCTACATCACAAAATGTACCAGGAAAGACTAAAAGATCTTAATATGTATACTCTATGGAGCAGAGAAGGGAAAGGGGGGACATGATAGAAACTTTCAAATATATCAAGGGTTTTACCAAGGTACAGGTGGGAGACATTCTTCACAGGAAGAGGAGCAGCAGAACACGAGGACATGCACTGACACTGGGGGGAGGAAGATTCAGGGGAAATGTGAGGAAGAATTACTTCACAGAAAGAGTAGTAGATAAGTGGAATAGTCTCCCATCAGAGGTGGTAGAGGCAAATACAGTAGAGCAATTTATACATGCTTGGGATAGGCATATTGATATCCTTACACAGAAATAAGGATCAAGTATGGTTTGAGGTAACATGTTGAAAAAAGCGGCAGCCTAGATGGGCCAAGTGGTTCTTATCTGCCATCAAATTCTATGAGGAGTTGGCATTGGTGATTAAGCGGCATCTGACCCTGGGAAAATGAAATATAGCCAGGATAGAATTTGTGCCAGTACCAAATATATATACTACGTGCGGGTCAGTGAGTGTCACTCTCCTGAAAGAGTTGTCTTTGTAGAGTATATGTACATAACACCCACTCACCCACCCACCACCTGTACGAAAGGGCACTACATTTTCCATGGAAGTGCAGTGTATAACAGTTACACCAACCTCAGGTGTTATTAGGAAACAGCAGCCTTTGTCCCAGTGGCGTAAGTTCGTCTCAGGTGCCCGGAGGCAAGATGAATGCTTGTGCCCCCCCCAAACCCTACTATATATATATATATATATATATATATATATATATATATATATATATATATATATATATATATAGGGTTGGGGTCCCGGCACTCCAGCAGTAGTACTGCAACAACTTAGGTGCTCTTCTATCCCGCTGGGGAAATGTACCAAAGATAGTAGCAGAAGTCACTCTAAGATTTTTAAACTGCACGGTGGCAGTAATCAATAAGAAAGCAAAAGACACAGAAGTAGTGCAAATCGACGTTTCGGGCGGGTAGCCCTTTATCAAGACAGGCAGATGGTCAATCATCCTTGCCGCACATGGCCGCACATCGGTCTGCGATCCAATCCGCCATCAACACCAAAAAAAGCGAACAGCCTGTAGCTAGGCACTTCTTTGAAGCTCGACACTCTATCACATCAATCCAATATAGGATGATTGACCATGTGCCAGCCTCCATACGTGGAGGAAATAGGAGCTTGCGGCTATTACAACGTGAGGCATATTGGATTATGAGACTCAACACCCTCAGTCCAAGGGGCCTTAATGAGTCAACAGGCCTAAATGCGCTCATTTGATTAATACCATAATATAACCATCTGTAGAGTGGCATTAAGTGGGAGGTCTAGTGATAAATTTTAGCATCTCACCTTGAGGTGTTGGCACGCACCAGCAGCCATTGTGGGTCCAGTAGGATCAATGTAAGTCCCAGGCATCATCAGGAGTAGGGTCCAATATCTAACATACTCACCCTATTTGACCTGATAATTACCACGACATACCAGGTAATGGGTCCGACATAAATTGCGGTTACAGTTGGTGGCCCATGAATTCCTGATAGTAAGCAGATTATCCATGCCAGCCCTTGGGTAGATGGTATCAATGGGGCAGTGGTAATTTGATGTCTTTTGGCGTCATTTTGAGCATAATGTGTAATCTAATTGGATAATATATAGGCATCACCAGTTATTATGTTTATTGTGCATTCTGATTGCCAGTAATAGTCTAATTAATACCCACAGTTATGGAATCTGGCAGATGCTGGATTAGATAAATACGTATTAGCATAGGTTGTCTAGAGTATTAGTCACCTCGCTGTTTTATGTAATTAGTTTTTCAATGTTGTTTGTATTTGTATAATATGTATCACTATGTATCACGTTCACATAAAGTTTACTGCGGGGACTGGAGATTCGTGCTGACGGCGTTACAGCCTGAAAGCCGTGCCTCCCGTTGCATTGGTGACCATATTGTTTACATTACGGCCGCTACAGGCCGCATCTTATTGACGTCACGTAGTTACACGCTGGCTGCAGCGTGAGCGGGTTTCACGGGCAGACGGCTCACAGGGGGCTATTTAAGGTTGGTGATTTATTGTGTATATTAAGCCTGAGGACAACACGCAAGTGTTGAAACGTTGCTGTATATTATTGCTTTCACGAATAAGAAATCTTTTGTACATACGCTGGAGTGCTGCATTCATTTCTTCTATATATATATATATATATATATATATATATATATATATATATATATATATATATATATCTCAACAAGGAAATAAGTGCGCAAACTTTGGAAAAACCTCTGGTGGATGTTTCTGAGTTTATCCACACATGTAGGGGGGGTTTAATAGTCCCGTATCCAATTTAAACATACACCTTGGGAATTTAGTGTTGTCCCGGCAGCTCTCGTTTCACCTGAATCTCACAGGTGTAAAGACACTAGAAAGAGAGAAGAGAGCGCTCCATGGTGCAATATCAAAAAAACAATCTATGTTTTTAGAATGGAGTTTCTCCAGCAGAGTCAGGTGTAAAATAACGTACCACAATAGGCGGTATAACAACCGCAAGATACTTGCATCAAATTGTGTTTTAAACATGTATAGTGTAGGAGTGAATGATACTCAGAGTTTTCACCGGTAAGCTGACACTATGAGGAAAGATGAAAGCACTCCATGGTGCGGTATCAAAAAGACAATTTTTATTTTTAAGACAAAGTTTCTCCAGTAAAATCAGGTTTAAAATGACGTACCACAATAGGCGGTATAACCACCGCACGATATTCGCATAAGTGATGTTATAGACACGTAAAGTGCAGGAGCAGTTGTCTCAGGATCTCCTGTGTCTTAACACGTCTGGTCAAAGAAATGCCGCGCCAGGCCACGCCCCAACGTGTTTCGTAACCACGTACTTCGTCAGAGGGCTGGCCTGGCGCTGGTCAGATTCCTCTTTTAAAGCCCGTGGCTGACTTACATCTGAAATCCATCAGATAATTACAACCAATTATATGGTAATCTTTGGCAGCAACGGACTCCAAAAAACATTTGTAATAGCAATATAAATTCGCAACGGTGCAGTGCAACATTTGATACAATAAACAATACTATAATTCAATTAAATAAATAAAGCAATTAATATCTAAAAAAGAATAATTTTTTCCTTTTCTAATATAAAACATTTTTAAGGCATAATCAAGGAAGGATGTCAGCGGTATTAAATAACCGACAATTTCTCCTAAACATATTTATAACACTTAAAAAGATATCAACATTTTACATATAAATATACATAAGGCAAAAATATTCAGACTGACAAGATTGATTGACAATTGTTGTTTTTGAAGACGATACACCACCCGACATTGGATCGCAGATCTTGCAATTTCGGGAGGTAGGGTTTTTCTTTAGTTAAGGTAGTCTTCTCGCTCAATAAACGGGTCATATTCATTTGGATTGTGTTAAATTGGACAGTGACCGGAGATATTCCATGGACTTTTCTCGAAACCAGGTTAAGGAGGAGAGGGTAAAGAATTTTTTTTATGTTAATTAAATGTATTCATTAAATATGTCTACATACATCGCCCGTACGGGTGGAATAGAGGTATACATAGACATTGGTATAAATATATAAATAAAAATACATAAAAATATGGAGAGAAGAGAAAGGACTTTACAATGGTAACATAACTATTAATACTAAGGACAAGTACAAATATTGTGCACTTATATAGAAGGCCCAAACTAAGGAACCGTACAGTAAAACCATTCATTGTGGACCGCAAGAGTCCCACTACAAATAATAACTATAAACTCACTCAGTAGGCAGATATATTAGCGGATAACAAAGCAGATAGATGGAAAGAAAGAATGAGAGTGGATAAGTTATAAGAGGAGGGAGGAGAGATGGTCAGCGCGATGAGCTGTATTTTAAAAAGATATTATGATAGGAAAGGTGTGATTTCAATTCCTTCATTTAGTCCATCGGGGTAGAGAGTTTTCGTTGTGTATATCCAGTATGACTCTCGTCTGAGCAATTGTACATCTCTATCACCACCTCTTATATCTAAATTAACTTGTTCTATGCCTAGGAAGCGCATACCTTTGGGATCACCGCCCTGGCATTCCTTAAAATGCCTGGGCACACTATGATTTTCTACATTATTCTTTATGTTCCTATAATGTTCTAATATGCGTATTTTCAATTGTCTTTTTGTTTTCCCTATACTTTCCGCACTTGCAAATAAGTAAATATACGACATATATGCTGTTGCAATTAATAAAACTTTTTATCTCCCTCGTTTTTCCATCTCCTCCTGTTATACTTTTAGTGCCTTTTTTGCCATGTGCACACATCTTGCATTTGCCGCAAAAATAAAATCCTTTAATTTTAGTGCTATTGCCAAGAAAGTTTGTTTTAACACTATCATTAGGGATTTTGGGGAGAAGGCTAGGTGATAGCCTGTTTTTTAGTGTGGTAGCTCTACGAAAAACCAGCTCTGGGGCAGGTGGTAGTTTTTCTCCCAAAATCGAATCAGCCTTTATAATATGCCAATTCTTGTGAAGTGCCTTCCTTATTAGCCCATTATGCACATTGTATTGTGTTACAAATGGGCAAAAAAAGGTTTTACTTTGGGATGTTGTTTCCTGGTCTGGGACCTTGTATTTAATAAGCTCACTTCTGTCTAAGGATTTTGCCCTATTCACAGCTCTGCTGATCAAGTCTAACGGATATCCCTTCTCCTTAAATCTTTCAATATAGACTTCTGCCTGTTCATTGAACTTGTCCAATGAACTGCAGTTCCGCCTTAGCCTTAGGAGCTGCGAGTAGGGCAAATTTGTCTTCCAGTTCTTATAGTGACAGCTTGAATACTCGAGATAGTTGTTGCTGTCAACTGGTTTGAAAAACGTACAGGTCTCTATGCCAAAGCTGCCATTCGCACATTTTGCCGTCAACGTTAAATCAAGGAACTCTATAGATATCGGATCAAATTTAAATGTAAAACTTAGATTTAATTCAGGGTTATGTATATATTTTACAAACTCCTTGAACTGATCTTCAGTGCCCCTCCAGATCACCAGAATGTCGTCTATATAGCGCTTATACAGCGCTATATAGTCAATAAAAGGATTGTTAGTGTATATACATTTCTTCTCCCATTCCCCTAAAAACAAATTTGCATACCCCGGGGCGCAAATAGTACCCATCGCCGTCCCGTGGGTCAGGATATAAAACTCGTCAAGAAATGAGAAATAATTATGGGACAAAACAAATTGGAGACAGTCAATGATAAATTTAGTTTTAGCTGGTTTCATCTTGGGATCGTTTTGTAACACAGCCTCTATGGATTCCAATCCTTTTTGATGCGGAATGGAAGTATATAAAGAGTTTATGTTGATTGTACCCCACTTAAAATTTGACTCCCATTGGATACTTTCAACTAGCTGTAATACAGCAGTGGAGTCTTTAACATATGACTCCAAGTCGGGCACATAATTTTTAATGTTGCAGTCAATATATTCTGACACCCGGTTTCCCTGACACCTTATTTCCTTGTTGTTGTATTTCCGTTGAATTTCGTTTTTAAGTTGCTGCATTTTTTGTCTTAACCAGTATAATGTCTAGATTGACGGATATAAGAGCTAAAAGAGCCTTGCAGTGTGTAAATGTATTTTGTGAACAAAATGAGAGCACCACACAAATTACAGAACCCATAGAAGATGAGGACATTTTTCTAGATTTAGAAAAATTATTAATAAAAGAAACACGTGCCTGGTGGGAAATTGAAAGTATAGACAATTATATTAAGAGTAAAATTGTCCCACGGGGTCTGAGATTGTCTTGTCCAAACGTGGGTTCTTTGAGCAATCTCAGACCCCGTGGGACAATTTTACTCTTAATATAATTGTCTATACTTTCAATTTCCCACCAGGCACGTGTTTCTTTTATTAATAATTTTTCTAAATCTAGAAAAATGTCCTCATCTTCTATGTAAGTCAGCCACGGGCTTTAAAAGAGGAATCTGACCAGCGCCAGGCCAGCCCTCTGACGAAGTACGTGGTTACGAAACGCGTTGGGGCGTGGCCTGGCGCGGCATTTCTTTGACCAGACGTGTTAAGACACAGGAGATCCTGAGACAACTGCTCCTGCACTTTACGTGTCTATAACATCACTTATGCGAATATCGTGCGGTGGTTATACCGCCTATTGTGGTACGTCATTTTAAACCTGATTTTACTGGAGAAACTTTGTCTTAAAAATAAAAATTGTCTTTTTGATACCGCACCATGGAGTGCTTTCATCTTTCCTCATAGTGTCAGCTTACCGGTGAAAACTCTGAGTATCATTCACTCCTACACTATACGTGTTTAAAACACAATTTGATGCAAGTATCTTGCGGTTGTTATACCGCCTATTGTGGTACGTTATTTTACACCTGACTCTGCTGGAGAAACTCCATTCTAAAAACATAGATTGTTTTTTTGATATTGCACCATGGAGCGCTCTCTTCTCTCTTTCTAATATATATATATATATATATATATATATATATATATATATATATATATATTGGATTTGTGGCCCTTTTCCTTGATCCCACCACGTGTCTGGATAATATATATATATATATCTATATATATATATATATCGGTACTTATGTAGTATCTGGGCGTCCGATTTTGTGATTCTATGCCTTACCTTAAAGGCCCCCATACATTAGGCCGACTTGTCCTAGGGACAAGTCGGACCCAATTTACCTGCGAGCCGCCCGGCAGCTCCCCGGGAGGCTCACATACAATTTGGCACTTGATGTGCCATTTTTACATGGGATAAATCGCATGCGATTTATCCCATGTAAAAAAAAACCCGGGGAGCTGCAGGGCGGTGAGCAGTAGTGGGGGCGGTCAGCGGCAGTAGTGGGGACGGGCAGCGGTGGTGGGGGCGGCCAGCGGCGGTAGTGGGGGGGGGGGCGGTCAGCGGCAGCGGGCGGCGTTTGCGGTGAGCGCAGTGTACTTACACATAGCAGCAGCGGCGGGGACGGGACGCACAGTGGCGGCTATTATATTTTTAAAATACTTGTCAAATGACCGGCCGCTCTCTGATTGGCTGAGAGCTCTCCGGCCAATCAGAGAGCGGCCGGTCATTTGACAAGTATTTTAAAAATATAATAGCCGCCACTACGCGTCCCGTCCCCGCCGCTGCTGCTATGTGTAAGTACACTGCGCTCACCGCACACGCCGCCCGTCCCCACCGCCGCTGCCCGCCCCCGCTGCCGCTGGCCGCCTCCACTACTCCCCCGGTGTCTGTATGCATATGCCTGTCAGGTGGCAGGCATATGCATACAGGGAGGTCGGACGTGATCGTATGTACAGACCTCCCTGATCCGGTCCGATGCGCACGGGACCGCGCATCGGATCGGATCAAATGTCACATACCTACGATTTTGGGCCGATTTCATCCGATTATCGGCCCAAAGTGCCGAAATCGGATGAAATCGTCCCAAAATCGCATAGTGTATGGGGGCCTTAAGGCATACAATCAGATGCGATGCGATTCGATGCGATTTTGCATAGGATTTAATGTTAAGAAGGTCCTGTTCATTTCCCCACTATCCAAGTGGGCATAGAGTTGATTTTATATAGCGTGGCGAGCGCAGCGAGCCACCGAGCCACCGAGCCCGAAGCGTGGCGAGCGAAGCGAGCCCCGCGAGGGGACGCATATTTCTTAAAAAGTATTCTGTGTCCCCTCGCGGGGCTCGCTACGCTCGCCACGCTTCGGGCTCGGTGGCTCGCTACGCTCGCCACAGGTTTATATCCAACTCCATGCCCACTTGGATAGTGGGGAAAGGAAAAGGACCCCTTTTTCCCATTGAATTCTATGTTAAAATGGACTCAGACCATTTTAACATTGAATCCTATGGAAAAATCTTGACCATCGCATCGCATACGATTTGGTCGCATGCGATGCGATGCGATCCGATCCGATTTCTAAATCGGACGCCCAGATACTACATAAGTACCTATATATCTATATATATACAGATGGGTCTTCTCCCATCTTGGCAGGGGATGGCGCTGGCGTCGCCAGCCGCCATCCCCCGCCAGCGCCATGGCGATGGTGAGAAGGGGACGCGCGCGCACGAGAGGCGCGCGCGTCCCCTTCCGACGGCGCTTCCATCCGTTTCCCCGGGTCCCCGCCGGCTTGCCGGCGGTAACCCGGGGTCCCCGCCGCCTGCCCGCACCCCCCCCCCCTAACCCCCCCTAACCCTGTCCGTCTCCCTGAGGCGGGAGACGGACAGGGTTTCCGTCGCGCTAGCGACGGAGACTGAGACGCACGCGCGTCTCAGTCTCCTCGCTGGCGTGGCTGCTGGCGGGTCGCCAGCGCGTACGTTCTGGCGACCCGCCAGCAAGGATGGCAGTAGTAACATACTGTATATATATAGATATATATTTATAATTTCTTTTCCAACAGGATATTGTTACTACAGTGTGTCGGGCAGGCTTTTACTGAATTATCTCTCACCCTCAGGCCAGGCTGCTGCAGCGTCTACCACCCTGCTTCTATCTTCAGTGACTATCTGTCACTCTCCCATTGCCCAGCAGCAGCTCCCATTGCTTCAGTGTCCCGGCTCCCGGCGGTCATTGAGACAGGCAGCTGGCTTGCTCACTCAGGCGCCAGCGGATGTCAGGGGACTTCCGCAAAGAAGAGAGCACGAAGCCAGCAGGAAGGTGACACTCAGGGAGGACGAGGAGCGGTGATGCGCCGTTGCGCACAAGAGGGGAGGGGCACTCGCACCCGGCGCCCGACCGCTTCATAAGATAAATGCGACAGCCAGCGGCACCCAATAAGGCATCCCTGGCATCGGAACATCGGAGGCAATGGAGCCTGTGCCCCCTTTAAGCCGGGGGCCACGGCGGCAGATGACTCCATTGCCTCCGGGAGTTCCGCCACTGCTTTGTCCTGTCCCCTCCTGCCCTGACATAGACTGGCCTGATGTACCA
This sequence comes from Crinia signifera, assembly GCF_055691185.1. Taxonomy (NCBI): domain Eukaryota; kingdom Metazoa; phylum Chordata; class Amphibia; order Anura; family Myobatrachidae; genus Crinia; species Crinia signifera. Next base: position 14,211,379 of record NC_139225.1, on the reverse strand, counting down.
GCAGACAGACTGCAGTGCATACTTGCCTACCCTCCTGCATTCTGCAGGAGACTCCCTGACATAGCAGCAATCTCCCTCTCTCCCTCATTAGTCTAGCAATCTCCCTCATGTCACCTAGCCCACATTACACTGTTACATCATAGTTACCTACCCTCCTGCATTCTGCAGGAGACTCCCTGACATAGCAGCAATCTCCCTCTCTCCCTCATTAGTCTAGCAATCTCCCTCATGTCACCTAGCCCACATTACACTGTTACATCATAGTTACCTCCCCTCCTGCATTCTGCAGGAGACTCCCTGACATAGCAGCAATCTCCCTCTCTCCCTCATTAGTCTAGCAATCTCCCTCATGTCACCTAGCCCACATTACACTGTTACACCATAGTTACCTCCCCTCCTGCATTCTGCAGGAGACTCCCTGAAATAGCAGCAATCTCCCTCTCTCCCTCATTAGTATAGCAATCTCCCTCATGTCACCTAGCCCACATTACACTGTTACACCATAGTTACCTCCCCTCCTGCATTCTGCAGGAGACTCCCTGACATAGCAGCAATCTCCCTCTCTCCCTCATTAGTGTAGCAATCTCCGTCATGTCACCTAGCCAACATTACACAGTTACACCATAGTTACCTCCCCTCCTGCATTCTGCAGGAGACTCCCTGACGTAGCAGCAATCTCCCTTTCTCCCTCATTAGTCTAGCAATCTCCCTCATGTCACCTAGCCCACATTACACTGTTACACCATAGTTACCTCCCCTCCTGCATTCTGCAGGAGACTCCCTGAAATAGCAGCAATCTCCCTCTCTCCCTCATTAGTCTAGCAATCTCCCTCATGTTACCTAGCCCACATTAAACTGTTACATCATAGTTACCTCCCCTCCTGCATTCTGCAGGAGACTCCCTGATATAGCAGCAATCTCCCTCTCTCCCTCATTAGTCTAGCAATCTCCCTCATGTCACCTAGCCCATTACACTGTTACATCATAGTTACCTCCCCTCCTGCATTCTGCAGGAGACTCCCTGACATAGCAGCAATCTCCCTCTCTCCCTCATTAGTGTAGCAATCTCCTTCATGTCACTTAGCCCACATTACACTGTTACATTTTTGGGGAAAAAAGGAATGAGAGATAAATACATTTACACGGAATCATCAGCACCATTTCCCAGCACTTTGCCAAGTATAGTATCTCTTACTAACTGCTTTGGGGCTCATCTACATTTGGATATAAGTCATTATAAAAGATTCCTATCAGATGTAGCTGTACACATCCACGCTTCTAGGTGCCACTTCACAATCTCTTTTCACAATCTATCCATATATGGAACTAGACACACCCTTTGGGAGGAGCATGACAAGCCCCCTCCATGGGGCGCTGTGCAAAATTCTATTACCAACTATAATCTCCCTGAAACTAGTTTTCAAAAGTAGGCAAGTATGCTGCAGTGTAATGAAATCTCCTGTTACACACTTACGCTTTGTGGTGAGGAGTGTGTAATGTAAAGTAGATTGTACAGCGCCTGGTACCCATCACACTTACTGGCACCTAATGTGATTACGTGGGCCCCCAAGCAATGGTTTCCGCAGGTGACCAGAGCCGAATTTCCCATAAGGCACGTGAGGCACCGGCCTAGGGGCGGCACATGTTTGGGGCGGCACTTGGATGCCTGTGATAGTACTGTCAGCCCAAAATGTACCAATAACTGCAAAATATCCACTGTACTGTTCTATATTCCATCTTAAATAGAGTTTAAATGGATAGGACATGCAGATACTGCCCCTATAAACTGTCCTACTTAGTAAACATTATTGTTGTGCCTAGGGGCGCCCTCCTCCCTAAATCCGCCCCTGCAGGTGACCCCTCATTGTCCGGTCTGTCAGTGTCTCTTATGGTATTTATAGATGACCTTACTGTGCTCAGTACACAATGAGGCAGAAGAGACGCCTTTATTGTCCATTGAACAATTTATTATCTTTCCCATGTTTACCTGTCCTTCAGATACCTTCATGTTATCGGAAAAGGGCAGTTACGGGAACTGGTGATGACAGATGTTGACACTGTGTGTTTGTTATAAGGCTGCGCGTTTCACCAGACACATCAGTCAGCAGCCATGAGACCACTGTCCCAATTGTCGTTCTTCTTCGGGATAGTCACAGTGTTGTGTGTGGCAGACAAAGAGAACTGTCCAGGTGAGTGTTGTACACACATTGCAGGATAGTACATATCACACACACACACACACACACACACACACGGATAATATATATCAAGCACACACACTGCTGGATAATATATACTGTATCATGTGCACACACACATGGATAATACATATTGGGGGTTATTCTGTTCACTCGCAAAGGCAAATTCACTCTCATATGGACAAAACCATGTGCACTGCAGGTGGGCAGATGTAACATGTGCAGATAGAGTTAGATTTGGGTGAATTATTTTGTTTCTGTGCAGGAAAAATACTGGCTGCTGTAATTTTACGAAGCTGCTTTCATCTTTGCAGGGACTGGCAGTAGATTCGCCACGAGCCAGCCCCCGCTAGCCACCGGAAGGCTCCCCCCAGGTCCCCGTCCCCCCCCCCCCCAAATCACCCCCCTTCAATTGTAGAAGTTTAGTAAATGTCCCCCTTGTCTATGCTATGGTCACATGTATCCAGTACTAGTCACCAGCCCTTCAAAATGGCGGCACAACAGAACAGTAATATGAGTGTTGGCGGCTTGCGCGTCTCATGTGTAGCAACACTCGCTCTGACGGGCGCCATAACAATGTATGGCGGCATCATGCCACTACTTGCTGTGAGAGGGACGTTCAGCGAGCACCCACCGGCCCTCGTTGAGCACGTCGCAGAACGCTGTGGAAACAATTCTCTCTTTTTCTCCATTAGAAATAAAGATCCTTGAAGTTGGCGATACTGAAAGTCTTTCCGTCCTGCGAGGATGTCCCGGGAAACCCGGCACTCCAGGGTTCCCTGGACCAAGGGGCCCACCTGGAATGCCAGGTAACGCAACATTACCCTCTTCTTACCCTGACGCCCTGACCTCTGACTGATTGTGGCGCTAAGAATACAGCCCAATGAGTTGCCCACGTGGGGGCTGATTTATCAGAGAGTTTTATCCTAAGCAATGAGCGGCCAGTGCGCAGCAGCAATAGCGGCCAGTGCGCAACAGCAATAGCGGCCAGTGCGCAGCAGCAATAGCGGCCAGTGCGCAGAAGCAATAGCGGCCAGTGCGCAGCAGCAATAGCGGCCAGTGCGCAGCAGCAATAGCGGCCAGTGCGCAGAAGCAATAGCGGCCAGTGCGCAGCAGCAATAGCGGCCAGTGCGCAGCAGCAATAGCGGCCAGTGCGCAGCAGCAATAGCGGCCAGTGCGCAGCAGCAATAGCGGCCAGTGCGCAGAAGCAATAGCGGCCAGTGCGCAGCAGCAATAGCGGCCAGTGCGCAGCAGCAATAGCGGCCAGTGCGCAGCAGCAATAGCGGCCAGTGCGCAGCAGCAATAGCGGCCAGTGCGCAGCAGCAATAGCGGCCAGTGCGCAGAAGCAATAGCGGCCAGTGCGCAGCAGCAATAGCGGCCAGTGCGCAGCAGCAATAGCGGCCAGCGCGCAGCAGCAATAGCGGCCAGCGCGCAGCAGCACCTGATTCAGGGGCCACTATACGTCGGGTTACCACCCCCAGACGCCTACTTCTTGTCACTCACCATGCATACGGCTAGCGAAGGAAAACCGCAGCAGGGATTCGTTGCACACGCGCATTGCTTCCCAGATGCATTTGCAGATTATCGATTATTGTCCACTGTGTGAGGTCGCAGCTGTGCGTTCAGGTCTGAATCGGACTCATTGTGGCTAATGTACATTTACGTTTCCTCTTGTGATTCTCTTGTTATATGTACAAGGTCTGCCAGGATTTCGAGGAAGCCCCGGGCCCCCTGGAGAGAGAGGTAACTAATGACACTCCATCTAATTATAATGCTAGCGCAAGGGGAGGAGTTTGTAGTAGATAGATGCCATAGTGCTGCCTCCTCTCTGCTCTCCCACAACAAGGGGCTGTAAGTGACATCACAAGACCTGTTCTGTACCTGAGCAGACCCCAAGACATCGTATGTGTAACCATCGGGCCTGCCTATAAACATGAATTAGGCCCAGTGTCTGCTATTAGTGATGGATGTTCATGAGAATGCAGCCTAGTACCAGGAGCCAGAGCCCAGGCCTAGCTGATGTCTTCATGATATTGCTGCCTCTATTGTGTGTGAGCGACAGGCCCAATTCCCACAGAATCCCAGCCCATGCCCTCTTTGTGATACTGTGGCTGGCCCCACCCTCTCTGCGTGATACTGTCACTGGTCCCGCCCTCTCTGTGTGATACTGTGACTAGCCTCAACCTCTCTGCGTGATACTGTCACTGGTCCCACCCTCTCTGTAGAATGCTTTGATTGGCCCCACCCACTCTGTGTGATACTGTCACTGGCCCCACCCTCTTTGTGTATACTTTGACTGGCCCCACCCTCTCTGTGTGATGCTGTGACTGGCCCCACCCTTCTGTGATGCTGTGATTGTCCCCACCCTTCTATAAGGCTGTGATTGACCCCACCCCCTCTGTGTGATGCTGTGACTGGCCCCACCCCCTCTGTGTGATGCTGTTACTGGTCTCATCCCCTCTGTGTGATGTTGTGACTGGCATCACCCCCTCTGTGATAATGTGACTGCCCCCCCCCCTCTCTATGGTATGCTGTGATTGTCCCCACCCTTCTATAAGGCTGTTATTGACCCCACCCCCTCTGTGTGATACTATGACTGGCCACACCCTCTCTGTGGGATGCTGTGACTGGCATCACCCCCTCTGTGATAATGTGACTGCCCCCCCCCCTCTATGGTATGCTGTGACTGGCCCCAATCCTCTGTGGGACACTGTGACTGGCCTCATCCCCTCTGTGTGATGCTATGACTGTCCCCACCCTTCTGTGATGCTGTGACTGGCCCCACCCCCTCTGTGTGATACTATGACTGGCCACACCCTCTCTGTGGGATGCTGTGACTGGCCCCATGCCTCTGTGGAATGCTGCGACTGGCCCCATCCCCTCTGTGTGATGCTGTGACTGGCCCCATCCCCTCTGTGTGATGCTGTGACTGGCCTCAACCCCTCTGTGATATGCTGTGACTGGCCCCACCGCCACTTTGTGATGCTGTGATTGGCCTCACCCCCTCTCTGATATGCTGTGACTGGCCTCAACCCTCTCTATGTGATGCTGTGATGCCCCCCCCCCCTCCCCCCCACACACACACGCAGTATCCTCCTGGCAGTTATGATGCACCCTGAAGGCATCTGGTGACAGCTGATCTCTTACACATGGCAGCAGGAGTGCCATCATCACCGCCAAAAGTCAGGTTATGGTCAGTTGTCATGTTTATTCCCTACTGTTCTGCTGAATACAAGCGGCCGTCATCAGAGTTCATTCGGTACTTTGTATTTCAGGTGAACAAGGACGTCCTGGGGACAGAGGGAGTACAGGAGCCCCGGGATTACGAGGTAATTGGAAACTCCTATGCAATGCACAATTGTTACCAGCCAGCGGCTCTTTCTGTATGATAGCTGCTAGTAATGCACATTGTACTTATATAATGTCCTCATTCATTGCAATGTTACATTGGGGCTGGCAGAGAACAGTTTCCAGCTCTCCTCCTAGCACGCCAGCCTCCCAGTACCCTGATACTGGTATTACAGTGTTAAATCCTATTATTTTGTAAAACGATGGACAATAAGTCAGTTGCACTGGTTACGCAATGCTACACAAACCTGTCAACCTTTATTCCTAACTACGGGCATACCTAAGCACATCGCCGCGTAGCGTACCTTATCCGCATCCTTGGCGCTCTAGTTATACCCTTATGGTGGTATCTTTGGTAACAACAATTCACTCACTCAAACCTTAATATGTATATAAGGAAGAGGCTTCAATACATGTATTATGTAGTGTGATGTCGGAACGGACAGGGGGTGACGAAGACTACGGTTGAAACGCGTTGGGCGTGGCCTATGCGGTGGACGTGAGAATGTCATCCTGTGTGTTTGGTCGGAGATGGAGATAGAGACGGAGCGTGGAGACCGGCATATTCCAGCGTGAGAGGCTGTCTGAAACCGAGTATCCCCTGCGCCCGTGTCCTGTGAACTGGTCCGTTCCGACATCACACTACAAGCTTGGCAAGCTGTTATATCCTAACCCACATGTATGTGAGCTTATATTATCAGTAAAGGAACTGTATTTTACCTTGCTCATTGTGCGCTTCTCCATTCTTTTGCATATATATATATATATATATATATATATATACAGCTGATGAGTGATATTAGCACCCTAGGGTGAATCACTCGCACGGCACTTCCAGGGTTTGTGATGAAGGAAAAAGAAGCATTTATTGGTGCGACAGTTTTGGGGGGTGAGGCATAAATACATTGACTCATATACCAGGAGTGCTAGGTCGCCTATCTATCTATCTATCTATCTATCTATCTATCTATCTATCTATCTATCTATCTATCTATCTATCTATCTATCTATCTATCCTTATCTATCTTTATCTATCTATCCATCTATATCTATCCATCTCTATCTATCTATCTATCTATCTATCTATCTATCTATCTATCTATCTATCTATCTATCCTCTCCAAATGTATCAACATCAGCCGGGGTGCCCCCTTCCTGCTCTCTCCAAACTGGAGAGAGCAGGAAGGGGGTCTTGAAAAAGGTCCTGCACTGGACCGAAACGTCGACCTGTACCCACTGTAATGCACTAATGTACTGGTGAGATTAAACAAGCTTCGAGCAAGTCCGGTGAGTTTCTCCATTTTTCTCTGGGTATATATATATATATCTAGAGAGGGACAGAAGAAATGCGCTTCATAGTGCAGTATGTAAAAATAAAACACACTTTAATATTTTAGGGTCCACAGATAGAACAGCAGGGACTGTACCAAAAGGTAAAACACTGTGGGCTGGATACCACACAGAATGGATGCAATAAAAGCATAGGCAAGAGCTGCTCACGATACGCCCGGGATCATCATATATATATCAGGGAGCGTCCCTAACACTCCATCAGATAACAGTAATAACTTAGATGAGAGTGATGGATACGTTTAGATTAAAGGTCCAAACCAATAATCATATGAATTTAGTCCCTAGCGGACACAAAGGGGTAACAAAGTAACAGAATAGTAACACAGTTTAAATCACAGATGCAATATTACAATATCAACTATACAACCACACCAATACAAAAAGTAACAGTTATCGTCATCCATCGCAGCGTATCCTGGACCGGGAGACTGTAGTCAAGATTGAACACAGCATACTGAGCCCCTGGCCCAGGGAGCAGCATTTTAAAGGGAAATAACAATAGGATTCAGCAGGTCTTCCATTGGTCAGGGTGTCGGCTTTCACCTCTTCTGGTTGGTTTAATCCAGATGCACAGCTGTGTCTTTGTTTGCTCATCACCAGGACCAGGTCCTGGGGGTTCCGCTGTGCAGCTGGTTCGATCTGGTTATCATATGTCCCCTTTCCACGTGTTATTTCTATGGTTCATAACCTGCGAATGATACATGTTACTATTTCCCTTCAAACACCGGAACGCTGCGCATGAGGCGGCAACCACACTGATACAGGCACAGCTATTAGGCTGGGGGCGGTTGTGGCTAAATCCAAGAGGTGTGGCAATGTCCCGTGCACATCATGTAAGGAGAGTGGAGTGGTGGCAGCATCCCTGAACCCTCCACTGCCCCGTACACAGTAGGGATAGACGTCATAGAACGATGGTTCTCAACCATCAATTCTTTTGTTCTGATGGTAGTGGTTTTACCATACGATGGCAGGGTCCTGATGTTTGCCGCCAATGAATGGTAAACATGTAATTGTGTTGCGATGGTCCCGCCCCCACTGCCATCCCCATTTTCTATCTAGTTTTTTGATGCAATGGTCAGTAGCCATTGCATCTAAAGATTTGATGGCGGATGCCAAGCCATCATTTAGTGGTGGGCTTCCGATGTCCATCACTAGTACACAGCAGTGTAGGCTGGGGAGAGAGATTGTGGGGGGGGGGGGGGGGGGGGCAATCCTAGGCCATCATTGGATGCTATGCATTGCCTGTGTCATATACATTATTTAATCTTTTACAGGTATTCCAGGGATGCCAGGTCTTCCGGGAGTCCCAGGTAAATATATATATATATATTACATAGCATCTCTACACAAAGATGCTATATATTACATAGCATCTCTACACAGATGCTCTACACATAGCATCTGTACATAGAACTCTGGGTTGCATCCTAGTACATCTGGTAGATAAAACTCTGGGCTTCGTCCTCGTACATCTGGTACATAGAGCTCTGGGCTGCGTCCTAGTACATCTGGTACATAGAGCTCTGGGCTGTGTCCTAGTACATCTGGTGCATAGAGCTCTGGGCTGCATCCCGGTACATCTGGTGCATAGACCTCTAAGCTGCATCCTAGTACATCTGGTGCATAGAGCTCTGGGCTTCGTCCTCATACATCTGGTACATAGACCTCTGGGCTTCGTCCTCATACATCTGCTACATAGAGCTCTTGGCTGCATCCCGGTACATCTGGTGCATAGACCTCTAAGCTGCATCCTAGTACATCTGGTACATAGATCTCTGGGCTGCATCCTAGTACATCTGGTGCATAGACCTCTAAGCTGCATCCTAGTACATCTGGTACATAGATCTCTGGGCTGCATCCTAGTACATCTGGTACATAGAGCTCTGGGCTGCGTCCTAGTACATCTGGTGCATAGAGCTCTGGGCTGCATCCCGGTACATCTGGTGCATAGACCTCTAAGCTGCATCCTAGTACATCTGGTGCATAGAGCTCTGGGCTGCATCCTAGTACATCTGGTGCATAGAGCTCTGGGCTGCGTCCTAGTACATCTGGTGCATAGAGCTCTGGGCTGCATCCTAGTACATCTGGTACATAGAGCTGTGGGCTGCATCCTAGTACATCTGGTAGATAAAACTCTGGGCTTCGTCCTCGTACATCTGGTACATAGAGCTCTGGGCTGCGTCCTAGTACATCTGGTGCATAGAGCTCTGGGCTGCATCCCGGTACATCTGGTGCATAGACCTCTAAGCTGCATCCTAGTACATCTGGTACATAGATCTCTGGGCTGCATCCTAGTACATCTGGTACATAGAGCTCTGGGCTGCGTCCTAGTACATCTGGTGCATAGAGCTCTGGGCTGCATCCCGGTACATCTGGTGCATAGACCTCTAAGCTGCATCCTAGTACATCTGGTGCATAGAGCTCTGGGCTGCATCCTAGTACATCTGGTGCATAGAGCTCTGGGCTGCATCCTAGTACATCTGGTGCATAGAGCTCTGGGCTGCATCTTAGTACATCTAGTGCATAGAGCTGTGGGCTGCACCCTAGTACATCTGGTAGATAAAACTCTGGGCTTCGTCCTCGTACATCTGGTACATAGAGCTCTGGGCTGCGTCCTAGTACATCTGGTGCATAGAGCTCTGGGCTGCATCCCGGTACATCTGGTGCATAGAGCTCTGGGCTGCATCCTAGTACATCTGGTACATAGAGCTCTGGGCTGCACCCTAGTACATCTGGTGCATAGAGCTGTGGGCTGCATCCTAGTACAGGGGATGTTATCACTGATTATCATACAGCTAATAAAGTTGGTTATTAGGGTTTTATAAAAATGTTTAGAGAACATTTTACAGAATAATATAATATAATACTATATACTGCAGTAACTTTTTCTGCTCTATTTCCAGGTGCCAAGGGTGAAAGGGGAGTCTCGTGTCCTAAGGAATTTAGCGGTAAGTCTGTGGTAGGGCTGTCTCCGTTCTGGTGTAAGGATCAGCAACCGCACATCCCTCCGGGGGGATTTATTTCAGTACAGCCAGTAGCCAGTTGAAACCCCCAGAAACAGCTGCATTCATTATCTAGTGATTTGCAGGCTCAGCATACATGGCCAGCAATGAGCAGTGATTTGGTGACTCAGCATACATGGCCGGCAATGAGCAGTGATGTGGGGGCTCAGGGTACATGGCCGGCAATGAGCAGTAATTTGGTGACTCAGTATACATGGCCAGCAATGAGCAGTAATTTGGGGTCTCAGGGTACATGGCCGGCAATGAGCAGTAAATTGGGGTCTCAGGGTACATGGCCGGCAATGAGCAGTGATTTGGTGACTCAGCGTACATGGCCGGCAATGAGCAGTGATGTGGGGGCTCAGCGTACATGGCCGGCAATGAGCAGTGATTTGGTGACTCAGCGTACATGGCCGGCAATGAGCAGTGATGTGGGGGCTCAGGGTACATGGCCGGCAATGAGCAGTAATTTGGTGACTCAGTATACATGGCCGGCAATGAGCAGTGATTTGGTGACTCAGCGTACATGGCTGGCAATGAGCAGTAATTTGGGGTCTCAGGGTACATGGCCGGCAATGAGCAGTAATTTGGTGACTCAGTATACATGGCCGGCAATGAGCAGTAATTTGTGGTCTCAGGGTACATGGCCGGCAATGAGCAGTGATTTGGTGACTCAGCGTACATGGCCTGCAATGAGCAGTTATTTGTGGTCAACAGTTGTAGAACCACAAATTGTCCAGGCCTGATGCAGGATGTCTGATAATAATAGCGATGTTTTGTGACTGCACGGCTGAGAATGGATGATTATGTAAATCTTCCATTTGCATGCCTGCGGGGAATTGCGACATGCGAGGGGGGTGCGGCCGGCCGTGCGGGTGGCATCTGGTGGACTCGCAAGGCTGCGAAATTTGAAGCTTTGCAAGTCAACCAGAAAAATGTCCACGACTCCCAGAGCCACCCCTGTATATAGAGGCCGGCATTACAAGTCAGAACAATTTAACACGGTCTCAATGAACCCTTAATAAATACTAGAAAGTGTTCTGTTTATTCCCGGGAATATTCGCTGCTCTCTTTTCCATGCTCAGCGCGGTTACTATAATGTTACTCGATGCCAGAGGTGTAAGAGGCCATTGTTCCACGAGGGTGACATTTCTGCTTTATGTATAGGTGCTAAGAACTGTAAGCAGCTGAAAGACCAAGGTTTACACCTGACCGGATGGTATACGATATACCCAGATGGCAAACGGCCCTTGGTAGTCCTATGCGATATGGATACAGATGGAGGAGGCTGGATTGTAAGTCGCAATAGATGACATACCCGCCATACCGGATCTACGTGGCCACTTCTTATTCTCTCTAATGTTCTAAAATAAACTAAGGATTGTGTTACTCTAACATTACATTAACCCAGGGCTCACGTCAGGGCAGGGGGAAGATGGGGTCCACAACCCCCCCCCACACCCATAGAGGGAGAATATAACCCGCGGCTCACGTCAGGACAGCGGGAAGATGGGATCCAAAAACCCCCCCATAGAGGGTGAATATAACCCGGGGCTCACGTCAGGACAGCTGGAAGATAGAATAGCATTTTGCCAATTCTGTCATTGCAGGATCTGTCTGCAATTTTTAAAAAACTTTTACCTTTTTCAAGGGGATATAGCATACAGATGTTATTAGCGGTTCCACAAGTCACACGATATATACACGTGGCCTCCTTTTATCCCAATCCCACACAAAAGAACACAGGGGGTAGTGCACAGAGGCTTTCTGCTCCCTGATCTCACCTAGCCCATATTATGCAGCATTTCGGGGGGGGGGGGAATCCGAGATGTATACATTCAAATGATCATCAGCGCCATTTTCCTGCATTGGCTGAAGGGCACAATGAACCCTTTGGCTAGTGCAACATACATTTTTAAAAAAGGTTTCTCGTGGCCGCTTATATGGGAGAGGCAGTGGGTAACACCAGGGAGAGGGTGACTAGCAGTGGGTGACAGGGAGAGGCAGTGGGTAACACCAGGGTGAGGTTGACTAGCAGTGGGTGACAGGGAGAGGCAGTGGGTGACAGGGAGGAGAGGATGACTGGGAGAGGCAGTGGGTGACACCAGGTAAAGGGTGACAAGCAGTGGGTGACTGGGAGAGGCAGTGGGTGACAGGGAGAAGAGGATGACAGGGACAGGCAGTGGTTAACACCAGGGAAAGGGTGACTAGCAGTGGGTGACTGGGAGAGGCAGTGGGTGACATGGAGGAGAGGATGACAGGGAGAGGCAGTGGGTAACACCAGGGAAAGGGTGACAAGCAGTGGGTGACTGATAGAGGCAGTGGGTGACAGGGAGGAGAAGATGACAGGGAGAGGCAGTGGGTAACACCAACGAGAGGGTGACTAGCAGTGAGTGACAGGGAGGAGAGGGTGACAGGGAGAGACAGTGGGTAACACCAGGGAGAGGCAGTGAGTGACTAATATACAGTATAACATTTTAATTAGCTGGGCCCAGAACCGCAGTGCGGCTCCTCCTTGGGTTTATGTCGGAACTTTAATGAGTTTGTGATGTCAGAACACCGGCACCGACAGCAAGGTCCGCCTGAGGAAGCCGGGGTTGTAGCATTAGAGATGGGAGGGGAGGAATTGGGATGAGAGCTGTAGACCAAATGACCGCATCCCCTGTTGGGTAACCACTGTCTGATCTCAGGTCTTCCAGAGGCGCATGGACGGCTCGGAGAACTTCGACCGCGACTGGTCCAGCTACCAGAATGGGTTTGGCAGCCAGCTGGGGGAATTTTGGCTTGGAAATGAGAACATCAATCGCCTGACATCCTCGGGTGAGTAACAAGTAGTCCCCATCCTCTAATGGAGGTGACAAGCAAACTGGTCTTTCATAATGTACATTTAATGCCCACAGTATATCAGTATATGTGTTACATCTGCCCCACCTGCAGCGTGGGCTTTCCCAGTGGTGCGCTTTCTTGGTTTGCGTTCAAAAGCTTACTCAGGCCCTTAAGGTGCGTGGACATTGGGCCTGATTCAGGACAACTCGATAAGCATCAGTCATTCGCTGCTCAATGCCCTCTGCCGCCTGGCCGAACGTGTGAAACTGCAGTGGACCGATCACTAATGAATCAGGTCTAATGGACCTTATTCTGGTCTGTTCGCAGGTGGCTGATATGTTCACTGGGTGCACGCAGCCATTCTTGGGGGAATTGGGGGCAGAGGGCTGGCCATTAGCATATGGAAACGCCCAGCATTTTATGGCCATACCCATATGCTAATGGACCGATGACGCAGGGGGTGGGCAGCTGACATCACCAGATGCTGCCCGCCCACTTCCCTCCGAATGTGCATGCAGATCTCAGGTTGCTCTGAGCAATATGAGATCTGCGTGCACGTTCCACATCATTCGATGGTTGGCGACCATCGAATGATGTGGGTGTTACCCTGCGGGCTGCTAAGTTTATGTAAAACATCCATTCACAACCAAGTACAGCAAATTACAGGTTGAGTATTCCGTATCCAAAATACTCGGGACGAGAAGCATTTTGGATAACGGATTATCCTGTATTTTGGAATATTTTTATATTTAATTAGATATCGGGCATTTATGTTGTGTAAACACATGAAACACTTACAAATATATTTTATTTGTGCATGAAACAATCTCAGGAACTGGATTTGAACACCAAGTAATCATTTTCTTGCACATATTTAGAGCCTGTTACATATAATTTTTCCCAGTAGTGCCAGTTACAGATGTACCCAGAAGTGCCAGTAACAGATGTACCCAGAAGTGCCAGTAACAGATGTACCCAGTAGTGCCAGTTACATATCATGTCCTCAGTAGTGCCAGTTACATATTATTTCCCCAGTAGTGTCAGATACAGATGTACCCAGTAGTGCCAGTTACATATAATTTCCCCAGTAGTGCCAGTTACATATAATTTCCCCAGTAGTGCCAGATACAGATGTACCCAATAGTGCCAGATACAGATGTACCCAATAGTGCCGGATACAGATGTACCCAGTAGTGCCGGATACAGATGTACCCAGTAGTGCCGGATACAGATGTACCCAGTAGTGCCAGATACAGATGTACCTAGTAGTGCTAGTCACATATAATTTCCCCAGTAGTGCCAGTTACATATAATTTCCCCAGTAGTGCCAGTTACACATCATGTCCTCAGTAGTGCCAGTTACATATTACTGTATGTCCACAGTGCCAGTTACAGATGTACCCAGTAGTGCCAGTTACACATCATGTCCTCAGTAGTGCCAGTTACAGATGTACCCAGAAGTGCCAGTTACACATCATGTCTTCAGTAGTGCCAGTTACAGATGTACCCAGTAGTGCCAGTCACATATATTTTCCCGAGTCGTGCCAGTTACAGATGTACCCAGTAGTGCCAGTTACACATCATGTCCTCAGTAGTGCCAGTTACAGATGTACACAGTAGTGCCAGCCACATATAATTTCCCCAGTCGTGCCAGTTACAGATGTACCCAGTAGTGCCAGTTACACATCATGTCCTCAGTAGTGCCAATTACAGATGTACCCAGTAGTGCCAGTCACATATAATTTCCCCAGTAGTGCCAGTTACAGATGTACCCAGTAGTGCCAGTCACATATAATTTCCCCAGTAGTGCCAGTTACAGATGTACCCAGTAGTACCAGTTACACATCAAGTCCTAAGTAGTGCCAGTTACATATTATGTCCACAGTGCCAGTTACAGATGTACCCAGTACTGTCAGTTACACATCATGTCTTCAGTAGTGCCAGTTACAGATGTACCCAGTAGTGCCAGTTACAGATGTACCCAGTAGTGGCTGTCACATATTATTTCCCCAGTAGTGCCAGTCACATATAATTTCCCCAGTAGTGCCAGTTATAGATGTATTCAGTAGTGCCAGTTACAGATGTACCCAGTAGTGCCAGTCACATATTATTTCCCCAGTAGTGCCAGTTACAGATGTACCCAGTAGTGCCAGTCACATATAATTTCCCCAGTAGTGCCAGTTACATATAATTTCCCCAGTAGTGCCAGATACAGATGTACCCAATAGTGCCAGATACAGATGTACCCAATAGTGCCGGATACAGATGTACCCAGTAGTGCCGGATACAGATGTACCCAGTAGTGCCAGATACAGATGTACCCAGTAGTGCCAGATACAGATGTACCTAGTAGTGCTAGTCACATATAATTTCCCCAGTAGTGCCAGTTACAGATGTACCCAGTAGTGCCAGTCACATATAATTTCCCCAGTAGTGCCAGTTACATATAATTTCCCCAGTAGTGCCAGATACAGATGTACCCAATAGTGCCAGATACAGATGTACCCAATAGTGCCGGATACAGATGTACCCAGTAGTGCCGGATACAGATGTACCCAGTAGTGCCAGATACAGATGTACCCAGTAGTGCCAGATACAGATGTACCTAGTAGTGCTAGTCACATATAATTTCCCCAGTAGTGCCAGTTACATATAATTTCCCCAGTAGTGCCAGTTACACATCATGTCCTCATTAGTGCCAGTTACATATTACTGTTTGTCCACAGTGCAAGTTACAGATGTACCCAGAAGTGCCAGTAACAGATGTACCCAGTAGTGCCAGTTACATATCATGTCCTCAGTAGTGCCAGTTACATATAATTTCCCCAGTAGTGCCAGATACAGATGTACCCAGTAGTGCCAGTTACATATAATTTCCCCAGTAGTGCCGTTACATATAATTTCCCCAGTAGTGCCAGATACAGATGTACCCAATAGTGCTGGATACAGATGTACCCAGTAGTGCCGGATACAGATGTAGCCAGTAGTGCCGGATACAGATGTACCCAGTAGTGCCAGATACAGATGTACCCAGTAGTGCCAGATACAGATGTACCTAGTAGTGCTAGTCACATATAATTTCCCCAGTAGTGCCAGTTACATATAATTTCCCCAGTAGTGCCAGTTACACATCATGTCCTCAGTAGTGCCAGTTACATATTACTGTATGTCCACAGTGCCAGTTACAGATGTACCCAGTAGTGCCAGTTACACATCATGTCCTCAGTAGTGCCAGTTACAGATGTACCCAGAAGTGCCAGTTACACATCATGTCTTCAGTAGTGCCAGTTACAGATGTACCCAGTAGTGCCAGTCACATATATTTTCCCCAGTCATGCCAGTTACAGATGTACCCAGTAGTGCCAGTTACACATCATGTCCTCAGTAGTGCCAGTTACAGATGTACACAGTAGTGCCAGCCACATATAATTTCCCCAGTCGTGCCAGTTACAGATGTACCCAGTAGTGCCAGTTACACATCATGTCCTCAGTAGTGCCAATTACAGATGTACCCAGTAGTGCCAGTCACATATAATTTCCCC
Source organism: Crinia signifera (assembly GCF_055691185.1). Classification (NCBI taxonomy): domain Eukaryota; kingdom Metazoa; phylum Chordata; class Amphibia; order Anura; family Myobatrachidae; genus Crinia; species Crinia signifera. The sequence goes on along the minus strand of NC_139225.1, from coordinate 14,195,110 downwards.
AGTAGTGCCAGTTACAGATGTACCCAGTAGTGCCAGTCACATATAATTTCCCCAGTAGTGCCAGTTACATATAATTTCCCCAGTAGTGCCAGATACAGATGTACCCAATAGTGCCAGATACAGATGTACCCAATAGTGCCGGATACAGATGTACCCAGTAGTGCCGGATACAGATGTACCCAGTAGTGCCGGATACAGATGTACCCAGTAGTGCCAGATACAGATGTACCCAGTAGTGCCAGATACAGATGTACCTAGTAGTGCTAGTCACATATAATTTCCCCAGTAGTGCCAGTTACATATAATTTCCCCAGTAGTGCCAGTTACACATCATGTCCTCATTAGTGCCAGTTACATATTACTGTTTGTCCACAGTGCAAGTTACAGATGTACCCAGAAGTGCCAGTAACAGATGTACCCAGTAGTGCCAGTTACATATCATGTCCTCAGTAGTGCCAGTTACATATAATTTCCCCAGTAGTGCCAGATACAGATGTACCCAGTAGTGCCAGTTACATATAATTTCCCCAGTAGTGCCGTTACATATAATTTCCCCAGTAGTGCCAGATACAGATGTACCCAATAGTGCTGGATACAGATGTACCCAGTAGTGCCGGATACAGATGTAGCCAGTAGTGCCGGATACAGATGTACCCAGTAGTGCCAGATACAGATGTACCCAGTAGTGCCAGATACAGATGTACCTAGTAGTGCTAGTCACATATAATTTCCCCAGTAGTGCCAGTTACATATAATTTCCCCAGTAGTGCCAGTTACACATCATGTCCTCAGTAGTGCCAGTTACATATTACTGTATGTCCACAGTGCCAGTTACAGATGTACCCAGTAGTGCCAGTTACACATCATGTCCTCAGTAGTGCCAGTTACAGATGTACCCAGAAGTGCCAGTTACACATCATGTCTTCAGTAGTGCCAGTTACAGATGTACCCAGTAGTGCCAGTCACATATATTTTCCCCAGTCGTGCCAGTTACAGATGTACCCAGTAGTGCCAGTTACACATCATGTCCTCAGTAGTGCCAGTTACAGATGTACACAGTAGTGCCAGCCACATATAATTTCCCCAGTCGTGCCAGTTACAGATGTACCCAGTAGTGCCAGTTACACATCATGTCCTCAGTAGTGCCAATTACAGATGTACCCAGTAGTGCCAGTCACATATAATTTCCCCAGTAGTGCCAGTTACAGATGTACCCAGTAGTGCCAGTCACATATAATTTCCCCAGTAGTGCCAGTTACAGATGTACCCAGTAGTACCAGTTACACATCAAGTCCTCAGTAGTGCCAGTTACATATTATGTCCACAGTGCCAGTTACAGATGTACCCAGTACTGTCAGTTACACATCATGTCCTCAGTAGTGCCAGTTACAGATGTACCCAGTAGTGCCAGTTACAGATGTACCCAGTAGTGGCTGTCACATATTATTTCCACAGTAGTGCCAGTCACATATAATTTCCCCAGTAGTGCCAGTTATAGATGTATCCAGTAGTGCCAGTTACAGATGTACCCAGTAGTGCCAGTCACATATTATTTCCCCAGTAGTGCCAGTTACAGATGTACCCAGTAGTGCCAGTCACATATAATTTCCCCAGTAGTGCCAGTTACAGATGTACCCAGTAGTGTCAGTTACAGATGTACCCAGTAGTGCCAGTTACAGATGTACCCAGTAGTGCCTGTTACATATAATTTCCCCAGTAGTGCCAGTTACAGATGTACCCAGTAGTGCCAGTTATAGATGTATCCAGTAGTGCCAGATACAGATGTACCCAGTAGTGCCGTTACATATAATTTCCCCAGTTGTGCCAGATACAGATGTACCCAATAGTGCCGGATACAGATGTACCCAGTAGTGCCGGATACAGATGTACCCAGTAGTGCCGGATACAGATGTACCCAGTAGTGCCAGATACAGATGTACCCAGTAGTGCCAGATACAGATGTACCAAGTAGTGCCAGATACACATGTACCCAGTAGTGCTAGTCACATATAATTTCCCCAGTAGTGCCAGTTACATATAATTTCCCCAGTAGTGCCAGTTACATATTACTGTATGTCCACAGTGCCAGTTACAGATGTACCCAGTAGTGCCAGTTACACATCATGTCCTCAGTAGTGCTAGTTACAGATGTATCCAGAAGTGCCAGTTACACATCATGTCTTCAGTAGTGCCAGTTACAGATGTACCCAGTAGTGCCAGTCACATATATTTTCCCCAGTCGTGCCAGTTACAGATGTACCCAGTAGTACCAGTTACATATCATGTCCTCAGTAGTGCCAGTTACAGATGTACCCAGTAGTGCCAGTCACATATAATTTCCCCAGTCGTGCCAGTTACAGATGTACCCAGTAGTGCCAGTTACACATCATGTCCTCAGTAGTGCCAATTACAGATGTACCCAGTAGTGCCAGTCACATATAATTTCCCCAGTAGTGCCAGTTACAGATGTACCCAGTAGTGCCAGTCACATATAATTTCCCCAGTAGTGCCAGTTACAGATGTACCCAGTAGTACCAGTTACACATCAAGTCCTCAGTAGTGCCAGTTACATATTATGTCCACAGTGCCAGTTACAGATGTACCCAGTACTGTCAGTTACACATCATGTCCTCAGTAGTGCCAGTTACAGATGTACCCAGTAGTGCCAGTTACAGATGTACCCAGTAGTGGCTGTCACATATTATTTCCCCAGTAGTGCCAGTCACATATAATTTCCCCAGTAGTGCCAGTTATAGATGTATCCAGTAGTGCCAGTTACAGATGTACCCAGTAGTGCCAGTCACATATTATTTCCCCAGTAGTGCCAGTTACAGATGTATCCAGTAGTGCCAGTTACAGATGTACCCAGTAGTGCCAGTCACATATAATTTCCCCAGTAGTGCCAGTTACAGATGTACCCAGTAGTGCCAGTTACAGATGTACCCAGTAGTGCCAGTCCCATATAATTTCCCCAGTAGTGCCAGTTACAGATGTACCCAGTAGTGACAGTCACATATAATTTCCCCAGTAGTGCCAGTTACAGATGTCCCCAGTAGTGACAGTCACATATCATTTCCCCAGTAGTGCCAGTTACAGATGTCCCCAGTAGTGCCAGTTACAGATGTACCCAGTAGGTTTTTAGCAAAAAAAAAAAAGTACATTATGGAGACTGGTGTTTTAGGAATAATTTGGATAACGGATATTTGGATAAGGGATATTCAACCTGTGCTCGCATATCGACAGCTGCTCCCTAGCTGCACATCCAGCCATGTTCTGGGTGGCAGCATATGGTTGTGACCTCACGCAGAGACCACGGCAACATGCACGGACCGGACAAGCCCATTGCTACTTAAACTGCAGTGCCATAGCGCGTACACATTAGCCAATATGCATGATAATATGGTTATCATGGATATCATTAACAATTACCGCATAATGGGGGTTATTCTAGTTCACTCTCTAATGGACAAAACCATGTGCACTGCAGGTGGGGCTGATGTAACATGTGCAAAGAGAGTTACATTTGGGTGTTAAGTTGTTTCTGTGCAGGGTAAATACTGGCTGCATTATTTTTACACTGCAATATAGATATCAGTTTGAAGTACACCCCCCACCCAAATCTAACTCTCTCTGCACATGTTACATCAGCCCCACCTGCAGTACACATGGTTTTGTCCATTAGAGAGTGAATGTGCCTTTGCGACTGAACCAGAATAACCCCCAATGTGTACACACCTTCAGTCTCATGCTAGCTTATGTAGGATCTATACTGCAGATATCAGTGTGCCGCCTTTGTCTCCTTCCATTACCAAGTAGAATGGGACAGGTGTGAGTCTACTGGTCTTTGCTGTGGACAATGGGTTACAATAAAGGGGACCTAGTCTCCTGCACGATTCCCCGCCCACTGCACCTGGTATTTTAGCGGCCAATCAGGGCAGCTAGCTGATGAATGAGGGGGCTGTCCTTCTGGACTTGTGAACCTCATAGGCATTGCTGGGCTGATAAGAGATCGTACTGACCACTAATCCGTAATCCCCCATAATTCCTGCAGGCTCGTACCTACTGCGATTCGATTTGGAAGACTTCGAAGGCAATCGGACCTATGCAATATACAAGGATTTCCAAGTGGAGGCAGAGTCTGAGCAATACGTCTTGCGCTACAGCTCATACGCCGGGGGAACAGCAGGTAACCTGGATTCCTATGCAGATTGTAATGAGGCCTGGGTCACCATTATTGCAGCAGGTGCATTGCATCCGGGCTCATGAGGACTAAGGGGCCACTGCTGCCGCCTACTGCTGTGTGGCATATAGGGAACTTGGGCTGGAGTGGAGTTGCGGGGCCCAACTGAAATTTTTGCACCTGGGCCACCCACTCACAAGTTCCGCTACTGGCTGGGTCATTAGTATCTGTAAGCAGACTGCATCTTCTGCACCAGAAACTGCACTTTCTGCATCTTCTGCACTAGAAATGCCTAGAGGTAGATCTTAATTGGGCCACCAAGGATAAATCAACAGATAGGGTCCCAAATCTCCAGTAAGTTATGGATGGTGGAGTTTTTGATTTCTGTATATTCTAAAACAGAAAAAAGAATAGTGCACACCTTTTTCTGAAAGGGGATAACAATTTATTATGCACTCACAATTTCCAGGTTTAAAAAAGCATATAATCACCAGCCGGTGATATACTTGTGGGAGGTTACACCCAGACCTTTCTTCACCGATCCTCAGGCTCCGGAAACCTTTCTTATCGGGATGAAATGGAGTGGTGTAGATTCCAGGATCCTCCAGCGAACATACAAGGGTGATTCTACCAGCCACGGGAACACCTGCTAAATGCATCCCTCATCAGAAGCATGGTGGGATTTAAATAGCAAAAAATGGCGCCAAGGAGCATTACACTCCAGGACGCCAATACAGGAAGCGGAAGTGAGCGGGGCTGCAATCAGAAGTGGGACGAGCGTCTTTTGCGTTCCACCGGATGATGTCCTTGCGTTCCATTAGCCGGACTGTCACTTCCGGTACATTGCATATACGTATTGCACATAGCCCGATGTTACAGATTATTTACATTTGCAACAGAAATTCACATCAAAAACAAATCTTCAGAGAATGATTCTCTTGTCCTTTTTCTTCTTCAGAAGCCAATTCTTTGCAGAATATTATAGGTCTGTTTTATTTTTATTGGTCCATATACAAAAGAAGCAAGAAAGGGGGAGGAGAACAAGGGGAATGGGCTGTCAATAATAATAAATAGCAATACATTTATTATACACAATTCTTAAACATTTAAAAAGGATATAACAAGCTGATAAAACATTTAAAAAAAGGAATTAAAATTAGATACTTATAAAAACCATTTGATCTCGAATTCACTATTTATACCATTTGGCACCAGAGTATTCAGTTTAAAAATCCATTTCATTTCGGACTGAGCTAGACGGGTTTCAATATTTTTATTACGCCATGTGGGTAAAATTACTTCAAGGCCACCAAAAGATTTAATACAACATTCTTTTGAATTGTGGACCTTCTTGAAGTGTGCTGGAACCGTGTGGGTTTCTAAACCCTTTCTTATGTTATACATGTGTTCAGCTAAACGTGTTTTTAAATTTCTGGTGGTCTTACCCACGTAAAATAAGCCACAGTCACATTGTAAAAAATAAATTACATTTTTGGAATTACATGTGATAAAATCATTTAGTTTAAAACTGGTGCCATTTAACTTCTAAGTGACACAACCAGGAGGGATATAGGCAAATGTAGACATAAATACTATCTATGGGGCAATAAACCCGGCGCCATGCTGGCTCGCGCGCCCCGAGCACAAAGACTACAATCCTATGTACATGCAGTGCGAAATCCCAGCGGTAAGATGGTCCACACTCTCCCCCAAATAGCTGAATCATTCCAGCATTGTTACTCTGCTCTCTATAACTTGAGATCAGAACACCCTAACCTGCCCATACAAGATCCAAAACTGTTAGTCAAGGACTATCTCCACGAAATCAACTTCCCCGAGTTATCTGTAGACGACCTAAACTCCCTAGAAAAACCCTTTACAATAGAGGAACTTGAGGCAGCCCTGACGTCTACCCCAACGGGAAAAAGCCCTGGTCCAGACGGCCTCCCTGTCTGTTACTATAAAACTTTTAAAACATCCCTATTGCCTTTATACCTAAAGGCATGCACTCAATCTCCATAGAGTCAGGTTTCTCTACTCAAACACTAGAGGCCCACATCTCTGTAATACCTAAGGAGGGCAAGGACCCCACTCAAGGCTCGAGTTATCGACCCATCTCCCTGCTTAATTGCGATGTGAAGCTATATGCCAAGATGCTGGCAAATCGATTGAGCCCTCTTCTTCCTGAAGTAATACATGGGGATCAGGTGGGCTTTGTGCCAGGCCGGGAGGCAAAGGATAATACCTCCAAAATTCTTGACCTTCTCCATGCCGCAAGGATTGGCACTGCCCACGTGGTCTTCCTGTCCACGGATGCTGAGAAGGCCTTCGATAGAGTCGACTGGCACTTCATAGAGGGGGTCCTTGGCCATCTGGGCCTGGGGCCCCACTTGCCTCCAGCGTATATTGGCATTATATAGCTCCCCATCGGCAAAAGTTAGAGTGAATGGCACCTTCTCCAATTCCTTCGGAATAAAAAACGGGACCAGACAAGGCTGTCCTCTCTCTCCACTTATCTTTGTGCTCTGCATGGAGGCATTAGAGCTAACCCAAATATTCATGGCATAAAAGCAGGAACTCAGGAATACAAATTGGCACTGTATGCTGATGATTTACTGGCCACCATATCTGACCCTGTCACATCCCTCCCAGTGCTCATGTCCGAATTCATAGAATCAACACCCTTTCAAACTTCAAGATCAACTACACAAAATCTATCGCGTTAAATATATCTACTCAGCCACGCATCATAGAAGGGTTGAGCGGATCTTTTTCTTTCATCTGGCATCCCACACACTTTAAATATCTGGGGGTCCTTCTGTCACGTGACATAGCAGACCTTTATAGACTTAACCTACTTCCACTACTCCATAAACTCAAAACTGATCTTAATAAGTGGACAAACCTCAACCTATCTTGGATGGGTAGAATAAATACCATAAAATTGAATGTGCTGCCCAAGGTCTTGTACCTACTTCAGGCACTGCCCAGAGGCCTTTTTTAAGGAACTTCAGGCTGCGACAAACCGATTTGTATGGGGATCAAAAGGACACAGATTAGCCAAGTCGATACTAAGTAGACGACGAGAGGATGGGGGGCTACAACTTCCACATTTTATAAGCTATTATCACGCAATACATCTGGCTAGAATTGTCGAAATGACGAGTTTCACGGCCGATAAACAATGGCCACAGATAATTAGCGCCACCACAAATACACACTCCCACATACTTCCTTGGCTTTTGAAAATCCCACACCTTAGACACCCCACACTAGACCCAACCCTGAAATGTTGGAAAAAGCATAGACACCTACGCACCTTCAGCCCTAAATTCTCTCTACCCATGCCCTTACTTTCTCACCCAGACATACCACCAAATGCTCTTACTGTAACATCTCTTGCTGCGTGGTCCAAGGCTGGCGTCTCGAGACTGGCACACCTGGTGAGCCCCACGGGTCTTCATTCCTTCACAGAGTTGACCCTCACATATGACCTACCCCCCAATAGTTTCTGGACCTATTTACAAATAAGACATCTCATAACTTTCTCACCACTACGCCCGATAGGATGGTCACCCACCCCTTTTGAAAATTTATGCTTAGCCGATTCCCTACCCAAACATTTGATCTCGCAACTATACCAGCTTTGTCTATCTAGCCTCTCTCTCCCGGCTCCCAAATTTATCAAAGACTGGCACAAAGACCTACAACATGAACTCTCAGAAGATCAGTGGTACAGTATATTCAGATACACATTTGCTAGCTCGCCCTCCATTTAGGTACTAGAAACCCAATATAAAATAATGTCCAGATGGTATCGTTGTCCTGAACAAGTACACAGAATGTTCCCATCTGTATCCACTCTATGCTGGAGATTTAAACAATCGACAGGTACTCCTCTTCACATCTGGTGGCAATGCAACCTGCTATCTGGCTTCTGGCAACAAGTCCACAAAATCACTCAGGAGCTCACGGATCACCCAGTCCCAGAGACCCCTGAATTTTGGCTACTTAGTTTGATGGAGATGCCACTATCCCAATACAAAAACTCGCTGCTACGCCACTTGGTGAACGCAGCGAGAGCTACCATTCCCTGCTTCTGGATGACATCCATCCAACCACCAATATGTCGATGGCTACAAAGAGTTGATTTTTATATGAACATGGAAGATATCACCTCCACCTTTCCAAACTCATCCACTAGGTTCACTACCACCTGGGCGGCTTGGCTTACCTTTAAGGAATCACCTCTATACAAAACTCATATGACACAGACCGACTCGCTCCAGGCTTGTGTGGCCACTATCGGCGCAGAGCCACGCTCCAGGCTTGTGTGGCCACTATCGGCGCAGAGCCACGCTCCAGGCTTGTGTGGCCACTATCGGCGCAGAGCCACGCTCTAGGCTTGTGTGGCCACTATCGGCGCAGAGCCACGCTCCAGGCTTGTGTGGCCACTATCGGCGCAGAGCCACGCTCCAGGCTTGTGTGGCCACTATCAGCGCATAGCCACGCTCCAGGCTTATGCAGCCATACAGTGCAGATGATTGGTGATCCCAGCTTGTGTGGCCAATGATGAACAGAGCTTTTAATGCTTCCCTACATACAGTGGCATAAGTTCGTCCCAGTTGCCAGGAGGCAAGATAAATATCAGTGCCCGCCCCCAAACACACACACCATCTTATATAAATATATGTATGCATGTATGTATGTTATGGATATTATGTTTAGAATAAAGAGTGTGACATTTATGGTCCTGCTAGGAGGAGGAGACAGCCACAGAAGCTATATCAACGGCTTTCAATTAACTGATTCAAATTGACAGTGGAGGAGAGGTGCCCCCTTGGGAGCAGGAGCCCAGCGGCGGATGACTCAATTGCCTCCCTGAGTTCTGCCTCTGCCTACATACACCCATGGAGAAGGTTAAGGAGGAGACAGATTTTTGTACTGTAGCTAATTGGTTCCATAACGGGACATGAAATCATTATGTACAGGGCAGGCATTCCCAACTACGGCCCTTAAGGTGCACTAATGGTGCCATTTTGAACTACACCCGATTTCTGAGTACACTACAATAGTCAATTCCCGGGTACATGCGGTGTAGTACAATACCTGCCTGTACATACTACTTGGCCTTGCGATATGGACTAAGCCTGCTTCTGCAACCAGCCCTGCAATGGTAGCTGGTCGCTGGAGCATGCTTCTGCGACCAGCGGCTTCCCCCGGCAGTGTCTCGTTTTCATCAGCGACCATCGGTGGTCTCTGATGAAAACGGGACACTCAACAATTTGGTCGCTCATCGATATATCGCTCAGCGACCAATTGCTCTGTATGTACGAAGCTTAAAACCTATACCGTTAGTGTGCCTTTAGGACTGTGGTTGGGAGTGCCTGGTATATGGTTTATCAGTTATATGGCAGCGGGCACCTGGCAACCACCCACATTGCAGCGTCTTTCTCACACATACACATTATAACCTATGGTATTGGGATACTATAATCAGTGGTGATGTGTACCGGTGCACAGTGCCACCTCACATCGCCACTAAATAAATAGGTTTTTGACTGTGAGCATTTATTACAAGTTTCTTATTTAATCTGAATTTCCTTTGTCTAGGGGATTCACTCGCAACGCAGAATAATCAGGCCTTTTCCACCAGGGACCGGAACAATGACAAGTCGTCTAAGGACTCGCAAAGTTGTGCGCAATATTATAAAAGCGGCTGGTGGTTTGAGTCCTGTCATTTGTCTAACCTGAACGGGGAGTACTTACAGGGGGTACACAAAACCAAGGGCAAAGGGGTCATCTGGTACCACTTCAGAGGCAACTATTATTCTCTCAAGTCATCGGAAATAAAGTTCCGGCCAGAATATTAAATCAAACAATAAAAACTATTCAGATATCTGGTATTAATTTGATGTGTGTGATCCGATAAATAAATATGTACTAAATGTAAAGTGTCCAAACAGGATTGTTATTAAATTATCCTACAACTATGAATGCAGAGCTGGGTTATCTAATAGGCAACCTAGGCCCAGGCCAAGGGCTCTGTGGGCACCGAGTGTGTGAGATTACATCTCTCTATGACTTTGCCTTCATTTGCTAGGTGAAGGGATGGCCATACATCTTAACTAGGGCCCCATATAGATTGGGGTATACAAAAGACTGAAGGGGTGAAACTTATTAGGATGAGAGATTTAGAAGCAGAGATTTGGTAAGAAATCTCCAGTTTTTTTAAAGTGGCAATCATTTACACTGCAAAATCAAACAGTTTTTTCAGTGTAAGTGATTGCCACTTTAAAAAAAAACTGGGGATTTCTTACCAAATCTGTCACTTTCTGAATTTAAATTTCCCCCAAGGTGCCCATATACTTGTGAGATTTGGAAACTTTCCATAAAAAGCGCATGTGCTATTGAAAGCCGTCCACCCCGTTTCTCATCTGCTGGTAATACTAGCGGTGGGGCCAGTGATGATGCGGACTCGTCCATCAGCGCTCTCCAATCATCGCTGCACTGTACACTGGACGGCTTTCAGCTCAAAGTCTCCCAGTGTGACACACACAGCTGATCGCACTGGCTGGCCGGATCCATCGGACACAACAGCTGATCGTACCGGCCGGATCCATCGGACATACACAGCTGATCACATTGGCCAGGTCCATCGGACACACACACAGCTGATCACATTGGCCGGGTCCATCGGCCACACACAGCTGATCACACTGGTCATGTCCATCGGACACATACACACAGCTGATCGCACTGGCTGGCCGGATCCATCAGACACAACAGCTGATTGCACCGGCCGGATCCATCGGACACAACAGCTGATCGTACCGGCCGGATCCATCGGACATACACAGCTGATCACATTGGCCAGGTCCATCGGACACATACACACAGCTGATCACATTGGTCATGTCCATCGGACACATACACACAGCTGATCGCACCGGCCGGATCCATCGGACATACACAGCTGATCACATTGGCCAGGTCCATCGGACATACACAGCTGATCACATTGGCCAGGTCCATCGGACACACACACACAGCTGATCACATTGGCCAGGTCCATCGGCCACACACAGCTGATCACACTGGTCATGTCCATCGGACACATACACACAGCTGATCACACCGGCCGGGTTTCTCAGGCACACACAGCTGATCACACTGGCTGGGTCTATCAGACACACACAGCTGATGAAACCGGCTGGGTCCATCAGACCCACACAGGTGATGACACCGGCCGGGTTCATCGGAAACACACAGCTGATCACACTGGCTGATCACACTGGCCGGGTCCATCGGACACACACAGCTGATCACACAGGCCGGGTTCATCGGACACACACAGCTGATCACACTGGCCGGATCCATCGGACTCACACAGGCCGGGTTCATCGGACACAAACAGCTGATCACACCGTCCGGATCCATCAGACACACACACAGCTGATCACACTGGCCAGTTCCATCGGACACATACACACAGCTGATCACACCATCCGGATCCATCGGGGGGACACAGCTGATCAGACTGGCCGGGTCCATCAGACACACGCAGCTGATCACATCTGTCGGGTCCATTGGATCGCATTTCCCATTATAATTATAGGAAATTCAATCTGCTTACTAAAAATATAAATTAAAGAGTTTGGAGCAGTTTTTCATGAAAATTTTTTCAAAAACCCTTTTACTACATTCAAGTGCTACTGAAATAATGCAAAAAAGGTGTGAGAACAGAAACACCCCTTTTCACATTATAATAGCACAAATAGTGTTAGTAAATGGGCCTGTTATAAATATCAGATTTTACTGTGAAACTGATTTTAAGATATCGATATGAGGGTATATATGGACTTCAGGAGGCCACACTAGCCCAGCCCCGAGCGTCTGGTTTGTCCTTACGCTGATGTCACATGGATATGACACACACTGTCCGCTTCTTAGTAGGTCTCTACATTATGCAGCAATGATATATATATATATATATATATATATATATATATATAGCAAGGTAAGTAGACAGTGGCACTCTGGTCCAAATAAAGAGATAAGGAAGCAGCCTTATTGTAATGCAACATTTCAGCATTTAATGGCTTTTTTCAAGAACAGCAAACATAATTACATTGTGCAAAAACTCACCCTTAAGTACTGCAGGATTTAAGGGACCGTGCCTGGTTACGTCAATAGCATGAGACCGTTGCTACAGACTGTAGCTTGTTACATGTAAGTATGCATCCTTCATGGTCTGGCGACACACATGCTATTAGGGTGGAGTGTGTAAGAACCCCCGTTGCGGATGCCCAACAGTCCCATTCTCCTCCTGCAAACTAAGGCTTCACCTTTAACAGCCACATTTGTGAGGGCGAATTAGGTCCGCCCTAACTCCGGTGCCACCAGGTCTTACAAGGGACAAGGCTGCTGCAGGGGGCTAAGCACCGCAAGGATTGGGTCTGGAATGGACTGACCACACACACCGCCTTATGGAGAGTACTTCCCCACAAATGCAACAATGCACAAGTTCTAACCAGGGATACAAGTCCCAAAGGACAATGGATGTAACAATACACAAGCTGTAACTTAATAACACAATCCTAATAAAGGGAAAGTGCACAACACTGAGGATTATGCTAACACTCCCAGGCCCTCACTGGGGAATGCAACAATGCACAAAGATGGAATAATAAGTGGTAACCAAAAAGATCCTGGACTTATCTGAAGCTGTTTGTAAGAGAGCAGCGGCCAAGGATCTCCAGCATCCTGCCATGTCCCCACCAGCTTCTGTGTCTCGCCAATCCCCTGCTTTGTGTGTCACCTCCTGTGTCCATTCAGTATCCTGCCCTGTCACTTCCGGTGTCCCAACAGCCCCCTGACCTGTGTCACCTCCAGCACTATGTCACCTCCAGCTTCTGTGTCACTCCAGCCCCCTACTCCATGTGTCACCTCCTGCTTCCCGCCAGCCTCCTGCCCAATCCCCACCAGCTTCTGTGTCTATCCAGCCCCCTGCTCCATGTTCCACCTCCTGCGTCTCTGCAACATCCTGCGCTCTCTGTCATGTCCAGCACTATGTCCCCATCAGCTTCCGTGTCCCCCCCAGCCTCCTGCTCCATGTGTCACCTCCTGCATCCATCCAGAATCCTGCCCTGTCGCCTCTGGTGTCTCTCCAGCCCCCTGCCCTCTGTCACCTCCAGCACTATGTCCCCACCAGCTTCCGTGTCTCTCCAGCCCCCTGCTTCGTGTTGCCTCCTGTGTCCTTCCAGCATCCTGTCCTGTGTCGCCTCCAGCACTGTGTCCCCACCAGCTTTTGTGTCACTGCAGCCTTCTGCTCCATGTGTCACCTCCTGCGTCTCTCCAGCATCCTGCTCTTTGTCCCCACTAGCTTCTGTGTCTCTCCAGCCCCTTGTGTCACTTCCTGCATCTCTCCAACATCCTGCCCTTTTTCACCTCCAGCACCATGTTCCCACCAGCTTCCATGATCCCCCAGCCTCCTGCTCCATGTATCACCTCCTGCGCCCATCCAGCATCCTGCCATGTTGCCTCTGGTGTCTCTCAAGCCCCCTGCTCCGTGTGTCACCTCCTGCGTCCCGCCAGCCTCCTGCCCAGTCCCCACCAGCTTCTGTGTCTATCCAGCCTTATGCTCCATGTGTCACCTACTGCGTCTTTCCAATATCCTGCCCTCTATCACGTCCAGCACTATGTTCCCACCCAGCCTCCTGCTCTGTGTGCCACCTCCTGCATCCCTCCAGCATCCTGCCCTGTCTCCAACAGCTTCTGTGTCTCTCCAGTCCCCTGCTCCATGTGTCACTTCCTGCGTCCATTCAGCATCCTGCCCTGTTGTTTCCAGTGTCCCTCCAGCCCCCTGCCCTGTGTCACCTCCAGAACCATATCCCCACCAGCTTCTGTGTCTCTCCAGGCCCCTGCTCCGTGTGTAACCTCCTGCATCCCTCCAGCATCCTGCCCTGTCCCTACCAGCTTCCGTGTCTCTCCAGCCCCCTGCTCTGCGTGTCACAGGGGCACATGTTCCTCTATTTGCTCTATGAAACCATCAGACAATAGAAATTATTACACGAACACCAGCAAGTTACCGCAAAATTGCCGTCACATGTACAGTCAGTCAAAGTGTAGTGACTGCTATTGTTAGGGAGACCCTGGGTAATAGGGGGAGGGGGGGGGGTACAAAGATTAGAGGCAGTGACTAATGGGGCTATGAAAAAGCGTGATGAAATGGAATAGAGGCAGTGGGGAACGGGGGTCTGGAACAGGGTGACAGGAATGGAAGAGAGAGGAATTGGGTAATGGATGGAAAAGGGTGACGGGAATGGAAGAGAGAGGTAATGGGGGATGGAAAAGGGTGACGGGAATAGAAGAGAGAGGTAGTGGGTAATGGGGGGATGGAAAAGGGTGATGGGAATGGAAGAGAGAGGCAGTGGGTAATGGGAGGATGGAAAAGGGTGACTGGATTGGGAAGGGAGGCGGTGGGTAATGGGGGGATGGAAAAGGGTGAAGGGAATAGGAGAGGCAGTGGGTAATGGGGGGATGTCCGCCCCCCTACAGACACATTAGCCCTGCGGTCAACAACATGAAGTCGTGGCCACATGCTGACGTGGTCCGGACCCACAGTTTGAGAGCCTTTGATCTATAGCAGTGGTACCCAACCCTGCTCATGTAACATGTGGATCTTTTTAAATGTGTCTGAATAATGAGTGCACCTGCTGGGTTACCCGGAATATGTGCACTGTTAGGGGTACTTGAGGACCAGGGTTGGAAGAAAGAAGAACCACTGATCTATAAAATGAGAAGCTGCAACGTAATGATGATGTTGATACTAGGCCGTGTCACTCTATCTATGTCATCATGACTGTACAGTACTTCACGCTGCGTAGGGAGGCGGTGACGGCGCCATGTTTTTGTAGACAGGCGCGTGGTTCCTTTCACTGATAATTATACGTAACTGGTCACCGGTAAGATGGCCGCCCCCTTAGCCAGGGGACAGCAGTTTTGCATTTTGTTTATCCCGTGCCGCTCCATCAGCCACCGTGCGGAGGGGCGGGCACAGTATATAAGGGAGCGCGCAGGCGCTTTGGCTTCCTCTTTGGCGTTGGCGAGGTGAGTGAGATGGCGGCGGCAGGGCGGTCGCGGCCTCTGGCTGGTGCTCGCTGGCAGCGCTTTCACGGCTCTCTCTCTTCTGTTTCCTCAGGTACAAGCCGCCATCATGGGCCGCAGACCCGCCCGCTGGTGAGTGATTCCCGGAGCCGCCGTGTGACTGTGAGGCCTCGTCATGCGGTCGGGCCCAGGTGTACTACATGTCCCAGCCTGCACCATGCTGGGAGATCAGGGCATTGTGGCATCTGTAGCTGTTGTCAGTATTGTGCCCTGGCCCCAGGGGGTGCATGTGGGGTTGTGGTCCGAGGGGGGAAATGGCGGCGTGTAGCAACGTGTTTATAGTGATGTATGGAAGCTGGGTCCCCTAGTGGGACACTGAGGCATCATGGTGGCGTGTACCGCGGCGTCTGACACTGCTGAGCTCTGCACATTGATCTATAGAGCTAATACGTCAAGATGTGGCCACTGGTTGGTCAGTGAGGCCCTGGGGCCCCTGAGGAAACATGGTGGTGGGTAGCAGTGTCTGTAGTGATAGTATGGGGGGAATGAGGCACCGCAGCCCCTGAGGGAGCACGGTGGTGGCTAGCAGTGGGTACTCCCCAACTGCCCCATATAGGGGGGGAGGCACTGACGCCCGTGAGGGAACACGGTGTTGGGCAGCAGCTTCTGGGGGGGGGGGGGGGTAGGAAACATGGTGGTGGGTAGCAGTGTCTGTAGTGATAGTATGGGGGAATGAGGCACCGCAGCCCCTGAGGGAGCACGGTGGTGGCTAGCAGTGGGTACTCCCCAACTGCCCCATATAGGGGGGAGGCACTGCCGCCCGTGAGGGAACATGGTGTTGGGCAGCAGCTTTTGGGGGGGGGGGGGGGGTATTGAGTGAGGCATTGGGACCTTTTAAAGGAACATGGTGGTGGGGCAGTAGTGAAGTTGGGGGGGCGCGCGCGCTGAGGCATCTGGTTGGTCAGTGAGCCACTGATCTGAAACTGCGTTTGGATGTCCGCTCCTACCCCAGTCTCTGTAATGTCAGTGAGGCTTGCCTGGCGCCCAGCAGATAGTTACTATGTTATCGTTTACTTATATGGTGCCACAAAGGTTCCGCAGCGCCTAACCATACACAAATGAGCAAAAACAGATAATGAATTACAGTACAAGACAATTTAGGACAAGTACATGGTTAATATGGATAGTTAGATCAGGGAACAGGACACTGAAGCAATCAGGGTGGCAGAGGTTTATATATTCTAAGGCACATGAGGATAGAGGGCCCTGCTTGTGAGAGCTTACATTATAAAGGGGAGGGGCAGACAGATGGGTGAGACGGTAGGGCAAGAAGTGAGCATAAAGAGAAGGTTGGGGTGAGATGGTCAGGTTTTATGCAGCAGGGTGGGATGAGGTTATATATGGCGGCAGGATGTTTTCCTGCGCCTTCCCACTGTTACAGGGAAATGGCTGATCGGTAACATTTAACCAATTGATATCTTCTGTATAGTTATCTGGCAGGTTGGACATAGAGGTTTAATATGCCCGACTTAAGCTGTGATAAGGCAAACATAGGGAATGTGTTCTAGAGAGGGCTGAGACAGAATTCTGTTACCCCGGGTCTCAGGGCAGGAATGATCCCTGCAAGCAGTATCAATGAGGTATAATTGTGTTTCCCTTTCAGGTTTGACTTGTAAATGTTTCCCTTTATAGTTACAGATACTGCAAGAATAAGCCCTACCCCAAGTCCCGCTTCTGTCGCGGTGTCCCAGGTAATGGTCTCCATCTGTTAATGTAAAATCTCCCATATACTTGTTTGCTCTGGTGTCACCCGATTACCACAGATCAGGCTGAGAAATCGGTCCAAATTGGATGTTTGAAATCTGATCCGATGCTCATTGAGTTGGAGGTTGGACCTGCTTGCGGATCTAACCTCTGGTTCAGACACTGTCCCCATGGCAGGAAATGGGGTTGCATGCGATGCATCCTGCCACCTGAAGACTGGATGGTGTTGCTGGCTAGCCCCTGGGGTTCTTTTATGGCAGTGTAATCGCTGTATTGGGAGTACCAGCCGCTGGTGGTCCTGCAGAGTCTACCCCAGTGATGTCCCACACCTCATATCTGTCATGCAGAATATTGTCTGTGGGGGGGCGGCTTTCTGTACATAAGGACATCTTGGGTTGGGTTGGCATGGAAGATGGAATGGGCACTATGCCTCCTGTAGCCTAACTGTTCCTTTTTTTTTTTCTAGACCCGAAAATCAGAATCTTCGACTTGGGTCGTAAGAAAGCCAAGGTGGATGAGTTCCCACTATGTGGTCACATGGTGTCAGATGAGTACGAGCAGCTGTCATCAGAAGGTAGGCTATGAGTCCTTATATTGGGTAGGACAATGAGCCCCTGTGGTATCGCCGCTGGTCCATGCTGTTCTGCTAAACATGTAATGGGTGCATTGTCTCTTGTCCCCGCACACGTTACAGAGCAGCGTGGATGGGATCGGGAGGGTATATACTGAGGGCACTATATATTCTGGGTTTGCAGCTACTTAAGCCGACCAGCTTTTGTTGTGATCAGAAGGTGGTGTGCAATGGCTGCATACAGCAATATCCCTGGTTGTGTATGTGCTTTGTGTCACCATACAAAGTGCTTTAAGGGACCTCGGAGACACTTGTGCATTCACCTTTTTGTTACCTAGCCCAACTAACTTCTGTTTCCTTAGCCCTGGAGGCTGCCCGTATCTGTGCCAACAAGTACATGGTGAAGAGCTGTGGCAAAGATGGCTTCCATATCAGAGTGCGTCTCCACCCATTCCACGTCATCCGCATCAACAAAATGTTATCCTGCGCTGGAGCTGATAGGTAATATTACATTCTACTGAGCTGGGGCTTATGGGTAGTAAGTTATACTGTGCTATGGCTTATAGGTAATGTTACATTATACTATGTTGGGCCTGATGGGTAATGTTACACAGATAAGTGGGTAGATCCTATTAACCACAATATTTTATTAAGGGTCTTATATAGTGCACACATATTCCTCAGCGCTTCACAGAATATTATCACCAGTTATTTATATAGCGCACACATATTCCGCAGCACTGCACAGAAAATATTATCACCAGTTATTTATATAGCGCACACATTCCGCAGCGCTGTACAGAGATTATTGTTACCAGTTATTTATATAGCGCACACATATTCCACAGTGCTGTAAAGAGAATATTATTACCAGTTATTATATAGTGCACACATATTCCACAGTGCTGTACAGAGAATATTATTACCTGTTATTATATAGCGCACACATATTCCACAGCGCTGTACAGAGAATATTACCTGTTATTATATAGCGCACACATATTCCACAGTGCTGTACAGAGAATATTATTACCTGTTATTATATAGCGCACACATTCCGCAGTGCTGTACAGAGAATATTATTACCAGTTATTTATATAGCGCACACATATTTTGCAGCGCTGTACAGAGAATATTATTACCAGTTATTATATAGTGCACACATATTCCGCAGCACTGTACAGAGAATATTATTACCAGTTATTTATATAGCGCACACATATTCTGCAGCGCTGTACAGAGAATATTATTACCAGTTATTATATAGTGCACACATATTCCGCAGCACTGTACAGAGAATATTATTACCAGTTATTTAGATAGCGCACACATATTCCACAGCGCTGTACAGAGACTATTATTACCAGTTATTTATATAGCGCACACATATTCCACAGCACTGTACAGAGAATATTACCAGTTATTATATAGCGCACACATATTCTGCAGCACTTTACAGAGTATAGTTGGACACTCACATCAGTCCCTGCTCCAGTGGCACTTGCAATCAATCTTCCCTACCACATGTACACACATGCTGATGTTCTAGGGTTAATTTGTTGGCAGCCAATTAGCCTACCAGTATATTTTTGGACTGGCAGGAAACGGGAGTACCCGGAGGAAACCCACGCCAGTACGGGGAGAATATAGACACTCTGCACAGTTAGGGCCATGGAGGGAATGGAACCCATGACCTCAGTGTTAGGCAGTAGTGCTAACCATTACATCATCTGTACTGCCGACAAATACTCAACTGCGAATTACAGCCCTGAACGCACTTTAGATTGAATTGGCATAAAAGTGATCTCTGGTACCCCTAAGGAATAGAGTGATTTTGTGCAAATTTAGGCTGAAATCCGCCTGTGAAAAATTGCGCACCTCACACCCTTCACAATTATAGGATTGACCCCTAAGGCCTCTGCCATTTGGTCACATGACATGTACCATTGGGTCTAAAACCTGCTGTTTTGAGCGGCTTTCAGCTCAGTCGCCCAGTGTGTATGGGCCTTTACTCTTGCCAATTTCTGAGTGGCAATGCCAACTGTAACACCCCTCTACTTGGACCTATGTTTGCTTGCTCATAAATAGAAATATTGTGCTTGCAGCCAATTAAGCCGACCGCCTTCTGCCGTAATCAGAATGTGGTGTGCAATGTCTGCATACAGAAACTTCCTTGGCTGTGTATGTGCTCTGCCCTCCATGCAGAGCGCTCTAAGGGGCCTGGGAGACAATGACACAACCTGCTAGGCATTGTCTAATGCATCTTCCCCCTTCACAGGCTCCAGACTGGCATGCGTGGCGCTTTTGGGAAGCCACAGGGCACCGTAGCTCGAGTCAACATTGGTCAGGTCATTATGTCCATCCGTACCAAGACTCAAAACAAGGAGCATGTGGTTGAGGCTCTCCGCAGAGCCAAGTTCAAGTTCCCAGGCCGTCAGAAGGTAAGTGCGCTGCTCTAACCTCTCCCTGCAGGGCTGTGGGGGTGCTTATTGCTTGCTGGCCCATGCTAATGTCCTTCTTCTCCTCAGATCCACATTTCTAAGAAGTGGGGATTTACAAAGTTCAATACTGAAGACTTTGAGGGCATGGTGGCTGAGAAACGTCTGATTCCTGATGGCTGTGGGGTGAAATACATCCCTAACCGGGGTCCCCTGGATAATTGGAGGGCGCTGCATGCAGTATGAAGCCTTTCCTTTTAACTGGCTCGTGTTTGTTTGAGATTTTGTCAATAAAGCTCTACGTACATCCTGTCACTGTTCATTGTGTTATTGCATCTACATAGTAGGAGGTAGGAGCAAATGTAATTTGTAATTAGTCATTTTGTTTCCCAAATCTGAAAATGGACAACAACTGTCGCTCGGACAATGCACTGTAGTTGGACTTATTTAAGTTAAACAATTTCACTGAATGTTTTTGTCCATTCTCCTAACTTTTGCTTATTGGCGTTGTGAAGAAATTCCGGTCCATCCAGGCTTGTTCAGTCAGTGGCACTGGAACTTGTGATCCACCTCCGCAGGAGATTGTAATCTAGTTACATGGTGATTGTCCATACTACCTATGACAGAGCTTCCCATTTTACAATTAGTAACGGTGATACTACTGGCTAGTGACAGACCGATATAGAAGTAGGAGGGTTCTGCTCCCACGCTTGTGATTCAGACCAATGGGGGAGAGACAGCATATCAGATTGTTACATCAGTGATTACGGTGACAGTCTAGCCTAGTGGTTCTCAACCTCAGTACTCAGAGCCCCACAAAGTTCACGTTTTCTAGGTCACCCAGCAGGTGCACTCATTACTCACTGACACATTTTTAAAAGATCCATGGGTGGAGCTAAATATTTCACTTCTGTGTGGGGCTCCTGAGGACCAAGGTTGAGAACCACTGGTCTAGCTCCTTAGAGCAGCATCACAGCTGCATTCAAAATGGATTCTGGGGGTGAGTCGTGTCTTAGGAAGCCATTGCAATAATCAATGCGTGACCTAATGAAAGCAAGGATTAGATTTTGCAGTGTCTTGTGTAGGGTATGGCCATTTAGATGCATGTAACATGATTTAGAAACAGATTGTGGGGAATAAAGGACAGATCAGAGGGTGATACCTAGGCAGGGAGCTTGTGGGGTAGGGTAGATTGTCGGGTTGTTAACTGATGGAAGTACCAGGTTGGTAACTACTCTTGGCTGGTGGGAATATAATCAACTCTGGTTTGGAAATGTTGCATTTGAGGTGGCGAGATGAAATGGCAGAGGCCAATAAAGGAGTAATAAAGAGGAGTAATAAAGATGGTTATCCTTCAGGGAAGCTTTGGTTTTCAGTATCCTCTATGCTGATGATCAAAAGTTGATTAGTTTGCCAAGAGGAGGGACAGATTTAGAAAAGTAGAGGCCCATACACACTAGAAGATTGTCTTTCCTATCTGACTGGTTGGTATGAATCTGGAAATTTCTGGGAGCTAATTATAATGAACCATTCGCTCGCAAATGCTGGAAAATGGACAAAAGCAGTCATCTGGAAAGATACACTTCTAGTGTGTATGAGCCCTGAGGTATGCCAACTGATAGGAGGTAGAATCAGAAGTGAACGCTAAAGGCCCCCATACACTATGCGATTTGGTTCAGATTTCATGAAATTGGGCCAAATCGCATGTCCAGACACCCGATACGCGGTCCCATGCGGATCGGAGTCGGACCGGCTGCGCATACGATTTGCTAAATCTTATGTGCAGCCAGGCAGGGGACGCCGGAGCAGGGAGCTGTGCTCTGGGAAGGTGGAGGGAGCAGGGTGGCTGGGACGCTGCGGGGCGGATGACAGGAACCGAGGCGGCAGTATCGGAGAGCAGGGCAGGGGGAGCCGGGAGCTGTCAGTGCTGGGGAAAAAAAGCCCATACAATGAACGGGCAGCCTGTGATTGGCTGAGCGCTCTTAGCCAGTCACAAATTGGCTGAGTGCGCTCAGCCAATCACAGGCTGCCCATTCATTGTATGGGCTTTTTTTTTTCTTTCTAAGCACTGACCGATCCCGCCTCCCCCTGCCCGGCTCTGTCACTGTCCCCCGCAGCGCCCCCTGCACGCTGCCTCTGCCCTTTAAGCAGCGCAGCTCAGCAGTGACCCTGCAGCTCAACATTTTGAATAGGCTTTGCTCTCGCCGCTACACCGGACCCTGCGGCGAGCGGCAGAATAGAAAAAATCCTATTCAAAAGAATGGGTGGCCGCTGATTTTGAATAGGATTTTTTTTTTCTATGCTCTCGCCGCCGCTGACTCGATCCCTGCGGCGCCCCCTGCCACGGACCCTCTCTATTTTCATCAGCTACCAGGGATTGTCACTGATGAAAAGGAGACTCTGCCGGGGGAGCCGCAGGGGGAAACAGCTGCACCTGCAACCATTAGGGGCTGAACACGGTAGCGTGCACCCGGCGATTTATTGCCGCAGCACAAAAATCATTGGCAATATGGGCGTTCACCGACTATATTGCATCGGGTGTACACAGCTTTAGATATAGCCATTTCCGGATCATTTACTATAGCCAGTGCTGTCTCAGTGGAGTGTTGGAAGTGAAATTCTGATTGAAGTGAGTCGAATAGGTTGTAGGAGTTAGTGCGTTAGGTGCGTCTCTAAAGTAGCTAGAGAGGCCAAGGAGCTGAGAGATGCAGAGGGGTTTTTTTTTTTCCGCTCAGAATGGGAGTACCATAATAAGTGCATGTGTCAACAGAAGGAAAGATAACAGAGTTACGTTTGGGATAAGCACAGGAGACTTTACTGACTTGTAAGGGTATAGGACAGTGGTTCCCAACCCTGGTCCTCAAGTACCCCCAACAGTGCACGTTTTCCAGGTCTCCACACAGAATCACAAGTGACATAATTAACTCCACCTGTGGATCTTTTAAAATGTTTTGGAATAATGAGTGCACCTGCCGGGTGACCTGGAAAACGTGCACTGTTGGTACATGAGCACCAGGGTTGGGAACCACTGGTATAGGATAAAGTGAGGTAGTGGAGTAGGAGGATGAGTGGCGATATTTCATCCTCACTTGTGGGGTCAAATGAGTAGAAAGTGGCAAAGGGCTCAGGAAAGGAAGTGAGCAGGTCACTGGGTGAGGAAGGGCATGCCATTTCATCTTGGATGTCATCAATATCGTCCTGGGTGGGGGGTGTTCTGTGGTGAGTGATCAGCAGGTGGGATTTTAGCTGTGAGTATCTGGTTAGTTGGTTGGTTCCATGTATTTTATCTTGCATGTTGTAAAGAGCCACTGATGACCGCTCTTCTGGTACCTTCAGGGGGTAGGATCAATAAGGAACTGGTTATACACAATGGCTGCCTCGCCTCTCTATATATCCACTGTTAAATGTAGCGGCAGTAGACAAATAACACAGCATGCAGTAAATACAGGCTATAGCTGGGCCAGTTTCCATGTTACGTTTATGTTCCTGGTGTGAGACTTTACAATGCAGAAGACACATTAGACCAGCTCAGTAAATAAACTCTTTTATTGGCATGGAGGACTGACGGGGTTGGTGCGGTGCTCACAGCTCTCTGTCCCAGGCTGGGTCCGTGCGGAGATTAACTTCCACCGGGAAGTGGTCACTCACCTCCAGGGCCTGAGAGGGGACAACATGTCATTGTATGGTGATGCTCAGGTACGCTTTACAATGCAGTCTCACACGTTACAGTCCAGACTTCATTACTACCTCAGTCACTTTACTGTAACCATCTAGAGCAGGCATTCCCAACCACGGTCCTCAAGGCACACCAATAGTGCAGGTTTTGTAGATATCCAGGCTTGAGCACAGGTGACTTAATTAGTATCTGAGGGATTCTGATTAAACCATCTGTGCTGAAGCCTGGATATCACTAAAACCTGCACTGTTGGTGTGCCTTGAGGACCGTGGTTGGGAATGCCTGATCTAGAGCAGTGGTTCTCAAAACTCGATCCTCAGGACCCCACACAATTCAGGTTTTCCAGGTGACCCGGCAGGTGCACTCCTTACTGACACATTTTAAAAGATCCACAGGTGGAGCTAATTATTTCACTTGATTCTGTGGAGATCTGCACTGTGTGGGGTCCTGAGGACCGACTTTGAGAACCTGTGATCTAGACTCTAGCATGGATATTCTTAAAAGTGGATTGTAATAGCAGAAACTCTTTACTAAAAAAAAACAGTTAATTTACTTAAAAGTGGACGTGCTCCTCAGAGGGGCGTTTTTATTTTTCCCCACTAGAAGACATCACAAATTTCTTATAAGATCTGTGATCCTTGGCCATCCCTTACTGTGCCAATGTCTCGGTAATTACCCCAGCAGCCATTGTGCAGAGCTGTATAAAGCAGCAGGGCTGCCACAAGGAATTTTGGGGCACGGGACTGATTTCCAGTCTGGGCATATGTCACAGTAATCATCCCAGCCGCCAGTGGGCACAGCTGTATAAAGCTCTGGCAGTATGCAACTGACCAAAGTGCAGCTGTGACATCCAGTACAAGACACGACCGTACACCCCATTATACATGTTTCAGGCTGTGCCCTTACCTCCTCCTCAGACAGTCCAAATTTCTTTTTGAAATTGAATGGTTTGGCAGAGCCTGGCACGATGGCTCTAAGGAATTCTTCTCCGTGTACCACAATTCTGGGGATGGACACAGTGGGGTCGGTATTCTTAGTAACAGTCCTAGGTTACACTTACGTGCACACGGCACGCACATACATGTACAAACACGCAGTCCCACCACTGTAGTTACCGGTCATAGGCACAGTGTGTCTTCTGGTTCACTGTTGTGTCATCTTTATCCCCGATCAGCCAGTGGAAAGTATTGCCGCTCCGCAGGTGAATGTTCCTCCATTGCTGTGCCGTCACATAGCCGCATGCTGCGTTCAGGTCTCCCAGGAGCATGACGCTCTAGCGGAACATACATGATAAGTCATGGTGGGCAAGAAACAGAAATGACTATAGGTCACCTACTACCAGTAACAATATGGAATAAATCCCCAGGAGAGGCCGGAGGCGGAGGAAAACCTGATTAATATCCGGGTCTGGTCCCCATCTCAGGCTTACTGACCGCTAGCCCTGACTGGGCGACATGCTCCGCAAGGGGTGATATTTCTACCAAACTGGGG
Source organism: Crinia signifera (assembly GCF_055691185.1). NCBI lineage: Eukaryota > Metazoa > Chordata > Amphibia > Anura > Myobatrachidae > Crinia > Crinia signifera. Next base: position 14,169,881 of record NC_139225.1, on the reverse strand, counting down.
TGGAAAAGGAGAAGTCTCCCATGGGGAAAATCAAAGTGCACGTGACATTTTCTAGTTTAAAGAAAAATGATAAACACTCCTGTGATTGGCCGTCACAGGACACACCTGTCAAATACCCTGGTGACATTTTATAGACTTACTTCAATTTTCCAGCGCTTCTTCACCTCCAGCATTACCTCCAGGAGTCGGGTAATTTCCTTGGCAGCCTCCCGCGGACAGGTGTGGTGAGACATCAGGACAAAGTCTTTGATTGCTGCAAGTAGTAAAAAATATGGCTACAGGTCGGCCTACTCCTGACAATATTCAGTGCCCTCATTGGCTACAGAGGACTGATATAGATAGATAGATAGATAGATAGATAGAGATAGATAGATATCCCTCACTTTAAATAGCCTTGTTAGTTGCCTATTGGCTAAGCGTTGCCTATGAGTCTGAACATCATACACACATGACACTACCGGTGTCTGATTTAGCTACACACAAGCCCACGCGCTGTAACCTGTCCTTGGCGAGTGGAAGCGGACTATGAAGGGTTCCCTTGCAAAGGCTTCTGGGTGCTCTGGATGATCCTCCACGTACTGATACCAGTCAATCACTTTCACCATGTCAGCTCTGCCATGGAACAAGAGGCACAATGACAGTGAATACACGTGCGGCGTCGGTATAGTGGTGACTGAAACGTTTGCTATGTGACTGATCTCATTAATATCTCATTTGCATCTCCCCATGATTATGACATTCTCACACCTCTAACTCTAAAAATACGTTAGTCCATCAAGTACAACCTTTCTGACTTGTAACTACTGACTTGAGTAAGTCATATCTATAGGATTCCCTGAGTGGACAAAAATGTATCCAGTTTTGATTTGAGACCTTTTACTAGCTAATGCTGGGTACACGCCAGCACGATCCTGCTCATGAGTGGGTCATCACAGGAACGTACGACCCGCTCATGAGCTGAAGGAGCCACCGGCCAGCACAAAAAAAACCCTGATGTGATTGCGATCTGATCGCAACCCGCACCCACTACAATGGTTGTTTCTGAGATCCTACCTGCAGTAGGTAGGATCTCAGAAAAGACCTAACGACCCGCGGGGCCGCGCATCGGATCGGGATCGCATCAAAAGGGCAGCGAAATGGACCAAAACATGGCCGACTTACATACAATCGGTCGAGATTGTATCTAAATTGGCTCGTTTTGGGCCATATCGTCCTGGTGTGTACCCCACATTAGTCGCCCTTTTCTGTACCTGCTCCAATTCATTTATGTCCTTTTAGGGTACTGAACACAGTATTCCAAGTGCGGTATCACCAATGCCAAGAGGCACTATCATATTGGCATCCCTTGAATCCATTCCCCTTTTAATGCATGCCAGTGTCCTGTTTGCTTTTTCTGCTGCACTTGCACTATTACCCAATTTATCATCTTTGATGACCCCTAAATCCTTCTCTGCAGCAGAATTCCCTATATTAACTCCATTTAGCCTATGAGTAGCTTGTTTATTTTTGTTCCTATAATGAATTCCTTTACATTTATCTACATTCAACTGCATTCTCCACCTTTCAGTTTTCACTTTGTATATCCACATCCTCTCTGGAGTTAATTTCCTTACTCAATTTTGTGTCACCTGCAAATATTGCAATCTTACTCACTATGTCACTACCTATATCATTAATGAATATATTAAACAAAGTGGTCCCAATATTGAACCTTGTGGGACTCCACTTTGGACCTTACCTCAGCTGGAATATATGCCATTTACCACCACTCTCTGTCCCGGATTGTGCAACCAGTTTTTAATCCAATTACAAATTTTATCTCCTAACCCTAAATTACCTAGTTTTATTAATAACCTTTTATGAGACACCTTGTCGAAAACTTTAGCAAAATCAAGAAGTATTACATCAATAGATTTCCCTAAGTCCAGCCCCCTACTGACTTCCTCATAGAAGCTAATTAAATTAGTCTGACATGACCTATTTTTGACAAACCCATGCTGAGCCTTACTTATCACCTTCTCCTGGTCTAATAAAATTTGAATACTATCTCTTATTATTCCTTCTAATATTTTATCCACAATGAATGTAAAGGATGGTCAATAATTTTCAGGGTTAGTTTTGCTATCTTTCTTCCATATTGGTACTACATTAGCTATGTGCCAGTCCCTTGTTCCCATCCCGTGTTTATTGATTCATTGAGTATCAGATATAATGGTAGTGCTATGAAAAACTCTGTTGTTTTAGTATCCTAGGGTGTATTTCGGACATTATTTTGGTTCGTTCTTTCTGACAAAATCCTTCTTAGATGGACAAAACCATGTGCACTGCAGGGGGGGCAGATGTAACATGTGCAGAGAATTAGATTTGGGATTAGATTTGGGTGAGAAATTTTGTTTCTGTGCAGGGAAAATACTGACTGCTTTATTTTTACACTGCAATATAGATCTCACTTTGAAGTAAAACCCCACCCAAATCTAATTCTCTCTGCACATGTTACATCTGCCCCACCTGCAGTGCACATGGTTTTGCCCATCTAAGAAGGATTTTGTCAGAAAGAATGAACCAAAATAAGGCCCTTCGTCCGGGCCAGGAGATTTGTTACTCTCTAGGTTCTGTAATTTATTTTTGACTATTTCCTCACTTAAATTTAGGAGCAATCAAGAGCCGAGCATTTAATCTGTGGGAGATCTTCTGAAGATTATTCCTTTGTAAATACCGAAGCAAAAAAAATTATTGAATAATTCCGCTTTCTCTTTTCCTACTTTTACCAGGGTACCCTGCTTATTTTTTAGTGGGCCAATATTCTCTTTGTTATTTCTGGTTGGACGTTCAATAAATTGATACAAATAGTGGTCATTTAGGGCATCCAATAAAACATTTCCCTTAGCGGTACTACTTGACGTATGTTTCCAATTTATTTCTGGGTAGTTAAAATCACCTATAATAATAATGTCCCTTAAGCTGGATGCTTTTCCCACCTGTAGCAAGAGGTCTTTTTCCTCCTCTGTATTTATGTTGGGTGGTTTATAACATGGTTCTACTATAAGTTTTTTAGCCCCTCTAATATTTCTACCCATACCGATTTTACTGACTCCATTGTGCTCTCGTACATGTCTTCCCTTATGTGTGGTTTTAAGGATGGTTTAACATATAAACATACCCCTCCTTCTACGTAATCTATTTTTTTCTAAACAGACTATAACCTTCTATGTTAACCCCTCACCCATGTGATTTGTCCCACCAAGTCCCCATACAAATCCCCTTCTTCTAATATGGCTCCTTTAGTGCAGGGTCACAGACAATATGGCCACCTCCATGGGAAGCCCCTGTGCCCAGATGCTGCTGTACCTGTAGATGAAGACAAACTGCTCCTTGTAGCTATTCTTCCCCAGTCTCTTGCTCTCCAGGTGCTGGTAGCGATGGCCGCTGTCGTATCTTTACACGATAAACAAGATGAACAATTACACAGGAAAAGCTTATGCTCTAGTAAGTGGCGGAGATAGGCTCCTGCAAAATGGTGGCTCAAACTATCAATGGGTTGGAGTGAGAGGTCCCATATTACATTTTTTGCTGCCATCAATGGTGAGAAAACTGATGGTCATTACTAGGCCTGACTGCTGCATGTATATGTGTGGCTGAATGGTATTTGGACTAAAGTTGATGGAGCTGACGTCTGGGGGAGGTGGGAGAGGAGAGAGGATGCGGTTATGATACTGCTGGATGTGCTACAGGTGGTGGAGCTGATGTCTGGGGGAGGTGGAAGAGGGGATGCGGTTATGATACCGCCACAGGTGATGGAGCTGATGTCTGGGGGAGGTGGGAGAGGAGAGGGGATGCGGTTATGATACCGCTACAGGTGATGGAGCTGATGTCTGGGGGAGGTGGGAGAGGAGAGAGGATGCGGTCATGATACTGCTGGATGTGCTACAGGTGGTGGAGCTGATGTCTGGGGGAGGTGGAAGAGGGGATGCGGTTATGATACCGCCACAGGTGATGGAGCTGATGTCTGGGGGAGGTGGGAGAGGAGAGGGGATGCGGTTATGATACCACCAATGGTGATGGAGCTGATGTTTGGGGGAGGTGAGAGAGGAGGGGGATGCAGTTCTGATACTGCTGCATGTACTACAGGTGATGGAGCTGATGTCTTGGGGATGTGGGAGAGGAGTGGGGATGTGATTATGATACAGTTGGATGTACTACAGATGATGGAGCTGATATCTGGGGGAGGAGGGAGAGGGGATGCAGTTCTTATACTGCTGCATGTACTACAGGTGATGGAGCTGATGTCTTGGGGAGGTGGGAGAGGAGTGGGGATGTGATTATGATACAGTTGGATGTACTACAGATGATGGAGCTTATGTCTAGCGAAGGTGGGAGAGGAGAGGGGATGCGGTTATGATACCGCCACAGGGGATGGAGCTGATGTCTGGCAGAGGTGGGAGTGGAAAGGGGATGTGGTTAGGATACCGCTGGATGTGCTACAGGTGATGGAGCTGATGTCAGGGGGAGGTGGGAGAGGAGAGAGGATGCGGTTGCGATACTGCTACAGGTGATGGAGCTGATGTCCGGGGGAGGTGGGAGAGGAGAGGGGATGTGATTAGGATACCGCTGGATGTGCTACAGGTGATGGAGCTGATGTCTGGGGGAGGTGGGAGAGGAGAGAGGATGCGGTTATGATGCTGCTGGGTGTGCTACAGGTGATGGAGCTGATGTCCGGGGGAGGTGGGAGAGGAGAGAGGATGCGGTTACGATACTGCTACAGGTGATGGAGCTGATGTCCGGGGGAGGTGGGAGAGGAGAGAGGATGCGGTTACGATACTGCTACAGGTGATGGAGCTGATGTCTGGGGGAAGTGGATGTGATTAGGATACCGCTGGATGTGCTACAGGTGATGGAGCTGATGTCTGGGGGAGGTGGGAGAGGAGAGAGGATGCGGTTATGATGCTGCTGGGTGTGCTACAGGTGATGGAGCTGATGTCCGGGGGAGGTGGGAGAGGAGAGAGGATGCGGTTACGATACTGCTACAGGTGATGGAGCTGATGTCCGGGGGAGGTGGGAGAGGAGAGAGGATGCGGTTACGATACTGCTACAGGTGATGGAGCTGATGTCTGGGGGAAGTGGATGTGATTAGGATACCGCTGGATGTGCTACAGGTGATGGAGCTGATGTCTGGGGGAGGTGGGAGAGGAGAGGGGATGCGGTTATGATACCGCTACAGGGGATGGAGCTGATGTCTGGGGGAGGTGGGAGAGGAGAGGGGAAGTGATTAGGATACCGCTGGATGTGCTACAGGTGATGGAGCTGATGTCTGGGGGAGGTGGGAGAGGAGAGGGGATGTGATTAGGATACCGCTGGATGTGCTACAGGTGATGGAGCTGATGTCTGGGGGAGGTGGGAGTGGAGAGGGGATGTGGTTACGATACCGTTGGATGTGGTTGCAGCCTGGGCTGATGAGTAACGTTACATCATGTGTATACCCGTATAAGTGTGAGGCATTACCCAGGGCAGAGATGGCATCAGAGTGCACTCTGGGAAGAAGGCGGCCTGGTCCGATGAGTAACGTTACATCATGTGTATGGCCAGGTGCGCATGTTACCCAGAGATGTTGTGGCGGTTTTTAACCGCAGGACTGCAACCCCTCCAGGTAAAATCCATCACTGTGCTCAGCCCATCTGTCAGACTGTACTGGCTTCACTGTGACTGACAGTGATTTCCTATTGGAAGTCCGGGTGCCGGATGACGTTCCGACAGTGATGATCCCGACACACAGGGGCTAATCTCCCTTGTGGGGGTCCATGACCCCCATAGAGGGAGAATATAACCTGTGGTGAGGGTAGCGAGCTACCGGGCCCGCAGGGTGGCAAGCGCAGCGAGCCCCCAAGGGGCTTCTTTGCACTTGCCCCCATTGGAGCACCGGCAGTCGGGATCCTGATGTCGGGGTACTGGCTGTCGAGATCCCCACCGTTGGAGCCCTATACCACACCCGGAAGTCCTTACAATGGCCCTGGCCATGGGCCACATTATCAGAAGACTATTGAGTGCAGGTTCCTCTGTGCTTATGACCACACACACACACACACACACACACACACACTGCTCCTGGTTATACTGCCAGTGCCGCATGTCACAGGACAGATCCCAACATTCTCTCCAAACCTGCGTCACCTGTTGATCTCAGCTACAAGAGCTTGGACGGCTTCTCCTTTTGAGTCTCGGACTTCTTGTATGACGCTGATGTCACAGCGAGATATAATCTGTGGGAGCAGCGAGTGCGTGGACAGCATTAATTCCTAGGCTACAGCAAACCACAAGTCCTCCATACTATTCCTACTTATACTTGTGGTTCTAGGTCAATGGTTCCCAAACGTTCTTGAGTCACAGAACCCTGGAGAATGAACATTGCTTATAAGGCGCTGCTTGGCCATAAACTTCTTATTGCTAAGTGAAGTCACTTGTGCTATGGGTCAGGTGTGTGGTGCTATGGGTCAGGTAGAGTGGCGTAGCTATAGAGGGTGCAGGGGATGCAATTGCTATGGGGCTCGGGGGACCCGGGCCCCTGCCGGCTATCCCCTGCACCCCCTTGTTTTTTTTTAATACTGCGGCTGCTCAGAGAGTTCAGCTCTCTGCACATGTTACATCTGCCTCCTGCAGTGTAGCATTGTGTTACCCAGGTCTCTTCACACATTAATTTTAGAACACATTGTAAACTCTTCACACATTAATCTGCCTCCCTGCAAATAAAAAAAAAAGGTCTTTCCCTGGTCTAGTATCTGCCCATGATAAATCTGCCCCCTTGCAAAGCAGCATGGTGTTGCCCAGACCTCTCTCCACATTACATCTGCCCCCTGCACTGCAGCATGGTGTTAGCCAGACCTCTCTGCACCTTACATCTGCCCCCCCCCCCCCCACCCCCTTCCCCCATCCTGCTTTTTACCTTTCCTTGCAAATCTGAATAAGTCGCTTTGTTCTCTCATTCGCTGGCTCCTCTATCTCTACTGAATGCAGGATAAGTTCACCACCCTCTCTTAGCAATTCATCTCCAACCTCATTTCAGTACCCTTCCTCTGTTACTCTGCCTCCTCGCAGAGTAATTCCCATCTACCCCTCCTGCATGGGATGTCCTCTGTAACCCATTTCCACCCCAAACACAATGTCTACCAGATTACCAGACACCCATGCTTGTAACTGTCCACTAAAGCCCACCAGCCCCATTACTCACTTCTTCTGTCCTTTGTCCTCACATCTTCCCAGATCACCTCACAATTGTGTGTCCCAACCAATTAGACTGCAAGCTCTTATGAGCCGGACCCACCGCCCTCTTTAGTCTCACCCTGCATATACTTCATATACATTAGATCCTTTCTTCTTAATTTCCTGGGCACTGGGACAATAACTGTCACTTATATCGCACAAAATTACCAGTTTCATGCCGTTTTCTTGCCGGTTTGACCCGGTATTTGTTGCGATGTGAAAGCGGTTACCAGTTACAGCTAACCAGTAACAACGCGGAAATACCAACTGGGTAAAAAGCAGAGTTCTTACCGGTTTGTTGCCGTGTAGCGACCCGTTTCCCATTCACACTATGCAGTGCTTGGAGCAGCACCAGCTCTAACTGCTAACTCCTCCCCCGCCCCGATGACGCTCCACCGCGCCCCCACATGACGTCAACGAACCTGCAATATTGCAGGTTCGCTTATGCGATCTGAACAGACCGCACATGCAGCGTCGCACCGGGACTGAACCGTTTCAACGTCCCGGTGCGACTCTGCATTTGCGGTCTGAAAGCGGTATTATCTGGTTGTATCCTTATAGCACTTATTATATATTGATACATTTTTGTACAATCTGAGAAGTACAATTCCAAAATCTGCACTAAACTAGACTTCTGTTTCCCTTTTGCTTCCTAAACGCCAGTGAGGTCCATTCCTGCCCATAATTCCTTACAGCTCCAGTATGGGGCAGATATTATTATTGCAGATACACAAGCACTGCTGAATAACTAGGGTTACCGACCTTCACCAACGCGTCCATGATCTTCTTGTTGGAAGCTTTCGCCTCACCGAAACTCTTGATGTTAAAAGCACAGATTTTGAAGGTGGCCTCAGACACTTGCAGGCCCAGCAATAATATAAGCAGAACAGTGATCTTCATTACACAGCTGTGGGAACAGCAGAGCTTGCAATCTGATATTTCATTTCCACGCTTTCCTCACTGGGTCCCATAAATATTAGCACTTACCTGTATGTCCTGATTACCTGGTCACCTGGGGAATTACAATAGGTTGTCCTTGCTTCCTGCTCAGGAGAATCACATGCCAACCTGACGTTCCATCACAGAGCACTCATCGAGAGCGAAGACCCAAAGTGATGTTAGAAATGTTGGGATAATAGCCTAAAATAGTAAAGTTCTCTCTAAGATCAGACGGGAGAAGACTATGTCCGCACCCGAGCAGCTAATGTGGACGTTACTGGCCTCCACGTTATGGAAGAGAGGAGTATTAATGAAGTCCTTGGGAAAGGGGTCTCTGGATGGAGGTCACGGTCAGTAGATGCTTTGAGAACATAGAAAGATCAGAAGAACCAAAGCCACATGGAACTCTTGGCACAAGGATGTCACGAATGTTCAGGTGGAGCAGAAGACTGGACAGTATGAGACTCTTGGCACAGACGATGCCACGAATGTTCAGGTGAAGCAGAAGACTGGACAGTATGAGACTCTGGATCACTGGACGATGAACAAGAACAGCTGGACCTGCATTCAGAACTAGGGTTATAAACACACACACACATCAGGCTGCTGTGTCAGTGCACAGTCAGCAATGAGCCGTCTCTGGAACAGGAGACAATGCACAATAGGTGCAGCCTCTGTCTGTATGGGAACAATATGCCTAAAGTATGTGCACTTCTGCTATACCATCCCATGATGAGCTTCTGCCACCGACTTCTGTCATAGACCATGTGAATGAATACACAGACACTGACCATTAAGGCCTTATACCTGTATAACAAGCTTTTATTTCCCAATCACAAAGGTTGTCATTGGGTGCTCAGTTACCATATTGTCCCACAGAATTGACCTGATCATACCAGACATCTCATGGTTCTTTCCCAGTCTTTCCTCTAGGACCGAATCGTCCTTATATAAGCAGGTTCTGGTGGATAAAGTCTTCTCCACTTGGTCACCGTGGGTGAAATGGAATAGGATGAGAAATACAGAAAGTGAGAGATTTGGTAAGAAATCTCCAGTTTTTTTTAAAGCGGCAATCATTTACACTGCAAAATCAAAACTGGTTTTGCAGGGTAAATGATTGCCGCTTTAAAAATATATATATGGAGATTTCTCACCAAATCTCTCACTTTCTAAATCTCTCATCCTATTAAATTTCCCCCTTATATCCATCCTCTTTCCCTAAGGTTTCCAATTGTATGCTTGGTATAATATGGAGGTTCTCACCCACGTTACCCATTTAATGCCCTTTTTTCCCCATTCTAATATACTGTATGTTTATAGTTAACATTTTGCAGTTCCTCTCCCTGGTTTCCTGGAGCAGTGGTTCTGTGTATTGCCTGGTATTGGATATTGGAATAACTTATGTCCCATAAGACTGTATTTATGAGCAGAGGATCCTGCACATCTCCAGCCCATGGTGTGTTCAGAGTCCTTCATGCACAACACAAACACTCTTATCAGCATCATCACAGGAATCTAGACTGTAAGCTCTCTGCCCCAGTCTGCTTCTGCTGCCATTTCTCCCACGTGTGCTTCCCAGTATCATGTTCCTGCATGTTCTGGGGAATAATGGTTTATTATATACATTATCTATGATGATTGAGGTATTGCTTATGTTCTTCCTATCTGTATTTTGGGGATGATTCAGGTTGGTTTGCAAAAGCAATGGACAGAACCATGCTGCGCTGCAGGTGGGGCAGATGAAACATGTGCAGAGAGAGTTAGATTAGGGACACACACGCACACTGTGTCCCAGCATAAAACTTTTAGTGACATGCACATAAATTGTCGATATAATAGTAGGACAGTCCGGTATATGACAGTTACAGGTTAGACACCCTGAGTGATATCATCCGAGAATTCCGAGACAGCTGTGTCAGAGGTAGAGATGTCTGAGTGAGGGATTTCTACATATAAGCTGAATCTCCAAATACAAAATCTTATGTCATACATCTTGGGGGTCAGAGGAGACAGTCCTACACCTCTGGGGTCAGGGGAGACAGTCATACTGTACATCCGAAGGTCAGAGAAGAAACACAGATAAGAGCAGCAAATGCAGCATCTTAGCAATAAGGAGGAGCGCTGGGCATCACACTGAGAAGAGCGGCAGCATCTCAGCAATATGGAGGAGCGCTCAGCAGCACACGGAGAAGAGCATCAGCATCTCAGCAATATGGAGGAGCGCTCAGCACATGGAGAAGAGCGTCAGCATCTCAGCAATATGGAGGAGCGCTGGTATCACACGGAGAGAGCAGCAGCATCTCAGCAATATGGAGGAGCGCTGGCATCACACGGAGAAGAGCGTCAGCATCTCAGCAATATGGAGGAGCGCTGGTATCACATGGAGAAGAGCGGCAGCATCTCAACAATATGGAGGAGCGCTGGTATCACACGGAGAAGAGCTGCAGCATCTCAGCAATAAAAAGAAGCGCTGGCATCACACGGAAAAGAGCTGCAGCATCTCAGTAATATGGAGGAGCGCTGGCATCACACGGAGAAGAGCTGCAGCATCTCAGTAATATGGAGGAGCGCTGGTATCACACGGAGAAGAGCGGCAGCATCTCAGCAATATGGAGGAGCACTGGTATCACATGGAGAAGAGCGGCAGCATCTCAGCAATATGGAGGAGCGCTGGCATCACATGGAGAAGAGTGGCAGCATCTCAGCAATATGGAGGAGCACTGGTATCACATGGAGAAGAGCGGCAGCATCTCAGCAATATGGAGGAGCACTGGTATCACATGGAGAAGAGCGGCAGCATCTCAGCAATATGGAGGAGCGCTGGTATCACACGGAGAAGAGTGACAGCATCTCAGCAATATGGAGGAGCGCTGGCATCACACGGAGAAGAGCAACAGCATCTCAGCAATATGGAGGAGCGCTGGCATCACACGGAGAAGAGCTGCAGCATCTCAGTAATATGGAGGAGCGCTGGGTATCATATGGAGAAGAGCAGCAGCATCTCAGCAATATGGAGGAGCGCTGGTATCACACGGAGAAGAGCTGCAGCATCTCAGCAATATGGAGGAGCGCTGGTATCACATGGAGAAGAGCGGCAGCATCTCAACAATATGGAGGAGCACTGGTATCACACGGAGAAGAGCGGCAGCATCTCAGCAATATGGAGGAGCCCTGGGCATCATATGGAGAAGAGTGACAGCATCTCAGCAATATGGAGGAGCGCTGGGCATCATATGGAGAAGAGTGACAGCATCTCAGCAATATGGAGGAGCGCTGGGCATCATATGGAGAAGAGCAGCAGCATCTCAGCAATATGGAGGAGCGCTGGGCATCATACGGAGAAGAGCAGCAGCATCTCAGCAATATGGAGGAGCGCTGGTATCACATGGAGAAGAGCGACAGCATCTCAGCAATATGGAGGAGTGCTGGTATCACACGGAGAAGACCTGCAGCATCTCAGCAATATGGAGGAGCGCTGGCATCACACGGAGAAGAGCGGCAGCATCTCAGCAATATGGAGGAGCGCTGGCATCACACGGAGAAGAGCGGCAGCATCTCAGCAATATGGAGGAGCGCTGGCATCACACGGAGAAGAGCGGCAGCATCTCAGCAATATGGAGAAGCGCTGGTATCACATGGAGAAGAGCTGCAGCATCTCAGCAATATAGAGAAGCACTGGTATCACACGGAGAAGAGCGGCAGCATCTCAGCAATATGGAGGAGCACTGGTATCACATGGAGAAGAGCTGCAGCATCTCAGCAATTTAGAGAAGCACTGGTATCACACGGAGAAGAGCGGCAGCATCTCAGCAATATAAAGGAGCGCTGGCATCATATGGAGAAGAGCAGCAGCATCTCAGCAATATGAAGGCGCGCTGGCATCACATGGAGAAGAGCGGCTGTATCTCAGCAATATGGAGGAGGCCACAGGAAGCAGCATTTAGATCCCTGGCAAAGTGATTCCTTTTTCAATCTCATTGTTCAATCTAAATGAAAGTTCTGGCCCCGCTGGCTGTCAGGAGACTGAGGACAATGGCGGTAAGTGACGGAAGCAGAGCCCTAGAGCATCCCAGCACCACATTCAGGCTAACCTCCACTGGGTAATGGTCACTGACTTTCAGCGCCTACAGGAATAGGAGCATAGGTTAATTACAGAGAAAGAGGCTGCATGTTACATTTATTATCACTTACTGTAACCATGTAGTATATTGGGGCACGCAGGTGGTGACATCGCAGTACGCCCATATCTCCCCTTCTATACACACAGCAACATAGGCCCAATGGTAGCATGCTAATGAGCACAGGTCCCACCCACAAACATAGCAGCAATTAATAAAGGCCCCACCCACAAAGATGGCAGCATGCTAATGAATGCAGGTCCCACCCACAAAGATAGCAGCAATGAATGAAGGCCCCGCCCACAAAGATGGCATCATGCTAATGAGCGCAGGTCCCACCCACAAAAAGATAGCCGCAATTAATAAAGGCCCCACCCACAAAGATGGCCGCATGCAAATTAATGCAGATCCCGCCCACAAAGATAGCAGCAATGAATGAAGGTCCCACCCACAAATACGGCAGCATGCTAATGAGTGCAGGTCCCACCCACAAAGAGAGCAGCAATGAATGAAGGCCCCACCCACAAAGATGGCAGCATGCTAATGAGTGCAGGTCCCACCCACAAAGATAGCAGGAATCAATGAAGGCCCCACCCACAAAGATAGCAGCATGCTAACATACCTCCCAACATGACCCTCTCCAGGAGGGACAGAATGCTCTGCTTCTGGACTTCCCTGGTAATGTATGATTGCCATCACCTGTGGTGAAACGCCTTTCTTATTAGTAAACCTTTTGAAAACAGGTGATGGCAATCATACATTAACAGGGAAGTCCAGAATCAGAGCAATGTGTCCCTCCTGGAGAGGGTCATGTTGGGAGGTATGTGCTAATGAGTGCAAGTCCCACCCACAAAGATGGCAGCATGCTAATGAATGCAGGCCCCACCCACAAATATGGTAGCATTCTAATGAATGCAGGCCCCACCCACAAAGATGGCTGCCTCATTATTATTCAGTGTATAACATACCTGCTCCTCACTGAGCCCCAGCTCCTTTGTAAAGTTGTAAATTCCAGCAAATGTCACCAAATCTGTTAATTCCTGACCGTAAACTACGATCCTGAAAATAATGAGAGGGAGGTTTATAATGTTCTATATCCAGCTGGTGATATTCTAACTGGTTATACCCGCTCATTCGCAGGGTGCTGTGGGCATGATATCAGTGCCCCAAATCACCCCTGTATCATTTATTATTTATTACCAGTTATATATAGCGCACACATATACCGCTGCTCTGTACAGAGGATATTAGAACAGTCACATCAGTCCCTGCCCCAGTGGAGCTTACAATCTATATTCCCTACCACATGTACACGCACACACAGACATTCTAGGGTTATTTTGTTAGGAGCCAATTGGCCTACCAGTATATTTGGAATGTGGGAGGAAACCGGAGTACCCGGAGGAAACCCACACAAGTATGGGGAGAATATACAAATTACGCACAGTTATAGGGCGTACACCTGGGAGCTTATTCTGGTCCATGTGCTCCCATGTCAAGTTGTATGGGAGCACACAAACACACACATATGTACATTCATACATGCACACATGGGGGGACACATTTAGACGCAGAGTGAGACACACACACACACATACATACATACACACACACACACACACACACACACATATGTACATACATACATGCACACATGTGGACACACATTCAGAGGCACAGTAAGAGACACACACATACATACATAAATACACACAGGTGCACACACACACACTTGTAAACGTTACACCTACTGTATTAGGCCTCTGTTCTTTCCTCCCACCTCTCACCTGTCATAGGGGCAGTTTGTGCTCTCTCTCACAGTTGTATCCGAGTTGTCACTGATCAGCCAATGGAAATCGGGGTCTGTGTATAAGCGAAGAGTTTTCCTTTTCTTCTTTGAGAGGTAACTGCAGCCGGCATTAAAATCCCCCAGAAAAATCACGTTCTGTTACAGAGGAAGATAGGTAGTCAGACGTGAGTGGTACCCGCACTGGTGTGTGAGCGTCATTCCCGCGCAGGACCGGTGTGTGATTGACACTGCCACGCAGGACCGGTATGTGAGCGACACTGCCACGCAGAACCGGTGTGTGAGCAACACTGCCGCGCAGGACCGGTGTGTGAGTGACACTGCCACGCAGGACCGGTGTGTGAGCGACACTGCCACGCAGGAAAGGTGTGTGAGTGATACTGCCGCACAGGAGCGGTGTGTGAGCGACACTGCCGCGCAGGACCAGTGTGTGAGTGACACTGCCACGCAGGACCGGTGTGTGAGCGACACTGCCGCGCAGAACCGGTGTGTGAGCAACACTGCCGCGCAGAACCGGTGTGTGAGCGACACTGCCGCGCAGGACCGGTGTGTGAGTGACACTGCCACGCAGGACCGGTGTGTGAGCGACACTGCCACGCAGGACCGGTGTGTGAGCGACACTGCCACGCAGGAAAGGTGTGTGAGTGATACTGCCGCGCAGGAACGGTGTGTGAGCGACACTGCCGCGCAGGAAAGGTGTGTGAGCGACAATGCTACGCAGGACCGGTGTGTGAGCGTCACTGCCGCGCAGGAATGGTGAGTGAACGACAATGCCGTGCCGGACCGGTGTGTGAGCGACACTGCCGCGCCGGACCGGTGTGTGAGCGGCACTGCCGCGCTGGAAAGATGTGTGAGCGACACTGCCGCGCAGGAAAGGTGTGTGAGTGACACTGCCATGCAGGACCGGTGTGTGAGCGACACTGCCACGCAGGAAAAGTGTGTGTGATACTGCCGCGCAGGACCGGTGTGTGAGCGACACTGCCATGCAGGAAAGGTGTGTGAGTGATACTGCCACGCAGGACCGGTGTGTGAGCGACACTGCCGCGCAGGACCGGTGTGTGAGCGTCACTGCCGCGCAGGAATGGTGAGTGAGCGACAATGCAGCGCAGGAATGGTGAGTGAGCGACAATGCAGCGCAGGACCGGTGTGTGAGCGACACTGCCACGCAAGAAAGGTGTGTGAGCGACAATGCCACGCAGGACCGGTGTGTGAGCGTCACTGCCGCGCAGGACCGGTGTGTGAGCGTCACTGCCGCACAGTAATGGTGAGTGAGCGACAATGCCACGCCGGACCGGTGTGTGAGCGACACTGCCGCGCAGGAAAGGTGTGTGAGCGACACTGCCGCGCAGGACCGGTGTGTGAGCGACACTGCCGCGCAGGACCGGTGTGTGAGCGACACTGCCGCGCAGGAAAGGTGTGTGAGCGACACTGCCGCGCAGGAAAGGTGTGTGAGCGACACTGCCGCGCAGGAAAGGTGTGTGAGCGACACTGCCGCGCAGGAAAGGAGTGTGAGCGACACTGCCGCGCAGGACCGGTGTGTGAGCGACACTGCCGCTCAGGACCGGTGTGTGAGTGACAATGCCGCGCAGGAAAGGTGTGTGAGTGATACTGCCACGCAGGACCGGTGTGTGAACGACACTGCCACGCAGGAAAGGTGTGTGAGTGATACTGCCGCGCAGGACCGGTGTGTGAGCGACACTGCCGCGCAGTAAAGGTGTGTGAGCGACAATGCCACGCAGGACCGGTGTGTGAGCGTCACTGCCGCGCAGGACCGGTGTGTGAGCGTCACTGCCGCGCAGTAATGGTGAGTGAGCGACAATGCCACGCCGGACCGGTGTGTGAGCGACACTGCCGCGCAGGAAAGGTGTGTGAGCGACACTGCCGCGCAGGACCGGTGTGTGAGCGACACTGCCGCGCAGGACCGGTGTGTGAGCGACACTGCCGCGCAGGAAAGGTGTGTGAGCGACACTGCCGCGCAGGAAAGGTGTGTGAGCGACACTGCCGCGCAGGAAAGGTGTGTGAGCGACACTGCCGCGCAGGAAAGGAGTGTGAGCGACACTGCCGCGCAGGACCGGTGTGTGAGCGACACTGCCGCTCAGGACCGGTGTGTGAGTGAAAATGCCGCGCAGGAAAGGTGTGTGAGTGATACTGCCACGCAGGACCGGTGTGTGAGCGACACTGCCACGCAGGAAAGGTGTGTGAGTGATACTGCCACGCAGGACCGGTGTGTGAGCGACACTGCCGCGCAGTAAAGGTGTGTGAGCGACAATGCCACGCAGGACCGATGTGTGAGCGTCACTGCCGCGCAGGAATGGTGAGTGAGCGACAATGCCGCGCAGATCAGACAGCTCAGCCAGGGGAAAACATAAAGGTGGTGCTGCACAGTGTGGGATATCACTCTGGCTGGGTGGTGTATTTCTGATCGCAGGGTTCTGCACGGGGCGGGATGTCACTCTGGCTGGGTGGTGTATTTCTGATCGCAGGGCTCTGCACGGGGCGGGATGTCACTCTGGCTGGGTGGTGTATACCTGATCACAGGGATATGAAAATTAGATGCTCAGCGATCATGTGTGAATAGCCCCGAGAGTACCAACCAACCAGCACCTGTAACATGGCAGGAGATGATTAGCTAGTACTATATCTCTCTCTACTTTATCTCTCTCCAAGGCTTAGCACATTTACACCCGTCTGCACAATTAGGAGGGTCCCAAATAAATATTATTATTTTTTACTACTACTAATATTTAGGAGATTTTGATTCATACAACTCAGTACAAGAAGAAGGAAATAGGGACATTGGCGTTACTGTACTTTGCAATACCAGCGACTTCGGACATCCAAAAATACATCGTAAAGCGCCTCAATCTCCAGCGCAGCTTTCTCCGGCTCCGTGTGCTGCGGGATGAGGACCAGGTCCTGCAGGTCTGGGGATGGCAGGGAGAGATGGATTACAGGTAAGTACACACCTGGTGGGATGGGTGGGGCCTCCTGTCTCATATATATCTCATGCCTGTCCGGGCTGTTACATACTTCCCAGCATGCCCCTCTCCAGGAGGGACACAATGCTCTGTTCCTGGACTTCCCTGGTAATGTATGATTGCCATCACCTGTGGTGACGCCTTTCTTATCAATTAACCTATTCAACACAGGTGCTGGCAATTATACATTAAGAAGAAAGCCCAGGAGCAGAGCAATGTGTCCCTCTTGGAGAGGGTCATGTTGGGAGGTATGCTGTTATGTGTTGGCATCTGGATGAGACTGGGTTGCATTTCTGGCGCAGAGAGCACCCCCAGCCCTGCACACACCATGACTATGGCAGGGCCAATACTACCCCCAGCCACTGACCTGCTGACCGCACCGTGAAGGAGACCACGTAAGGTTCCCGAGCGAACACATCCGGCCTGGACGGATCATTGTCCTCATATCGGTACTGATCCCTCACTGAGACTGCGTCCGATCTGCAGGGAAAGAGCAGACATGTTGTGCTGCTGGATTACTATTATATTATTATGGTGCCAGGTGTACTCAGTGCTGTGCATGGCATAGGTACAGCCCAATACTCTTACATATATAGCTGTATGTACGCCCTGTACCCCCACCATGCCATGCTGTGCCTGCTGCTATATGGTCACATACATGTATGTACGCCCATGCTGTGCCTGCTGCTATATGGTCACACACATGTATGTACGCCCTGTACCCCCACCATGTCATGCTGTACCCGCTGTTATATGGTCACACACATGTATGCATGCCCTGTACCCCCACCATGTCATGCTGTACCCGCTGTTATATGGTCACACACATGTATGTACGCCCTGTCCCCCCACCATGTCATGCTGTACCTGCTGCTATATGGTCACACACATGTATGCATGCCCTGTACCCCCACCATGTCATGCTGTACCCGCTGTTATATGGTCACACACATGTATGTACGCCCTCTACCCCCACCATGCCATGATGTACCCGCTGCTATATGGTCACACACATGTATGCATGCCCTGTACCCCCACCATGTCATGCTGTACCCGCTGTTATATGGTCACACACATGTATGTACGCCCTACACCTCCACGATTATTTATTTTATTTATTTACAGTTTCTTATATAGCGCGGCAGATTCCGTTGCGCTTTACAATTGGAATGAAGAATATCAATGACGCTGCATCTGCAGGTGCCTTACTGCCCTCACAGTATATGCTGAGACTCACTTGTACAAGAACACATATTGCTCGGTGTAGGACTTTCGGCCAAGTGGAGGACTGCTCACGGCCAGGAACCGGTCCTGCGGGCTATGTGGGGAAAGACAAGATTAACACTTCCACAAACTCTTTTATACGACCCACTCATCTACCTCTTCCAATCACATAGTCTCCTACCTGAACCTCTCCCACTCACATAGCCTCCACCCTTAACCTCTCCCACTCACATAGCCTCCTCCCTGAACCTCTCCCACACACACACATCCTCCTCCCTGATCCCCTCCCACACACATAGCCTCCTCCCTGGTCCCCTCCCACACACATAGCCTCCTCCCTGGTCCCCTCCCACACACATAGCCTCCTCCCTGGTCCCCTCCCACACACATTGCCTCCTCCGTGATCCGCTCCCACACACATAGCCTCCTCCGTGGTCCGCTCCCACACACATAGCCTCCTCCCTGGTCCCCTCCCACACACATAGCCTCCTCCCTGGTCCCCTCCCACACACATAGCCTCCTCCCTGGTCCCCTCCCACACACATTGCCTCCTCCGTGGTCCGCTCCCACACACATAGCCTCCTCAGTGGTCCACTCCCACACACATAGCCTCCTCCCTGGTCCCCTCCCACACACATAGCCTCCTCCCTGGTCCCCTCCCACACACATAGCCTCCTCCCTGGTCCCCTCCCACACACATTGCCTCCTCCGTGGTCCGCTCCCACACACATACCCTCCTCCATGGTCCGCTCCCACACACATAGCCTCCTCCGTGGTCCGCTCCCACACACATAGCCTCCTCCCTGGTCCCCTCCCACACACATAGCCTCCTCCCTGGTCCCCTCCCACACACATAGCCTCCTCCCTGGTCCCCTCCCACACACATAGCCTCCTCCATGGTCCGCTTCCACACACATAGCCTCCTCCCTGGTCCGCTTCCACACACATAGCCTCCTCCCTGGTCCGCTTCCACACACATAGCCTCCTCCCTGGTCCGCTTCCACACACATAGCCTCCTCCCTGGTCCCCTCCCACACACATAGCCTCCTCCATGGTCCCCTCCCACACACATAGCCTCCTCCCTGGTCCCCTCCCACACACATAGCCTCCTCCCTGGTCCCCTCCCACACACATAGCCTCCTCCCTGGTCCCCTCCCACACACATAGCCTCCTCCATGGTCCCCTCCCACACACATAGCCTCCTCCCTGGTCCCCTCCCACACACATAGCCTCCTCCCTGGTCCCCTCCCACACACATTGCCTCCTCCGTGGTCCGCTCCCACACACATAGCCTCCTCCGTGGTCTGCTCCCACACACATAGCCTCCTCCGTGGTCCGCTCCCACACACATAGCCTCCTCCTTGGTCCCCTCCCACACACATAGCCTCCTCCCTGGTCCCCTCCCGCACACATTGCGTACAAATCTGAATCCAGCTCAAGGTCTTTTGAAAGTAGCCTAATACCTGTGTCACATGATGAAACTATTTTGTGTGTCCAAGCATTTTTTATTCTATCAAAGAACATCAAAGGGACTTTGGGATTGTGGGCGGGTCCATGTGATGTCATGATGTCACACGGTAGTCACGCAATGCTCCTCTGGGAATGTTTGGGGCAAATAGGATATCGTTATGGGGCACTATGTGGGTGCCTTGTGGAAAATCTGCCTCTTCCATCCCATATAAAACCTTTTGATGATCCTTGTGTGCCCTGTAATGTTTCCCTTCCTAACCCCGCTGTACCCCATCACCTGTTCAGGGCTCCCAGGAGTTTGGATAAGGCCAGCCCCTTGGGATCCTGGACCTCTTGGAGGAGACAAATGTCACATCGCTGCACAATCTGGAGAGAGACAGAGGAATTTTGAAAAGTGAAAAAGCCCCCCCCAAAATAATCATCATCATTGGCCAAATAAAAGGACAATCTCCATGTCATTATGGGCCTTATTCTGGTCGGTGCGGCCGGATCCGATTATGCGGCCAGGACCGTGCGTGCGAAACCCCGCCTTCCATACGGATCGCCAACTCCGTCCGTACGCGGCAAGAAGCTGGCCGAACGGACCGTACGTGTATTTTACACAGAATACGCCTCCTCCATCTAAGGGAACCTCCCCCATCATTCGATGGTCGCAGACCATCGGCTGCAGGACCGAGTGCTCCACCAGCTCCCGCAACCTCAGACCACACGGACATTTCTCCGTGCAAAAGCAGGGATCTGGGTGGGCAACTGACATCCGGCGATGTCATATGTCCGCCCCCTACACGTGTGTCACGGCCGCATTACCATACGTACGCCCAGCGTTTGCATGGGAACGCCCATGAAACGCGGGGCGTATGCATATGGTAATGAGCCCAAATAGCCCTTCACGCCCCTCTCCACCCCCTGTTCGGAGTGTTCACATATCATGCGGGATTTGGCCGTACGCCCCGCTCGCACATGCGCAGAGACGCCTCTGCACATGCGCAGACACAAAACATCGGCGGGCCGAACGCACGCTGATATATCCGCACCGACCAGAATAAGGCCCTATGTGCACTGCCGTGTATCGTACTGCCATGTGCACACAATGGGTGAGATTTAATGGGATGCGATTCTTCTTAGTAAGGAACCGAAATTGCACATTATCGTATTTTAAAAAATGGCTATTTTTTGGGAAGAAATCAACTATTTAATGAGATAAAAATTCATGGCAAAAAAAATGCCATATGATGCAATTTTTAGTGATGAAAATATAACATTTTTAGTGATGAAAATGTGCGATTTTGAAGTCATTTTATTTTTAGAAAATACGGCATGGAATCCAATTTTTTTTTTAAAAATCCTACACGTATCAGCCCGGTGTCCACCGGCCAGGGACGACGGGGACAGCCCCGGGCTTCAGCTCTGGATGGGTGAAGCCTTGGGGGGGGGGGACCCCTTTATTGGGGGAGGGGGTCCCCACACCCAAGGTACCCCATCCAAGTCTTACCAGCCATGGTGCGCATGGTACGGCCGGGGGGCCTTATGTAAAAAGTGTCCCCTGGCTGTGGCATGACACCGGGGGCTGTTGGAGCCCAGTGCTGGTTCCAAAATTTGGGGGGACCCCCAGGTTTTTTTGTGTCCCCCCAGTTTTTTGTGTCGACCCCATTTTGGAACCAGGGATGGTCCAGGAGTCTGGGGCTGGTTTCAGAAATATGGGGCACTCCTACGCTTTTTGTTGAAGTGTGACCAAAAATCGCCAGTTCAGAATGTGCGAATCCGTGTGAAAAAATGAGTTTTAGCACAATTCGCATCTCATTAAGTTGCCAATTTCAGAAAAACTGCGAATTCTGACTTTTTTTTTTTTTTTTTTACAAAAAAATCGCAAAAAAAACAAACGAATACACATTCCATTAAATCTCAACCAATGTTTTACTGGTTATCCCAACAGTTCTTGTGCTCAAGAAATCCCCAGGAATAATTAGTACCATCTGTAGATCTATTGAGTTAGTTATACCCCTTTCACACTCACAGAGCTGGGTCATACCCGGGAATGTGTTCCCAGATGCTTCCAAGGACTCTACACGGGAATGTACCCTTTCACACTGCACTCAGACCTGGGATCGACCCGGGACAGCCCCATTCACACTGATCCCAGGAAATCCCTGCAAATACATTAGGTGTCATTAGAAATGGACTCCAGGGCTCTGAAAGATGACATCAGCATTTGTGAGCCCAAGAAAGCTCCAATCAGCAGCTTTTTTAAAGTCCCGTGTACCCAATCCCTGGTACGGGACCATTCACAATGACCTCATCCCGGGTCGATTCCAGAATCAACCCAGGTCAGGACCTGGGTAGAAATCCTAGGATGTTCATCCCGGGATATTCTTTCAAGACCCTTTCACACTGAGCTAAATACCGAGTTGATGCCCGTTCATGTGCAAAAACCCCGGATATTTTTGCAAGTGTGAGAGGGGTATTAATTAGAACATCTGGTCTCCAGCTAGCTAATCTGGAAAACATGCACTGCTACAATTCCATGAGGACTGGGGTTGAGAAACTCTGGCTTAACCAAGTCACTAGGAATAAACATAAAAGCAGTATGAGGCACAACTGCCTCATGCCTCAATTTAATTGGTAGTTTTACATTGTTAAGTTGCATTCTCATAACGAGTGGTTCTGAATGTAGTTGCGGCAAAGTCTCCTTGTGCTAATTACGTACATGTTCCGTGTTTGGTCTTCGCGTCTATCAGACCATTTATATCCTCTTCCCATTCCTTACCTTCACCAGAACGCTCAGGACCTCAGCATTGGCCGCCTTCTTCTCTGCAAAGTGTTGGGCATTGAATGCACAAATCCTAAAGGGCCACACGCAGGGCCACAGGATGTGGAAGAGGAGAAGGTGGAACCAGGGGGACATCTCTCCTGTAACACACAATGTCATGTTTTTTTTTTTTTTTTAAACAGTTTTTATTGAGATTTTTCAATTAAATGTTATATAAAAGGTAAACAGTGTGAGACATTTACACAGTATATGAAACAAAATATCGGTCAATGTACAATTTGTTCAATTCACAGGGTATCTATCAAGGCAGACCACAGCAGATCTTCAAACCAGAAATTCAGTCCGCTGTTCCACTCCGCAATGCTGTTGTATTTCTATTTCTATTACAGTTCGCCAATGTCTAGCTTTCTATCAGCTTAATTAAAGCACATGTGAGCAAATCTTTGGACCCTATAACTTGTTTTACTTTCCCTCTCAGTCCCATTAGTTGGAGGATAATCATTGTGATTGGTTTAAACGGTTTTCAACCAACATTTAGGGATCAGTTTGGTCTCACAAAACATCTAAATTGTAATCTATCAAATAATATTAAGAGATATAGCAAGGTAAATGGGGGGGGGGGGGGGGTAAGAAAGGGGAGGTTGGGGGGGGGGAAGACAACAGACAAAATCAGAATCTATTTTAAAATTCTATAACTATCTTTTTCCTTCTAGGCTATCTAGTCACACATTCTAATTACTCATCTCGTATGTCCAAAAATCTTATCTATCTCAGCACATACAGTCAAGTTAGTTAGTTATTTGTCTGAGGAGGTACCACGTGGTAGATTCAAATATTTTTTGAATTCGGTTTTGTGTTATCTGATCTAAGCTACTAATATACAGCTCCCATTTCTTATAGAAGCGTGGAGCTCCCTTCTCGAGATCAGTCCTTAGAGCCTGTCTTTCATAAAAGAGCGTATTTAGGATAGCTTTTTTTAACTCCATTATAGTAGGGGAGCCTCTATGTATCCAGTGCGTTAATATCAGCTTTTTAGCCATTGTCAGAATGATGTTGAGCACTGGAATAATCATTCTCTTATTGGGTCCAAGATCCCAGTCTTTAAAGTATAGAAACAAACATGCAGCCGGATGCTTCCGGATTCTAAGAGAATAGGTGGTATTAATAAAATTGATCACCTTGTCCCAGAAGAACCTAATTTTCCCACATTCCCAGAAATTGTGGAAATATGTAGCATCTGTTTTGTGGCATTTGTAGCAACATCCTGTGTCGCTGGGGACGAAGTGTGCCCTCTGCACAGGGGCCACATATGCCCTATTTAGGAATTTGGTGTGGGTCTCCTGCAAAGCAACCGACTGCAAATGTCTCATGGTAAGAGGAAGCTTTTTAAGTACAATGGACATAGGTGGGAGATCTGGTATATCTTTGGCCCATCTAGTTTGGAGTTGTTGATGATGTGTCTCTATCCCTGTCGCTATGAGGGCCGAGTAGAGGTATCTGATCCTATACCCCAGGACACACTCTGGTCTCAAGAGGCTCACAATGGGGTCTATCTCTCCATCTCTCTCCATGGGTGACACTTGAGATTGTGCGAAGTGTCTCGACTGGAGGTACATGTAAAACTGGCGGTGTGGTAGCTCAAATTTCTCCTGTATGACGGAGAATGGGAGTAGTGCTCCTCCTGGGTCAAATAGCTTACGGACATTTGTAATGCCCTTGTCCCTCCAGCCGAGAAACTCCGCATTCTCCAGACCTGGAATGAACTGGGGGTTTCCCCAAAACGTGGTGAATGGTGAAGAGGAAAAGCGTCTGCGAAGGGTCTTATTAATCTGCTTCCAGGACCTGTAAGTTGCTTTGAATAGAATAGAATCTCTGACCAATTTGGGTATTAATCTTAGCGGGGCGTGTAACAGTGCTGCTGGGGAGTATTGTTTAAAAATTTGTTTCTCCAAGGAGGGGATGGTGTATTCCGATCTAGTAGTGAACCAATCTGTAATGTAACGGAAGTGTGCTGCTTGGGAGAATGCTTGTATGTCAGGCATGCCAAATCCACCATCTGATTTACTGAGTTTGAGCCTATTGAATGGGATACGAGCCTTCTTCCCTGCCCAGGTGAATTTGAGGTACAGCGATTTAAATTTCTGCAGGTCCGAGTTACTGAGCTGCAGCGGCAACATCTGCAGGAGATATGAAAGCTTGGGAAAGGCTATGGTTTTGAGTACCGTGATTCTACCCGCCAAAGATAGTGGTAGGTCTATCCATCCAGTCAGCAGCTTAGCAATCGATGCAAAGGAGGGAGTAATATTAACATTATATAGGTCCTTTAGTTTCTTAGGGATCAGAACTCCCAAGTATTTGAGTGTGTGTGGACAGATAGTAAATTGTGATGTGAGGTGAGAGGTTGTAGGTATTGCGGGGGAGGCTGATAGGGGTAAAAGGCGGGATTTATCATAATTTACTCGAAATCCTGAAAATTGGGAGAAATGGTGAATAATTTGTTGAATGGCCGGGATGGAGGTATTGGGTCTGGATATAAATAATAATATATCATCTGCGAACAGACTCAGCTTGATCTCGGAGGAGTCCATCCGCACTCCGACAAAGTCCTTCGAGGTTCTCAATGCTATCGCCAAGGGCTCAACTGCCAGTGCGAATAAGAGGGGGGACAGGGGGCATCCCTGTCTAGTGCCCCTGAACAGTGGTATTGGGTTGGACATGTAATTGTTAGTTAAAACCCGGGAGGACGATCCAGAATAAAGTAATTTAATTGTGCGGATGAACTCCCCCGGGAGCCCAAACCGCTCCAGAGTAAAGAATAAGTGGTCCCATGTGACGAGGTCAAAAGCCTTCTCGGCGTCTAGTGAGAGTAGGGCATGAGGCTCTAAAGTCCCCGAAGACTCCACCCACTGCATGGCTATTAGGGCTTTACGTACATTAAGGACCGAGTGCCTGCCCCATACAAAGCCCGTTTGATCTGAATGAACCAGGGAGGGGAGTTTGAATTTGAGTCTGTCCGCTAAAATTTTTGTAAAGATTTTATAATCTGTGTTGAGAAGTGAGATCGGGCGGTAGGATCCCGGGAGGAGCGGGTCTCTACCGGGTTTATGTATAATTTTGAGAATGGCCGAATTAAAATATAAGGGTGGGGGGGTGCCTTGTAGAATGGTGTTATAAAGGGCCGAAAGGGGTTTAATAATCTTGGGGGCCAGCAATTTATAGTACTCATTTGAGAGACCATCCGGTCCCGGTGATTTGCCTGTCTTAAGCATCTTTATCGTAGCCAGGACCTCTTCCTCTGTGATAGGCGTTATTAGGGTATTTGAGGCATCCACATCCAGTGTGGGGTGAGGGAGGGGTTCCCAGAATGTTGTCCTGTGTTGCTCATCTACCAAGGGGGGGGAATATAGGGACTCATAGAAGCCATGTAAGGTTTCAGTGATTAATTGTCCCGAATGGACTACTTTGCCATCCGCCCTGCGAAGAGCCTGAACAGCTGAGGGAGGGTGCTGGCCTCTCAATAAGTTAGACATCAGGCGATTAGACCTGTTGCCATATCTATGAAACCTGGCCTGTGTGAGAAACGTGATTTTAGATTCTAGTTGTATCAGTAGGGCATCAAAGAGGGATTTTTGTTCATTATATATGGTTTTATTCGATAGGGTGGGGGAAGTTTGAAAGTTCTGGTATGCCTCGGTGAGGCATGTCTGGGCGTCCATGTAAAGTTTTTGGGAATCTTTTCTATGTTTGGAAGTGTAAGATATAATGTTGCCTCTTATTACTGGTTTGGAGGCTTGCCAGAAAGTAGAGGGGGATGTCTCCCCTACTACTTGGTTGTGATGTGTATAGTCCATCCAGGACGCCTCCAACATATTACGAAACGATTGAGTCTCTGTTAACTGGGATGGGAATCTCCATTGTCTAATTGGTCCTCTATCAACAGATGTCGCCACCGCCACCCAGCAAACGCCATGATCTGAGATTGTGATAGGTTCTAACGCTGATCCCTCTACTTTCGGGAATAGAGAGGAGGACATTAAAATGTAATCAATTCTAGAGAGGGTTCCATGCGCCGCTGAGAGGCATGTATACTCCCTCTCAATGGGGTGGCATGCCCTCCATACATCAATCAGCTGTAACTGTGTGAGAAGGTACTGAATACCATATTTAGGGTTGGTGCGTCTGGTAGAAGATGTAGTGTTTCTGTCTAAAACCGCAGATGCAACTAGATTGAAATCCCCTGCCAAGATTATATTTTGATGAGCATAAGGGAGTAATTTGGCAGCTATAGTGATGAAGAATTGGCTTTGGTTTGCATTAGGTGCATATATATTAGCTATGGTGTAACGGGTGCTATATATAGTGGCATCAAGTATACTGTACCGGCCTTCAGGATCTGTTTGTTCTGAATGAGTAATTACTGGGATATTACGTCTGATCAATGTGACCACCCCTCTAGCCTTGGAGTTATATGGGGCAGAGGATAGAACAGCCCAGCCCAGGGTGTTTAACTTTAAGATCTCTGCAGGTACCAAATGGGCCTCCTGTATTAAAGCTATTTCAAGGCCTAACTTGGATAAGTATAGCAATATTTTTTTTCGCTTAGCTGGGGAGTGGAAGCCCCCCACATTAATTGTACCTACCCTGAGAGATGTCATTTATTGGGCAAGAGGATTGGTAACTTACAGGTCCTGGAATTTGAGATGAGCTTTGTGTTGAACCACAGTAGTCTAGTAGCAATCATGATAAATCTAAGGATAGAAAATATGACATTAGACAGATTCTGACACATAGGGGGAATAAACATGAGGGAAGAAGGGGGAATTAGTAGTGATTCTGCAATGGCTAGGCGGCCGGAAAAGGGCCTTCCCGACATCCCAGAACACCATACACAAACAAATAAACAAACAACAATTGAATGAGTAACTGAGTAACTTCCGGAAAATGGCATGTGTGGCAAGATCAGGCAGTCGCCCCAAGGATCCGAGCCAGCGGTCCGTGGGTCTCCCCTGCCTCGCATAAATGGTATATTATGGTACCCGTAAGGGCCCAGTATGAGAATTGCCTGCCATTCCAGACCCGATTAGGGAGCAGTATAACAACTAACTAATATTTTAAACCTAACATAGTAATCCTTTTTCTATTCTAAAGTGAGTTTTCCAACATCAAAAGAGGTGTCGGACGGGAAGAAGGCAGGAGGAGGGGGGGGGGGGATCCCCTGTCCCCCATCTCCCACCACCCCAGCCCCGACGCAGATTTATTAAGGTCTACAGGTATCTAATTCTAGCTTGTAACTAAATGCAGTAATGAATATCAAAGACAACTATATCTCCTTAGCCAATATTTTCATTCGGTTGGTTGGTCTTGAGTAAACAGGGGCGAGGAGGCCACTACATTGTCCTCGTCTTGTAGGAAAAGTTCAGCATCCCTCACATTGGAGAAGTCCTTAAATGATGATCCAGAGAAAAGACGTAGGCGAGCTGGGTACATCAGGGCGAATTTACGACTGCTCCTCGCCAAGCGTGAGCAGAGAGGGGCGAATTCCTTTCTCGCCCTGGCCACCTCAGCGGAGTAGTCCTGAAATATAAAAAGTCTAGTATCGTTCCAAGTGAGGTCCCTCTTGCGGCGAGAGGCAGACCACAGCGCCTCCTTGTGAATATAATTCAGACAGCGGAATATCACTGGTCGTGGGCGGGCGTCTGTAGAGGATCTCTGTGGGCCAATTCTGTGCGCTCTTTCCACTATCATCCCTGAGCATCCCTCTGAAATTTCCAGGAGCTCCGGGAGTGTGGTTTGTATAAAGACAAAGAGGGCTGTGCCCTTTAGGGATTCAGGCAGGCCAACCACCCGTAAGTTGTTCCTACGGGAACGGTTTTCCAAGTCGTCTATTTTGGCTTGCAGCTGATACTGCGTTTTCTGCATGGCTGCTGTTTTGTCTTTAAGTTCGGCAACGTCTTGGAAGACACCGCCCACTATCTGTTCGGTGTGGGATAGCCGTTTAGTGACTTGCTTGTACTGTGACTTGATATCCTGGATCGCCTGTGTGACCTTGTTCGCGTGAGCCTCCATTATGGGGCTGATAGAGTCCTGAATGGCTTTCACCATATCAGAATATGTTATTGGGCCCTCCTGGGAATGGCGGGGTGGGGGTGCGGGTGGGTTGGCGTCTTCTAAGGGGGGAGCAAGTGTGTCTGAGTCCGCATCAGGGAGAGGGTCAGCACTTACAGTTTGTGAGCCAAGTACCAGCGATTCTGCGATCTCAGCACCTCTTCTCCCTCTGCCAGATGTCTGTGGCTGCTTGTTCTGCGTCTGTAGAGCTGGGGTGGCCACCATCTTGTCTTTATTGCTACGGCTGGATGAGCGGTGTCTGGGGGTGTCCTCAGTAGACTGTGCCTTCTCCATTCTGTTGCAGGTCAGGGTGGTGAGGGAGTTATATATGTACCTCAATCTGCTGCTGGGAGGTTGATGGTATGCTGCAGCGTGTCAGTCTGCAGCAGCTATGGGATATTCCCCTGTCAGCGTCTCTTATGTGGTTTAACCTCTCCTGCCCTGGAAAGCTTCCACCCCTAGGGATATTTGTTATCTCTCCCTCCGCACTGAGAGTAGCGGGGGAGGCTGCGGGCTGAGTGCAGGGAGCGCCTGTGGGCTTTTTCTGAGCTGTGTGTGGGGACGATACCCCTATGCAGCCGCCGCGCGACAGGTCACGTGGTCGCGAGCGGCCGTGTTTAATGGCGGCCGCCTGGCGTGTAGCCGGGTGATCAGTGCGCCGGACGGCTGGAGCGGGATTCGGCCGCAGGGTGAGTGTGCCGGAGGGTGCCGCAGGGTCTTGGCGGGGTGTCAGGCTGGTTTCTGTGGGGGAATCGGGTCCGGTCCGGCTGGTTGGAGGCTGGGGCTCACGGAGCTCTAAGCCTGTGCGGCTTGTCCCTCCAGCGCCGGAACCGGAAGACACACAATGTCATGTTATCTGTACTGAGCAGTATGTCATTATCTGGGGGCAGCAGCCACAATGCCGGTACTGGTAGCTCAGATACACAGGGGAAATGGGTGGAGAAACAGATGCCAGGAACATGCAGGAACTGAGCACAGGCTAGTGTCCTGACCTTTGGGGCTAAATCTACTAAGTGGCGGTTTTGGTGTCATTCAGAAACATCAGCATACTGTGTACCTGCCTACTCTTCCGGAATGCCTGAGAGCCTCTGAAAATCAGGTGGTGCTCCTGACCCCCTGAGAATGTGGGAAAGTCTCCCAGATCCCAGCCCCAACAGCCCTTTAGAGAGGGGGAGCGGCTGCTAGGGTGCAAATGACCACCCAGGATGATGTCTTGTGAGTGTATTTCACGTCTGGTGCAAGACATCATAATCCTCTATAAAGGGCTAAGGGTCAGATGTATCAAGCTTCAGATGATAAAGTGGAGAGTGATAAACAACCAGCCAATCAGCTCCTACCTGTCATTTTTCAAGCCCAGCCTGTAATGATTAAAATGATGCCAGTAGCATAATCATATTCACATTACAGCACATGTAGTGCCCCTTATTAAAGTAATGCTGCACAGTAGTACCCCTTATACCTGTATGCCACACAGTAGTACCCCTTATAACCTGTATGCCACCCAGTAGTACCCCTTATAACCTGTATGCCACCCAGTAGTACCCCTTATAACCTTTATGCCACACAGTAGTACCCCTTATAACCTGTATGCCACACAGTAGTACCCCTTATACATGTATGCCACACAGTAGTACCCCTTATACCTGTATGCCACACAGTAGTACCCCTTATACACAATATCCACACACTTATACACATATCTGTCTGTCCCTCCTGCAGCTTCTTCACTTCTATACTGACAGATTAAAGATTAACTTTCTTTTTAATAAATTGAATGAAGCTGGATCTGTGCGGCATAACACCATACAAGGCCATGAAGACACCACACTTCCCAGTCTGCCCAGTACAGGCCATGGATGTTGAAGCCTTGGATTGCCACAGATGAATTTTGGAGTATGGGGCTGGGGGGAGACCTGGATCACCGCTGTTAGTGGGAGGGACTTGGAGATGCAAAATATCAGGGTGGGGCTTATCTACTTACCCACCTGTAGCTTATACACCTGCT
Organism: Crinia signifera; assembly: GCF_055691185.1. Taxonomy (NCBI): domain Eukaryota; kingdom Metazoa; phylum Chordata; class Amphibia; order Anura; family Myobatrachidae; genus Crinia; species Crinia signifera. The sequence continues at coordinate 14,139,217 of NC_139225.1, read as the reverse complement.
CATCTGACTCGCCCACCTGTAGCTTATTATCTCACCCACCTGTAGTTTATATACTCGCTCACCTGCAGCATATACACCCGCCCATCTGACTCGCCCACCTGTAGCGTATACACTCGCCCACCTGTAGCGTATAGACCCGCCCACTTGCAGCTTATACACCCGCCCACCTACAGCGTAGACACTCACCTGTACTCATCACTGATGCCATGTAACAATATACTTCCCCCACACTGATGGCTCTGGCACATACACTGACACTTACTGCTGACTGATAAGCGTCTGTCCCTCGCACACTCACACTCAGGACTTATCAGCTGTGCTTCCATAATCTCCCGCAGCCCAGACTCGCACACATGTCTCCTGACAATGGGGCTCATTCCGTGGCTTATATCAAACACCTCATTTCTGGAGGTATGGGGGGAGTGTGCCTCACACTGGCCGGACAGCCCCTCGACACAATCAAGGTGAGTGCAGCAGGCGTGTGTATACAGCAATAGGGAGAGAGCGTTATATACATTGATTGTATATAAATGATTGTAAGCTCAGGAGCACAGCAGTGTTGGAATGTAATAATTACAGTAGTTAGCAGCCGATACGGATGATAGGTTGACACCATATGACTGACATGTGAAAAGGTTGACATTAGTTTTTCACAATTTTATTCATTTTTTAACTTTTTTACATTTACATGGAGACCACCAAGAGCTGTAATAAGCTGGGTGAGCGCAGCGAGGCACCTGGCCGGAAGCAGGGCAAGCGCAGCGAGGCACCTGGCCGGAAGCAGGGCGAGCGCAGTGAGGCACCTGACCGGAAGCAGGGTGAGCACAGCGAGGCACCTGGCCGGAAGCAGGGTGAGCGCAGCGAGGCACCTGGCCAAAAGCACGCAGATATCTCATGTTGACCTTTTCACATGTCGGACAGTTCTGTGTCAATATTTTCCCCTCGACCTTTTGGGGTGGGCCTAGACACTGCCGACCCCAGGTTTAGGGTGCAGGGCTGGCACAGAGCACACTGCTGCCCTGTTACAGTGCTGTGGGAATACAGATGATGGCATGATGTCACTGGTTTAGGGTGCAGGGCTGTCACAGAGCACACTGCCGCCCTGTTATGGTGTTGTGGGAATACAGATCATGGGCATGATGTCACAGGTTTAGGGTTCAGGACTGGCACAGAGCACACTGTAATCCCACATCACGATAACAGGGCGGCAGTGTGCTCTGTGCCAGCCCTGAATCCTAAACCTGTGACATCATGCCCATCCTCTGTAATCTCACAGCACCATAACATGGCGGCAGATGATGGGCATGACGTCATAGGTTTAGGGTGCAGGGCTGGCACAGAGAACACTGCCGCCCTGTTACGATGCTGTGCTGTGGGAATACAGATGATGGGCAGGACATCACAGGTTTAGGGTGCGGGGCTGGCACAGAGCACACTGCTGCCCTGTTACAGTGATGTGGGAATACAGATGATGGACATGACGTCACAGGTTTAGGGTGCTGTTGCAGTGCTGTGAGTAGAGATGATGGACATGACGTCACAGGTTTAGGGTGCTGTTGCAGTGCTGTGGCAATACAGATAATGGGCATGACGTCACAGGTTTAGGGTGCTGTCACAGTGCTGTGAGTACAGATGATGGACAGGACGTCACAGGGTTAGGGTGCTGTTACACTGCTGTGAGTACAGATGATAGACATGACATCACAGGTTTAGGGTGCTGTTACACTGCGGTGAGTACAGATGATGGACATGACGTCACAGGTTTAGGGTGCTGTTACAGTGCTGTGAGTACAGATGATGGACATGACGTCACAGGTTTAGGGTGCTGTTGCAGTGCTGTGAGTAGAGATGATGGGCATGACCAGCTGGCATTATCTCTGACTTCTATATGTCTCTAGGTCAATCTGCAGATCCAGGCCCGGCCCCCGCTAGGACAGACCCCCCGGTACAGAAACACTCTGGACTGCTTCCAAAAGATTGTCTCCCACCAGGTGATTATAGTGACAGTCCCACAGATAACGCTTCCGTACAAAGGGCCTGATTCAGACCCAGCTCGCAGCCCGAGCGATTATGGAATGATCGAGCACACCGGCATTTTCTGGGCATGCCATCTAAAAAGGGGTTGGGAATATTTGGTCTACAGCATGATGGTCGACAGTCATTACATCGACACCATTAGGTCGACATGGGAAAATGCCGACATGGGTCTGAGTCGACATGGAAAAGGTCGACATGGTTATAGGTCGAAAGGTCATTGGGTAGACAGTGTCTAGGTCGACAGGCAAAAGGTCGACAAGGGGTTTTTCACTGTTTTTGACCCGAATGTCAACATGGACACATATTAAAGAGCACCACATCCACTCGCTGCGCTCGCAATGCTTTGGGCAGTTATTCTCCCACCACGCCCTAGTTGATGGTAGGACATGAAATAGCGCCTGTCGGCACATGTCGGCTCAAAAAAATATTGAAAAACCCCATATCGACCTTTTGACTGTCGACCAAGACACTGTCGAACTAATGATCTGTCGACCATGATCTGTTGACCATGTCAACCTTTTCCCATGTCGACCTAGACCCATGTCAACTTAATGGTGTCGACCTAATGACTGTCGACCATCATGCTGTAGACCAAATGACTGCATCCCTATACGGGAAAACACACTGCACAGGAGGGGGATATACAGGACACACACACACACACACACACACTGCACAGAAGGGTGATATACAGGACACACACACACACACACACACACACACTGCACAGGAGGGTGATATACAGGACACACACACACACACACACACACACACACACTGCACAGGAGGGGGATATACAGGACACACACACACACACACACTGCACCGGAGGGTGATATACAGGACACACACACACACACACACACACACACACACACACTGCACAGGAGGGTGATATACAGGACACACACACACACACTGCACAGGAGGGGGATATATAGGACACACACACACACACACACACACACACACTGCACAGGATGGGGATATACAGGACAGACACACACACACACACACACACACACACACACTGCACCGGAGGGTGATATACAGGACACACACACACACACACACACTGCACAGGAGGGGGATATATAGGACACACACACACACACTGCACAGGAGGGTGATATACAGGACACACACACACACACACACACACACACTGCACAGGAGGGGATTGGTACGACCTCATCTGGAATACTGTGTCCAGTTCTGGAGGCCATATCTTCAGAAGGATATAAATACATTGGAGAGTGTACAAAGAAGGGCAACTAAAATGGTGCATGGCCTACATAACAAAAGGTACCAGGAAAGACTAAAAGATCTTAATATGTATACTTTAGAGCAGAGAAGGGAAAGGGGGGACATGATAGAAATCTTCAAATATATCAAGGGTTTTAACATAGTACAGGAGGGAAATTTTCTTCAAAGGAAAAGAAGTAATAGAACACGAGGACATGCACTGACACTGGAGGGAGGTAGGTTCAGGGGAAATGTTAGAAAGAATTACTTCACAGAAAGGGTAGTGGATAAGTGGAATAGCCTCCCATCAGAGGTGGTAGAGGCTAAGACAGTAGAACAATTTAAACATGCTTGGGATAGGCATATGAATATCCTTACAAAGAAATAAGGATTAAAAAGGGTTGAGTTTACCTGAAGGGTAAAAAAGGGGCAGACTAGATGGGCCAAATGGTTCTTATCTGCCGTCAAATTCTATGTTTCTATGTTTCTATATATAGAGCACACACACACACACACACACACACACACACACACACACACACACACACACACACACACACTGCACAGGAGGGTGATATACAGGACACACACACACTGCACAGGAGGGGGATATATAGCACACACACACACACACACACACACACACACACACACACACACTGCACAGGAGGGTGATATACAGGACACACACACACACACACACACACACACACACACTGCACAGGAGGGGGATATATAGAACACACACACACACACACACACACTGCACAGGAGGGGAATATATAGAACACACAAACTACACAGGAGGGGGATATACTGGACACACACTGCACAGGAGGGGGATATACAGGGCACACACACTGCACAGGAGGGATATACAGGGCACACACACTGCACAGGAGGGGATATACTGGACACACACTGCACAGGAGGGGGATATACAGGACACACACACACTGCACAGGATGGTGATATACTGGATACACACTGCACAGGACGGATATACAGGGCACACACTGCACAGGAAGGATATACAGGGCACACACACTGCACAGGAGGGGGATATACAGGACACACACACTGCACAGGATGGTGCTATACTGAACACACACTGCACAGGACGGATATACAGGGCACACACTGCACAGGATGATGATATACAGGGCACACACACACACACACACACACACACACACTGCACAGGATGATGATATACAGGGCATACACACTGCATAGGAGGGGGATATACACAGGGGTTAAAGTGAGGGGGAACGGGGTGTAAGTGAGTTCCACCACCTCTAATGGTGAGGTGGAACATTTTAACCTCCACATTGGCCCTGTACAGTAATTCTCACAGAAAAGCATTCGCATACCTCCCAACTGTCCCGCTACACGCGGGAACGTCACGATTTTTGGGGACGTTCCCGCGTCCCTCCCGTGGTCGTCGGTGTCCCGCTGCGGGGGGGGGGGGGGGGGGGGCAGTTGGGAGTCCCCCCAATCTGACCGAATAGACCCTGTGCGCATGCGCACAGCGTTTATTCGCGACCGAAAATGGGGGCATGGCCCTCATTTGCATAGACCATGCCCCCTTTTCGGGCGCTCGTGCAAGTGTCCCTATTCTGCTATGAAGAAAGTTGGGAGGTATACATTTTAGTTTGTAGGGGGATGCCAAAAACCCTACCCATGGCCCTGTCTCTGGCTAATGGGGGTAGGGGAAGAGGGGTAAAGGTGGCATAGAGAAATGAGTTCCCCCACCTATGCATGATCACTTTAAGCCCTGGATATACATGGGCACACACTGCACAGGAGGGATATACAGGGCACACACTGCACAGGAGGGATATACAGGGCACACACTGCACAGGATGGGGATATACTGGACACACACTGCACAGGATGGGGATATACTGGACACACACTGCACAGGACGGATATACAGGGCACACACACACTGCACAGGATGGGGATATACTGGACACACACTGCACAGGACGGATATACAGGGCACACACATACGGCACAGGATGGGGATATACAGGGCACACAGACTCACCGCAGCACACCGCTGGCTTACATCCGCACTGTGACTTCTCCTTTTATATGTTCCGTGTGTGACTCACTGGAAGTGGAACATGCACCCCCCTCGGCCTTATCCAAAACTGTAGTGGCTGCCAGACATTCATACACAGCTGCCAGGCAGGGCGGGATCTCAGGCAATCCAGGAAGAGAAGAGAAATGAATACAGCAACACATACGATGGGAACAATATATGACTGAATAATAACTATTATCCTCTATCTGTATTTATATGGTCACACAAGGGTCCTGCAGCAAGTTACAGAATACATGAACCAGAACAGTGATTACAGTGCAGGACAGGTGCAGGACAGGGATTGCAGTGCAGGACAGGTGCAGGACAGGGATTGCAGTGCAGGACAGGTGCAGGACAGGGATTGCAGTGCAGGACAGGTGCAGGACAGGGATTGCAGTGCAGGACAGGGATTGCAGTGCAGGACAGGAATTACCGTGCAGGAAAGGGATTACCGTGCAGGAAAGGGATTACCGTGCAGGACAGGCGCAGGACAGGGATTACAGTGATGGACAGTGATTACAGTGCAGGACAGGTATTACCGTGCAGGACAGGGATTACAGTGCAGGACAGGTATTACCGTGCAGGACAGGGATTACAATGCAGGACAGGGATTACAGTGCTGGACAGGGATTACAGTGCAGGACAGGAATTACGATGCAGGACATGGATTACAGTGCTGGACAGGGATTACGATGCTGGACAGGGATTACGATGCTGGACAGGGATTACAGTGCTGGACAGGGATTACAATGCAGGACAGGGATTACAGTGCTGGACAGGGATTACAGTGCTGGAGAGGGATTACAGTGCAGGACAGGAATTACAATGCAGGACATGGATTACAATGCTGGACAGGGATTACAGTGCAGGACAGGAATTACGATGCAGGTCATGGATTACAATGCAGGACATGGATTACAGTGCAGGACAGGAATTACGATGCAGGACATGGATTACAGTGCTGGACAGGGATTACGATGCTGGACAGGGATTACGATGCTGGACAGGGATTACGATGCTGGACAGGGATTACAGTGCTGGACAGGGATTACAATGCAGGACAGGGATTACAGTGCTGGACAGGGATTACAGTGCTGGAGAGGGATTACAGTGCAGGACAGGAATTACAATGCAGGACATGGATTACAATGCTGGACAGGGATTACAGTGCAGGACAGGAATTACGATGCAGGTCATGGATTACAATGCAGGACATGGATTACAGTGCAGGACAGGAATTACGATGCAGGACATGGATTACAGTGCTGGACAGGGATTACGATGCAGGACAGGGATTACGATGCTGGACAGGGATTACAGTGCTGGACAGGGATTACGATGCAGGACAGGGATTACGATGCAGGACAGGGATTACGATGCAGGACAGGGATTACGATGCAGGACAGGGCAATGCTTCTGCTACACAGAGTATTGGACGAGTTATACCCAGATAAAAACTATTATATATATAATTAGCTGGGACATAATGAACTTTGTTTCTTCCTCTTCTTAGGGCCTTTGGGGTCTCTATAAAGGGATGGGAGCCCCACTGGCTGGGGTCACCCCTATAATGGCAATCACATTTTTTGGCTTCAGTTTGGGGAAGAAGCTCCAACAGAATCATCCACAGGAATTGCTGAGGTGAGATACAGTATAAATGTGTGGCACGGACAGCATGAAGTGCATGTGAACTCTCCAGACCAGCAGCAGGAGGATTAGATCCAGTCCAGCTTTTCCCAAATAGATGATCAAGGTTTGGCTGATTAGCAGCACCTGTGGGATTCTGTTGAATCTGTGTCCAGGGCGGAGGATAAATAGGATAGAGATGGCAATAATAAAATGCGCTTTCACCCCACATTCTCTCTTCAGACTCTCTCACCTCCCCTCTCTTTCTATCCCAGGCTCACACTCAATCTCTCACTCACTCTCTCTATCCCTGACACACTGTCTTCCACACCCCTCTGTCGTTCCCTCACTTTCCCAGACATCCTCATTCTCTGTGTTCATTTGTCTCTCTCGTTCACCCTGTCTCTCTCTCTCTCTCTACCACTCTCATTTCCTAAATTTCCCTGACCCCCCCCCCCACTGACTCTTTCTCTCTCACACACATTTTATCTTTCTCTCTCTCTCTCCCTCCCTGATACTCTATCTCTCTCCTTGGGCCAGATTCTCTAAGCTTCAAAAGTGATAAAATGGGGAGTGATAAACAGCCAGCCAATCAGCTCCTGCCTGACATTTTTCAAACACAGTCTGTGACATGGCAGGTAGGAGCTGATTGGCTGGCTGTTTATCACTCTCCATTTTATCACTTTTGAAGCTTAGTGCATCTGGTCTTTAGTCTCTCATTCTAATGGTTATGGTATTTTAAATCTACAATGTCTAGGTCTACAGTCATATGGTCGACAGGGTCCAAAGGTCGACAGTGAAAAGATCCACTGGGTTCAAAGGTTGACAATGAAAAGTTTGACACGGAAAAGGTCAAGGTTATAGAGCAGAAGCAGACAAACTAATGTGATCATGGTTGGGCTGATTAGCAGCACCTGTGCTCTCCTGATACAAGTGTTTCCAGGGCAGGAGGTAATTGCTCCTGAGGGTGTAATAGCTGCCCAAGTGATAGGCCGGTGGTGCGGGCTACAGTAGGGACCACTGGGACATACTGAAGAGTTTGTAGCCTATCAGATTACTGGGAAATGATGACCACTAGGGCAAGAGGAACAAAATACTATCTGTAGTACATGAATATTGACCTAGGCCACAAGATGGCCGCCTCCTCTGTTTATCTGTGTAAGTTTTATTACAATCACCTGTAACCGATTACCACACGTGCTCCAGGCCCCACCAGGTGTTTGCGGCAGGAATGATATCGGGCCTCTGCGGTGCCGTAATAGTGACGCCAGCTGAGAGGATCAAGTGCTTGCTGCAGGTGAGAACAGAAGTCACATTGCAATGTATGATATGCGCCAGGTCCTGTACCAGCGCGATCCCCCGCAGCACGGCGAAACGCGTGACAGGAGGAAGGAACCGAAATCCAAATAAGCTCCTCTGGGAAACTCAGCATCTGCTACTTTGACACTCCAAGGGCCACAAGGTATTTTGTGCAGGAGTGGTCAACAACATCGAGATCAACCCCAAAAGAGTGAGGTCACAAGTCAGTACAAGTAAAAGGTCACTCACCATGTTTGGGGACAGGTGCCTCGGTCCTCTGCCGCTTCGTTTGCCATGCTTGTAGTCAGGTGCCTCGCTCCTCTGTCGTTTCGCTCACCATGCTTGGGGCCAGGTGCTTTGGTCTTCAAAGCAGCCACTGTGATGCCCCCAATATTGGGGATCCCCACACCTTAATATCACCTCTCTGTCTTGTCTTCAGGCGCAGGCTAACAGCCCAAGGAAACCCTTTTCTGGGCCAGGAGATTGTGCCCAGCAGCTGTACAGGACGCAGGGTATACGGGGTGTGTACCGGGGCACAGCGCTTACTATTATCAGAGGTAATGCCCTATGTTCTGCTGTCAGTATAGAGTAATAATGATATATTTACCCACTGACCACGTGTCTGTGCCCATCAGATGTCCCGGCCACTGGCATGTACTTTATGAGCTATGAGTGGATGAAGGAGAGAACATCACAAGGGAACAGGTGGGTGCGACATTGCTTGTACAATTGCGCTGTGCCATTGTGACACCTATTGGTGCTGGGGTAGTATAGGCCGGCTTACTTCTGTTCAGGGGCCGTATAGGTGCAGGGAGAAATAGGGGATGATCACCTAGCATATGGCGGTCCAGGCTACCACAGATGCTCACCCAGCGTATGGCGGTCTCGGCTACCACAGATGCTCACCCAGCGTATGGCAGTCCGGGCTACCACAGATGCTCACCCAGCGTATGGCGGTCCGGGCTACCACAGATGCTCACCCAGCGCATGGCGGTCCGGGCTACCACAGATGCTCACCCAGCATATGGCAGTCCGGGCTACCACAGACTCACCCAGCATATTGCGGTCCCAGCTACCACAGATGCTCACCCAGCGTATGGCAGTCCCAGCTGCCACAGATGCTCACCCAGCGTATGGCAGTCTCGGCTACTACAGATGCTCACCTAGTGTATGGCGGTCTCGGCTACCACAGATGCTCACCCAGCGTATGGCAATCCCAGCTACTACAGATGCTCACCCAGGGTATGGCGGTCTCGGCTACCACAGATGCTCACCCAGCATATGGCGGTCCCAGCTACTACAGATGCTCACCCAGGGTATGGCGGTCTCGGCTACCACAGATGCTCACCCAGCGTATGGCGGTCTCGGCTACTACAGATGCTCACCTAGTGTATGGCGGTCTCGGCTACCACAGATGCTCACCCAGCGTATGGCAGTCCCAGCTACTACAGATGCTCACCCAGGGTATGGCGGTCTCGGCTACCACAGATGCTCATCCAGCGTATGGCAGTCCGGGCTACCACAGATGCTCACCTAGTGTATGGCAGTCCGGGCTACCACAGATGCTCACACAGCATATGGCGGTCCTCTAGTACATATGCCCCCTTGATGTACGGGCCTCAGAGGTGGGGGAACATACTGTACAACCACCCCCCTCCCAAACTCTCCAGCCTGCATTATAATAAAACCTTTCCACTCTTGTTTTTATGGAACTTCCCCAATCTACCCCATAGATGACGCCATCTTGGCCCACATAGCACCCATGCACTAATACAGGTGTGCGTGCTCAGCCAATAAGCCCCATTGTGGAAGTGTATTCTGCAGGATCCTGATGTCACTTTCCTCTGCCAGTGATCTTAGTGCTGCGTGGATTCTGCTGTCTGGCGGTGTGGCTGGTGTGTGTAACTGGATGGTGGCCATTCCCATGGACGTCCTGAAGTCCCGCTTCCAGACAGGTATATAACTCACACATTCCAATGTCACTCTGCTGTACAGCGCCACTCTTCTAACCTCTGCTACATTCCCTGATGCTTACACATTATATCACTGCTCCAATGTCACTCTGCTGTACAGCGCCACTCTTCTAACCTCTGCTACATTCCCTGATGCTCACACATTATATCACCGCTCCAATGTCACTCTGCTGTACAGCGCCACTCTTCTAACCTCTGCTACATTCCCTGATGCTCACACATTATATCCCTGCTCCAATGTCACTCTGCTGTACAGCGCCACTCTTCTAACCTCTGCTACATTCCCTGATGCTCACACATTATATCCCTGCTCCAATGTCACTCTGCTGTACAGCGCCACTCTTCTAACCTCTGCTACATTCCCTGATGCTCACACATTATATCGCTGCTCCAATGTCACTCTGCTGTACCGCGCCACTCTTCTAACCTCTGCTACATTCCCTGATGCTCACACATTATATCCCTGCTCCAATGTCACTTTGCTGTACAGCGCCACTCTTCTAACCTCTGCTACATTCCCTGATGCTCACACATTATATCACCGCTCCAATGTCACTCTGCTGTACAGCGCCACTCTTCTAACCTCTGCTACATTCCCTGATGCTCACACATTATATCACTGCTCCAATGTCACTCTGCTGTACAGCGCCACTCTTCTAACCTCTGCTACATTCCCTGATGCTCACACATTATATCACTGCTCCAATGTCACTCTGCTGTACAGCGCCACTCTTCTAACCTCTGCTACATTCCCTGATGCTCACACATTATATCACTGCTCCAATGTCACTCTGCTGTACAGCGCCACTCTTCTAACCTCTGCTACATTCCCTGATGCTCACACATATTATATCACTACACCAATGTCACTCTGCTGTACAGCGCCACTCTTCTAACCTCTGCTACATTCCCTGATGCTCACACATTATATCGCCGCTCCAATGTCACTCTGCTGTACAGCGCCACTCTTCTAACCTCTGCTACATTCCCTGATGCTCACACATTATATCGCTGCTCCAATGTCACTCTGCTGTACAGCGCCACTCTTCTAACCTCTGCTACATTCCCTGATGCTCACACATTATATCACTGCTCCAATGTCACTCTGCTGTACAGCGCCACTCTTCTAACCTCTGCTACATTCCCTGATGCTCACACATTATATCACTGCTCCAATGTCACTCTGCTGTACAGCGCCACTCTTCTAACCTCTGCTACATTCCCTGATGCTCACACATTATATCGCCGCTCCAATGTCACTCTGCTGTACAGCGCCACTCTTCTAACCTCTGCTACATTCCCTGATGCTCACACATTATATCACTACACCAATGTCACTCTGCTGTACAGCGCCACTCTTCTAACCTCTGCTACATTCCCTGATGCTTACACATTATATCACTGCTCCAATGTCACTCTGCTGTACAGCGCCACTCTTCTAACCTCTGCTACATTCCCTGATGCTCACACATTATATCACCGCTCCAATGTCACTCTGCTGTACAGCGCCACTCCTCTAACCTCTGCTACATTCCCTGATGCTCACACATTATATCGCCGCTCCAATGTCACTCTGCTGTACAGCGCCACTCTTCTAACCTCTGCTACATTCCCTGATGCTCACACATTATATCACTGCTCCAATGTCACTCTGCTGTACAGCGCCACTCTTCTAACCTCTGCTACATTCCCTGATGCTCACACATTATATCACTGCTCCAATGTCACTCTGCTGTACAGCGCCACTCTTCTAACCTCTGCTACATTCCTTGATGCTCACACATTATATCACTGCTCCAGTGTCACTCTGCTGTACAGCGCCACTCTTCTAACCTCTGCTACATTCCCTGATGCTCACACATTATATCACCGCTCCAGTGTCACTCTGCTGTACAGCGCCACTCTTCTAACCTCTGCTACATTCCTTGATGCTCACACATTATATCACCGCTCCAATGTCACTCTGCTGTACAGCGCCACTCTTCTAACCACTGCTACATTCCCTGATGCTCACACATTATATCACCGCTCCAGTGTCACTCTGCTGTACAGCGCCACTCTTCTAACCTCTGCTACATTCCCTGATGCTTTCACATTATGGGCCTGATTTTGGTTCACTGGCAAAAGCAAATTCTCTCTAATGGACAAAACCATGCTGCACTGCAGGTGGGGCAGATGTAACATGTGCAGAGAGAGATAGATTTGGGTGGGGATTGTACTTCAAACTGATAGATAGATAGATAGAGAGACAATTTTTAGATAGATAGATAACAGATATTAGATAGATATGAGAGACAGAAAATGGGGTGTTTGGATGAAGATCCACAAACGGGTCTGCGCTATTGTTTGAGCGGCCGGATAAAAGATTTTGGAATTATGTGGGGATTGCTGGGAGGCAAAGTTTATGGAGATTTCTGCTGCGGGAAGTGGTAATGTTGGAAGAGATAAAGTATGAGATGTAGAATAGATAAGTTGGGTGATAGAGAATAAAGGATGAAATAGAGAGGATAAATAAACTAATACGGTACTCTTTACCTAGCACGGCGCCCACGATTTTGATCGTGGGCATCGCAGGTAAAAAAATCGCGGGCATCGCGGCCATTGAATGCACTAAAAATCGGGTGCGACGCGACCGACGCGATGCCCGCGATTTCCCATAGGGAACAATGTTAAATGTCTCAATTTACCCGATTTTCATGTTCAATGCCTCAATTTACCCGATTTTTCCATAGGAAACAATGTTAAATGGCCCACAGAGGCCAATTAGCCACCCTGAAGTGTGAAATGGCCCCCACAATTGTTAACGCCACCCCACGATCAACTTCAACCCGAAGCGTGGCAAGCGCAGCGAGCCCGCGAGGGGCGGCGTTACGCGTCCTACGACATTTTCATACCCCCACTATCCACGTCGGCGTGGAGTTGAGAATAGAATAGTGTGGCGAGCGCAGCGAGCCACCGAGCCCGAAGCGTGGCGAGCGCATCGAGCCCCGCGAGGGGACGCGGATACCTTCACAGGTAAACGCGTCCCTTCGCGGGCTTCACAGGTATCCGCGTCCGCTCGCCACGCTTCGGGCTCGGTGGCTCGCTGCGCTCGCCACACTATTCTATTCTCAACTCCACGCCAACGTGGATAGTGGGGGTATGAAAAGGTCGTAGGACGCGTACCGCTGCCCCTCGCGGGCTCGTGCGCTCGCCACGCTTCGGGTTCACGTTGATCGTGGGGTGGCGTTAACAATTGGGGGGGCCATTTCACACTTTAGGGTGCCTATTTGACCTCTGTGGGCCATTTAACATTGTTTCCTATGGAAAAATCGGGTCAATTGAGACATTTAACATTGTTCCCTATGGGAAATCGCGGGCATCGCGTCGCACCCGATTTTTTAGTGCATTCAATGCCCGCGATGGCCGCCGTGATAAGTAAAGAGTACCACTAATACAAATAAAAAATAAATACAATAAAAAGCAAAAATAAATAAAATAAAAATACGGATAAAATAAGAAAATATAAAATAAAATAAATTAAAGCGGCATGTTTACAATTCCTTTGTAGGAATAAGTGTGGAATGTATCAGTCCAGAGAATCTATCTCACCCTATCTATTCCTACCTGGAGTCTGTTTTCATAGATACTCCAAGCGGCAGTGGGCGGCACGGGTCTTGCGCTTTTGCACGCCGGGCTTATGTCGGGTTCTTGGTAATGGCAGAGCGGTGGTTTGCGGCTTGTGGACCTTGGCAGTGGCTATTTCTTCTTGATGCCTTCCTGAGTTTCCATCCAACGCGTTTCACATCGGGTAGATTTCCCGGTGGCTAGATCGCCCATACAAACATAGCGCTGTAGTGCAGGCGATTTCCCGGTGGTTAGATTGTCCATATACACATAGCAATGTAGTGCAGGCGATTTCCCGGTGGTTAGATCGCCCATACACACATAGCACTGTAGTGCAGGCGATTTCCCAGTGACTAGATCACCCATACACACATAGCGCTGTAGTGCAGGCGATTTCCCAGTGGTTAAATTGTCCATATTCACATAGCAATGTAGTGCAGGCGATTTCCCGGTGGTTAGATTGGCCGTACACATAGCGCTGTAGTGCAGGTGATTTCCCGGTGGTTAGATCGCCCGTACACACATAGCGCTGCAGTGCAGGAGAATTCCTGGTGGTTAGATTGCCCATACACACATAGCGATGTAGTGCAGGTGATTTCCTGGTAGTTAGATCGCCCATACATACATAGCGATGTAGTGCAGGTGATTTCCCGGTGGTTAGATCGCCCATACATACATAGCGCTGTAGTACAGGGGATTTCCTGGTGGTTAGATCGCCCATACACACATAGCACTGTAGTGCAGGCGATTTCCCAGTGACTAGATCACCCATACACACATAGCGCTGTAGTGCAGGCGATTTCCTGGTGGTTAGATTGCCCATACACACATAGCGCTGTAGTGCAGGTGATTTCCCGGTGGTTAGATCACCCATACACACATAGCAATGTAGTGCGGGTGATTTCCTGGTAGTTAGATCGCCCATACACACATAGCGCTGTAGTGCATTCGCTTTCCCGGTGGTTAGATCGCCCATACACACATAGCGCTGTAGTGCAGGCGATTTCCCGGTGGTTAGATTGCCCATACACACATAGCGCTGTAGTGCAGGTGATTTCCCGGTGGTTAGATCGCCCGTACACACATAGCGATGTAGTGCAGGTGATTTCCCGGTGGTTAGATCGCCCATACACACATAGCGCTGTAGTACCAAGCCGTCTGTGCTCAGTGTATATGAACATGCAGGCGATATATCTGGATTTTGCCTGCATGTGCTAAAGGTTTGAGCGGGCGATGTACACACCGAGCAATTTGTGCTTAATATCTAAGTGATCTAGTCAGAACACTGAGATAATAGCCAGAAGTTGCCCCGTGTGTATGCCCCAATAGACAGACAGCTATAGCACCCTATGGTCTGCACACTGTAGGAAATAAGCCTGCGCCAGTGCTGCTGCTATATTACTATAGTACATATGTCTCTATACTAGCACCCAGCTATCCCTTGTACTGACCGGCTCCTGCTGCCTCTTTTCAGCTCCTTATGGCCAATACAGTAGTGTGCTGGACGTCCTGAGAGAGGTCCTGAGAGAGGAGGGAGCCCGCGGTCTCTATAAGGGGTTTACAGCAGCCATGTTACGAGCCTTCCCGGCCAACGCGGTAAGTGCTGGGTCTGAGGAAGAAACAAAGGTCTTTTGGCAGCACAGTGGGTGTAATGGTCAGTATTGCTGCCTCACAGCACTGAGGTCATGGGTTCCATTCCCACGACGGTCCTACCTGTGTGGAGTTTGTATATTCTTCCCATTCTTGTGTGGGTTTCCTCCGGGTACTCCAATTGTCTGCCACAATCCAGAAATATACTGGTAGGTTAAGAGTGTGTATATATGTGTGCTTATTAGATTATTTTTTTTATTTAGTCTTATTGTGGTCACATTCTCTCATGCACCCTGTTTAACCTATAGTGCATAGCTTATGTTAACCAGTTCCCTAGATGATTAGTGACAGATGTGTTGGTAACTGCTCACATATAAAAGCATAGTCTGCTGTGAGCCTTAGACCAGATAGCATGCCTGGAATCAAACATTGATGTGATAGCTATGTGTATTGCAGGGTTGCCTACCCTCCCGGAATGGCCGGGAGGGTCCCGAAAATCGGATCACCCTCCCGGCCCCCCGGAAAGGTGGCCGCTCCCCCCCCCCCCCTGATTGCGGCATTAAAATGACCTTATGTCTGAGATCTCCGGGGGAGGGGGTGGGGCTAAAGTGTCATAATCACGTAATTTAGCCCCGCCCCCTCCACGGAGATAGACAAATGGAGTAACTTTCCTGCATGGGGCGGGGTTTAATGATGTCACATTTAAGCCCCGCCCCCGATCTCGTGCTGAAAGTCTCATCTCCGGTCTTCTCCCGGAGAGGAGCTTGTAAAAGTCGGCAACCCTGGTGTATTGTAGCCATTTTGAGCGATATTGTTAGGACCTGCAGAAAAGTGGGGTCCCGTGAAGGGGGCTGCAGGCTTAAATGCATTGATCAATTCATGAACCAAATCTCCACTATTTATTATCAGTTAATTTAGTGTGTGCAGAGCCCCTACAATGTATATATAAATATATATATCTCAGGGTTGCCGACCCTCCCGGAATTTCCGGGAGTCTCCCGAAAATCGGGTACCCCCTCCTGGCCCCCCGGAAGGGTGGGCAACCCTCCCGGATTCAGGGGGGACCCCCGGATTGCGGCATTAAAATGCCGCAATCCTCGGGTCTCAAAGGAGGGGGCGGAGCTAAAACGGCACAATCGCGTCATTTTAGCCCCGCCCCCTCCACGGAGATATGTGAATTTGATGCTTTAACAGCATGGGGCGGGGCTTAGTGATGTCACTCGTAAGCCCCGCCCCCTGAGCGGCTTCTGAAACTTTCCTCTTCGGGCTTCTCCCGGAGAGGAGAATCTTAAAGTCGGCAACCCTGATATATCTCCTGCTAGTCATGCAATCAGGACTCTCCTTCTAGTTATTCACCCAGTACTCTCACACAATGGCCCCCTCCTTCTAGTCATTCATCCAGGACACTCACATAATGGTCCTCTCCTTCTAGTCATTCACCCAGTTCTCTCACACAATGGTCGCTGGCATATCCTCTTTTTTTTTCTGTATACATATTTAGGGGAGGGACTACCCCATGCCAGCTGCTGCTAACTGTGCATCACACACCTTTTCTCTTTGTTTCTTTCCTTCTAGGCCTGTTTCCTGGGTTTTGAAGTGTCCATGACATTCTTAAATTGGCTGATCCCGGACGATGTATGATGTCCTGAACTCAGAACGCTCTGTGACCAATGTGACTTTTCAGCCAGTTATATCTTTGTCTTACACATACTTGCCGACTTTTGCTGGCTGCCTTCCGAGAGAGGGCAGCCAGCTCTGTTATACAGGGGGGCGGGGCTATCGCCGGGAGCGTAAAAGAGCCAGATTGGGGGCGGAGCCACAGACGGGCTTTCCTGTTGGGGGGTGTGCCTACAGTGATTGCATCATTTTAGCCACGCCCCCCGCCATGCAATGCTGGTATTTCAGGTATTGCACGGCGGGGGGCGGGGTTAAAATGACGCAATCGAGTCATTTTACTCACGACCCCCCCTCCCGCCGAGGGGCGGATCGCGGGGGATTGGGGTTAATGCGGGAGGGTTGCCCCCCTTTCCAGGGGGCCGGGAGGGGGACCCGATTTCCGGAACCCGCCCGGCCATTCCGGGAGGGTAGGCAACCCTGGTCTTACATCTACGAGTGGGCCGTAAAAGGGTTACTGTGTGTAACATAACACTGGGATCAGAGAAGGACACCCTGGGTATCTGGCCTCCAAATTTTCTAATATTTGCTGATATTCTAATTTACATAATTGCTCCAAGTGGTTTATACAGATGGAAACGCTCTTATTAAAGTGGCTCCTGGGGATTCTAGGGTCATGCGCCATCCCCCGCCTGTCTGTCAGAGTTCAACAGAATGGGGCACACGCCAACGAGACACAAGTGAGCCCCATTCTCCTGGAAGCCCTGCAGCCGTCTCCTGCTCCCTGCCTGTCTCCCTGAGGCGGAGACGGGCAGGGAAGTACCCTGTCCCCGCTGCCTTACGGAGTGGGACGCCCAAGCGAGTGAGATGTTGGCGCGTCCCTGCCATCCCCTAGAGCATCACCATGGTGAGCTGGCGGCATGGCTGAGAGTGGCTTCATCTGTAAGTGTGCTGTAACCCGCAGCAACTAATCACATTCTAATGTCATGTGCAAGTGTCTGATGGATACTGGCTACTCATGTGTACACACAACATTTATAAAGAGATATATATAAACACACACACACACATAGACAGATATACATAGCTCTGTCTATATATATATCTCTTTATAGATGCGTGTTACACACACACACACACACACACACACACACACATACATGACAGTGAGGTGCGGGGAGGTCAGTGGCTGGGGAGGCACCCACTAGTATCCATGGACGTGCGGTGAGGTAAATGGCTCAAGAGTCCCTGGCAAGTACCAGAGCCAGATATGCACACAATATATGAGCCATGTGGTACATGCCGGCATTATACACATGTGCAGCAGTGTGTATTGCTGGAGATTTACTGAGTTTTGATAAGAGATTTGCAGAAAAGGTAGCCAGGTGAGGCAGTGCCTCACCTGCCATAGACTTTTTACTCCATCGTTTTGACTATAAAAATGATTAGAATAATAAAAATAAGAATATTTCTATAAATTATTTATATTTTTGACATAATTTATCAATTCAAAGTGCCGGCATATGCGGTAGTATGACAGAAAAGGCTGTGCCTCACCCCACCGCAGTATCATACACAGAGTTACACTCACATGACAGTGAGGTGCGGGGAGGTCAGTGACTGGGGAGGCACCGGCTAGTATCATACACAGAGTTAAGGCCCCCATACACTAGCCGATTTTGGTCAGATTTCGACCAGATCAGTCGGATCTGGCCGAAATCGGACCAAAATCGGCTAGTTTAGATGTCCCCTCAGATCCGATGCGCGGTCCCGTGCGCATCGGATCTGCGTCGGGTGGTCGGACCTGCTGCACGTCCGACCACCCGACTTGGGACCTAGTGGGGCGGCGCGGCGGTGGAGGGAGCAGGGGGGGCTGGGGACACAGGCGGCATAGAGCCGGGCAGGGGGAGCCGTCAGACTCAGTACTGAATAATAAAAAAAAGCCCATACAATGAATGGGCGGCCTGTGATTGGCTGAGCGCTCTCTCAGCCAGTCAGCAATTGGCTGAGAGAGCGCTTAGCCAATCACAGGCTGCCCATTCATTGTATAGGCTTTTTTTTCTAGCACTGACAGCTCCCGACTCCCTCTGCCCGGCTCTATGCCGCCTGTGTCCCCCGCAGCGTCCCCAGCCCCCCCTGCTCCCACCAGCAGCCCTGCTCTGTAGCCCCCCCTGCTCCCCGGGTTTTTTACATGTGATAAATCGAAACGAGCAGCTGGGGAAGCTCAGGGGGGAAGTCGGGGGCGACTTGTCCTAAGGACAAGTCGCCCTAGTGTATGGGGGCCTTTACACACACATGACAGTGAGGTGCGGGCAGGTCAGTGCCTGGGGAGGCACCGGCTAGTATCATACACAGAGTTACACACACATACATGGCGGTGAGGTGCAGGGAGGTCAGTGGCTGAGGAGGCAATGGCTAGTATCATACACACACATAGATGGCAGTGAGGTCAGTGGCTGGGGAGGCACCGGCTAGTATCATACACAGAGTTACACACACATACATGGCAGTGAGGTGCGGGGAGGTCAGTGGCTGGGGAGGCACTAGGGTGACCAACTCATCCCTTTAATCCGGGACACATATTAATTACACAGGTTTTGTGGCTGGCTTTCACCTGGTTTTAAACTGCCACACCTCAAGACTCCATTTCACCTGGTTTTAAACTGCCACAGAACCAGTGTAATTAATATGTGTCCCGAATTAAAGGGATGAGTTGGTCACCCTAGGAGGCACCGACTAGAATCATACACACAGTTACTCACATACTGTATATTACATAGCAACCACTCACATTATCATTTTCTATAGAGCAATGATAGACAGCATCTGATTGGTTGCCACTGACAACATCCAATTACCGACATAAATTATCAGGTGCATTTCGAGATGTTTTGCCTTTGTTTCCCCCCACTGGTTTGGGGGGGGGGGGGGGGGAATGCGAGGAGAATAAAGAAGATTTTTGCTGATTTTGAGTTTTTCTATGGTCACATGACCAACCATAAGAATCAGCCCACAGAGGATGAAGAGACATCACTAGGATTGGGGTGACTAGCAGGGGGACTGGGGACAACGGCACTATCAGGGGGACTGGGGACAACGGCACTATCAGGGGGACTGGGGACAACGGCACTAGGAGGGGGACTGGGGACAACGGCACTAGGAGGGTGATGGAAAATCGATCATGTGCCGATGTATCGATTTCCTTATATATGCATTACCTTATTTGACCTCAGTGTGAAGACCCCTTAGAGCTCCGTGAGAGTGTAACCTTATATGATATGAGCAGTAACGAGGACCACAGATACAAGGTTTAACTCTAATTTAATAATGACAAAAGCAACATTTTTATACATAACATACGGTGCTGGTTCAATTACATGATTGGTCAATATTTGGTGCAGAGGTAGGGAAATAACAGCATCTAGGTGGGGTGGCTTATACGTCGCCTTATAGGGGAGTGTGTAGCATTCGTTAGTTATGAGAAATCACAGAATGTCCAGTTTCTGAGGGAAGTTACAAAGTACGTGATAGCAAGCGAGTACTGGAAACAAGCCAGAACATAACTTTTTGAGATAAGCAGGAACAGAAACTATAAGACAGAGAAACAAGATGGCTGATTAACCCTTTAATCCCCTCTTAGAATCAATGTCCTTTTTAGACAATTTGATTCTTGTAGATGGCATCTTGTTTGGTACGGTGAACTTTGACATATTCACCATAATCTTCTGGTGAGGGAGGGCTTTTGGCGAGATTAGTGTACATAGCAGGTGTTACATTATCCAGGTACTTGGAACCAATCTTCTTGCATATGGGAAAGACACAATATCCTACTATCATAAGTACAATAATTACAATGAGGATAAATATGCCTATTTGTGTTAGTGCGTGTTTCCAATCGTTTAACCATCCAAACCAGCTACTCCAGGGGTCCGTGACACCTGAGTTCTTCTTGAGTTCGATGGATAAATCTTCTAGATGTTTAATAGCTAGGGTAGTTTTCCCATTAGGACCTGTGTTGTCTGGGATATAAGTACAGCATCCATCAACCTTACCTATGTACACACAGGTTCCTCCTTTCTCGGCAAGCATCATATCTAAAGCCATACGATTCTGAAAAGTCATTTGAGAAGTGGCTTCTAACTGTTCAGCAATACCTTTCAAAGCATCTCTAGTATCATTAACAAAGCGCTGCTGATTATAATATATATAATTTATCCAGTTCACGTTCTTATTGATTGTCACTTGGGGAATTAGAGACTCAAAGCCAGCAGCGACTTCATCTCGAGCCTTAAATTCATCTGGAACTCCCCGAGGGACACCAATAGTATCGATATATATGTGTGGATCGAAACTTTCCTTGGGGGCATCTCTCTTAGCTCTAGAGTGTGTGTTTGTGTTGCCTGTGGGAGGAGGTTGAGGAAGGTTGGCTGGGAGGATGTGAATGGGCATGATAATCTTTGCCAGGGCACATTCTCCTTTCCAAGGGCTATTTAATTTTGTCCTCAATTTCATATCTCCACAGATAAAATAGATATCGCCTAATGATTTCTTCATGGTGGGTATGCTGATATTTCTTCGTTTAGCACAATACCCGTCAGGAAATAATTTCAATTGTACAACATTTTGATCAGTACTATTAGAGAAATAACAAGTGTAATTACCGGGGTAAATAGTTATGGTACTACCAGGGTTGGTATTCTTTGTTATAATGGGGTATTCCTTTTTCCATTGTTCACATTTGGCCTCTTCCACTATGGTATCAGTGTATAAACTAAAAAAGCACTTATCCTGATCGGGAGGTATGCGTATGGGTACAGTACCTAAATGGGGTCTGGACTTTCCACATACATAGCAATCAGTTTGATTAACCTTGCGGGCATTATACTTCATCCATTCTAACCAATAGTTTACGTCAGATGATCCAGTCTCTATGGATATAGTGTCTTCGTAAGTGGGGTTGTTAATGGCTAACATTTCATTAAAAGTAGTGACATGTGGTTTAAGGAATGATGGTGGTGTTTTAGGTTTTACAGTGGCTTTGAGGGCGGTGTATTCTGGGTTATCATACATGTCTTTTAAATGGAATCTTCCCCTTGGGCCCCCGCCTTCTCCTGATTGATATTTACCCATGACATATAGTCCGGCATCGCCGGGGGCTGGGTTTTCTAGGTTAATGATAAATTGGCTATTGCAAGTGCCCTTTTTTCGTAGGGACATACGGGTTAGTAAGGATCGACCATGGGACCATTTCTGGAGGCCAACATCGGGGCGATACCCCCAGTCTTGGCTGCTCTCAAAGACAGTGGTATCTGCTCTAGTGTTCCACCCAACAGCCCCCCATGAGTCGCAGGAATCTCCCCAGTGAGTGCTGGTGACACAGATATACACGTGACTTACTGCGTGTGGTGCGTGGTGGACATTACACAGCCATGGCAGCGGTGGTTTTCCCCGATTCCTGCCTTGATTGTTTGAGCAAGGTACAATATCACAATAAGAAAATATAAAAGTAGCGACAGTCGTGCTAGAAGAATTATACCAGAAGGTAAAGCGTCCATCATTTTGGGTTATATCAACTTCAGCAAAACAATTATAAAGAACAAGCCCGAGTAAAGTCACTAGGGCTAAGGTGGGGGGAGTCATATCCTGTAGCGTCGTCCTCGGCTTCAGAATGTTGTACCCCTGATTCCTCGTCACCTCCAGCCGGCAGGTCTTCTCCAGGTTGGAGGTCAGAGTCACTGACTCCCGTTAGTACCTCGTCCTGTTGGAGGTCAGGGCTGTCTGCCCCCGTTATCACCTCTCTCGTCCCGTCTGTGTAATTCTCTGGATCAGCGTCGGGATCAGTGTCGATCTGCGGTGGGAGTGGAATTTTCTTCACTCTGGATGCATGGATCCACGTTGGTCCTTCGTCTGTGAGGACAGCCGTCCTGGTGACTGCGACCACTTCCGTCTCTGGTCCGTAGGTGAAGTCTCCAGGGTGCTTGTTTCTCGGCAGTACCTTCACCACGACCTTGTCTCCAACCCTGAATGGGTGAGTGGGTAACTGTGGATGAGAAGGATTCTTAAAGATAACATTTTGCTCTAACTCATTAAGTTTCTCTATTAGGGATCTAATGTACTCTTCTCTTATTACGTCTAGATCTCCCTCAGTTGTAACCAGTGGTTTCTTTGCCCAGGGTGTGGGAAAAGGCCTACCCATTAGTATTTCGAAGGGGGAGTATCCTAGAGTCTTTTGTGGCGTCATTCTTATTTCAGCCAATACAATGGGGAGGATTTGTTTCCATTTAGCGAATGTACCTCCCGTGGCTTTACGTAATTTGTCTTTGACGGTGCGGTTCATGCGTTCCACGATACCGGAACTTTGAGGGTGATATGGAATGTGAAACCTCCATTCTATTTGTAAAGCTTTGACCAATTCTGCAGTAATTTTGGCCGTAAAGGCTGAGCCTTTATCACTATTGATTTGGAGCGGGCATCCCCATCGCGGAATGATTTCACGCGTGAGTATGCGGGCTACGGTTTTTGCGTCTTCTGACTTTGTGGGGTATGCCTCGGGCCATCGTGAGAACATGTCGACAATGACGAGGGCATATTCCTGTTTGCCTGCATTGTTAATGTGTGTAAAGTCTATTTGCAGGTGAGTGAATGGAGTGGTTGGGTATTCTAAGTGTTGGTGTCTTGCTTTGTCGGGGTTATTTGGGTTGTTTCTGAGACATATTATACACCTACTGATGTATTGTTTAATAAGTTCTTTCACATTTGTGATGTAGAAATCGTTTGAGAGGAGTAGGGTGGTTGTGACTATACTATGGTGTCCCACTCCGTGGTAATGTGCTATGAACAGTGAAGCACTGGTTTGGGGAATGCATGGTTTCCCCTCTTTGCAGATTAATCCAGTCCGTGGATTCTTCTGCAAAATTGGATATGTCCAGTCTGAAAGATCAGAGTTAGAGGCAGCCGCCTGTAATTCTGTGAGTAAATAGGTATCATCTAGTGATGGTGGTGAGATGATAGCAAGAATGAGGTTGTAAGTTTCTGTAGTGGCAGCTCGTTTAGCAGCGGCGTCAGCTAAGGCGTTGCCTCTGCTGATGTCGTCTTTTCCTCCAGTGTGAGCTTTACAATGGAGAATGGCGAGTTGTGATGGCAAGGTAATTGCGTGCAACAGGTCAGTGATGAGTTGGGCATGGGATATGCCTTTTCCATCAGCACCTGTGAATCCTCGGCGTTGCCAGATCATACCATGGTCATGGATAACACCGTAGGCGTATTTGGAGTCCGTGTAGATTGTTACAGGTTTGCCTGAATATAGGTGACATGCTCTGGTGAGTGCAATGAGCTCTGCAGCCTGTGCTGATTGTAAGGGAACTGCCTTTGCCTCAAGAGTGATATCAGGAAGCTTAACCACCGCATAGCCTGCTTGGTATGTGTTGTCATTTGGTCGACTGCAAGAACCGTCGACAAAGATCGTGTCAGCGTTCGGGACAGGTATAGTGTACATGTCTGTTCTGGGCGAAGTTTCTGAGTCAATAGTCAATGCACAATCGTGCTGAGGAGGTGCCTCGTCGTCAGGGCCTCTTAATCCTAAAAGGGCATTGAGTACGGGGACCGGACCTTCAGAGTTTGTTGCATACTTAATGGTGAGAGAAGGGTTACTAAGTAGGAGTACTTCATAACCACTGAGTCTTTGAGCTGACATATGTTGTGTGTGTAGGCCATTGAGAATGGAAAGGACGTTATGTGTGGTATGTAACACAGTAGGGTGTCCTAGTGTTAGTGTGGTAGACATCTCAACAACCATTGCACAGGCAGCCAGGGCTCGAAGACAAGCTGGCATTCCTTGCACAGTGACAGGCATTACTTTTGAAAAAAATGCGACAGGGCGCATTTTGCCTCCGTGAAGTTGGGTGAGCACACCCGCCATAGTCGTACATGTGTCCCTTGCAAATAAATGGAATGTTAACAGATAATCCGGGAGGCCGAGCGCGGGACTCTTTACCAACATTTCTCTTAACTTCGCAAATGCAGAAAACATTACATCCGACCATTCTATAACCTTGGGTTTGTCCTTGAGTGTACATCGTCTCAAGATGTTATCATAGTAGGAACAATCAGAAATCCACTGTCTGCAGTAATTTACCATACCCAAGAAAGACAGCATATCCTTCTGGGTAGTTGGGGTGACCAGGCCCAATACAGACTGTATGCGTTGTGGACTGATTTTCCTTTCTCCCTTGGAGAGTACAAAACCCAGATAATTGACATTCATTTTGCACCATTGCAGTTTTGCTCTTGACACCTTGTGTCCACATTCTGATAACCAGTTTAACAATGAAATTCCATCTAACCGGCTGGCCTCCTCGGTGGTACTACAGAGAAGCAGATCATCTGCATACTGTAGCAGGACAGAACCATGGGGGGGGTGCCAGGGAGCCAATGTGGCTTGGAGGACTATGCTATAGACCACTGGAGAGTCAATATAGCCTTGGGGTAAACGACACCAGGTTAATTGTTTACCCTCAAATGAAAAAGCAAATAGTAATTGGGTCTCTGTGTCTATAGGAATGCTAAAAAATGCGTTTTTCAAATCGATGACACTAAAGTGGGTTGCGTTTGCAGGGATTGCTGAGATGAGTGAGTTTACATCTGGTACTATAGGTGCAATAGGGACAATGAGGTCATTTACTTTTCTCAAGTCCTGTACGAATCTGACAGCACCGTCAGCCTTAGCAACGGGGTTGATGGGTGTCGAGTAAGGTGAGATGACGTATCGGAGTATGCCTTGTTCAAGGAATTCTTGTATCATGGGTCTAAGACCTTCTATCTTCTCAGATGAAAGTGGGTACTGTCTACAGAACACTGGCTGTGTGTCTGGTTTGAGTTTGGCTTTGTAGGGTGTGCATGGTACGAAACCAGTGTCATAAGGGCCAGTGGCCCAAATTCTATCATCAATTTGATCAAGTGAGTTGTCCAGAGTATTTTGTAGTGACACAAAGTGTGGGGAGGTGACTTGGAGCCCACTCCCTTGTGGAGAGGGTGAGATGGAGATGTGGAATTTACTAAACAAGTCACGGCCTAGTAAGTTAACAGGACATTCTGGGATGATCCTGAATTGGTGTATCCCTAAGTGTTTTCCCTTGTCAGAACGTATGATAACTGGGTCAGTCAGGTAAGTGTCTGTGGGTATCCCGTTGATTCCCATTGAAGGAGTAGTCTTTTGCAGTTCACCATCATAGTTAAGAGAACACAAAACACTGGTGGTGGCCCCGCTGTCCACTAGAAAAGACAGTTTTTTATCATCTACATACAATGTGATGAGGGGTGAATCTTCCCAATGAGTAGTGAACTGTGCAAAAGATGGGACACCCTCCTCCGGGCCCCGTCAATGGGTAGGGTCAGACCAGTCCATTCTGAATCGCACATGGTCTTGAACTGGTGTAGAACCTGGTCGGGACAGTCCTTGTTGGGGCCTTTGTGTGTAAGGTTGTTGTGGTTTCTGGGAAGGGAATGGACAGTTCCTAGCCCAGTGTGTGTTTTGGCCACAGTTAAAACAAGTTGTCTGTTTAGGGACTGTGCCAGTGTTATTATAATCCCTGTTATATGGTGGTGTACGGAACGGTTGACCTTGAGGGGGCCTGTGAGGTCTCCTGTGGTTGTTCTGTGGGAGTCCCCTATTTGATCCATTGGGTGGGCCCCTATTGTTGTTCTGGAAGTTGTGAGTAGAAGTGACAGGAGTCTTCTTCATGTCAAAACATCCTGCTGATTCTTTTTCATACAAGTGATCACTAAATTGAGTGATGTTGTCAGAGGTCCAGGTAGAGACACTCTGTTTGACAGTGGTGATAATAGATGGGTGTAAGTTATTAATGAATGTGGAGATGAGGAGTGTATCCATTCCAGGGTCTAAACCAGCCTCCTCAGACCAACATTTCTTGAATCTTTTCCAAAATTCAGTGACCGTCTCAGTTGCCTTGTGTTTACAGGCCACTGCGACGGGCAGGGAAGACTTGGTTTTAAATACTTTTGTCATTTCTGTACTTATTTCTTCCCACATGGTTTTTACGCTGTCTGTATTGTTTAAAGGATAATCCTTAGTGGACATTTTAGCTGGACAGTCGACGATGGTTTTTACGTTTTTCCAATCCCATTTGGAGTTGTGGTCAGTGACGTTGTCAATAATTAATATGATGTCATCATGTGTATAGTTACGGCCTGTACAAGCCTTTTTGAGGTATGCTACAGTGCCAGTGGGACTGACATGAGGTTTGGGACAATGTTTAATTATCTTATTTAATTCCTCAAGGTCCATAGCCTTGATGAGGAGTTGGTCTCCTATGGTCATGAAGGGGGCAAGAAAACCGGAGGCAGAGGCTCCGGAGGCAGAATCATCGTCTCCGGAGGTTCTGTTATCAGTTCCTTCCATTTTGGTGATTTTTCTACTGGCCCTACTAATACTACTTAGTGACTGTGGATTTATAATGGAATCATCAGCTGATTTTCTGGTCTTTTGTTGTTGTTTATGTTTAAGCATCTCTGTGGCATCTTTTATTAATTCCTGCAATTCCTCCTCAGTAGGTTCTGTTTTAGGGGTTTCGTCGTCAGTGTCAGATTCTTCTCCTAGTTGTTGGTTTACAGGGGGTATGACGTTATTAACAGGGGGTACTTGTCCTGGAGGTATTGTACCAGACCCCGGTACACCAGGATTGGGGGGTGGTGCACTGGGGTATAGAACCTGGTGACTAATGGCCATCAGGTCAGTATCTGTCAATGAGGGATAGACTGGGCTATAAGGGGGTGGTGATAATATTTTAACAACCTTCTTAATTCTCTTTTCCTCTTTGTCATGTAAAGATTTAGATATGAGTTTTATTTGTCTTTGTTTCTTGGTGATTGTGGTGTCATGCCAGAAGGGGGCAATGGTGAGCCATTGTTCACCTCCTGCAGACATGTATTTCATGTCCCAAGACGGATCAGCATCATACCATGGCCAGGCTTGTTTGTCTCCAAGACACAATCCCTTAACCATTTCCATGTAATAGGGGTAGTTGCCGCCATCTCTGGGAAATGCATCTTCGCTCCCACAATTTTCAGTCCATCCCGCTAGATTATCTATCCATGGGTTGATTAAAAAAAATTAGTGGGTGAGTTACGGGCTACGTAATCTTTACATGTCTCGTTAGGTAGGGGAGGTGGATATGTTACAGTCTTTTTACTTTGTTTTGAACCCATGTTTATTGTGAGTTTGTTTCTGATGTTTCTGTGAAAATAGTTTCCACTTCTTTATCTGTTGTTGGTGACTATAATCTTCACTGAAGTCTAAGAAATATAGTATTTGACTACTTTCGGGTAGTTGGTGAATCTGCTCTATTGATTTGGGACAGATAACTGGATAATTGAAGAGATTAATTGGTATATCCGTCACAAAGAAAGGGTATGGTTGATCAATGTATTTTTGTATAACGTCCGTGCGCAGATGGCAACCTAATACAAGGACCGCCTCTACAACAGTACCGTTAGAAAAGGACGTGAGTGTAGATTTGAACCTTATAAGTTCACTATTGGCAGATACTAATTTCGGCCAATAATCGTCTCTTTCAGGGTTGTGGTACCAAAGCACTATACTACACTGACAATCTTCACAAGTTCCTATTTGTGGGTGTCTAGGATGTGACATATGTGACTATGATATGAGAGCGTGAAAAATTCAAAGTGTGCAGACCAGGGGCACCGTCACAGAAAGGCAGGTACAACCTGTTGCAGCAGGCTGTGAGGGTTGGTCTTTGTCTGCTCACTTTTCAGAATTATGTATTCACTTTAGACATCTCATATAGTTTTAAATGTATAATAATTTTGTTAGTAGGGACCACAGACTGTCTACGTGACAGTGGATAGAGTCTAGTGGTTCTGATTATGAGAACTGTATATGAAGCCTCACGTTGCGTTACTCCAAGAAGGAGAGCATAAAGTCCGCAAGTCTGTTGGCATACAGTAATCAAATGGGACAAATGGTGAGATTAGTGTGCGTGAACTTACCAGCCGCACGGTTTACAAAGAAATACAGATATCACAAGTGTGTATACTTACCAATCACACAAGGATATTGAAATAAGAAAAACTTATACTTCAAACTAAACATAGTAAGGAAATTTGGCCAATGAAATAGTGGGTGTTCAAAATGAGGTTCTATTTGGATAAAGACCCGTGGTCTCTTCGTACTCCAAGTACGGTATCTGATCCTAGATCAGTGTGTACACAAAACAAAGATAGAAGATTTTAACTTCTATGAACTGACATCCGATATCCCCCGGGGATAGAGTCATAGGTTCAGGATCGAGTTTGTCCGTAACCTCACAGCGGTCTCAGAGTAGACTTTTGGAGTCTGCTGACAACCGTGTAGGAATGAACTTCGAATCCCGCGGCCGAGCCCCCATCTGATGGAAAATCGATCATGTGCCGATGTATCGATTTCCTTATATATGCATTACCTTATTTGACCTCAGTGTGAAGACCCCTTAGAGCTCCGTGAGAGTGTAACCTTATATGATATGAGCAGTAACGAGGACCACAGATACAAGGTTTAACTCTAATTTAATAATGACAAAAGCAACATTTTTATACATAACATACGGTGCTGGTTCAATTACATGATTGGTCAATATTTGGTGCAGAGGTAGGGAAATAACAGCATCTAGGTGGGGTGGCTTATACGTCGCCTTATAGGGGAGTGTGTAGCATTCGTTAGTTATGAGAAATCACAGAATGTCCAGTTTCTGAGGGAAGTTACAAAGTACGTGATAGCAAGCGAGTACTGGAAACAAGCCAGAACATAACTTCTTGAGATAAGCAGGAACAGAAACTATAAGACAGAGAAACAAGATGGCTGATTAACCCTTCAGAGGGGGACTGGGGACAACGGCACTAGGAGGGGGACTGGGGACAACGGCACTAGGAGGGGGACTGGGGACAACGGCACTATCAGGGGGACTTGGGACAACGGCACTAGGAGGGGGACTGGGGACAGGAGCACTAGCAGGGGGAATGGGCGCAGGGGCACCAGCAGGGGTACTGGGGACAACGGCACTATCAGGGGGACTGGGGACAACGGCACTATCAGGGGGACTGGGGACAACGGCACTATCAGGGGGACTTGGGACAACGGCACTATCAGGGGGACTTGGGACAACGGCACTATCAGGGGGACTGGGGACAACGGCACTAGGAGGGGGACTGGGGACAACGGCACTATCAGGGGGACTGGGGACAACGGCACTATCAGGGGGACTTGGGACAACGGCACTAGGAGGGGGACTGGGGACAGGAGCACTAGCAGGGGGAATGGGTGCAGGGGCACCAGCAGGGGTACTGGGGACAACGGCACTATCAGGGGGACTGGGGACAACGGCACTAGGAGGGGGACTGGGGACAACGGCACTAGGAGGGGGATTGGGGACAACGGCACTAGGAGGGGGACTGGGGACAACGGCACTAGGAGGGGGACTGGGGACAACGGCACTAGGAGGGGGACTGGGAACAACGGCATTAGCAGTGGGACTGGGGACAGGACCACTAGCAGGGGAATGGGCACAGGGGCACTAGCAGGGGGACTGGGGCAGGGGCACTAGCAGGGGGCAGGAGCACTAGCGGGATACTGGGGACAGGGGCACTAGCAGGGGGACAGGGGCATTAGCAGGGGGACTGGGGGCAGGGGCACTAGCAGTGGGACAGGAGCACTAGCAGGGGGACTGGGGGCAGGTGCACTAGCAGTGGGACAGGAGCACTAGCAGGGGGACTGGGGGCAGGTGCACTATCAGGGAGACTAGGTGCAGGGGCACTAGCTGGGGGCAGGGGGCATTGACAGGGAGACAGAGTAGGAGCACTGGGGCAGCAAGGGCACTGAGGGCAGAGCAGGGTGCAATGGAGGGCTGCTGGGCTGGTGGCCGCCATGTTGCCGTCAGACGGCCGGTCTACTGAGCACCATCTAGTGAGCAGCGGGGAGGCTGCAGCCGGGTGGTGACATATATAACAGGCGCCGGCAGGGAGGAGGACGAGGAGACGGGCACAGCATTTTGCAGGCAGGGTGCCATCATCTGCAGCTGCTCCCCACACAGGTAGGTGGCGCCCCCCCATGCTGCTGTGTGCCCCGGGCCTGCTCCTTTCACAGGGCGGAGGGAGGTGCAGCATGTGCCAGGGCTAGGCCAAAGCCACGGGCTTGCCTGAGAAGCTGCCC
Source organism: Crinia signifera (assembly GCF_055691185.1). Taxonomy (NCBI): domain Eukaryota; kingdom Metazoa; phylum Chordata; class Amphibia; order Anura; family Myobatrachidae; genus Crinia; species Crinia signifera. The sequence continues at coordinate 14,107,914 of NC_139225.1, read as the reverse complement.
TGACAGATGTACAATAACGCCGCGACCTGCGGCATACAATGCTCCGCACCGATCCCTGATACAGGATGAGGCCTGGTACTGTGTACAGCTGTAATAGTCCTCATCTGTCCGTATTACCAGTACTGTATGTCCCCTATATGATAATATCCACATCCTATACACCCCCTCCTCCTATCCCCTGTATCCTCCTCCTATATACACCCCCTGTATCCTCCTCCTATATACACCCCTGTATCCTCATCCTATATACACCCCCTGTATCCTCATCCTATATACACCCCCTGTATCCTCCTCCTATATACACCCCCTGTATCCTCCTCCTATATACACCCCCTGTATCCTCATCCTATATACACCCCCTGTATCCTCATCCTATATACACCCCCTGTATCCTCATCCTATATACACCCCCTGTATCCTCATCCTATATACACCCCCTGTATCCTCATCCTATATACATCCCCTGTATCCTCATCCTATATACATCCCCTGTATCCTCATCCTATATACATCCCCTGTATCCACATCCTATATACACCCATACCTCCCAAAATCACCCTCTCCAGGAGGGACATAATGCTCTGTTTCTGGACTTCTCCCTTAATTAATGATTGCAATTACCTGTGTTGAAGCACCTTTCTTATCAATTAACCTGTGTAAAACAGGTCATGGCAGTCATACATTTTGAGGTAAGTCCAGAAACAGAGAAATGTGTCCCTCCTGGAGAGGGTAATGTTGGGAGGCATGTACACCCCCTGTATCCTCCTCCTATATACACCCCCTGTATCCTCCTCCTATATACACCCCCTGTATCCTCATCGGAATGGGATCATTCGTCAGAATGAACTTAGTTCTACAGTCATTAGGTCGACCCCACTAGGTCGACTGGCAGGAAGGTCGACCTGACTTAAGGTTGACATGGGCCAAGGTCGACATGACTTAAGTTCGAATTTGCATAAAGGTCGACATGATGAAGGTCGACTGGTCATAAGGTCGACATGGGGTTTTCACTGTTTTTTGATCTGAATGTCGACACAGTCGACATGGACACAGTTGGCAATGAGAATCGGACGCTCGCAATGCTTCGGGCACGGTGCCTCGCTGCGCTCGGCACACTATTTTATTCTCCCAACACGCCCTAGTGGATGGTAGGGCATGAAATACCGTCTGTCGGCTCAAAAAACAGTGAAAACCCCATGTCGACCTTATGACCAGTCGACCTTCCTCATGTCGACCTTTATGCAAATTTGACCTTAAGTCATGTCGACCTTGGCCCATGTCGACCTTAAGTCAGGTCGACCTTCCTGCCAGTCGACCTAGTGGGGTCGACCTAATGACTGTAGACCTAAGTTCATTCTAATAGATGACCGCATCCTCCTCATCCTATATACGCCCCCTGTATCCACATCCTATATACGCCCCCTGTATCCACATCCTATATACGCCCCCTGTATCCTCCTCCTATATACGCCCCCTGTATCCACATCCTATATACGCCCCGTGTATCCACATCGTATATACGCCCCGTGTATCCACATCGTATATACGCCCCGTGTATCCACATCCTATATACGCCCCCTGTATCCACATCCTATATACGCCCCTGTATCCTCCTCCTATATACACCCCCTGTATCCTCCTCCTATATACACCCCCTGTATCCTCATCCTATATACACCCCCTGTATCCTCATCCTATATACACCCCCTGTATCCTCCTCCTATATACACCCCCTGTATCCTCCTCCTATGTACGCCTGCCGTGTCCTCCTCCTATGTACGTCCTTTGTGTCCTCCTCCTATGTACGTCCTTTGTGTCTTCCTCCTATGTACGCCCCCTGTGTCCTCTTATGTACGCCCCCTATGTCCTCCTCCTATGTACGCCTGCCGTGTCCTCCTCCTATGTACGTCCTTTGTGTCCTCCTCCTATGTACGTCCTTTGTGTCCTCCTCCTATGTACGTCCTTTGTGTCCTCCTATGTACGTCCTTTGTGTCCTCCTCCTATGTACGCCCCCGTGTCCTCGTCCTATGTACGCCCCCGTGTCCTCGTCCTATGTACGCCCCCGTGTCCTCGTCCTATGTACGTCTCCCCGTGTCCTCGTCCTATGTACGCCCCCCGTGTCCTCCTCCTAGGTACGCCCCCCGTGTCCTCCTCCTAGGTACGCCCCCCGTGTCCCCCTCCTAGGTACGCCCCCCGTGTCCCACTCCTAGGTACGCCCCCCGTGTCCCACTCCTAGGTACGCCCCCCGTGTCCACCTCCTAGGTACGCCCCCCGTGTCCACCTCCTAGGTACGCCCCCCGTGTCCACCTCCTAGGTACGCCCCCCGTGTCCTCCTCCTAGGTACGCCCCCCGTGTCCTCCTCCTAGGTACGCCCCCCGTGTCCTCCTCCTAGGTACGCCCCCCCGTGTCCTCCTCCTAGGTACGCCCCCCGTGTCCTCCTCCTAGGTACGCCCCCCGTATCCTCCTCCTAGGTACGCCCCCCGTGTCCTCCTCCTAGGTACGCCCCCCGTGTCCTCCTCCTAGGTACGCCCCCCGTGTCCTCCTCCTAGGTACGCCCCCCGTGTCCTCCTCCTAGGTACGCCCCCTGTGTCCTCCTCTTATGTACCTCGTATGTGTCCTCCTCCTATGCACGCCCCCTGTATCCTCTTTCCATATACGCCCCCCTGTGTCCTCTTTCCATATACGACCCCCTGTGTCCTCTTTCCATATACGCCCCCCCCCCTGTGTCCTCTTTCCATATACGCCCCCCCCTGTGTCCTCTTTCCATATACGCCCCCCCGGTGTCATCTTTCCATATACGCCCCCCGCTGTGTCCTCTTTCCATATACGCCCCCCGCTGTGTCCTCTTTCCATGTACGCCCCCCCCCCCTGTGTCCTCTTTCCATGTACCCCCCCCCCCTGTGTCCTCTTTCCATGTACGCCCCCCCCTGTGTCCTCTTTCCATATACCCCCCCCCCTGTGTCCTCTTTCCATATACGCCCCCCTGTGTCTCTATATCCACTTCTATATGTAATCCCTGTCAGAGCCCGTGTAGTACCCAGTGCATGGGGGAGGGCACTTAATTCTGACCCTTGCTTTGCTGATTGGCTGTACCCGGCCTCTGACATAGAAGCGCTACCATAAACGTAAAATGTAACGTACTGAATGTAAAATAGCCGCAGATAGCAAATCTAATCCCAAAAATTCTATATATAGTTATATAAATGGGAAACGGTTAAGGAAGGAAAATATTGTCCCACGAAAAAAGAAAGCGGAATTATTCAATGCATTTTTGCTTTGGTATTTACAAGGGAAGAATCTTCAGAGCAGTAGTAGCCAACTCCAGTCCTCGAGAGCTATAAGTTCACATTTTCCAGACAACCCAGCTGCTGCACAGGTGCACTCATTACTGACTGACCCATTTTAAAAGATCCACAGGTGGAGCTAATTACTTCACTTGTGATTCTGTGAGGAGATCTGGAAAACATTAACTGTTGGTTGCTCTCGAGGACTGGAGTTGGTTACCCCAGCTTCAGAGGATCTCCCACAGATTAAATGCTCGGCTCTTGATTGCTCCCAACCTGTATGTTTGAGTGAGGAAATAGTAAAAAATAGATTACAGAACTTAAATAGCGCTACCATTATATCTGATATTCAAGGAATCAATCAACTCGGGGACAGTACCAAGGGACTGGCGCATAGCTAACGTAGTACCAGGTAGCAAAACTAACCCTGAAAATTATAGACCGGTCAGCCTTACATCCATTGTGGGGAAAATATTAGAAGGAATAATAAGAGATAGTAATCAAAATATCTTAGAACAGCAGAAGGTAATAAGTAAGGCTCAGACTAATTTAATTAGCTTCTATGAGGAAGTCAGTAGGGGGTGGACTCGGAAATCTGTTTATGTAATACTTCTTGATTTCACTAAAGCTTTTGACACCGTGCTGCCTCATAAAAGGTTATTAATATGACTAGGTAATTTAGGGTTAGGGAATACAATTTTAATTTGTATTAAAACTGGTTGCACAATTGGGGACAGAGAGTGGTGGTAAATGGCATATATTCCAGCTGGGGTAAGGTCCAAAGTGGAGTCCCACAAGGTTCAAAATTGGGACCCACCTTGTTTAATCTATTCATTAATGATATTAGTAGTGACATAGTGAATAAGATTGCAATATATTCAGATGACGCGAAGTTGAGTAAGGAAATTAACTCTGGAGAGGATGTGGATACACTACAAAAATGAACAAGCTACTTAACACTACAAAAATGAACAAGCTACTTAATGGAGTTAATATAGGGAATCCTGCTGTAGAGGACTAGGGGGTCATAGATGACAAATTGGGTAATAGTGTACACTGCTCAAGTGCAGCAGCAAAAGCAAACCGGACACTGGCTTGCATTAAAAGGAGTATGGATTCAAGGGATGCCAATGTGATAGTGCCTCTTTACAAGGCATTGGTGAGACCACACTTGGAATACTGTGTTCAGTTCTGGGCACCGCACCTTAAAAAGGACATAAATGAATTGGAACAGGTACAGAGAAGGGCGACTAAGCTAGTAAAAGGTCTCCAATCACTAGACTACAAAGATAGGTTAACCAGGCTGAATATGTTATCACTGGAGAAACGGAGGTTGAGAGGTGATATGATTAGTATGTTCACATACAGGATTGGGAATCATATGGAACTGGGAGATGATTGGTCTCTAACAAGCCTATACTTAGGACACGCGGGCATGTACTGAGGCTCGAGGAAAATAAATTCCGTACTGATGTAAGAAGAGGATTCTTCACCATTAGAGCAGTAACATTCTGGAACTCATTGCCGGTGGGGGTGGTTACAGCAACTACTGTTAATGAATTTAAATCAAAACTGAATATATTTTTGTCCACTAAGGGAATCCTATAGATATGACTTACTCCAGTCAGAAGTTATAAGTCAGATACAGTAGGCTGAACCAGTGGTGCAAGTAGAATTTTTTTCTTGGTGGTACTGATAGCCTCCACCAAAAATGGGCATGGTCATGTGTCATCAGGGGGCGTGGTCACACAAAGCTAGAGGAGTGACTAAATGACAATAGAGGCGTGGACACAGGAGACAGGGGAATGAGAAACTGGGAATGACTGGGGGTGGGTTGGCTCTTGCTTGGGGGAGAGCCGGGCAGCTTGTGCTTACAATAGTGGAGCCTGCTCTTCATGCTGTCGGCTCTGCTGATGCCTGTCAGTGTGACAGGCTAAATCAGCAGTAGCCGGTAGCTGCATACAGAACCAATCATAACGCTGGGTGGGCGGGCTGCGGATGCATTATATTTAGACTTAAAATGAAAATAGAAATGACAGTGGATCAGGGGTAAGTGGTACTGCGTACCTGCAACATATTTCTTACAGGTACTCCGTACCACACCGTACCCCCTTACTTGCAACACTGGGCTGAACTCGATGGACACTAACGTCTTTTTTTCAACCTTAATTATTATGTTACCCTGTACTTGCCTTACTAGATATGTAATAGATATTATTCATTCAGATATAAGTTTTAGGCTACAGAGTTATTCCTATGTGTACATGATAATGAGCATCACTATAACATGTATATTTGTATTTCAGGTAGCCGCTAGCCTATGTTGGGAAGATGCCCCTTATGGTGAACTGGCCGTTCCCTGCCAAGTCCTACCTATTCAGACATATTACCAGTACCGTGATCACTGGCCTTGTTGGCACGTACAGCTGGGTGTGGACCAGTAAGTATTTATGGGCTGTATCTTTGCTACACAGATACGGGCCACTGCAGGGTTGTGTGATAGAAGGCGCCGCTTTCTCCTGCGCGGAACAAGCGTTGTGCGCATCTGTCCTGACCCTTCGGTATCCTAATAGCTGTCATCATTATCAGCCCTATCCCTGGTGCTAATTATCAATCTACTGGTACCCACAACTGTGCGCTGACTCTCCCTACATGTCCTGTTACCCCTCCAGCCAGAAGTGCAGATGTGCATATGTCTCCGTATCGCCCGGCGTACATTCAGCTCTGCCTTGGCCCCAATACATCACACAGAAGGTTCATGCCTTGTTCCTCCATTGGCAGATTATGGTCTGATTTCTTATTTTCAATCAATACCTGCATTAGGAAAATGTTTTACCGAATAAGTCTCAGGTTTGGGTCTCTCTCCCATTTGCTGTTCTCCATCTATCCCTAATTTATGCAGGAGATGGCTAAGCCCACAATTCTCATCCTCAACCCCCAAGTGCTCCTATAACAGGTCATGTTTTCAGGAGTTCTGTGCTATTCATTGCTGACCAAATGAAATAGCTCTCCTCTTCATGATTAAGGACCCGCACAAAAACATGGCCTGTTGGGGGTCCTTGGGGACTGGAGATGAGGCTTCGTGTCTGGGTTAAAGGACACTTTTTTTTTGTTTTGTGTGTGCATTATTTTCTGTGTAATGGGAGACTCATGGGGTGAAATGTAACCAGTTTGATTTTGAAGTGTAAATGATTGCCGCTTTAAAAAAATGGAGATTTATTACCAAATCTCTCATTTTCTGAATCTCTCATGCTATTAAATCTCACCCACAGTCTCCAATATTTTGTTTGTCAGAGATGGGGCTGTTTGTTGTAGGTTGTTCTCTGCTGATGGTTTTCCCTTGGAAACAGCACAATAATCACTTTCATTTAAACTTATTTCCATTCTTTTCATTTTGTACTTCTGTTATTTTATTTACCTTACTAAAACAAAGAAATTATTGTATATCCAGGCCTCCCGTGTGTGTGTGTCCATGCCTCCCATGTGTGTGTCCGTGCGTGTGTCCAGGCCTCCCGTGTGTGTGTGTCCAGGCCTCCTGTGTGTGTGTGTGTGTGTGTGCACGCAGGCCTATCCACTGCCAGCTTGTGTCACCACGTGTGTGTGTGTGCGTGCAGGCCTCTCTGCTGCCAGCATGTGTCACCATGTAGCGTCTGTAGGATAATGCCGTGTGTGTGTACTCACGCCTATCCGCTGCCAGCATGTCACCACGTGTGAGTGTGTGTGTGTGTGTGTGTGCAGGCCTCTCTGCTGCCAGCATGTGTCACCATGTAGTGTCTGTAGGATAATGCCCTGTGTGTGTGTGTGCGCACGCACGCCTATCCGCTGCCAGCCTATGTCACCACGTGTGTGTGTGTGTGTGTGCAGGCCTCTCTGCTGTCAGCCCTGTGTCACCACGTAGCATCTGTAGGATAATGGCCTCCTGTTATTGCAGAGTACATGAACAATCTGAGTGTGCACAACAAAGAGATTTTATATGAGCTGATTGAGAAACGTGAGTCGGACACACCTCTGATCACCATCTCCAACCACCAGTCCTGCATGGATGACCCTCACTTATGGGGTAAGCACCCTTGTGTCTCTCCTACCACATCCTATGTGTTGGCACAAGCCTGGAATACCTGACGCTGAGTGATTACTGCTCTAGAAAGGGCTGAGCCCTATTATGTGAGGAGGCAGCGTGAGTCTTCAGTAAGTGATCTGTGATGATTAACCACCACAGTAATCACCAGAACCGACAGTTTGTGTTCTATATACAAAGTAATTTCAGCTTCCCCTCACCTTCCTCCCCCTGGTCCATTCCTATCTTACAGGGATCCTGAAACTCCGGCACTTGTGGAATTTGCGCAAAATGAGGTGGTGAGTAGTCCCTAACTGGGTGTGAAAGGGTTACGTATACCATCCATGCTGTGCTGTCTCCTGAGCAATGTCTGTCTTTCCCTTAGGACCCCGACAGCTGCTGACATCTGCTTTACACAAGAGTTTTACTCTTGGTTCTTCAGTATGGGGAAGTGTATACCTGTGTGTCGTGGTGAGTACCGGCCACTGACTCGTGCTCAGTAATATATACGCCTGTGTGTTGTGAGTACTGGCCTCTGACTTATCCTCAGGGGAGGGGCGCTCAGTAATACACACCTGTGTGTCGTGGTGAGTACTGGCATCCGACTCATCCTCAGGGGAGGGGCGCTCAGTAATATACACCCTTGTGTTGTGGTGGAGTACCGGCCTCTGACTTATCCTCAGGGGAGGGGCACTCAGTAATATACACCTGTGTGTAGTGGTGAGTACCGGCCACTGACTCATCCTCAGGGGAGGGGCGCTCAGTAATATACACCCTTGTGTTGTGGTGGAGTACCGGCCTCTGACTTATCCTCAGGGGAGGGGCACTCAGTAATATACACCTGTGTGTAGTGGTGAGTACCTGCCACTGACTCATCCTCAGGGGAGGGGCGCTCAGTAATATACACCTGTGTGTCGTGGTGAGTACCGGCCTCTGACTTATCCTCAGGGGAGGGGCACTCAGTAATACACGCCTGTGTGTAGTGGTGAGTACCGGCCTCTGACTCATCCTCAGGGGAGGGGCGCTCAGTAATATACACCTGTGTGTCGTGGTGAGTACCGGCCTCCGACTCATCCTCAGGGGAGGGGCGCTCAGTAATATACACCTGTGTGTCGTGGTGAGTACCGGCCTCCGACTCATCCTCAGGGGAGGGGCGCTCAGTAATATACACCTGTGTGTCGTGGTGAGTACTGGCCTCCGACTCATCCTCAGGGGAGGGGCACTCAGTAATACACGCCTGTGTGTCGTGGTGAGTACCGGCCACTGACTCATCCTCAGGGGAGGGGTGCTCAGTAATATACACCTGTGTGTCGTGCTGAGTACCGGCTACAGACTCATCCTCAGGGGAGGGGCGCTCAGTAATACACGCCTGTGTGTAGTGGTGAGTACCGGCCACTGACTTATCTCAGGGGAGGGGCGCTCAGTAATATACACCTGTGTGTCGTGGTGAGTACCGGCCTCTGACTTATCCTCAGGGGAGGGGCGCTCAGTAATATACACCTGTGTGTCGTGGTGAGTACTGGCCTCTGACTTATCCTCAGGGGAGGGGCGCTCAGTAATATACACCTGTGTGTAGTGGTGAGTACCGGCCTCCGACTCATCCTCAGGGGAGGGGCGCTCAGTTATATACACCTGTGTGTCGTGGTGAGTACCGACCACTGACTCATCCTCAGGGGAGGGGAGCTCAGTAATATACACCTGTGTGTCATGGTGAGTACTCGTCACCAACTCATCCTCAGGGGAAGGGTGCTCAGTAATACACGCCTGTGTGTAGTGGTGAGTACTCGTCACCAACTCATCCTCAGGGGAGGGGTGCTCAGTAATACACGCCTGTGTGTAGTGGTGAGTACCGGCCTCTGACTTATCCTCAGGGGAGGGGCGCTCCGTAATATACACCTGTGTGTCGTGGTGAGTACTGGCCTCCGACTCATCCTCAGGGGAGGGGCGCTCAGTAATATACACCTGTGTGTCGTGGTGAGTACTGGCCTCCGACTCATCCTCAGGGGAGGGGAGCTCAGTAATATACACCTGTGTGTCGTGCTGAGTACCGGCTACAGACTCATCCTCAGGGGAAGGGTGCTCAGTAATACACGCCTGTGTGTAGTGGTGAGTACTCGTCACCAACTCATCCTCAGGGGAGGGGTGCTCAGTAATACACGCCTGTGTGTAGTGGTGAGTACCGGCCACTGACTTATCCTCAGGGGAGGGGCGCTCCGTAATATACACCTGTGTGTCGTGGTGAGTACTGGCCTCCGACTCATCCTCAGGGGAGGGGCGCTCAGTAATATACACCTGTGTGTTGTGAGTACTGGCCACTGACTCATCCTCAGGGGAGGGGCGCTCAGTAATATACACCTGTGTGTCGTGGTGAGTACTCATCGTCAGGAACAATCCAGTATTTGTACAAATACTGAACTGTTCATACACAATCCGTCCACCTATAAGATTGACAATTCCAATATAGAAAAATACTTCTGATCACCCTTTAGGCTATTTAGGATGGGATTTCTCAGTATGTTATAGGATTGAGTAATATTTGGATAAGTCGTTGAAGGTCTCTCTCTGTGTCTAGGGGACGGAGTGTATCAGAAAGGCATGGACTTTGTCTTGGAGAAGCTGAACGATGGAGAATGGGTGCACGTGTTTCCTGAAGGTGATCTCACTAATACATCGTACAGTAATAATAATTATTTTATTTGTATAGGACTCTTTCTTCAATAACTCAAGGCGCTTAACAGAATGAATGTAATACAGTACAGGAACAACGAAGTACAGAAAAGCTTTTCATAAACAATACTTAAGGGAATGAAGGAAACGCTTGAGAAAACAGGAAAGTCTTGTCTGTTTTTGAAGCATTGTAGAGTGGGGGCCTCTCGAACTGTGCGGTGAAGTGAGTTCCATCAAGTCGGAGCGGCATGGCTAAAAGCGCAGCTAATAAGCAGATCTTCAGATGGGATTAAGTGTTTGATTCTCGCTATGTTCCTCAGATGGAAGAATGAGGATTTGATTGTGGCTGATATCCGATGTTTAAATGTCAAGCCACCATCCAGCGCCACGCCAAGATTCCGCACATGATCATAGTTCTGTAATCCTGTACCGCCAATTGTCAGTCCAGTTGGGTGGCTGTGCTGCATTCTTGTCCTTTTTTTGATGTTGAGGTCCAATCATAAGGACCTCTGTTTTTTACCGGGATTCAGTCTCAGCCAACTGGCACTCATCCTTTCCTGGACCGTAGCATTTCCCAGGGTGCTCTGCAGCATCATAGACATGTGTTTCCTGAAGCTGATGTCACTGATACATTGTTTCCCAACACTGGTCCTCTAAAGATCCTTAATCTTGGTTCTTCAGGACAACAAGTCCTGTTCTGAGGCCCATCTCCAGCTTATGGGTGGATATATGTTTTTATTACATGCGGTAAGTAAATGACAGTCGTGGTCTTATACAACTCTCTTGTTTCTCCTTAGGAAAAGTTAACATGACCCAAGACTTTGTGAGGTTGAAGTGGGGTGAGTGCTGGCGGGGTGTCTGCTAAATGTGACTGTGTGATAAAAACTCAATACAGTCTTACACCCGACTTTCTCTCTAGGCATTGGACGCTTAATATCGGAGTGCACCCGGAATCCCATCATCCTTCCTCTCTGGCATGTGGGTGAGTGCTCACTCACACTTACCACTCATGTAATGTACTAGAGTGCTTATGCTTATTGAAGCTACTACACACTGGAGGTGATTCTGGTTGGTTTGCAAAAGCAGAACCATGCTTGGACAAAAACATGTGCATGTAATGTGTTACATTTGGGTGAGTTATTTTGTTTCTGTGCAGAGTAAATACTGGCTGCTTTATTCTTACACTGCAAGTTAGATTCCGGTTTGAACAAACCCCACCCAAATGTAACTCTCTCTGCACCTTTTACATCTGCCCCACCTGCAGTTTACCGAGCTTAATCATATTCCAGAACCCCCACATAACCTCCAGTAGCTGTCATATCTAAATATATCCCATAAGGACCGTCTTGTAATCTGGCGGGACTGCCATGCTATGGAATCCTCAGCCCTGAGTAATATGGCCACCTGTAGGCTATATGTAACCTCGTGTAGGAATGTTACCTCAGCCCTGAGTAATATGGCCACCTGTAGGCTGTATGTAACCTCGTGTAGGAACGTTACCTCAGCCCTGAGTAATATGGCCACCTGTAGGCTATATGTAACCTCTTGTAGGAACGTTATCTCAGCCCTGAGTAATATGGCCACCTGTAGGCTATATGTAACCTCGTGTAGGAACGTTACCTCAGCCCTGAGTAATATGGCCACCTGTAGGCTATATGTAACCTCGTGTGGGAACGTTACCTCAGCCCTGAGTAATATGGCCACCTGTAGGCTATATGTAACCTCGTGTGGGAACGTTACCTCAGCCCTGAGTAATATGGCCACCTGTAGGTTATATGTAACCTCTTGTGGGAACGTTACCTCAGCCCTGAGTAATATGGCCACCTGTAGGCTGTATGTAACCTCGTGTAGGAATGTTACCTCAGCCCTGAGTAATATGGCCACCTGTAGGCTATATGTAACCTCGTGTAGGAACGTTATCTCAGCCCTGAGTAATATGGCCACCTGTAGGCTGTATGTAACCTCGTGTAGGAACGTTATCTCAGCCCTGAGTAATATGGCCACCTGTAGGCTATATGTAACCTCGTGTAGGAACGTTATCTCAGCCCTGAGTAATATGGCCACCTGTAGGCTATATGTAACCTCGTGTAGGAACATTACCTCAGCCCTGAGTAATATGGCCACCTGTAGGCTGTATGTAACCTCGTGTGGGAACGTTACCTCAGCCCTGAGTAATATGGCCACCTGTAGGTTATATGTAACCTCTTGTGGGAACGTTACCTCAGCCCTGAGTAATATGGCCACCTGTAGGCTGTATGTAACCTCGTGTAGGAATGTTACCTCAGCCCTGAGTAATATGGCCACCTGTAGGCTATATGTAACCTCGTGTAGGAACGTTATCTCAGCCCTGAGTAATATGGCCACCTGTAGGCTGTATGTAACCTCGTGTAGGAACGTTATCTCAGCCCTGAGTAATATGGCCACCTGTAGGCTGTATGTAACCTCGTGTAGGAACGTTATCTCAGCCCTGAGTAATATGGCCACCTGTAGGCTATATGTAACCTCGTGTAGGAACATTACCTCAGCCCTGAGTAATATGGCCACCTGTAGGCTGTATGTAACCTCGTGTAGGAACGTTATCTCAGCCCTGAGTAATATGGCCACCTGTAGGCTATATGTAACCTCGTGTAGGAACGTTACTTCAGCCCTGAGTAATATGACCACCTGTAGGCTATATGTAACCTCGTGTAGGAACGTTACCTCAGCCCTGAGTAATATGGCCACCTGTAGGCTATATGTAACCTCGTGTAGGAACGTTATCTCAGGCCTGAGTAATATGGCCACCTGTAGGCTATATGTAACCTCGTGTAGGAACGTTACCTCAGCCCTGAGTAATATGGCCACCTGTAGGCTATATGTAACCTCGTGTAGGAACGTTATCTCAGCCCTGAGTAATATGGCCACCTGTAGGCTATATGTAACCTCGTGTAGGAACGTTATCTCAGCCCTGAGTAATATGGCCACCTGTAGGCTATATGTAACCTCGTGTTGGAACGTTATCTCAGCCCTGAGTAATATGGCCACCTGTAGGCTATATGTAACCTCGTGTAGGAACATTACCTCAGCCCTGAGTAATATGGCCACCTGTAGGCTGTATGTAACCTCGTGTAGGAACGTTATCTCAGCCCTGAGTAATATGGCCACCTGTAGGCTATATGTAACCTCGTGTAGGAACATTACCTCAGCCCTGAGAAATATGGCCACCTGTAGGCTGTATGTAACCTCGTGTAGGAACGTTATCTCCGCCCTGAGTAATATGGCCACCTGTAGGCTGTATGTAACCTCGTGTAGGAACGTTACCTCAGCCCTGAGTAATATGGCCACCTGTAGGCTATATGTAACCTCAAGTAGGTGGTAATTCTACTTTTCTTATACAGGAATGAATGACGTGCTTCCAAATGACCCCCCCTATGTTCCCCGCTGGGGACAGGTGAGTAAAAGCACTAGGAGACCTCCTATAAAGGGTTCCTTCTTACTACTGTTTTTGAATAGCCTTAAAGTCAAGGCTGTATTGATAACCCCTTTTTAAGGTCTAACCCCTGATGAAGTCTATTGTGAGACAAAACGCATTGGGTATTGCTTCTTATATGGTTATCCTCTTCAAGTACAACTTTTGTTAAAGAACAAGAAGAGACCACTGAGATAGAAGGATTGTCTGCACCAGTGTTTTCATGGACTTTTTATTTCTCGCGCTCTCTCTCGCCACCGTGCTGGAAGGGAGACATCACTGATGTCTCTCGCTCTCTCCCTCACTCAGTCTCTCTCTTTTCCCCCACTCTCTTTCTGCCCCTCGCTCTCCCTCCCTCCCTCCCCGAGAGGGTCACTGTTCTGGTGGGGAGACCTCTGAATGATGTATTTTTTCTCTGTCTCTCTCTGTCTGCAGAAGGTCACTGTGCTGGTGGGGAGACCGTTCACTGTTGCCTCGGTGGTGGAGAAGCTGAGGGCCGAGGACAGGACACCGGTAAGACTGTATTGTCCATTACCGGCATTTGTTTATTGCCTAATGAGCCTCCTAGAGTGTTACTCATCTGTAGTCAAAGTCTTACAGAGTAACCGGTATGCTGCAAAGTGCACACCCACAACATCTGCCACACCCACATCATCTGCCACCCTCGCTGTTTGTGTAGAGTTTTTGTAACTTTTTGATCTATTCCTGGCTCATCTGTTAAATATTTCCCCTTCGCTCTTCTCTTCCACCCTTCTGCCTGGGGGGGGGGGGGGGGGGGGGGTGTCTGTGTGTCCTGAGGTGGGGTTGGGGTGCTGTTACTCATGGGCCGCCAATATGTCATCATATGATTTTGTCCCTGCAGGTGGAGATGAGGAAAGTAGTCACGGACTATGTCCAGGAAGAGTTCCACAAGCTGAAGTCTCAGGCGGAGAGTTTGCACCAGTCTTTCCAGGAGCAGAGATGACACCTGGCAGGTGGTATCCGCATTATAGACCCACTGATGCCAACATTCGTCCACACACACACCAGAAGCCTTCAATCCTGGTACATGAACTCCTGCATATACCTGGGTGCATGTGCCACAGTCTGCTGCTAAATGAGAGAGAGAGAGAGAGAGTGTGACCTGTACAGGGGACTCCTGCTGCTCTCTCCGCTCACCAGGACTCTCTGTAATAGCCAGGAAACCACACTCCAGTGTCCTGTACAGGGGACTCCTGCTGCTCCCTCCGCTCACCAGGACACTCAGAAATAGCCAGGAAACCACACTCCAGTGTCCTGTACAGTGGACTCCTGCTGCTCTCTCCACTCACCATTGGTTTTAATCTGGATTTGATTGTAATGATGCTGAATCAAGTCTCCATTATCCAGTTAAGGGCTGGCAGAGGTCTCCACAAAGCGCTCTGCTCATTCCAGCCCGAGACGGTTTTTATTTATAGTAATGACATGGGTCAGACGTCTGTTTTGGGCATTACCCCTTATTTGTTTTGTGGGCAGACTAATATTATTTTTATCCTATCACTGAATGTTTTATACTGATGATTTTTTGCAACTGTCTTTACAATAAAGATAGACTTTTTTCCTATGCAGTGTTGCGACGATTGTAATACACACTGTAGGGTCATTACGACAGGGTGACTGAGGCGCCTGGGGTGGCGGATGGATACACAGAGTATGGGGTGACACTGTGTTACATGCTGTAGCGTCATTGTATTGGGGTTACTGGGGTGGCGGATGGATACACAGAGTATGGGGTGACACTGTGTTACATGCTGTAGCGTCATTGTTATCGGGTTACTGGGGTCGCGGATGGATACACAGAGAGTATGTGTCGTGACACTGTTACATGCTGCAGATCAGCACATGCTGTAGCGTCATTATGTCAGGGTGACTGAGGCGCCTGGGGTGACGGATGGATACACAGAGTTTGGGGGTTACACTGTGTTACATGCTGTAGCGTCATTGTGTCAGGGTTACTGGGGTGGCAGATGGATACACAGATTATGGCGGTAACACTGTGTTACATGCTGCAGATCAGCACATGCTGTAACGTTATTATGTCAGGGTTACTGGGGTGGCGGTCGGATACACACAGAGTATGGGGGTGACACTTTGTTACACGCTACAGATCAGCACATGCTGTAGCGTCATTATGTCAGGGTGACTGGGGTGGCAGATGGATACACAGAGTATGGCGGTGACACTGTGTTACATGCTGCAGATCAGCACATGCTGTAGTGTCATTACGTCAGGGTTACTGAGGTGCCTGGGGTGGTGGATGGATACATAAAGAGTATGGGGGTGACACTGTGTTACATGCTGTAGTGTCATTGTGTCAGGGTTACTGGGGTGGCAGATGGATACACAGATTATGGCGGTAACACTGTGTTACATGCTGCAGATCAGCACATGCTGTAACGTCATTACGTTGGGGTTACTGGGGTGGCGGTCGGATACACACAGAGTATGGGGGTGACACTTTGTTACACGCTACAGATCAGCATATGCTGTAGTGTCATTATGTCAGGGTGACTGGGGTGGCAGATGGATACACAGAGTATGGCGGTGACACTGTGTTACAGATCAGCACATGCTGTAACGTCATTACGTTGGGGTTACTGGGGTGGCAGTCGGATACACACAGAGTATGGCGGTGACACTGTGTTAAATGCTGCAGATCAGCACATGCTGTAACGTCATTACGTTGGGGTTACTGGGGTGGCGGTCGGATACACACAGAGTATGGCGGTGACACTTTGTTACACGCTACAGATCAGCACATGCTGTAACGTCATTACGTTGGGGTTACTAGGGTGGCGGTCGGATACACACAGAGTATGGCGGTGACACTTTGTTACACGCTACAGATCAGCACATGCTGTAACGTCATTACGTTGGGGTTACTGGGGTGGCAGATGGATACACAGAGTATGGCGGTGACACTGTGTTAAATGCTGCAGATCAGCACATGCTGTAACGTCATTACGTTGGGGTTACTGGGGTGGCGGTCGGATACACACAGAGTATGGCGGTGACACTGTGTTAAATGCTGCAGATCAGCACATGCTGTAACGTCATTACGTTGGGGTTACTGGGGTGGCAGATGGATACACAGAGTATGGCGGTGACACTGTGTTACATGCTGCAGATCAGCACATGCTGTAAAGTCGTTATGTCTGGGGTGATGAATGAATACGTGTGTGCGGGTTAATCTGACCTTATTATGGATATGATCCTTCGCTGCGTACTATGAGGTCAGCATTACCTGGGACCGGACTGGGTCTTCACCTGTGCAAGTTACTAAAGGGAAAATATTGCTGATATCTCTTTTCTTTGACTCTCAGGATAGTTTGGGGTAAGGGGGATATAATTACTAACAGACGGAATAACACCATTAGGATACTAGCTACCAATGCCACCAATACTATAGAAGAAGACTGAGAGCAGCAGATAACTAACAACAGAATCCTGTAGAAATGAATTTTGTAATTTAATCGTCAATAAATAAAGACAACAGATCACATGCACAGGAATGGTGCCCGGGGATAGCAGACATTTAGGGAAACTTGCTGAGCTGGTATAGGTCCCATTCCTGACCAGGAATTAATCATCGACCAAATTTGCTCGTTTCTGAATAAAGATCAAGGTGGAGCACACAAGTACGAATCAATAGACCATTGTGTCAAAATTCTGTAGATTTTCCATATTCACATGGATAATTTACCATCATTCGTGTGAGCAAAGTTGTCCGATAATTTAGCTCAAAATACAAATTGCAAATAGACCAGCTACTGGGCGCCGAGTGTGAAGAAGCATCGCAGGGATCAGTCCAATCTGTGCGATCAGTCCGATTAGTCAAATCTGAGTGATCAGTCAGATCCGTGCGATCAATCCGATCCGTGCGATCAGTACGATTAGTCAGATCTGTGCGATCAGTCAAATCTGTGTGATCAGTCAGATCCGTGCTATCAGTCCGATTAGTTAAATCTGTGTGATCAGTCAGATCCGTGCGATTATTCCAATCTGTGCGATCAGTTCGATTAGTCAAATCTATGTGATCAGTCCGATCCGTGCAATCAGTCCGATTAGTCAAAAATGTGCGATCAGTCCGATTAGTCAGACCCGTGCAATCAGTCAGTTCTGTGCGATCATAAAGCAGCGCTCTCAATGATAAACAGCCATGTGAATCAAATATAAAAATATTTTTAATAAACAATATTAAATTAAATAGAATGGAATAGAATGGCAATTTCCAGAACCTGTGCAAAGATGGTAGGACCCGAGATGAATTAATATAACCTGCACTGATCATAGGCGAATCTAGGGGGTGGTCCGGGGGTGCACTGGACCACCCATTAGGCCATTTTATAGCTGAGGGATGGGGCTTTCCAACGAGCCCAGCCCCGTGTCTCTAGCCCCCTGGGAACCGGAGATACTGCCAGGCAAAGCTGGAACTTTTCCCTATAGGATAACATGGGACCCGCTAATTCCGACCCCCACCCAGTTCAACGGCTGCCAGTTCCCCCTTCGGCATCACTGAAGTTCGAGGTTGATCTCCGTCGAACCCAAATCGCTGGGCCTTCAATCTGATACCAGGCTGGATCCATATGGGTTAATTGGGTCCAGGGATATTGAGGTTAAACCGTTTTTTTTTTCCATTTCTTAAATGAGTGTAGTAATGTGTGGCTTAATGTGTAAGGGGCATTATGTGTGCAGCATCATGTGTAAGGGACATTATGTGTGCAGCATCATGTGTAATGGGTACTATGGTGTGCGGCATCATGTGTAATGGGTACTATGGTGTGCGGCATCATGTGTAATGGGTACTATGGTGCCATCAAGCAAGAACTCCCTAGCAATGAGCACGTAGGTAAGCAGCACTTATGTGGCAAATATATAATGGGCATTACGGTTTGATATATAGTATGTAATGAGCATCATGATGTGTGGCACAATGTGTAATGGGCATTATGGTGTGTGGCCTTATGTGTAATTGGCATTACGGTGTGTGGCTTTATGTGTAATGGGTATTACGGAGTTTGCTAAAATGTGTAATGGGCATTACTGTGTATGGTCTAAAGTGTAATACCACACCACTTTTTGTGATGCCACACCTCCTTCCCATGAGGCCACACCCCCTTTTTGCAACGCGGCTACGCCGCGCAAAGGTCCCCCTGCTATTGTGTCTAGATCTGGCACCACCCATTACCATAATTCTAGATTCGCCTATGGCACTGATCCAATTTAGCAGCCCCAGAATGGCATGCAGAAGTTCCGGGTGTCGCTGGAGGGATCGGCCCTGGATGGTGGTGAATAGGACCAATCTTAAACCTCAACCAGTACTGCAAACAAATTTTCCCGATAGATGTAGCCAAGTGCATCCAGTGAGTGTGGTCAGGTAGGCAGATGAATGAGCAGGTATTGGTCCACAGTGGCACCAACGCGTTTCACTGGTCAGATTGCCAGCTTTATCAAGGACAAAGCTGGCAATCTGACCAACGAAAGGCGTTTTAAACCAATACCTGCTCATTCTTCTGACCCCACTCACTGGATGCCCTTGGCTACATCTACCAGGATAATTTACTATCATATGTGATCTGGGGATGGCCATCGACCATTGATGATTTGAAATCATCGATGGTTTATGGCCCATGTCGAATATTGTTGCAATTCAAACATAATAGATGACCATCGATATGTAAAACTATCGATGGTCACCCATTGCATAGTTTTACCCTATCGATGGCCAGTTGCACTTTTGCCATCGATGGCAAAGGCACCGATGGCCATACATAATGTGATCCCTCCCCTGGGCAGCTGCTGGGTGAGATGACGGGGTATCGCAGAATGCATACTTTGCCCTAGTGCAGTGGTTCTCAAACTCAGTCCTCAGGACCCCACACAGGTCACGGTTTTCAGGTCACCCGACAGGTGCACTCATTACTGACACATTTTAAAAGATCCACAGGTGGAGCTACTTATTTCACTTGATTCTGTGAGGAGACCTGCAAAACATGCAGTGTGTGGGGTCCTGGGATGTGGGACCATTTGTAGACAACAAGTAGATAGACAGCCATTAGGACGACACCATTAGTTCGACAACTCAATAGGTCGACATGCTTTTAGGTCGACGTGTCATTAGGTCGACATGTCATTAGGTCGACATGTCATTAGGTCGACATGTCATTAGGTCGACACCGCCATTAGGTTGACAGTCAAACGGTCGACATGGTTTTTTCACTGTTTTTTGGCTGAAATGTCGACACAGTCGACATGGACACAGTTTGAAGTGAACCGCAGCCCCCTCGCTTCACTCGCAATGCTTCGGGCACACTATTTTATTCTCCCACCATGCCCTAGTGGATAGTAGGGCATGAAATACCGCCTGTCGGCACATGTCGGCTCAAAAAACAATGAAAAAAACCATGTCGACCTTTTGACTGTCGACCTTTTGACTGTCGACCTAATGGCAGTGTCGACCTAATGACATGTCGACCTAATGGTATGTCGACCTAATGACATGTCGACCTAATGGTATGTCGACCTAAAAGCATGTCGACCTATTGAGTTGTCGAACTAATGGTGTCGACCTAATGGCGGTCTATCTACTTGTTGTCTACAAATAGTCCGGATACCGGGTCTTGAGGACCGAGTTTGATAACCTGTGCCCTAGGGCAGTGGTTCTAAACCTCGGTTCTCAAGGACCCCCAACAGTGCACGTTTTCGAGGTCTCCACTCAGAATCACAGGTGAAATAATTAGCTCCACCTGTGATATTTCAAAATGAGTTAGTGCATAATAAGTGCACCTGCCAGGTGACATGGGAATCATGCACTGTTGGGGGTCCTTGAGGACCGAGGTTGAGAACCACTGCCCTAGGGTATATAGAGCCTTGGGGGAGTGTTGCCGTAGGGCGCATGTCACTCTGAGCCGCCCTGTACCGAGATGAGGTGGATGACGTTACGTTTTGCGCATGTCTGTACCGCTGGAGGGGAGGGGTGACATTCTTTTCATCCAATCACCATAACCTGTGTGCTCCGCCCCGAAGACGCTCCCTGTGTGATTGACAACCGCGGCACCCTATGTGCTTCGTTCTTGTCACCTGATCGCCGGCTAGTCATGTGATGCTGTTCCCTGTGTCAGAGAGGAAAGAAGATGGCAGCAGAGATGTGTCTGTACATGGTTCCAGTTCTCCTTATATCGGTGCTGCCGTGGTCTGTGACCCCGTCACAGCAAGTGCCCGTCCTGCTGTGGTCCAGCGAGAGGTGAGGGTGCCGTGTCATCAGTGTCACGGGGGGTGGGGGTTCCATTGGACGCACAGATGGCGTAGTGGTCGGTAGTACTGCTTCACCATAGTCATGTGTTCTATTCCCACCATGTCTATGTGTGGCTTGCCTGTACCCCCAGAGTCTGCTGGTGCAGGGACAGGTGTGACTGACATACTCACAATGCTGCGGTATATGTGTGTGTGTGCATGTGATTGGAAAGGGTACGGATTGTTGGGTAGACAGCAAGTTCGTCGACACCGTTATGTCGATATGCAGGAATGTTGACATGACTTAGGTTGACCCAAGCATTAGGTCGACATGGGGAAGGTTGACAATCAAAAAGTCGACATGGGGTTTTTTACAATTTTTTTACCCCTGAATTTCGTCACAGTCGACATGGACACTGAAACTTAGCACCGCTTGCCCTCGCATGGCTCGCTGCGCTCAGCACATTATTTTATTCTCCCACCATGCCCTAGTGGGTGGTAGGGCATGAAATGCCACCTGTCGGCACATGACGGCTCCTAAAAAATGAAAAACCCCATGTTGACCTTTTGACTGACGACATAATGCTTGTGTTGACCTAACCCATGTTGACCTAATGGTGTCAACCTAATACTTGTAGACCTAGTGACCATATCCCATGGAGAGTGTAAAGTGTAAGATCCGCTGGTGCAGGGACCGTTGTGACTGACACACTCTATGTACATCGCTGTGGTATATGTGTGTGTGTGTGTGTCCATGTTATGGGGAATATAGAGTGTAAGCTCTACTGGTGCAGGTACCGGTGTGACTGACGTACTCTGTACAGCGATGCGATGTGTTCCTGTGATGGGGAATATAGAGTGTAAGCTCTGCTGGTACAGGGACCGGTGTGACTGACGTACTCTCTGTACAGCGCTGCGGTATATGTGTGTGTCCATGTGATGGGGAATATAGAGTGTAAGCTCTGCTGGTGCAGGGACCGGTGTGACTGACATACTCTCTGTACAGCGCTGCGGTATATGTGTGTGCTCATGTGATGGGGAATATAGAGTGTAAGCTCTGCTGGTGCAGGAACCGGTGTGACTGACGTACTCTGTACAGCGCTGCGGTATATGTGTGTGACCATGTGATGAGGAATATAGAGTGTAAGCTCTGCTGGTGCAGGGACCGGTGTGACTGACGTACTCTCTGTACAGCGCTGCGGTATATGTGTGTGTCCATGTGATGGGGAATATAGAGTGTAAGCTCTGCTGGTGCAGGGACCGGTGTGACTGACGTACTCTCTGTACAGCGCTGCGGTATATGTGTGTGTCTGTGAGATTTGGAATATAGTATAACCGCTACTGATGTGACTAAGTTAGCGCTAGAACATCAAGTATGTTTTATTTTTTACGTTATGTGGCCACACTAAGATAATACGTGTGTGTGTGTGTGTGTACTGGTGGTACTGTGATAATTACATATAGGATAGTGACCTCTGAATGACAGCTATTGGCTATAGAATACCTAGGTCTTGGGTGTATAGGATGCAATATAAAGCTGTGTTGTATTGTCTGTCACAGCACTTCCTGTTTCAGCTTCCCCATAGCTGTTCCTGGAAGAAGGACGTGCTCCGGGTGCAAGGACGGGTGGTTGGCCAGCTTCCCTGTAGCTGCTCCGGGTGCAGGGACGGGTGGTTGGCCAGCTTCCCTGTAGCTGCTCCGGGTGCAGGGACGGGTGGTTGGCCAGCTTCCCTGTAGCTGCTGATAAGTTGGGAATAAATCCACTGTTAAGTTCGAGGATAAATAAATGACACGTAATTACATATTTATCCAAAATAATATATTATACAATATTGCTTAATTCCAGACAGACAGAACAGAACAGCACAGCACAGCATCCAGCAACAGGGAGTGTGGAGGAGTGTCGGGGGCAGGGCCCCAGCACTTCCCACCCTGCTGTCGTCACATCATCTAATTTATACTTTTTAAACTTCATATGGCCACAAATAGTATGGGGGTGCTTTCATATATGGTGATAATGCTAACTACCTTTGACAGCAACAACTGGTGATCCTCATAATAGCTTGTTGATTGGTCTTTGATTGACAGGAACAGGTGATAGTAGCTTGCAATAGCTTATGTCCCATTGATATGTCTTGCTGGCTTTTCACACGAAATGTTTGTACATTGATGCAACAATTAATATAATCAAAATCCATTTTATCACTGCTCCGGGTGCAGGGACGGGTGGTTGGCCAGCTTCCCTGTAGCTGCTCCGGGTGCAGGGACGGGTGGTTGGCCAGCTTCCCTGTAGCTGCTCCGGGTGCAGGGACGGGTGGTTGGCCAGCTTCCCTGTAGCTGCTCCGGGTGCAGGGACGGGTGGTTGGCCAGCTTCCCTGTAGCTGCTCCGGGTGCAGGGACGGGTGGTTGGCCAGCTTCCCTGTAGCTGCTCCGGGTGCAGGGACGGGTGGTTGGCCAGCTTCCCTGTAGCTGCTCCGGGTGCAGGGACGGGTGGTTGGCCAGCTTCCCTGTAGCTGCTCCGGGTGCAGGGATGGGTGGTTGGCCAGCTTTCCTGTAGCTGCTCCGGGTGCAGGGACGGGTGGTTGGCCAGCTTCCCTGTAGCTGCTCCGGGTGCAGGGACTGGTAGAAGGTTATTGGGTAGCTGTTGGTAGGAGGTTGGGTAGCTGTTCCTGGCAGAGGGTCGTACTCCCGTTCACCCATCTTACATGGGCTGCCTGACATTGTGGGGTGATCCCCCTAGGGTCTGCTTGCTCCGCAAGTCTGGGACCTGTGGCTCCACAACAAGACTAGAGCGCTAAAACAACAAGTTACAAAACACACTGCGCCTAGGGCTGCAACAAAGGTGCAAATCAGAAGATGAGTCCCTAGACACCTAGGCATATACACAGAAATAGGGGAGAGAGACCCTGCGCCTTCTATCTACAGAAGGGTCAAAAAGATATAAAATACAAGCGTGAAATCCTCCAGTTCACGGGAGTGTGTACAAATCGTCCTGGTGGATGGTGGCAGGTTTTCCTCAGAAGAAGATGAGTATGGGGAAATAAAGGAAAACGGAGAAGGCCACGTAATGTAGTACGTTGGTTCAGTCAGCTGGAGGTGTATCCTGTGTGTATGGATTCCTTTGTATGTATGGTGCGCTGATGTAGATCTTTATGGTGTCCCCTTCTATGTGAAGGGGACATGTGTGTCATAGAATAACTTGCTTACATGTATCCGCAGATCACGGTTTCTTTATGTGGTCTCATGAAATATGTTTATTTATAAAATAACAACAATGGCTGGGAGCCGTAGCACATACATATAAAGGGCAGAATGGAACCTGGGCAGGCTCTCCGATGGTAGTTCTTAAGTGGAGAAGTAGATGACTCAAGGGCAGCCTGGATTAAACCTCAGGAGGTTCATTCTCCCCATGTTCAGTCCTGGGCAGGGCTCTGTATTGTATGACCCATCTAGTGACTGTATGGGGCTGTACTGGTACTGTACCTGCGTCCCCATAACTTTGCTTGTTAGGGGTAGACAGACTCTCCATAGTTACATAATATAAGGGGGTAATCCAGACTGCAGCAAATTTATTTATTTATTTATTTATTTATTAACAGTTTCTTATATAGCGCAGCATATTCCGTTGCGCTTTACAATAGCAGACAGTGAAACAAAACAGGGTATTTACAGACAGTCAAAATGTAGGAGGGCCCTGCTCGCAAGCTTACAATCTATAGGGAAATAGGCATTGATACATAAGGATAGATACTGTATTCTTTATTGCATCGATTCCACCAGAACGCAAGGTTCTATGACTGGTTTTGGAATTTGATAAGCTTGCCTGAAGAGATGAGTCTTCAGGGAACGCTTATAGGTTTGGAGACTGGAGGAGAGTCTTATTGTGCTTGGGAGGGCATTCCACAGAGTGGGTGCAGCCCGAAGAAAGTCCTGCAGTCGGGAATGGGAGCGGGTAATGAATGTGGATGAGAGACGCAGATCTTGGGAGGAGCGTAGAGGTCGTGTTGGATGATATTTTGAGATAAGAGAGGATATGTATGTTGGTGTAGTTTGGTTTATGGCTTTGTGTGTAAGTAAAAGAATTTTGTATTGAATACAGTAGAATACAGGTAACCAATGAAGTGACTGACAGAGTAGCTTTGCAGACGATGAACGTCTGGCTAGGAAGATTAGCCTTGCAGCTGCATTCATTATGGACTGTAGTGGTGAGAGTCTGTATTGGGGAAGGCCAATAAGGAGACTATTGCAATAATCAATGCGTGAGATGATGAGAGCATGGATTAGAGTTTTTGCAGTGTCTTGTGTAAGGTAAGGGCGAATTTTAAATATGTTTTTTAGGTGCATGTGGCATGATTTTGAGACAGATTGAATGTGGGGTACAAAGGAAAGTTCTGAGTCAAGGATAACACCTAGGCAGCGAGCTTGAGAGGTAGGAGTGATTGTCATCTTCTCAACAGCGATAGAGATATCAGGTTGGTAACTACTATTTATTGGCGGAAATATAATTAATTCTGTTTTTGAGATATTAAGTTTGAGGTGCCGAGATGACATCCAGGATGAAACAGCAGAAAGGCATTCAGAGACACGGCTCAATACAGATGGGGACAGGTCCGGGGAGGATAGGTAGAGCTGAGTATCATCCGCATACAGATGATACTGAAATCCAAAGGAGCTGATTAGTTTGCCAAGAGATGAGGTATAGATTGAGAAAAGCAAGGGACCTAAAACTGAACCCTGAGGTACTCCAACTGAAAGAGGTAGCGAAGAGGAGGTAGAATCAGAGAAACGAACACTAAAGGAGCGGTTAGAGAGGTAGGATGAGAACCAAGAGAGGGCTGTGTCTTTAAGACCTATGGATTGTAGTGTTTGTATGAGAAGTGTGTGGTCAACAGTGTCAAAAGCAGCAGAGAGATCTAGAAGAATTAGTAGTGAGTAGTGGCCTTTAGACTTAGCAGTGACCAGATCACTACGAGCTTGGTTTATGTATGCGGCCCTGTGTTATTTGGTACAATCATCCGTTACTTGTGTACGTTTCCCCTTTTTTACACATGATAAAACCTGGAAAGGCACCAAGTATATTCTTTGCAGGACACTTAGCTGAATAACTTGTCCAGCCATCCAGCATTACATCGAGGCTATACTTTTCACCAGGGTTTATAAATGCCTCTATTGTCCTTTCCTGTATAACCACTGATGTGTGATGTTCCGTGAGTCATGTGACACGTGACCATGTGCTGGTTATAGCCCGGGCACCCCTTCCCTGCGATCATATCATTGTACGAGGTAATAGTTCCAGGTCCGGTGCTGTGTACTGCTATTCCCAGCATTTGCTCTCCGTGTTGTGTGACTTGTTCCGCGAGTCATGTGACACGTGATTATGTGTTGGTTACAGCCCGGGGCACCCCTTCCCTGCCATCCTGTTACATGGTGTCACTGGTATTCCTGGTGTTTGCACTCTGTGGTTATTGGCTATCTATCTTCTCATGTTTCCACATCTGTCTCCTGACAGTTCCCTATGGACGGCCCAGCCCAGCACCCATGGAGGCCATGTGACCACCGACCTTCAGTTGGGTCATTACTTGGACAGTGCGTTGTCCAGTGGCCCCAAGAACGTTCTGCTCTTCCTCCAGGAGAAGGTAATCCCTGCCATTTTCTGAGATCCTGAATGATGATTTACTTCCACTGATGTATACATGTTACTGTAAAGGTGCCCACACACTATGCGATTTTAGGCCGATTTCACCCAATTTAGGAACTTTGGGCCGATTCTGTGGCTGGGAAATGCCTTCTGATGGTAGAACGTATGGCTGCTTCTATGCTTATTGCAGTTCCTCGTGTTCTCGCATTCACCCTGCACAGTGTATGACTGGCATCTGCTCCACGTAACCTGTGTAACCCACATGGATGCTAGACCCCGCATGACGCCTATACTCTGGAATGGCCTATACTCTGGAATGACCTAACACGCCTGCATTATTTCCCCAGCTGAGCGTTGAAGACTTCACAGCATTTGGAGGGGTCTATGGAAACAAGCAGGACAGCGCCTTCCCGAATCTCGAGGTCAGTTGTGTCTGCGCTCGTGGATCTGTTTTTAGGCCTTTGCATTTTGTGTTACTCCACACTGGCATCGTGGTGGCATGTAACTACTGCATATCGCACTATAAACGCCATTATCTGTTCCTATTACAGAGTATTATGGAGTCGTCGCCCTCTTCCTTGGTGCTGCCCTCGGTGGACTGGTACGCCGCTAACATCCTTCCCACTTACCTGAAGGAGAAACTGGGTGTGAGCCCCCTTCACGTGGATCAGTCCACACTGTTAGAGCTGAGACTGAATGAGACGATCCCGTCGTTGCTGGTTGTGAGGCTGCCCTATACCAACAGGTGACTGATCTCTGCCTCATATCCTGATCTGTGCTATAGCTATAGATTACAAATGGTGACCAGCGTGTGAGGCTTCCCTACAGGTGCCTCCTATCCCGACCTGCTGCTGTCACTGCTCCATGTCATACCTATAGGTTACATATGGTGACCAGCGTGTGAGGCTGCCCTACAGGTACCTCCTATCCCGCCCTGCTGCTGTCACTGCTCCATGTTATACCTATAGGTTACATATGGTGACCAGCGTGTGAGGCTGCCCTACAGGTGCCTCCTATCCCGCCCTGCTGCTGTCACTGCTCCATGTTATACCTATAGGTTACATATGGTGACCAGCGTGTGAGGCTGCCCTACAGGTGCCTCCTATCCCGCCCTGCTGCTGTCACTGCTCCATGTTATACCTATAGGTTACATATGGTGATCAGCGTGTGAGGCTGCCCTACAGGTGCCTCCTATCCCGCCCTCCTGCTGTCACTGCTCCATGTTATACCTATAGGTTACATATGGTGACCAGCGTGTGAGGCTGCACTACAGGTGCCTCCTATCCCGCCCTCCTGCTGTCACTGCTCCATGTTATACCTATAGGTTACATATGGTGACCAGCGTGAGAGGCTTCCATACAGGTGCCTCCTATCCCGCCCTCCTGCTGTCACTGCTCCATGTTATACCTGTAGGTTACATATGGTGATCAGCGTGTGAGGCTGCCCTACAGGTGCCTCCTATCCCGCCCTCCTGCTGTCACTGCTCCATGTTATACCTATAGGTTACATATGGTGACCAGCGTGTGAGGCTGCACTACAGGTGCCTCTTATCCCGCCCTGCTGCGGTCACTGCTCCATGTTATACATATAGGTTACAGATGGACACCAGCGTGTGAGGCTGCCCTACAGGTGCCTCCTATCCTGCCCTGCTGCTGTCACTGCTCCATGTTATACCTATAGGTTACATATGGTGACCAGCGTGTGAGGCTTCCCTACAGGTGCCTCCTATCCCACCCTGCTGCTGTTACTGCTCCATGTTTTACCTATAGGTTACATATGGTGACCAGCGTGTGAGGCTGCCCTACAGGTGCCTCCTATTCCACCCGCCCTACTGCTTATAGTGGTAGTCACAGGGTCCACAGGGGTCCGATATAGGAGAACTGCAGAATGCTAATTTGGCATTATGATGACGATTCTATAATGTACCGTCTGTAATAAGAGATGACTGATCACCTGCTGCTCATTATAACGCACTTTTCTCTGCAGGGGCCACTGGAGTACTTTACTATGGGTATAGAGGTGTGGTTAGTGGGAGCTGGGCAATTCCAAATTTATATCTGTAACCCATCAGCCCCCAGTTATAAAAAATGTTCCCTAGGAAGCTGGTCATGCTGGACATTGCTCCAGCTTTCCAGTTATTTAATTATTTAACTTTCTTTTAAATTTTTCTTACACCAGAACCCTCCCCCACTCAATCAAGAGTGTGGGTGTCGAGCACCCCTGAATTTTCAGGCTACAGTCGGTCATGACTACTTACAAAAGGAACCTGACTTGACTCATGGGTGCCTGCAGCACCTCACCAAGGGGGCTGTCTTACCCACGTCCCAACTGAAGTCCCCTAACTGTAAGTAAGCTCTGTGTTGCGGGGTTCCCCTTATCTCCCTCCCTCCCGTTTGCTGGCTCCACTGATCACAGCATTACCCGCCCTGCTGCTACAGGGGCTTAAACCCTGCATCTTACTACCGGTAACCTGTCTCCTGCGTGTACGTGTAAATGCGGGGACAGCAGGCAGAGGCGCTGGCATCCGATGGGTTCTAATTAAGACTACCCGCTTGCTAACCCCGCGGCGATTCCCTGCTTCATCCCGATGTGATAGCGGGACTTCTGTACGTACTTCTATCCGCAGTATAACCTATTCCCGGAGTGGACATAAGGGATGCTGACTTTCTAAGTCGCCAGGATATTTGTTGCAGTGTGTAGTCTCTACACCCAGCGGTCGTTCCGGCGTGGAATAGAGGATGGAGATCTCCTGGCATCAAGGCACTATCCTCAACTATCGAGGCATGTGCCATGTACCAGGTATCTGGCTGCAGTTGCGATGGCTGCTCCTGCATCTTCCTGCTGGTCCAGGATGATATATCTCTTCCTTCACCTCCTCGGTTGGGTTCTCCACTAGCTCAAACGAGAATCTGTTATGGTAATTCTAGTGGGGCTTCACTGGCCGCGGAGGAAGAAGTTCTTGGCCCGGCAACAGCTTCAGACGGCAGAAGACCCATGTCTTCTGCCCCTAGGTCCAGATTTTCTTTAGTATGGTTTATTCGTTCATCAATCTTTACAGCTTCCCTTAAGTCTGCTGCCCTACAAAGTGGAGGACTTCTGTGTCCTCACATCCCCATGCAGAAGATGAACTCTACTTTGGAAGAACGTCCTTCATAGAACTATACTAATCGATTGGGTGACAAACAAAACACACACACATAATGTGGTGAGTTTAAAATAAGTCTGGCTCCCATTGATTCTCCTAGGGTTTATATAATCAAAAACATACATGCATATACAGTTTCCATACGTCATATAGATTACAAACTTCATTGGAAAGGCTGAATCTCATTCTAAACTGTCCTGCCCCCCACCCCCTCCCATCTTGGTGTCTTTCTGTACCAGGACATTCCTGTCCTCTGAAAGCTACTTTATGGTGAAGATCTTAATTTACTAACATGAGAACAAAGACTATAGAGTGTCAGCATTTATTATAATTTGTAAACTAGGGGAAAGTTCAAAGCAGGCAACATGGCGTCTCTTATGCTTATTGTATTGCTGTCTCTTTCACCCACAATGGCTCGTATTCAATGCGGTCGGCTGGGGGTTGAACGGCGGGGATCGCAGAAAACAAGCGATCCTCGCTGTTTAACCCCCACGCCGGCCAATCACCATGTTCAGCGCCACGTATTCCCCCAAACAGCGAGGCTCACGGCTAATGCAGGGAGCCCGCTGCATTTAGTCTCGCTGTTTCAGTGGCCGTATATGCCAGTTTCCCCTCACTCCAAAAATGGAGCGAGGGGGATACAGCGTATGCAGGGGGGTCAGTTGAATACTGACCCTGCCCGCTGTCACCGCTCACTCCCACCATTGAATACACTCCAATGTGGTGGGCTGGAGATCCTATGCGGTGTTTAGTTCACAGCTGTTCCTTTTGCAGCTTCTGTCTGTAATGCTGCGTTCTCATTGCCGCCCCTGCAAAATCCCGGGTTTTTCTTGCCGGATTTTTGGGGGGACACAGAGCTTGTCAGCTCAACAGACCCCCTTCACACTGCACCTCAGACCCGGGAATTTCCCATGTCTACCCCTTTCAAACTGCTTTCCATGGTCTGCCTTCCAACAAGTGTGTGGAATGTAATAGCAGCTTTGATTGGGTGTTGGGAAATTTGTACAAATTGCTGTGATAGGCTGTTTAAAAGCAGCTTTTATTGGCTGGCTAAAGATGTCATATATCACATGATTACATCCCCCAATGAGCTAGTTTTTGTGTGAAAAACCCGGGTCTGTGCTGTTCACACTGCCATACACCCCTGTATTACCCAGGAAAAACCCTGCAAAAAACCCGGGTGTAATTCCAGCGGCATAACACCCGGGAATTTCACAAAGACCCTTTCACACTGAAACAGGACACGGGAATTTTCAGCTTGCCCCGGGAAATACCCGGGTTTTTGTGGCAGTGAGAACGGGGTATCAGCAGGTTTAGCTATGGGTCTCAGGCGGAGAACCCTTAATGTCCTTATTTAATCTATCTTCAATTTGTTCAATAGCAATTAGCCCGGTTGCTGGATGAGGAATTTTAATTGTTGGAGTCCAATCTCCTTTTTCGTTCCCCATTGTGATCCGGGGAGCCTACGGTTGCAGAAGGTTGCCTTGACTTACTTTCCTTGTGATTCTCTGGGTTTAGGCCACACCGTGACGGGTCTCGAATCCAGAAACCCTGTCCTGCCATTAACCGTATTTACTTTTTCACAAAGATCAGGCGGAATCGCATAATCAGGATAAGGAGGTTTTTTCGTAAGTGGTTTCAGTGTTTTGCGTGATTCCGCCACTCATGGTTCTTTCTTTACATGATGTTTTCGGGTGGTCTTCTACAGGGCCGTTTACCCGTGCCTTGTGGAGAGATGTGAAGGGTATCATTAGGTGGACGGTTTGTCTCTTTGTCCTTTATGATGCTGTACGTTGCGGCTGTTCATTTTCAATAAAGCATTGGCTCGGTGGATTCAGCTGGCCATCCAGCACAGTTATGTCGTTGTCCATAGACAGCCGGCACCTTGGTTCACATGTTTGTGAAGTTCTATAAGTTTGTTTTTGTAGGTTCCTCAGAGCTGTCCCTCCCATGGGGCTAAACTTTGAAACCTCCCCATTGTACAGTACTCCAGTGACCCCTGCTGGATGAAAGAGAAAATAGGATTGTGGTACCTACCGGTAAATCCATTTCTCTGACTCCGCAGGGGCCACCGGACGCCCTCTCTGCTCTTTGTCACCTGCCAGTTTTGTTCCTTTTGACATGCCTGTGTTTCTTGTTCCTCTCAATTCCCATCTCCTCTTGGTCTACATTTTCCTAAATGGGGGAGGAGCCTTACACTAACTTGGAAGTGCCCAGTTCCCACTAACCACACCCCTATACCCATTGTAAAGTACTCCGGTGGCCCCTGCGAATTCAGAAAAACTGATCTGTCTGGTCACGTTCTAGTACTAACTTTTATTTTATTTTTTCTTCTTAGTGCTGGCTTAATGGCTGCTAAAGATATGCTCCGGGCTAATGGTAAGTACATACGCGTGTGTGGTACACGTGGTATTGTGCTGCAGGCCACGTACACAACATGGGGAAACTAGCACAATGTCCTATCACGCCAGCAATCGCAGTGTGTCCAGTTTACTGCTTCCCAAATGTCCCAGGAGAACCCTGCTTGGGTACAGGTGACAATTATTATATGATCTGTGCAGAAGAGGGTATATACCTAAAACCTGAACGGTAGGGGTGACTTGTCGGGGGGCTCCGGTGCCACCAGATCCTGAATATAGGGCTCAGGCACCTCACTTGGAGAAGGCGGTTCTCCCACTTAGGAAGGGAGATGCTATGAAAACACTTTACTTTGGGGACAGGGAATGGGCTGTATTAGAGGGTACCAGAGGTCACTACATAGACTATACGGTACTTGTGTACTAGCACAGCGCCCACGATATTCAGTCGTATGGCATTGTATTCAATTTAAAATTGTATACCATTGTATATGTCATACAATGGCATACAATGCAATGAGATGTGATTTTAAATTGTATATACAATCTTTAATTGTATAAGCACCTTAATAGGTGCTTACAATGTTAAATGCACCGCCACTGACACTATCAACACCAACCCCAAGCCTGGCGAGCGCAGCGGTACGCGTCCTCCGACCTTTTTCATACCCCCACTATCCACGTCGGTGTGGAGTCGATTTTATATAGTGTGGCGAGCCACCGAAGCGTGGCGAGCGGCCACGCATTACTTCACATATATTCCGCGACCCCTCACGGGGCTCGCTGCGCTCGACACGCTCCGAGCTCGGTGGCTCGCTGCGCTCGCCACACTATATAAAGTCAACTCCACGCTGACGTGGATAGTGGGGGTATGAAAAGGTCAGAGGACGCGTACCGCCGCCCCTCGCGGGCTCGCTGCGCTCGCCACGCTTCGGGTTGGCGTTGATAGCACGGGTGGCGTGGGGGTGCTTTTAACATTGTAAGCACCTATTACGGTGCTTATACAATTATTTATCTTATAGGGGGCAAATTTAACATTAAAAACACCCATTAGGGTGCTTATACAATTTAAAATCTTAAACCATTGTATATGCCATACAATGTCATACAATTCGATGGCATACAATTTAAAATTGTATAACATCTGCTAACATTGTATCGCATCGCATACCATCGTATGCCTTATGCGATGCGATGGGCGCCGTGCTAGGAAACAAGTACCGACTATACAGTGCCCACGCTCGACAGGGGCATCAGTAGCCATGGCAGAGCTGGTTACCGTAGGGTTAATGCTGCCAGATTACAGGTACTGTACAATAAGAGATGTTCGGTGGTCTCCAGTGTTATGGAAGATTGGTGGATGTTCTGCAGGTCGTTATCGGTGTCTTTTTTTTTTTCTCTCTCTCTCTGCAGATGAAGTTATTGGGCAGGTACTGAGCACACTGAAGGCAGAAGGAGTCCCATACACAGCGCTTCTCACCGCCCTGAGACCCTCCCGGGTATGTTCAGTCACACTGTTGGGCTATGGTGATCATGTCTACCCTTTTTAACAGTTAGTTGTTTGTTTAGTCTTGTGCCAGCCTGGTATTAACAGGGCGCCGGACTGTGGGGATCTCTGTGGTGCAGGAGTCTCCCTCTGCAGGCTGTGCTGGTTTTACCAGGGTGCCGGGCTGAGGGGATATTAGTGGTGCAGGAGTCTCTATCGGTAGGGTGAGGTGGTATTACTAGGGGGCTGGACTGTGGGCATATCCGTGGTGACTGTGGTGCAGGAGTCTCCCTCTGTACGGTAGGTGGTATTACCAGGGGCCAGGCTGTGGGGCTATCTGTGGTGTAGTAGTTTCCCTCTGTAGGGTGAGGTGGTATTACCAGGGGGCCAGGCTGTGGGGCTATCTGTGGTGCAGGAGTCTCCCTCTGTAGGGTGAGGTGGTATTACCAGGGGGCCAGGCTGTGGGACTATCTGTGGTGTAGTAGTTTCCCTCTGTAGGGTGAGGTGGTATTACCAGGGGGCCAGGCTGTGGGGCTATCTGTGGTGTAGTAGTTTCCATCTGCAGGCTGAGGTGGTATTACCAGGAGGCCGGGCTGTGGGGCTATCTGTGGTTTAGTAGTTTCCCTCTGTAGGGTGAGGTGGTATTACCAGGGGGCCAGGCTGTGGGGATATCCATGGTGACTGTGGTGCAGGAGTCTCCCTCTGCAGGCTGAGGTGGTGATACCAGGGGGCTGGGCTGTGGGGATATCCGTGGTGACTGTGGTGCAGGAGTCTCCCTCTGCAGGCTGAGGTGGTATTACCAGGGGGCTGAGCTAAGGGGCAGCGATGCTGCAAGGGAACAGTCTGCGTTATATTTGTTTGCCTATTATTTCTTATTTCTGTCCCCTTTAGGTGAACAGAGAGTCAGACTTTGCTGTGGGCAGTCTCGGGCGCCAGCTCTTGGCAACACCAACTCCAGCTCCTATTCCCACCTACCCTCCCGTTGCCTTCCTCAATGGAACACAGAGTAGTCCCTGTATTCTCTTCTGGGCCTCAAACGTATCTCTGCTTATGGATCAGACCTTTGTGGACCTCACTAATAGGACATTCAACAGGACGGACACCGCATTCACTGCTGAGTCCAGCTGCAACTCAACTGATGCAGTGTAAGCTATACTCAGATGCTAGTAACTCCTCGTGCTCTGTCGCACTGCGCTGTCTTTGTTAGTAATGCCTCGTGGTGCTCTGCTGCACTGTATATGTTTGTAGCTCCTCGTTGTGCTGTTGCACTGCGCTGTCTGTTAGGGACACCTCGTTGTGCTTTGTCACGCTGTGCTGTCTGTTAGTATTGCCTCGTGGTGCTATGGTGCGCTTTCCGTGTTGGCAGCACCTCGTTGTGCTCTGTCTCGCTGCGCTGTCTATGCTAATAGCGCCTAGTTGTGCTCTGCCGCACGGCACTGTCTGTTAGTAACGCCTCGTTGTGCTTTCTCGCTGCGCTGTCTGTTATAATGCCTCGTTGTGCTGTCTCGCTGCGCTGTCTGTTATAATGCCTCGTTGTGCTCTGTCGCGCTGCGAATACTAAGAGCACAAAATGAGGAGTTACTAACAGCACAACGTGACAGCACAACATGGCGTTTTTAGCATAGACAGCGCATCGCAACAGCACAATGAGGTGTTACTAACATAGACAGCGCAGCGCAACCGCACAATAAGGCATTGCTAGCATAGATAGTGCAGCGCGACAGAGCACAACGAGGCGATACCAACACTGACAGTGCAGCAGAGCACCACCCTCCTCCAGCCCCTGTACCATCATCCCTCCTCCTCCTCCTCCAGCCCCTGTACCATCATCCCTCCTCCTCCTCCTCCAGCCCCTGTACCATCATCCCTCCTCCTCCTCCTCCAGCCCCTGTACCATCATCCCTCCTCCTCCTCCTCCTCCAGCCCCTGTACCATCATCCCTCCTCGTCCTCCTCCTCCTCCAGCCCCTGTACCATCATCCCTCCTCGTCCTCCTCCTCCTCCAGCCCCTGTACCATCATCCCTCCTCGTCCTCCTCCTCCTCCAGCCCCTGTACCATC
Source organism: Crinia signifera (assembly GCF_055691185.1). Lineage (NCBI taxonomy): Eukaryota > Metazoa > Chordata > Amphibia > Anura > Myobatrachidae > Crinia > Crinia signifera. Next base: position 14,072,522 of record NC_139225.1, on the reverse strand, counting down.
ATCCCTCCTCGTCCTCCTCCAGCCCCTGTACCATCATCCCTCCTCGTCCTCCTCCTCCTCCTCCAGCCCCTGTACCATCATCCCTCCTCGTCCTCCTCCTCCTCCTCCAGCCCCTGTACCATCATCCCTCCTCGTCCTCCTCCTCCTCCAGCCCCTGTACCATCATCCCTCCTCGTCCTCCTCCACCTCCAGCCCCTGTACCATCATCCCTCCTCGTCCTCCTCCTCCTCCAGCCCCTGTACCATCATCCCTCCTCGTCCTCCTCCACCTCCAGCCCCTGTAGATTGTAAGCTTGCGAGCAGGGCCCTCCTACATTTTGACTGTCTGTAAATACCCTGTTTTGTTGTATCACTGTCTGCTATTGTAAAGCGCAACGAAATATGCTGCGCTATATAAGAAACTGTTAATAAATAAATAAATAAATACCATCATCCCTCCTCCCCCTCCTCCTCCTCCAGCCCCTGTACCATCATCCCTTAGGTCTTAGAGACCTTAACTAGAGCTCTGCATCATGTGTCAATACTTTTGGCCATGTTAGAAATTTGAAATGTAAGATTGAAGTATTTGTTTATAGTTTAACTGCAGACATTTGGTCCATGTTGATGTGGTGTTATCAGTGCACCGCACCCGTTATATAGCTGTTGTATGTAAAGGATTATGTATAGTAATATTGTTGTGTCTGTGTCTCACAGCCTGGTCCTGGATTACGGGAATGACCTGGAAATGCGGTAAGTGACGGCTCCTTCTATAACTGCATAGCCCTTTATAGTACATGAAGCGTGGTCCGTGGTCAGGCTGCTGGATAGGTGGTGGGCGCTGTGTCTCTCTGTATAATACGGGGAGCGTGGCCCGTGGTCAGGCTGCTGGATAGGTGGTGGGCGCTGCGTCTCTCTGTATAATACGGGGAGCGTGGCCCGTGGTCAGGCTGCTGGATAGGTGGTGGGCGCTGTGTCTCTCTGTATAATACGGGGAGCGTGGCCCGTGGTCAGGCTGCTGGATAGGTTGTGGGCGCTGTGTCTCTCTGTATAATACGGGGAGCGTGGCCTGTATTTAGGCTGCTGGATAGGTTGTGGGCGGTGTGTCTCTCTGTATAATACGGGGAGCGTGGCCCGTGGTCAGGCTGCTGGATAGGTGGTGGGCGCTGTGTTTCTGTATAATACGGGGAGCGTGGCCCGTGGTCAGGCTGCTGGATAGGTTGTGGGCGGTGTGTCTCTCTGTATAATACGGGGAGCGTGGCCCGTGGTCAGGCTGCTGGATAGGTGGTGGGCGCTGTGTCTCTCTGTATAATACGGGGAGCGTGGCCCGTGGTCAGGCTGCTGGATAGGTGGTGGGCGCTGTGTCTCTCTGTATAATACGGGGAGCGTGGCCCGTGGTCAGGCTGCTGGATAGGTGGTGGGCGCTGTGTTTCTGTATAATACGGGGAGCGTGGCCCGTGGTCAGGCTGCTGGATAGGTGGTGGGCGCTGTGTTTCTGTATAATACGGGGAGCGTGGCCCGTGGTCAGGCTGCTGGATAGGTGGTGGGCGCTGCGTCTCTCTGTATAATACGGGGAGCGTGGCCCGTGGTCAGGCTGCTGGATAGGTGGTGGGCGCTGTGTCTCTCTGTATAATACGGGGAGCGTGGCACGTGGTCAGGCTGCTGGATAGGTGGTGGGCGGTGTGTCTCTCTGTATAAAACGGGGAGCGTGGCCCGTGGTCAGGCTGCTGGGTAGGTGGTGGGTGCTGCGTCTCTCTGTATAATACGGGGATCGTGGCCCCCTGGCTAGGTGGTGGGCTCTGTGTAGCTGTATAATACGGGGAGCATGGCCCGTGGTCAGGCTGCTGGATAGGTGGTGGGCGCTGTGTCTCTCTGTATAATACTGGGAGCGTGGCCCGTGGTCAGGCTGCTGGATAGGTGGTGGGCGCTGTGTTTCTGTATAATACGGGGAGCGTGGCCCGTGGTCAGGCTGCTGGATAGGTGGTGGGCGCTGTGTTTCTGTATAATACGGGGAGCGTGGCCCGTGGTCAGGCTGCTGGATAGGTGGTGAGCGCTGCGTCTCTCTGTATAATACGGGGAGCGTGGCCCGTGGTCAGGCTGCTGGATAGGTGGTGGGCGCTGTGTCTCTCTGTATAATACGGGGAGCATGGCCCGTGGTCAGGCTGCTGGATAGGTGGTGGGCGCTGCGTCTCTCTGTATAATACGGGGATCGTGGCCTGTGGTCAGGCTGCTGGATAGGTGGTGGGCTCTGTGTAGCTGTATAATACGGGGAGCATGGCCCATGGTCAGGCTGCTGGATAGGTGGTGGGCGCTGCGTCTCTCTGTATAATACGGGGAGCGTGGCCTGTGGTCAGGCTGCTGGATAGGTGGTGGGCGCTGTGTTTCTGTATAATACGGGGAGCGTGGCCCGTGGTCAGGCTGCTGGATAGGTGGTGGGCGCTGTGTTTCTGTATAATACGGGGAGCGTGGCCCGTGGTCAGGCGGCTGGATAGGTGGTGGGCGCTGCGTCTCTCTGTATAATACGGGGAGCGTGGCCCGTGGTCAGGCTGCTGGATAGGTGGTGGGCGCTGTGTCTCTCTGTATAATACGGGGAGCGTGGCACGTGGTCAGGCTGCTGGATAGGTGGTGGGCGGTGTGTCTCTCTGTATAAAACGGGGAGCGTGGCCCGTGGTCAGGCTGCTGGGTAGGTGGTGGGTGCTGCGTCTCTCTGTATAATACGGGGATCGTGGCCCCCTGGCTAGGTGGTGGGCTCTGTGTAGCTGTATAATACGGGGAGCATGGCCCGTGGTCAGGCTGCTGGATAGGTGGTGGGCGCTGTGTCTCTCTGTATAATACTGGGAGCGTGGCCCGTGGTCAGGCTGCTGGATAGGTGGTGGGCGCTGTGTTTCTGTATAATACGGGGAGCGTGGCCCGTGGTCAGGCTGCTGGATAGGTGGTGGGCGCTGTGTCTCTCTGTATAATACGGGGAGCATGGCCCGTGGTCAGGCTGCTGGATAGGTGGTGGGCGCTGCGTCTCTCTGTATAATACGGGGATCGTGGCCTGTGGTCAGGCTGCTGGATAGGTGGTGGGCTCTGTGTAGCTGTATAATACGGGGAGCATGGCCCATGGTCAGGCTGCTGGATAGGTGGTGGGCGCTGCGTCTCTCTGTATAATACGGGGAGCGTGGCCTGTGGTCAGGCTGCTGGATAGGTGATGGGCTCTGTGTAGCTGTATAATACGGGGAGCGTGGCCCGTGGTCAGGCTGCTGGCTAGGTGATGGGCTCTGTGTAGCTGTATAATACGGGGAGCAGGCCCGTGGTCAGGCTGCTGGCTAGGTGATGGGCTCTGTGTAGCTGTATAATACGGGGAGCGTGGCCCGTGGTTAGGCTGCTGGATAGGTGGTGGGCGATGTGTCTCTCTGTATAATACGGGGAGCATGGCCCGTGGTCAGGCTGCTGGATAGGTGATGGGCTCTGTGTAGCTGTATAATACGGGGAGCATGGCCCGTGGTCAGGCTGCTGGATAGGTGACCAGCGTTGTTTCCTGCTGAGCACTCTCTTTCTTGGCCATTTATATGTATCTTAGTAATTCTGGGATTTTGCTAAGGGATATGCAGAGATTGATGCCAGTCTTGTACCCAGCCTATGGTACCAGCAGAGACCCTAATGCCCTTACCACTCTCTCCTATTCAGATTCCATCTCCATAGCCGCTGGTATCCGGTGTCGGCACGATGGTGGTTAACTCTGAACCGGGTGGAGGTCCGTAATGCCACCAGTAACACAACCTTCCTGGCTCCACAAGTGAGCACTCCCAGGAACTACTCCTACCACTGTCAGTATGTCAGCAGCCTGCCGTCCCACGGCGCTCTCCTGATCAGCAACACTACCGGCTCCAAGTGGCAGCTTCACATCACAGACTTCCAGGTGGGTGGCACTTACCGTAGGGTGTAAGTATAATGTGGAGGTGCCATAGAGCTTTTACACCTGTGCTTGTCTACTGCCAGTTGGTGGTGGTCTGCATGGGTATGGTAGACAGCAGGTAGGTCGACATCGATTAGGTGGACATGAGGAAGGTCAACCGTCAAAGGTCAACCGTCAAAAGGCAGACATGGGGTTTAAAAAAAAAAAAATTGTCCCGAATGTCGACATAGGCACTAAAACTTACCACCGCGTCCCCTCGCATAGCTCTCTTCGCTCGCCATGCTTCGGGCACGGTGCCTCGGTGCACGCGGCACACTATTTTATTCTCCCACCACGCCCTAGTGCAGGGCTGGGCAACACCGGCCCTCCAGATGTTAATGAACTACACATCCCAGGATGCCTTGCATCAGTTTCAGCATGGTCACATAGCAGAACTAATGCAAAGCATCCTGGGATGTGTAGTTCATTAACATCTGGAGGGCCAGTGTTGCCCAGCCCTGCCCTAGTGGATGGTAGGGCATGAAATACCGCCTGTCGGCACATGTCGGCTCCAAAAAAAAGGGAAAAACCATATGTTGACCTTTTGACTGTCGACCCAATGCTTGTGTCGATCTAATGACCCTGTCGACCTACTTGCTGGTGACCCAATGTCCGGATCTGGGTTTCTTACAAGAAAATAAGGATCAAAAAGGGTTGAGATTACCTGAAGGATAAAAAAGGGGCAGACTAGGTGGGCCAAACGGTTCTTATCTGCCGTCAAATTCTATGTCTCTATGTTTTAAGTTGACATGGCTTAGGTAGATAGGGTCGGAAAGGTCGAAACGAGCATTGGGTCGACATGGGGAAGATTAACAGTCAAACGGGTTGACATGAGGTTTTTCATGTTTTTTTTTCCCCCCCTCCCCCCCTTAATTTCGACTTAATTCGACATGGTATCAGTATGCCGCGTCCCCTGGCGTGGCTCGCTACACTCAGCACACTATTATATTCTCCCTGTATTCCCTAGTGGATGGTTGAGTGTGAGATACCGCCAGACGACTCAAAACGTGAAAAACCTCACGTCGTCCGTATCCCTTCTGCGTTACCGTTAGTGTCATGTGCTGCCCCCTAGCACTAGGTTCAGGAGCTTGATTCCTGACCGTGGCCCTATCTGTGGAATTTTTATTTTAATACCAGGATTGTCTTGTGCTCCCAATTCCTAGCTGACCAACTTTAAAGCTCCCAACTACTAGTGCGATATGGGCACTTTTCATGTGATTCCGGGGAATTGCTGCGTGTCACATCACATGCCCTTTTCCCGGCGATTGTGATGCCAAGCGTTCCCTTGCGCATCGCAGTCGCAGATCTCACAGGCTGCCACGAGGATCTAATCGGATCGCGCAGCCGTGACTGGGATCGCAAATGAAACGGGAGCTGCCCAGTGCCGCATATAATACCTCACGCAAGTGTTTGGCTGCCCTCACAGCTGCAGTCTGCTCCTGTAACAGACTACTTCCTTACTGGCTGTGTTATGCTGGGAGCGGGACCAATCAGAAGCTGCCATCGTGGAGGGTTTGGCTTCCGACCTCTCCCCCCCACCCCACTCACTTTACTTGAAAGGATTGGTTGCTCAGATGGTAATGCAATATAATAATGTAATATCCAACGTTGGACTATGGGGCTCATTCAGAGGTGTGCACCATAGCACAGTCACTGCGTCTTTGCATATTTTAGCATAGCTGCTGCGTACAAACGCCATAGGAGGAGACTGGTGTAAATAATTGCCAACTTCTCTGATCCTCTGCTGTGTCTGATTACCTGCTTTCGTACCCCTCTGCGTGACCCTCGGTTTACTCAGGGTGCCCGGCCAATTACGCTGCTGGTAGACGCAGCCACTGTTGCTAACGTTGATTCGAACTGTCAGCATAATGCGGCTTTGGGGCTCTGCTAGCGACATCGCAGCCTCGGATCTAAATAAATCAGACCCTTTTTACACCGTTGGAATAACGCAGAATTCCAGCTCTGTATAAAAGTAGTTCCTGGGTAATGGTACACTGGTCCCATTTACAGCATATTGGGAACTGGGTCCTCTCCATGCATCTGAAGAACAATTAGCACCCACATGCATTATAAACGGGCTCTGACCTGGGGTTTGGTGTAAAATGGGCATCAGTTTGCTGTAATTCCTAAAGTCTCCTGCAGGTGGAGCTGTTTCATGCCTTCTTCTTTCTCTCCCCACAGATCCAGGGTTTCAATGTGACTGGCCTGAAGTTTTCTTACGCCAGTGACTGTGCCGGATTCTTCACCCCCGGCATATGGATGGGTCTCATCACCACTTTGCTCTTTGTCTTCATCCTGACCTATGGGCTGCATATGGTGATGAATCTTAAAACCATGGATCGATTTGATGACCCCAAGGGACCATCGATAGCTGTACCCCAGTCTGATTAATGGCAGGCTCCTGTTCTCCATATCCTTACATCCACCCCTATCCCCACCTCCCAGCTTCATTCCACATTCTATTTTATTTCTGTTATGTAAATGAAGTGCTGCAGACCGGTACATAGGAGCCCATACGTGAGAGCTGCCACCTCAGTGCTCTCGGAGCTAGTGCCACCACCAAATCCTACTGACCGTTACCTCGACCACACAATGTCCGCTCGTCCTATTTGATGCAGAGAACATATTGGGGTGTCACCCTGCCTCTGTAAGAAGTACATATAATTATTGATGGCCGTGATGTATGATATCTGTCTCCAGCACCATTTGTACAACCGGTGGCTCTCAAGCTGTTGTGAAACTACATATCCCAGCATGCCCTGCCACACTTCTAGCATTTCCTAATAGCAATACTGTGGCATGCTGGGACTTGTAGTTTCGAAGCAGCTAGAGAGCCACTAGTTGGCCAGGCCTTATGTACATGAGCCAGGCTGGGCAATCTGAGGCTCTTCATGTGGCCGATAGCTTGGCAGGGTATGCTGGGACTTGTAGTGTCTGTAGAAGGCAGCGCCTGGGTGTATAATCTCCATAGAAGGTGTACATAATATCATGTGAAGAACTTTTATTTGTGTTTGTTGTTTGTTTAATGCTAGTGACTGCAGCTGCTGTTAGCACGCTGGGACTTGTAGTTCATGGAGTGCTGCTAAGCCTCTAGTTACGTGACTGTGTTGGATAAAGTACGGGTGTCTGGCAGTATCTTTTCTGTGAAATGTGGTTTCTTCCATGAAAATACAAATTCCTCTGTAACTATTCACTGTATAACTTATGAGAAATAAAGTGTCGTTGTGTTGGTGTTTATAATGCAGCGTTTCGTGGTTCTTATTCCAGCTCCTTCCATATCGGGGTCCTGCTATTAGTGTGGCGAGATGCCTTCGGGGTGGCCGCGCCTGTAGCGCAGCGAGGTGCCTGTAGTGCAGCCGTGCCTGTAGTGCGGCGAGATGCCGTGTCAGTAAATGATGGCGTAGTCTCAAACTGCAGCTCAGCCCATGTGATAAGTTTCTATGTTCTGGGTGTAGATGATCAGGTTGACAGACAGTACGTCGATCTAGAAATGGTCGTTTGGAGCCGGTGCCTCGCTCTGCTACCTCTGCACAGCAGCACACGTAACTATTCCCTCTAAAGACCCATACACACTGCACATACACACCACACACTACATATATACATACACACTACATATACACACCACACACACTGCATAAAAACACACACACTGGGCCACTTTGAGCTCAGTTTTGTCGTTTGAGCTGCTTTCAGCTCCAAAGCCGCCAGTGTGTATGTAGTGTGTGTATATATTTAGTGTGTAAGGGGTAACGATGAGCGCTGATGCACACTCCCACATAATCGCTGGTAGCCGCCACTCATCTGCTGGTATTAACGATGGGGTGGATGGTTTACCAGAACATCCTGCTATGGAATGTTGTCCACTCCCTGTGAAAATCGCTGGCAAGGGGGAAACGCGCCCAGTGTATATGGACCTTTAGTCCTTGTGGATGGTAAATAATAAAGAGAAAACGTGTGTTTTATTATGTCATACCGGCCATTTGAACATGCCGACCTCTCGTCCAGGAGCTGTCTCACTGTACATGTAGAGTAATATAACCCCCTCCCCCCTCTCTAAATCAGGATTTCAGTTGTAGTGTCCGATGTAGCCACAGCTAATGTTCCCCTGGCGGCTACTGAGGAGGGTTCTGCTATTTCCCTGGGTTCACGGGGTGAGGTGGAGGGCCGCACCATAAGGCAATGTGACCCCTTAGGGCCCTATAACAAAGGCAGCAGCACATGGCTGGTGCTGGGTGCAGCAGCTGTCGCTGACAGATATGAAGGTGGACATTGTGGATTAGTTTAACCTCTATGAGCTGCACTGCTGGGACTGGCAACCCAGGAAAATTTCCGTTACTTGTGTATTATCACGGCGCCGGTGCGCGCTACATCGTTGGCGTAGTCAGAGCTACGTAGTCAGCGTAGTGTAAGAACTGCTGAAGGGACACTACGCTGAATAGGACCGTATATAAACTACTTAACGGGTGCCAAGAACTGCCAAAACTACACAAATATCGCTTACACTACGCTGGAGGTACTGCCGCCGCGGTGCTGATGGGACACTACGCTGAATAGGACCGTATATAAACTACTTAACGGGTGCCATGATAATACACAAGTTCCAATTTCCCTTACACTAGACTAGATGGTAGGTGTGCACCATCTGGCAGCAAGGTTGCTCTCCTTCCCTCCACCGCGCCCTTCTCCATCACAAACATGCCTCTGCCCACAAGTCTAAGATTTTCTGGTCCATGACTGCATCCAGGACCTTTTATCATCAATCTCTACATACAGTATCCCCAGCAGTCAAGCTCCAGATGTGTGGAATTGGTTTGGGTTTACCAGAAGCTGCAATGGAGACCTTCATGTAGAGACATACCGGAGTATATGTGTGGTATGACGTCTGTATAGAGGGTAAATGTGTGGTATGCGGTCAGTGTATAGGGTATATGTGTGGTATGACACCCTTCAGCATCCTGCCATGCCCTTGGTTGCCCTGGCAACTGTTGCTGGCCCCAAAGCGGAAGTGGGCGGGGCCTGGCGCCCCCCAGCCATGCCCAGGCTTACCCTGGCAACTGTTGCTGGGCCCCAAAGTGGAAGTGGGCGGGGCCTGGTGCCCTCCAGCCCCCTGCCATGCCCAGGCTTGCCCTGGCAACTGTTGCTGGGCCCCAAAGCGGAAGTGGGCAGGGCCTGGCGCCCTCCAGCCCCCTGCCATGCCCAGGCTTGCCCTGGCAACTGTTGCTGGGCCCCAAAGCGGAAGTAGGCGGGGTCTGGCACCCTCCAGCCCCCTGCCATGCCCAGGCTTGCCCTGGCAACTGTTGCTGGGCCTGAAAGCGGAAGTGGGCGGGGCCTGGCGCCCTCCAGCCTCCTGCCATGCCCAGGCTTGCCCTGGCAACTGTTGCTGGGCCCCAAAGCGGAAGTGGGCGGGGCCTGGCACCCTCCAGCCCCCTGCCATGCTCAGGCTTGCCCTGGCAACTGTTGCTGGGCCCCAAAGCGGAAGTGGGCGGGGCCTGGAGCCATCCAGCCCCCTGTCATGCCCAGGGTTGCCCTGGCAACTGTTGCTGGTCTCCAAAGCGGAAGAGGGTGGGGCCTTGCGCCCTTAAGCTCCCTTCCATGCCCATGGTTGCCCTGGCAACTGTTGCTGACCCCTAAAGCGGAAGTGGGTGGGTCCTGGCGCCATTAAGCCCCCTGCCATGCCCAGGCTTGCTGTTGCTCGCCCCCAGAGCGGAAGTGGGCGGGGCCAGGCGCCCTCCAGCCCCCTGCCATGCCCAGCCATGCCCAGGCTTGCCCTGGCAACTGTTACTGGGCCCCAAAGAGAAAGTGGGCGGGGCCTGGTGCCCTCCAGCCCCCTGCAATGCCCAGGCTTGCCCTGGCAACTGTTGCTGGGCCCCAAAGTGGAAGTGGGCGGGGCCTGGCGCCCTCCAGCCCCCTGCCATGTCCAGCCATGCCCAGGCTTGCCCTGGCAACTGTTGCTGGGCCCCAAAGCGGAAGTGGGCGGGGCCTGGCGCCCTCCAGCCCCCTGCCATGCGCAGGGTTGCCCTGGCAACTGTTGCTGGCCCCCAAAGCGGAAGTGGGCGGGTCCAGGCCCCCTTAAGCCCCCTGCCATGCCCAGGGTTGCCCTGGCAACTGTTGCTGGCCCCCAAAGCGGAAGTGGGCGGGTCCAGGCCCCCTTAAGCCCCCTGCCATGCCCAGGGTTGCCCTGGCAACTGTTGCTGGCCCCCAAAGCGGAAGTGGGCGGGTCCAGGCCCCCTTAAGCCCCTTGCCATGCCCAGGGTTGCCCTGGCAACTGTTGCTGGCCCCCAAAGCGGAAGTGGGCGGGTCCAGGCCCCCTTAAGCCCCCTGCCATGCCCAGGGTTGCCCTGGCAACTGTTGCTGGCCCCCAAAGCGGAAGTGGGCGGGTCCAGGCCCCCTTAAAGCCCCCTGCCATGCCCAGGGTTGCCCTGGCAACTGTTGCTGGCCCCCAAAGCGGAAGTGGGCGGGTCCAGGCCCCCTTAAGCCCCCTGCCATGCCCAGGGTTGCCCTGGCAACTGTTGCTGGCCCCCAAAGCGGAAGTGGGCGGGTCCAGGCCCCCCTAAGCCCCCTGCCATGCCCAGGGTTGCCCTGGCAACTGTTGCTGGCCCCCAAAGCGGAAGTGGGCGGGTCCAGGCCCCCTTAAAGCCCCCTGCCATGCCCAGGGTTGCCCTGGCAACTGTTGCTGGCCCCCAAAGCGGAAGTGGACGGGTCCAGGCCCCCTTAAGCCCCCAGCCATGCCCAGGGTTGCCCTGGCAACTGTTGCTGGCCCCCAAAGCGGAAGTGGACGGGTCCAGGACCCCTTAAGCCCCCAGCCATGCCCAGGGTTGCCCTGGCAACTGTTGCTGGCCCCCAAAGCGGAAGTGGGCGGGTCCAGGCCCCCCTAAGCCCCCTGCCATGCCCAGGGTTGCCCTGGCAACTGTTGCTGGCCCCCAAAGCGGAAGTGGGCGGGTCCAGGCCCCCTTAAGCCCCCTGCCATGCCCAGGGTTGCCCTGGCATTCGTTGCTGGCCCCCAAAGCGGAAGTGGGCGGGTCCAGGCCCCCTTAAGCCCCCTGCCATGCCCAGGGTTGCCCTGGCAACCGTTGCTGGCCCCCAAAGCGGAAGTGGGAGGGTCCAGGCCCCCTTAAAGCCCCCTGCCATGCCCAGGGTTGCCCTGGCAACTGTTGCTGGCCCCCAAAGCGGAAGTGGGCGGGTCCAGGCCCCCTTAAAGCCCCCTGCCATGCCCAGGGTTGCCCTGGCAACTGTTTCTGGCCCCCAAAGCGGAAGTGGGCGGGTCCAGGCCCCCTTAAAGCCCCCTGCCATGCCCAGGGTTGCCCTGGCAACTGTTGCTGGCCCCCAAAGCGGAAGTGGGCGGGTCCAGGCCCCCTTAAAGCCCCCTGCCATGCCCAGGGTTGCCCTGGCAACTGTTGCTGGCCCCCAAAGCGGAAGTGGGCGGGTCCAGGCCCCCTTAAAGCCCCCTGCCATGCCCAGGGTTGCCCTGGCAACTGTTGCTGGCCCCCAAAGCGGAAGTGGGCGGGTCCAGGCCCCCTTAAAGCCCCCTGCCATGCCCAGGGTTGCCCTGGCAACTGTTGCTGGCCCCCAAAGCTTAAGTGGGCGGGTCCAGGCCCCCTTAAAGTCCCCTGCCATGCCCAGGGTTGCCCTGGCAACTGTTGCTGGCCCCCAAAGCGGAAGTGGGCGGGTCCAGGCCCCCTTAAGCCCCCTGCCATGCCCAGGGTTGCCCTGGCAACTGTTGCTGGTCCCCAAAGCGTAAGTGGGCGGGTCCAGGCCCCCTTAAGCCCCCTGCCATGCCAAAGGTTGCCCTGGCAACTGTTGCTGGCCCCCAAAGCGGAAGTGGGCGGGTCCAGGCCCCCTTGAGCCTCCTGCCATGCCCAGGGTTGCCCTGGCAACTGTTGCTGGCCCCCAAAGCGGAAGTGGGCGGGTCCAGGCCCCCTTAAGCCGCCTGCCATGCCAAGGGTTGCCCTGGCAACTGTTGCTGGCCCCCAAAGCGGAAGTGGGCGGGTCCAGGCCGCCTTAAGCCCCCTGCCATGCCCAGGGTTGCCCTGGCAACTGTTGCTGGCCCCCAAAGCGGAAGTGGGCGGGTCCAGGCCCCCTTAAGCCCCCTGCCATGCCAAGGGTTGCCCTGGCAACTGTTGCTGGCCCCCAAAGCGGAAGTGGGCGGGTCCAGGCCCCCTTAATCCCCCTGCCATGCCCAGGGTTGCCCTGGCAACTGTTGCTGGCCCCCAAAGCGGAAGTGGGCGGGTCCAGGCCCCCTTAAGCCCCCTGCCATGCCCAGGGTTGCCCTGGCAACTGTTGCTGGCCCCCAAAGCGGAAGTGGGCGCGTCCAGGCCCCCTTAAGCCCCCTGTCATGCCAAGGGTTGCCCTGGCAACTGTTGCTGGCCCCAAAAGCGGAAGTGGGCGGGTCCAGGCCCCCTTAAAGCCCCCTGCCATGCCCAGGGTTGCCCTGGCAACTGTTGCTGGCCCCAAAGCGGAAGTGGGCGGGTCCTGTCCCCTTAAGCCCCCTGCCATGCCCAGGGTTGCCCTGGCAACTGTTGCTGGCCCCCAAAGCGGAAGTGGGCGGGTCCAGGCCCCCTTAAGCCCCCTGCCATGCCCAGGGTTGCCCTGGCAACTGTTGCTGGCCCCCAAAGCGGAAGTGGGCGGGTCCAGGCCCCCTTAAGCCCCCTGCCATGCCCAGGGTTGCCCTGGCAACTGTTGCTGGCCCCAAAAGCGGAAGTGGGCGGGTCCAGGCCCCCATGAGCCCCCTGCCATGCCCAGGGTTGCCCTGGCAACTGTTGCTGGCCCCCAAAGCGGAAGTGGGCGGGTCCAGGCCCCCTTGAGCCCCCTGCCATGCCCAGGGTTGCCCTGGCAACTGTTGCTGGCCCCCAAAGCGGAAGTGGGCGGGTCCAGGCCCCCTTAAGCCCCCTGCCATGCCCAGGGTTGCCCTGGCAACTGTTGCTGGCCCCCAAAGCGGAAGTGGGCGGGTCCAGGCCCCCTTGAGCCCATGCCATGCCCAGGGTTGCCCTGGCAACTGTTGCTTGCCCCCAAAGCGGAAGTGGGCGGGTCCAGGCCCCCTTAAGCCCCCTGCCATGACCAGGGTTGCCCTGGCAACTGTTGCTTGCCCCCAAAGCGGAAGTGGGCGGGTCCAGGCCCCCTTAAGCCCCCCTGCCATGCCCAGGGTTGCCCTGGCAACTGTTGCTTTCCCCCAAAGCGGAAGTGGGCGGGTCCAGGCCCCCTTAACCCCCTGCCATGCCCAGGGTTGCCCTGGCAACTGTTGCTGGCCCCCAAAGCGGAAGTGGGCGGATCCAGGCCTCCTTAAGCCCCCTGCCATGCCCAGGGTTGCCCTGGCAAATGTTGCTGGCCCCCAAAGCGGAAGTGGGCGGGTCCAGGCCCCCTTAAGCCCCCTGCCATGCCCAGGGTTGCCCTGGCAACTGTTGCTTGCCCCCAAAAGCGAAAGTGGGCGGGTCCAGGCCCCCTTAAGCCCCCTGTCATGCCAAGGGTTGCCCTGGCAACTGTTGCTGGCCCCAAAAGCGGAAGTGGGCGGGTCCAGGCCCCCTTAAAGCCCCCTGCCATGCCCAGGGTTGCCCTGGCAACTGTTGCTGGCCCCAAAGCGGAAGTGGGCGGGTCCTGTCCCCTTAAGCCCCCTGCCATGCCCAGGGTTGCCCTGGCAACTGTTGCTGGCCCCCAAAGCGGAAGTGGGCGGGTCCAGGCCCCCTTAAGCCCCCTGCCATGCCCAGGGTTGCCCTGGCAACTGTTGCTGGCCCCCAAAGCGGAAGTGGGCGGGTCCAGGCCCCCTTAAGCCCCCTGTCATGCCAAGGGTTGCCCTGGCAACTGTTGCTGGCCCCAAAAGCGGAAGTGGGCGGGTCCAGGCCCCCTTAAAGCCCCCTGCCATGCCCAGGGTTGCCCTGGCAACTGTTGCTGGCACCAAAGCGGAAGTGGGCGGGTCCTGTCCCCTTAAGCCCCCTGCCATGCCCAGGGTTGCCCTGGCAACTGTTGCTGGCCCCCAAAGCGGAAGTGGGCGGGTCCAGGCCCCCTTAAGCCCCCTGCCATGCCCAGGGTTGCCCTGGCAACTGTTGCTGGCCCCCAAAGCGGAAGTGGGCGGGTCCAGGCCCCCTTGAGCCTCCTGCCATGCCCAGGGTTGCCCTGGCAACTGTTGATGGCCCCCAAAGCGGAAGTGGGCGGGTCCAGGCCCCCTTAAGCCCCCTGCCATGCCCAGGGTTGCCCTGGCAACTGTTGCTGGCCCCCAAAGCGGAAGTGGGCGGGTCCAGGCCCCCTTGAGCCCCCTGCCATGCCCAGGGTTGCCCTGGCAACTGTTGCTGGCCCCCAAAGCAAAAGTGGGCGGGTCCAGGCCCCCTTGAGCCTCCTGCCATGCCCAGGGTTGCCCTGGCAACTGTTGCTGGCCCCCAAGCGGAAGTAGGCGGGTCCAGGCCCCCTTAAAGCCCCCTGCCATGCCCAGGGTTGCCCTGGCAACTGTTGCTGGCCCCCAAAGCGGAAGTGGGCGGGTCCAGGCCCCCTTAAGCCCCCTGCCATGCCCAGGGTTGCCCTGGCAACTGTTGCTGGCCCCCAAAGCGGAAGTGGGCGGGTCCAGGCCCCCTTAAGCCCCCTGCCATGCCCAGGGTTGCCCTGGCAACTGTTGCTGGCCCCCAAAGCGGAAGTGGGCGGGTTCAGGCCCCCTTAAGCCCCCTGCTATGCCCAGGGTTGCCCTGGCAACTGTTGCTGGCCCCCAAAGCGGAAGTGGGCGGGTCCAGGCCCCCTTAAGCCCCCTGCCATGCCCAGGGTTGCCCTGGCAACTGTTGCTGGCCCCCAAAGCGGAAGTGGGCGGGTCCAGGCCCCCTTAAGCCCCCTGCCATGACCAGGGTTGCCCTGGCAACTGTTGCTTGCCCCCAAAGCGGAAGTGGGCGGGTCCAGAACCCCTTAAAGCCCCCTGCCATGCCCAGGGTTGCCCTGGCAACTGTTGCTGGCCCCCAAAGCGGAAGTGGGCGGGTCCAGGCCCCCTTAAGCCCCCTGCCATGCCCAGGGTTGCCCTGGCAACTGTTTCTGGCCCCCAAAGCGGAAGTGGGCGGGTCCAGGCCCCCTTAAGCCCCCTGCCATGCCCAGGGTTGCCCTGGCAACTGTTGCTGGCCCCCAAAGCGGAAGTGGGCGGGTCCAGGCCCCCTTGAGCCCCCTGCCATGCCCAGGGTTGCCCTGGCAACTGTTGCTGGCCCCCAAAGCGGAAGTGGGCGGGTCCAGATCCCCTTAAGCCCCCTGCCATGCCCAGGGTTGCCCTGGCAACTGTTGCTGGCCCCCAAAGCGGAAGTGGGCGGGTCCAGGCCCCCTTAAGCCCCCTGCCATGCCCAGGGTTGCCCTGGCAACTGTTGCTGGCCCCCAAAGCGGAAGTGGGCGGGTCCAGGCCCCCTTAAGCCCCCTGCCATGCCCAGGGTTGCCCTGGCAACTGTTGCTGGCCCCCAAAGCGGAAGTGGGCGGGTCCAGGCCCCCTTAAGCCCCCTGCCATGCCCAGGGTTGCCCTGGCAACTGTTGCTGGCCCCCAAAGCGGAAGTGGGCGGGTCCAGGCCCCCTTAAGCCCCCTGCCATGCCCAGGGTTGCCCTGGCAACTGTTGCTGGCCCCCAATGCGGAAGTGGGCGGGTCCAGGCCCCCTTAAGCCCCCTGCCATGCCCAGGGTTGCCCTGGCAACTGTTGCTGGCCCCCAAAGCGGAAGTGGGCGGGTCCAGGCCCCCTTAAGCCCCCTGCCATGCCCAGGGTTGCCCTGGCAACTGTTGCTGGCCCCCAAAGCGGAAGTGGGCGGGTCCAGGCCCCCTTGAGCCCATGCCATGCCCAGGGTTGCCCTGGCAACTGTTGCTGGCCCCCAAAGCGGAAGTGGGCGGGTCCAGGCCCCGTTAAGCCCCCTGCCATGACCAGGGTTGCCCTGGCAACTGTTGCTTGCCCCCAAAGCGGAAGTGGGCGGGTCCAGGCCCCCTTAAGCCCCCCTGCCATGCCCAGGGTTGCCCTGGCAACTGTTGCTTTCCCCCAAAGCGGAAGTGGGCGGGTCCAGGCCCCCTTAAGCCCCCTGCCATGCCCAGGGTTGCCCTGGCAACTGTTGCTGGCCCCCAAAGCGGAAGTGGGCGGATCCAGGCCTCCTTAAGCCCCCTGCCATGCCCAGGGTTGCCCTGGCAACTGTTGCTGGCCCCCAAAGCGGAAGTGGGCGGATCCAGGCCTCCTTAAGCCCCCTGCCATGCCCAGGGTTGCCCTGGCAACTGTTGCTGGCCCCCAAAGCGGAAGTGGGCGGGTCCAGGCCCCCTTAAGCCCCCTGCCATGCCCAGGGTTGCCCTGGCAACTGTTGCTTGCCCCCAAAAGCGAAAGTGGGCGGGTCCAGGCCCCCTTAAGCCCCCTGTCATGCCAAGGGTTGCCCTGGCAACTGTTGCTAGCCCCAAAAGCGGAAGTGGGCGGGTCCAGGCCCCCTTAAAGCCCCCTGCCATGCCCAGGGTTGCCCTGGCAACTGTTGCTGGCCCCAAAGCGGAAGTGGGCGGGTCCTGTCCCCTTAAGCCCCCTGCCATGCCCAGGGTTGCCCTGGCAACTGTTGCTGGCCCCAAAGCGGAAGTGGGCGGGTCCTGTCCCCTTAAGCCCCCTGCCATGCCCAGGGTTGCCCTGGCAACTGTTGCTGGCCCCCAAAGCGGAAGTGGGCGGGTCCAGGCCCCCTTAAGCCCCCTGCCATGCCCAGGGTTGCCCTGGCAACTGTTGCTGGCCCCCAAAGCGGAAGTGGGCGGGTCCAGGCCCCCTTAAGCCCCCTGCCATGCCCAGGGTTGCCCTGGCAACTGTTGCTGGCCCCAAAAGCGGAAGTGGGCGGGTCCAGGCCCCCATGAGCCCCCTGCCATGCCCAGGGTTGCCCTGGCAACTGTTGCTGGCCCCCAAAGCGGAAGTGGGCGGGTCCAGGCCCCCTTGAGCCCCCTGCCATGCCCAGGGTTGCCCTGGCAACTGTTGCTGGCCCCCAAAGCGGAAGTGGGCGGGTCCAGGCCCCCTTAAGCCCCCTGCCATGCCCAGGGTTGCCCTGGCAACTGTTGCTGGCCCCCAAAGCGGAAGTGGGCGGGTCCAGGCCCCCTTGAGCCCATGCCATGCCCAGGGTTGCCCTGGCAACTGTTGCTTGCCCCCAAAGCGGAAGTGGGCGGGTCCAGGCCCCCTTAAGCCCCCTGCCATGACCAGGGTTGCCCTGGCAACTGTTGCTTGCCCCCAAAGCGGAAGTGGGCGGGTCCAGGCCCCCTTAAGCCCCCCTGCCATGCCCAGGGTTGCCCTGGCAACTGTTGCTTTCCCCCAAAGCGGAAGTGGGCGGGTCCAGGCCCCCTTAACCCCCTGCCATGCCCAGGGTTGCCCTGGCAACTGTTGCTGGCCCCCAAAGCGGAAGTGGGCGGATCCAGGCCTCCTTAAGCCCCCTGCCATGCCCAGGGTTGCCCTGGCAAATGTTGCTGGCCCCCAAAGCGGAAGTGGGCGGGTCCAGGCCCCCTTAAGCCCCCTGCCATGCCCAGGGTTGCCCTGGCAACTGTTGCTTGCCCCCAAAAGCGAAAGTGGGCGGGTCCAGGCCCCCTTAAGCCCCCTGTCATGCCAAGGGTTGCCCTGGCAACTGTTGCTGGCCCCAAAAGCGGAAGTGGGCGGGTCCAGGCCCCCTTAAAGCCCCCTGCCATGCCCAGGGTTGCCCTGGCAACTGTTGCTGGCCCCAAAGCGGAAGTGGGCGGGTCCTGTCCCCTTAAGCCCCCTGCCATGCCCAGGGTTGCCCTGGCAACTGTTGCTGGCCCCCAAAGCGGAAGTGGGCGGGTCCAGGCCCCCTTAAGCCCCCTGCCATGCCCAGGGTTGCCCTGGCAACTGTTGCTGGCCCCCAAAGCGGAAGTGGGCGGGTCCAGGCCCCCTTAAGCCCCCTGTCATGCCAAGGGTTGCCCTGGCAACTGTTGCTGGCCCCAAAAGCGGAAGTGGGCGGGTCCAGGCCCCCTTAAAGCCCCCTGCCATGCCCAGGGTTGCCCTGGCAACTGTTGCTGGCACCAAAGCGGAAGTGGGCGGGTCCTGTCCCCTTAAGCCCCCTGCCATGCCCAGGGTTGCCCTGGCAACTGTTGCTGGCCCCCAAAGCGGAAGTGGGCGGGTCCAGGCCCCCTTAAGCCCCCTGCCATGCCCAGGGTTGCCCTGGCAACTGTTGCTGGCCCCCAAAGCGGAAGTGGGCGGGTCCAGGCCCCCTTGAGCCTCCTGCCATGCCCAGGGTTGCCCTGGCAACTGTTGATGGCCCCCAAAGCGGAAGTGGGCGGGTCCAGGCCCCCTTAAGCCCCCTGCCATGCCCAGGGTTGCCCTGGCAACTGTTGCTGGCCCCCAAAGCGGAAGTGGGCGGGTCCAGGCCCCCTTGAGCCCCCTGCCATGCCCAGGGTTGCCCTGGCAACTGTTGCTGGCCCCCAAAGCAAAAGTGGGCGGGTCCAGGCCCCCTTGAGCCTCCTGCCATGCCCAGGGTTGCCCTGGCAACTGTTGCTGGCCCCCAAGCGGAAGTAGGCGGGTCCAGGCCCCCTTAAAGCCCCCTGCCATGCCCAGGGTTGCCCTGGCAACTGTTGCTGGCCCCCAAAGCGGAAGTGGGCGGGTCCAGGCCCCCTTAAGCCCCCTGCCATGCCCAGGGTTGCCCTGGCAACTGTTGCTGGCCCCCAAAGCGGAAGTGGGCGGGTCCAGGCCCCCTTAAGCCCCCTGCCATGCCCAGGGTTGCCCTGGCAACTGTTGCTGGCCCCCAAAGCGGAAGTGGGCGGGTTCAGGCCCCCTTAAGCCCCCTGCCATGCCCAGGGTTGCCCTGGCAACTGTTGCTGGCCCCCAAAGCGGAAGTGGGCGGGTCCAGGCCCCCTTAAGCCCCCTGCCATGCCCAGGGTTGCCCTGGCAACTGTTGCTGGCCCCCAAAGCGGAAGTGGGCGGGTCCAGGCCCCCTTAAGCCCCCTGCCATGACCAGGGTTGCCCTGGCAACTGTTGCTTGCCCCCAAAGCGGAAGTGGGCGGGTCCAGAACCCCTTAAAGCCCCCTGCCATGCCCAGGGTTGCCCTGGCAACTGTTGCTGGCCCCCAAAGCGGAAGTGGGCGGGTCCAGGCCCCCTTAAGCCCCCTGCCATGCCCAGGGTTGCCCTGGCAACTGTTTCTGGCCCCCAAAGCGGAAGTGGGCGGGTCCAGGCCCCCTTAAGCCCCCTGCCATGCCCAGGGTTGCCCTGGCAACTGTTGCTGGCCCCCAAAGCGGAAGTGGGCGGGTCCAGGCCCCCTTGAGCCCCCTGCCATGCCCAGGGTTGCCCTGGCAACTGTTGCTGGCCCCCAAAGCGGAAGTGGGCGGGTCCAGATCCCCTTAAGCCCCCTGCCATGCCCAGGGTTGCCCTGGCAACTGTTGCTGGCCCCCAAAGCGGAAGTGGGCGGGTCCAGGCCCCCTTAAGCCCCCTGCCATGCCCAGGGTTGCCCTGGCAACTGTTGCTGGCCCCCAAAGCGGAAGTGGGCGGGTCCAGGCCCCCTTAAGCCCCCTGCCATGCCCAGGGTTGCCCTGGTAACTGTTGCTGGCCCCCAAAGCGGAAGTGGGCGGGTCCAGGCCCCCTTAAGCCCCCTGCCATGCCCAGGGTTGCCCTGGCAACTGTTGCTGGCCCCCAAAGCGGAAGTGGGCGGGTCCAGGCCCCCTTAAGCCCCCTGCCATGCCCAGGGTTGCCCTGGCAACTGTTGCTGGCCCCCAATGCGGAAGTGGGCGGGTCCAGGCCCCCTTAAGCCCCCTGCCATGCCCAGGGTTGCCCTGGCAACTGTTGCTGGCCCCCAAAGCGGAAGTGGGCGGGTCCAGGCCCCCTTAAGCCCCCTGCCATGCCCAGGGTTGCCCTGGCAACTGTTGCTGGCCCCCAAAGCGGAAGTGGGCGGGTCCAGGCCCCCTTGAGCCCATGCCATGCCCAGGGTTGCCCTGGCAACTGTTGCTGGCCCCCAAAGCGGAAGTGGGCGGGTCCAGGCCCCCATAAGCCCCCTGCCATGCCCAGGGTTGCCCTGGCAACTGTTGCTGGCCCCCAAAGCGGAAGTGGGCGGGTCCAGGCCCCCTTAAAGACCCCTTCCATGCCCAGGGTTGCCCTGGCAACTGTTGCTGGCCCCCAAAGCGGAAGTGGGCGGATCCAGGCCTCCTTAAGCCCCCTGCCATGCCCAGGGTTGCCCTGGCAACTGTTGCTGGCCCCCAAAGCGGAAGTGGGCGGATCCAGGCCTCCTTAAGCCCCCTGCCATGCCCAGGGTTGCCCTGGCAAATGTTGCTGGCCCCCAAAGCGGAAGTGGGCGGGTCCAGGCCCCCTTAAGCCCCCTGCCATGCCCAGGGTTGCCCTGGCAACTGTTGCTTGCCCCCAAAAGCGAAAGTGGGCGGGTCCAGGCCCCCTTAAGCCCCCTGTCATGCCAAGGGTTGCCCTGGCAACTGTTGCTAGCCCCAAAAGCGGAAGTGGGCGGGTCCAGGCCCCCTTAAAGCCCCCTGCCATGCCCAGGGTTGCCCTGGCAACTGTTGCTGGCCCCAAAGCGGAAGTGGGCGGGTCCTGTCCCCTTAAGCCCCCTGCCATGCCCAGGGTTGCCCTGGCAACTGTTGCTGGCCCCCAAAGCGGAAGTGGGCGGGTCCAGGCCCCCTTAAGCCCCCTGCCATGCCCAGGGTTGCCCTGGCAACTGTTGCTGGCCCCCAAAGCGGAAGTGGGCGGGTCCAGGCCCCCTTAAGCCCCCTGCCATGCCCAGGGTTGCCCTGGCAACTGTTGCTGGCCCCAAAAGCGGAAGTGGGCGGGTCCAGGCCCCCTTGAGCCCCCTGCCATGCCCAGGGTTGCCCTGGCAACTGTTGCTGGCCCCCAAAGCGGAAGTGGGCGGGTCCAGGCCCCCTTGAGCCCCCTGCCATGCCCAGGGTTGCCCTGGCAACTGTTGCTGGCCCCCAAAGCGGAAGTGGGCGGGTCCAGGCCCCCTTAAGCCCCCTGCCATGCCCAGGGTTGCCCTGGCAACTGTTGCTGGCCCCCAAAGCGGAAGTGGGCGGGTCCAGGCCCCCTTGAGCCCATGCCATGCCCAGGGTTGCCCTGGCAACTGTTGCTTGCCCCCAAAGCGGAAGTGGGCGGGTCCAGGCCCCCTTGAGCCCATGCCATGCCCAGGGTTGCCCTGGCAACTGTTGCTTGCCCCCAAAGCGGAAGTGGGCGGATCCAGGCCCCCTTAAGCCCCCTGCCATGACCAGGGTTGCCCTGGCAACTGTTGCTTGCCCCCAAAGCGGAAGTGGGCGGGTCCAGGCCCCCTTAAGCCCCCCTGCCATGCCCAGGGTTGCCCTGGCAACTGTTGCTTTCCCCCAAAGCGGAAGTGGGCGGGTCCAGGCCCCCTTAAGCCCCCTGCCATGCCCAGGGTTGCCCTGGCAACTGTTGCTGGCCCCCAAAGCGGAAGTGGGCGGGATCCAGGCCCCCTTAAGCCCCCTGCCATGCCCAGGGTTGCCCTGGCAACTGTTGCTGGCCCCCAAAGCGGAAGTGGGCGGATCCAGGCCTCCTTAAGCCCCCTGCCATGCCCAGGGTTGCCCTGGCAAATGTTGCTGGCCCCCAAAGCGGAAGTGGGCGGGTCCAGGCCCCCTTAAAGCCCCCTGCCATGCCCAGGGTTGCCCTGGCAACTGTTGCTGGCCCCAAAGCGGAAGTGGGCGGGTCCTGTCCCCTTAAGCCCCCTGCCATGCCCAGGGTTGCCCTGGCAACTGTTGCTGGCCCCCAAAGCGGAAGTTGGGCGGGTCCAGGCCCCCTTAAGCCCCCTGCCATGCCCAGGGTTGCCCTGGCAACTGTTGCTGGCCCCCAAAGCGGAAGTGGGCGGGTCCAGGCCCCCTTAAGCCCCCTGCCATGCCCAGGGTTGCCCTGGCAACTGTTGCTGGCCCCCAAAGCGGAAGTGGGCGGGTCCAGGCCCCCTTGAGCCCCCTGCCATGCCCAGGGTTGCCCTGGCAACTGTTGCTGGCCCCCAAAGCGGAAGTGGGCGGGTCCAGGCCCCCTTGAGCCCCCTGCCATGCCCAGGGTTGCCCTGGCAACTGTTCCTGGCCCCCAAAGCGGAAGTGGGCGGGTCCAGGCCCCCTTGAGCCCCCTGCCATGCCCAGGGTTGCCCTGGCAACTGTTGCTGGCCCCCAAAGCGGAAGTGGGCGGGTCCAGGCCCCCTTAAAGCCCCCTGCCATGCCCAGGGTTGCCCTGGCAACTGTTGCTGGCCCCCAAAGCGGAAGTGGGCGGGTCCAGGCCCCCTTAAAGCCCCTGCCATGCCCAGGGTTGCCCTGGCAACTGTTGCTGGCCCCCAAAGCGGAAGTGGGCGGGTCCAGGCCCCCTTAAAGCCCCCTGCCATGCCCAGGGTTGCCCTGGCAACTGTTGCTGGCCCCCAAAGCGGAAGTGGGCGGGTCCAGGCCCCCTTAAGCCCCCTGCCATGCCCAGGGTTGCCCTGGCAACTGTTGCTGGCCCCCATAGCGGAAGTGGGCGGGTCCAGGCCCCCTTAAGCCCCCTGCCATGCCCAGGGTTGCCCTGGCAACTGTTGCTGGCCCCCAAAGCGGAAGTGGGCGGGTCCAGGCCCCCTTAAGCCCCCTGCCATGCCCAGGGTTGCCCTGGCAACTGTTGCTGGCCCCCAAAGCGGAAGTGGGCGGGTCCAGGCCCCCTTGAGACCCCTGCCATGCCCAGGGTTGCCCTGGCAACTGTTGCTGGCCCCCAAAGCGGAAGTGGGCGGGTCCAGGCCCCCTTGAGCCCCCTGCCATGCCCAGGGTTGCCCTGGCAACTGTTGCTGGCCCCCAAAGCGGAAGTGGGCGGGTCCAGGCCCCCTTGAGCCCCCTGCCATGCCCAGGGTTGCCCTGGCAACTGTTGCTGGCCCCCAAAGCGGAAGTGGGCGGGTCCAGGCCCCCTTAAAGCCCCCTGCCATGCCCAGGGTTGCCCTGGCAACTGTTGCTGGCCCCCAAAGCGGAAGTGGGCGGGTCCAGGCCCCCTTAAAGCCCCCTGCCATGCCCAGGGTTGCCCTGGCAACTGTTGCTGGCCCCCAAAGCGGAAGTGGGCGGGTCCAGGCCCCCTTAAGCCCCCTGCCATGCCCAGGGTTGCCCTGGCAACTGTTGCTGGCCCCCAAAGCGGAAGTGGGCGGGTCCAGGCCCCCTTAAGCCCCCTGCCATGCCCAGGGTTGCCCTGGCAACTGTTGCTGGCCCCCAAAGCGGAAGTGGGCGGGTCCAGGCCCCCTTAAGCCCCCTGCCATGCCCAGGGTTGCCCTGGCAACTGTTGCTGGCCCCCAAAGCGGAAGTGGGCGGGTCCAGGCCCCCTTAAGCCCCCTGCCATGCCCAGGGTTGCCCTGGCAACTGTTGCTGGCCCCCAAAGCGGAAGTGGGCGGGTCCAGGCCCCCTTAAGCCCCCTGCCATGCCCAGGGTTGCCCTGGCAACTGTTGCTGGCCCCCAAAGCGGAAGTGGGCGGGTCCAGGCCCCCTTAAGCCCCCTGCCATGCCCAGGGTTGCCCTGGCAACTGTTGCTGGCCCCCAAAGCTAAAGTGGGCGGGTCCAGGCCCCCCTAAGCCCCCTGCCATGCCCAGGGTTGCCCTGGCAACTGTTGCTGGCCCCCAAAGCGGAAGTGGGCGGGTCCAGGCCCCCTTAAAGCCCCTGCCATGCCCAGGGTTGCCCTGGCAACTGTTGCTGGCCCCCAAAGCGGAAGTGGGCGGGTCCAGGCCCCCTTAAGCCCCCTGCCATGCCCAGGGTTGCCCTGGCAACTGTTGCTGGCCCCCAAAGCGGAAGTGGGCGGGTCCAGGCCCCCTTAAGCCCCCTGCCATGCCCAGGGTTGCCCTGGCAACTGTTGCTGGCCCCCAAAGCGGAAGTGGGCGGGTCCAGGCCCCCTTAAGCCCCCTGCCATGCCCAGGGTTGCCCTGGCAACTGTTGCTGGCCCCCAAAGCGGAAGTGGGCGGGTCCAGGCCCCCTTAAAGCCCCCTGCCATGCCCAGGGTTGCCCTGGCAACTGTTGCTGGCCCCCAAAGCGGAAGTGGGCGGGTCCAGGCCCCCTTAAAGCCCCCTGCCATGCCCAGGGTTGCCCTGGCAACTGTTGCTGGCCCCTAAAGCGGAAGTGGGCGGGTCCAGGCCCCCTTAAGCCCCCTGCCATGCCCAGGGTTGCCCTGGCAACTGTTGCTGGCCCCCAAAGCGGAAGTGGGCGGGTCCAGGCCCCCTTAAGCCCCCTGCCATGCCCAGGGTTGCCCTGGCAACTGTTGCTGGCCCCCAAAGCGGAAGTGGGCGGGTCCAGGCCCCCTTAAGCCCCCTGCCATGCCCAGGGTTGCCCTGGCAACTGTTGCTGGCCCCCAAAGCGGAAGTGGGCGGGTCCAGGCCCCCTGCCATGCCCAGGGTTGCCCTGGCAACTGTTGCTGGCCCCCAAAGCGGAAGTGGGCGGGTCCAGGCCCCCTTGAGCCCCCTGCCATGCCCAGGGTTGCCCTGGCAACTGTTGCTGGCCCCCAAAGCGGAAGTGGGCGGGTCCAGGCTCCCTTAAGCCCCCTGCCATGCCCAGGGTTGCCCTGGCAACTGTTCCTGGCCCCCAAAGCGGAAGTGGGCGGGTCCAGGCCCCCTTAAAGCCCCCTGCCATGCCCAGGGTTGCCCTGGCAACTGTTGCTGGCCCCCAAAGCGGAAGTGGGCGGGTCCAGGCTCCCTTAAGCCCCCTGCCATGCCCAGGGTTGCCCTGGCAACCGTTGCTTGCCCCCAAAGCGGAAGTGGGCGGGTCCAGGCCCCCTTAAGCCCCCTGCCATGCCCAGGGTTGCCCTGGCAAATGTTGCTGGCCCCCAAAGCGGAAGTGGGCGGGTACAGGCCCCCTTAAGCCCCCTGCCATGCCCAGGGTTGCCCTGGCAACTGTTGCTTGCCCCCAAAAGCGAAAGTGGGCGGGTCCAGGCCCCCTAAAAGCCCCCTGCCATGCCCAGGGTATCCCTGGCAACTGTTGCTGGCCCTCAAAGCGGAAGTGGGCAGGTCCAGGCCCCCTTAAGCCCCCTGCCATGCCCAGGGTTGCCCTGGCAACTGTTGCTGACCCCCGTAGCGGAAGTGGGCGGGTCCAGGCCTCCTTAAGCCCCCTGCCATGCCCAGGGTTGCCCTGACAACTGTTGCTGGCCCCCAAAGCTAGAGTGGGCGGGTCCAGGCCCCCCTAAGCCCCCTGCCATGCCCAGGGTTGCCCTGGCAACTGTTGCTGGCCCCCAAAGCGGAAGTGGGCGGGTCCAGGCCTCCTTAAGCCCCCTGCCATGCCCAGGGTTGCCCTGACAACTGTTGCTGGCCCCCAAAGCTAGAGTGGGCGGGTCCAGGCCCCCCTAAGCCCCCTGCCATGCCCAGGGTTGCCCTGGCAACTGTTGCTGGCCCCCAAAGCGGAAGTGGGCGGATCCAGGCCTCCTTAAGTCCCCTGCCATGCCCAGGGTTGCCCTGGCAACTGTTGCTGGCCCCCAAAGCGGAAGTGGGCAGGTCCAGGCCCCCTTAAGCCCCCTGCCATGCCCAGGGTTGCCCTGGCAACTGTTGCTGGCCCCCAAAGCGGAAGTGGGCGGGTCCAGGCCCCCTTAAGCCCCCTGCCATGCCCAGGGTTGCCCTGACAACTGTTGCTGGCCCCCAAAGCTAGAGTGGGCGGGTCCAGGCCCCCCTAAGCCCCCTGCCATGCCCAGGGTTGCCCTGGCAACTGTTGCTGGCCCCCAAAGCGGAAGTGGGCGGATCCAGGCCTCCTTAAGTCCCCTGCCATGCCCAGGGTTGCCCTGGCAACTGTTGCTGGCCCCCAAAGCGGAAGTGGGCGGGTCCAGGCCCCCTTAAGCCCCCTGCCATGCCCAGGGTTGCCCTGGCAACTGTTGCTGGCCCCCAAAGCGGAAGTGGGCGGGTCCAGGCCCCCTTAAAGCCCCCTGCCATGCCCAGGGTTGCCCTGGCAACTGTTGCTGGCCCCCAAAGCGGAAGTGGGTGGGTCCAGGCCCCCTTAAGCCCCCTGCCATGCCCAGGGTTTCCCTGGCAACTGTTGCTGGCCCCCAAAGCGGAAGTGGGCGGATCCAGGCCTCCTTAAGCCCCCTGCCATGCCCAGGGTTGCCCTGGCAACTGTTGCTGGCCCCCAAAGCGGAAGTGGGCGGGTCCAGGCCCCCTTCAGCCCCCTGCCATGCCCAGGGTTGCCCTGACAACTGTTGCTGGCCCCCAAAGCTAGAGAGGGCGGGTCCAGGCCCCCCTAAGCCCCCTGCCATGCCCAGGGTTGCCCTGACAACTGTTGCTGGCCCCCAAAGCGGAAGTGGGCGGATCCAGGCCTCCTTAAGTCCCCTGCCATGCCCAGGGTTGCCCTGGCAACTGTTGCTGGCCGCCAAAGCGGAAGTGGGCGGGTCCAGGCCCCCTTAAGCCCCCTGCCATGCCCAGGGTTGCCCTGGCATTTGTTGCTGGCCCCCAAAGCGGAAGTGGGCGGGTCCAGGCCCCCTTAAAGCCCCCTGCCATGCCCAGGGTTGCCCTGGCAACTGTTGCTGGCCCCCAAAGCGGAAGTGGGTGGGTCCAGGCCCCCTTAAGCCCCCTGCCATGCCCAGGGTTGCCCTGGCAACTGTTGCTGGCCCCCAAAGCGGAAGTGGGCGGGTCCAGGCCCCCTTGAGCCCCCTGCCATGCCCAGGGTTGCCCTGACAACTGTTGCTGGCCCCCAAAGCTAGAGTGGGCGGGTCCAGGCCCCCCTAAGCCCCCTGCCATGCCCAGGGTTGCCCTGGCAACTGTTGCTGGCCCCCAAAGCGGAAGTGGACGGGTCCAGGCCCCCTTAAAGCCCCCTGCCATGCCCAGGGTTGCATGGCAACTGTTGCTGGCCCCCAAAGCGGAAGTGGGCGGGTCCAGGACCCCTTAAGCCCCCTGCCATGCCCAGGGTTGCCCTGGCAACTGTTGCTGGCCCCCAAAGCGGAAGTGGGCGGGTCCAGGCCCCCTTAAGCCCCCTGCCATGCCCAGGGTTGCCCTGGCAAATGTTGCTGGCCCCCAAAGCGGAAGTGGGCGGGTCCAGGCCCCCTTAAGCCCCCTGCCATGCCCAGGGTTGCCCTGGCAACTGTTGCTTGCCCCCAAAAGCGAAAGTGGGCGGGTCCAGGCCCCCTAAAAGCCCCCTGCCATGCCCAGGGTATCCCTGGCAACTGTTGCTGGCCCCCAAAGTGGAAGTGGGCAGGTCCAGGCCCCCTTAAGCCCCCTGCCATGCCCAGGGTTGCCCTGGCAACTGTTGCTGGCCCCCAAAGCGGAAGTGGGCGGGTCCAGGCCCCCTTAAGCCCCCTGCCATGCCCAGGGTTGCCCTGACAACTGTTGCTGGCCCCCAAAGCTAGAGTGGGCGGGTCCAGGCCCCCCTAAGCCCCCTGCCATGCCCAGGGTTTCCCTGGCAACTGTTGCTGGCCCCCAAAGCGGAAGTGGGCGGATCCAGGCCTCCTTAAGCCCCCTGCCATGCCCAGGGTTGCCCTGGCAACTGTTGCTGGCCCCCAAAGCGGAAGTGGGCGGGTCCAGGCCCCCTTAAGCCCCCTGCCATGCCCAGGGTTGCCCTGACAACTGTTGCTGGCCCCCAAAGCTAGAGTGGGCGGGTCCAGGCCCCCCTAAGCCCCCTGCCATGCCCAGGGTTGCCCTGGCAACTGTTGCTGGCCCCCAAAGCGGAAGTGGGCGGATCCAGGCCTCCTTAAGTCCCCTGCCATGCCCAGGGTTGCCCTGGCAACTGTTGCTGGCCCCCAAAGCGGAAGTGGGCGGGTCCAGGCCCCCTTAAGCCCCCTGCCATGCCCAGGGTTGCCCTGGCAACTGTTGCTGGCCCCCAAAGCGGAAGTGGGCGGGTCCAGGCCCCCTTAAGCCCCCTGCCATGCCCAGGGTTGCCCTGACAACTGTTGCTGGCCCCCAAAGCTAGAGTGGGCGGGTCCAGGCCCCCCTAAGCCCCCTGCCATGCCCAGGGTTGCCCTGGCAACTGTTGCTGGCCCCCAAAGCGGAAGTGGGCGGATCCAGGCCTCCTTAAGTCCCCTGCCATGCCCAGGGTTGCCCTGGCAACTGTTGCTGGCCCCCAAAGCGGAAGTGGGCGGATCCAGGCCTCCTTAAGTCCCCTGCCATGCCCAGGGTTGCCCTGGCAACTGTTGCTGGCCCCCAAAGCGGAAGTGGGCGGGTCCAGGCCCCCTTAAGCCCCCTGCCATGCCCAGGGTTGCCCTGGCATTTGTTGCTGGCCCCCAAAGCGGAAGTGGGCGGGTCCAGGCCCCCTTAAAGCCCCCTGCCATGCCCAGGGTTGCCCTGGCAACTGTTGCTGGCCCCCAAAGCGGAAGTGGGTGGGTCCAGGCCCCCTTAAGCCCCCTGCCATGCCCAGGGTTGCCCTGGCAACTGTTGCTGGCCCCCAAAGCGGAAGTGGGCGGGTCCAGGCCCCCTTGAGCCCCCTGCCATGCCCAGGGTTGCCCTGGCAACTGTTGCTGGCCCCCAAAGCGGAAGTGGGCGGGTCCAGGCTCCCTTAAGCCCCCTGCCATGCCCAGGGTTGCCCTGGCAACTGTTGCTGGCCCCCAAAGCGGAAGTGGGCGGGTCCAGGCCTCCTTAAGCCCCCTGCCATGCCCAGGGTTGCCCTGGCAACTGTTGCTGGCCCCCAAAGCGGAAGTGGGCGGGTCCAGGCCCCCTTAAGCCCCCTGCCATGCCCAGGGTTGCCCTGGCAACTGTTGCTGGCCCCCAAAGCGGAAGTGGGCGGGTCCAGGCCCCTTAAAGCCCCCTGCCATGCCCAGGGTTGCCCTGGCAACTGTTGCTGGCCCCCAAAGCGGAAGTGGGCGGGTCCAGGCCCCCTTAAGCCCCCTGCCATGCCCAGGGTTGCCCTGGCAACTTTTGCTGGCCCCCAAAGCGGAAGTGGGCGGTTCCAGGCCCCCTTGAGCCCCCTGCCATGCTTAGGGTTGCCCTGGCAACTGTTGCTGGCCCCAAAGCGGAAGTGGGCGGGTCCAGGCCCCCTTGAGCCTCCTGCCATGCCCAGGGTTGCCCTGGCAACTGTTGCTGGCCCCCAAAGCGGAAGTGGGCGGGTCCAGGCCCCTTTAAAGCCCCCTGACATGCCCAGGAATGCCCTGGCAACTGTTGCTGGCCCCCAAAGCGGAAGTGGGCGGGTCCAGGCCCCCTTAAGCCCCCTGCCATGCCAAGGGTTGCCCTGGCAACTGTTGCTGGCCCCCAAAGCGGAAGTGGGCGGGTCCAGGCCCCCTTAAGCCCCCTGCCATGCCCAGGGTTGCCCTGGCAACTGTAGCTGGCCCCAAAGCGGAAGTGGGCGGGTCCAGGCCCCCTTAAGCCCCCTGCCATGCCCAGGGTTGCCCTGGCAACTGTTGCTGGCCCCCAAAGCTAGAGTGGGCGGGTCCAGGCCCCCCTAAGCCCCCTGCCATGCCCAGGGTTGCCCTGGCAACTGTTGCTGGCCCCCAAAGCGGAAGTGGGCGGATCCAGGCCTCCTTAAGCCCCCTGCCATGCCCAGGGTTGCCCTGGCAACTGTTGCTGGCCCCCAAAGCGGAAGTGGGCGGGTCCAGGCCCCCTTAAGCCCCCTGCCATGCCCAGGGTTGCCCTGGCAACTGTTGCTTGCCCCCAAAAGCGGAAGTGGGCGGGTCCAGGCACCCTTAAGCCTCCTGCCATGCTAATGGTTGCCCTGGCAACTGTTGCTGGCCCCCAAAGCGGAAGTGGGCGGGTCCAGGCCCCCTTAAAATCCCCTGCCATGCCCAGGGTTGCCCTGGCAACTGTTGCTGGCCCCCAAAGCGGAAGTGGGCGGGTCCAGGCCCCCTTAAAGCCCCCTGCCATGCCCAGGGTTGCCCTGGCAACTGTTGCTGGCCCCCAAAGCGGAAGTGGGCGGGTCCAGGCCCCCTTACGCCCCCTGCCATGCCCAGGGTTGCCCTGGCAGCTGTTGCTGGCCCCCAAAGCGGAAGTGGGCGGGTCCAGGCTCCCTTAAAGCCCCCTGCCATGCCCAGGGTTGCCCTGGCAGCTGTTGCTGGCCCCCAAAGCGGAAGTGGGCGGGTCCAGGCCCCCTTAAGCCCCCTGCCATGCCCAGGGTTGCCCTGGCAACTGTTGCTGGCCCCCAAAGCGGAAGTGGGCGGGTCCAGGCCCCCTTACGCCCCCTGCCATGCCCAGGGTTGCCCTGGCAACTGTTGCTGGCCAACAAAGCGGAAGTGGGCGGGTCCAGGCCCCCTTAAGCCCCCTGCCATGCCCAGGGTTGCCCTGGCAACTGTCGCTGGCCCCCAAAGCGGAAGTGGGCGGGTCCAGGCCCCCTTAAGCCCCCTGCCATGCCCAGGGTTGCCCTGGCAACTGTCGCTGGCCCCCAAAGCGGAAGTGGGCGGGTCCAGGCCCCCTTAAGCCCCCTGCCATGCCCAGGGTTGCCCTGGCAACTGTTGCTGGCCCCCAAAGCGGAAGTGGGCGGGTCCAGGCCCCCTTAAGCCCCCTGCCATGCCCAGGGTTGCCCTGGCAACTGTTGCTGGCCCCCAAAGCGGAAGTGGGCGGGTCCAGGCCCCTTAAAGCCCCCTGCCATGCCCAGGGTTGCCCTGGCAACTGTTGCTGGCCCCCAAAGCGGAAGTGGGCGGGTCCAGGCCCCCTTAAGCCCCCTGCCATGCCCAGGGTTGCCCTGGCAACTGTTGATGGCCCCCAAAGCGGAAATGGGCGGGTCCAGGCCCCCTTAAAGCCCCCTGCCATGCCCAGGGTTGCCCTGGCAACTGTTGCTGGCCCCCAAAGCGGAAATGGGCGGGTCCAGGCCCCCTTAAGCCCCCTGCCATGCCCAGGGTTGCCCTGGCAACTGTTGCTGGCCCCCAAAGCGGAAGTGGGCGGGTCCAGGCCCCCTTAAGCCCCCTGCCATGCCCAGGGTTGCCCTGGCAACTTTTGCTGGCCCCCAAAGCGGAAGTGGGCGGGTCCAGGCCCCCTTGAGCCCCCTGCCATGCCCAGGGTTGCCCTGGCAACTGTTGCTGGCCCCAAAGCGGAAGTGGGCGGGTCCAGGCCCCCTTAAAGCCCCCTGCCATGCCCAGGGTTGCCCTGGCAACTGTTGCTGGCCCCCAAAGCGGAAGTGGGCGGGTCCAGGCCCCCTTAAGCCCCCTGCCATGCCAAGGGTTGCCCTGGCAACTGTTGCTGGCCCCCAAAGCGGAAGTGGGCGGGTCCAGGCCCCCTTAAATCCCCTGCCATGCCCAGGGTTGCCCTGGCAACTGTTGCTGGCCCCCAAAGCGGAAGTGGGCGGGTCCAGGCCCCCTTAAGCCCCCTGCCATGCCCAGGGTTGCCCTGGCAACTGTTGCTGGCCCCCAAAGCGGAAGTGGGCGGGTCCAGGCCCCCTTAAGCCCCCTGCCATGCCCAGGGTTGCCCTGGCAACTGTTGCTGGCCCCCAAAGCTAGAGTGGGCGGGTCCAGGCCCCCCTAAGCCCCCTGCCATGCCTAGGGTTGCCCTGGCAACTGTTGCTGGCCCCCAAAGCGGAAGTGGGCGGGTCCAGGCCCCCTTAAGCCCCCTGCCATGCCCAGGGCTTCCCTGGCAACTGTTGCTTGCCCCAAAGCGGAAGTGGGCGGGTCCAGGCCCCCTTAAGCCCCCCTGCCATGCCCTGGGTTGCCCTGGCAACTGTTGCTTGCCCCCAAAGCGGAAGTGGGCGGGTCCAGGCCCCCTTAAGCCCCCTGCCATGCCCAGGGTTGCCCTGGCAACTGTTGCTGGCCCCCAAAGCGGAAGTGGGCGGATCCAGGCCTCCTTAAGCCCCCTGCCATGCCCAGTGTTGCCCTGGCAACTGCTGCTGGCCTCCAAAGCGGAAGTGGGCGGGTCCAGGCCCCCTTAAGCCCCCTGCCATGCCCAGGGTTACCCTGGCTACTGTTGCTGGCCCCCAAAGCGGAAGTGGGCGGGTCCAGGCCCCCTTACGCCCCCTGCCATGCCCACGGTTGCCCTGGCAACTGTTGCTGGCCCCCAAAGCGGAAGTGGGCGGGTCCAGGCCCCCTTACGCCCCCTGCCATGCCCAGGGTTGCCCTGGCAACTGTTGCTGGCCCCAAAAGCGGAAGTGGGCGGGTCCAGGCCCCCTTAAAGCCCCCTGCCATGCCCAGGGTTGCCCTGGCAACTGTTGCTGGCCCCAAAGCGGAAGTGGGCGGGTCCAGGCCCCCTTAAGCCCCCTGCCATGCCCAGGGTTACACTGGCAACTGTTGCTGGCCCCCAAAGCGGAAGTGGGCGGGTCCAGGCCCCCTTAAAGCCCCCTGCCATGCCCAGGGTTGCCCTGGCAACTGTTGCTGGCCCCCAAAGCGGAAGTGGGCGGGTCCAGGCCCCCTTAAGCCCCTTGCCATGCCCAGGGTTGCCCTGGCAACTGTTGCTGGCCCCCAAAGCGGAAGTGGGCGGGTCCAGGCCCCCTTAAGCCCCCTGCCATGCCCAGGGTTGCCCTGGCAACTGTTGCTGGCCCCCAAAGCGGAAGTGGGCGGGTCCAGGCCTGCTTAAGCCCCCTGCCATGCCCAGGGTTGCCCTGGCAACTGTTGCTGGCCCCCAAAGCGGAAGTGGGCGGGTCCAGGCCCCCTTAAGCCCCCTGCCATGCCCAGGGTTGCCCTGGCAACTGTTGCTTGCCCCCAAAAGCGGAAGTGGGCGGGTCCAGGCCCCCTTAAGCCCCCTGCCATGCTTGGTTGCCCTGGCAACTGTTTGCTGGCCCCAAAAGCGGAAGTGGGCGGGTCCAGGCCCCCTTAAAGCCTCCTGCCATGCCCAGGGTTGCCCTGGCAACTGTTGCTGGCCCCAAAGCGGAAGTGGGCGGGTCCTGGTGCCCTTAAGCCCCCTGCCATGCCCAGGGTTGCTCTGGCAACTGTTGCTGGCCCCCAAAGCGGAAGTGGGCAGGTCCAGGCCCCCTTAAAGCCCCCTGCCATGCCCAGGGTTGCCCTGGCAACTGTTGCTGGCCCCCAAAGCGGAAGTGGGCGGGTCCAGGCCCCTTAAGCCCCCTGCCATGCCCAGGGTTGCCCTGGCTACTGTTGCTGGCCCCAAAGCGGAAGTGGGCGGGTCCAGGCCCCCTTAAGCCCCCTGCCATGCTAAGGGTTGCCCTGGCAACTGTTGCTGGCCCCCAAAAGCGGAAGTGGGCGGGTCCAGGCCCCCTTGAAGCCCCCTGCCATGCCCAGGGTTGCCCTGGCAACTGTTGCTGGCCCCAAAGCGGAAGTGGGCGGGTCCAGGCCCCCTTGAGCCCCCTGCCATGCCCAGGGTTGCCCTGGCAACTGTTGCTGGCCCCCAAAGCGGAAGTGGGCGGGTCCAGGCCCCCTTGAGCCCCCTGCCATGCCCAGGGTTGCCCTGGCAACTGTTGCTGGCCCCTAAAGCGGAAGTGGGCGGGTCCAGGCCCCCTTAAGCCCCCTGCCATGCCCAGGGTTGCCCTGGCAACTGTTGCTGGCCCCCAAAGCGGAAGTGGGCGGGTCCAGCCCCCCTTAAGCCCCCTGCCATGCCCAGGGTTGCCCTGGCAACTGTTGCTGGCCCCAAAGCGGAATTGGGCGGGTCCAGGCCCCCTTAAAGCCCCCTGCCATGCCCAGGGTTGCCCTGGCAACTGTTGCTGATCCCCAAATCGGAAGTGGGCGGGTCCAGGCCCCCTTAAGCCCCCAGCCATGCCCAGGGTTGCCCTGGCAACTGTTGCTGGCCCCCAAAGCGGAAGTGGGCGGGTCCAGGCCCCCTTAAGCCCCCTGCCATGCCCAGGGTTGCCCTGGCAACTGTTGCTGGCCCCCAAAGCGGAAGTGGGCGGGTCCAGGCCCCCTTAAGCCTCCTGCCATGCCCATGGTTGCCCTGGCAACTGTTGCTGGCCCCCAAAGCGGAAGTGGGCGGGTCCAGGCCCCCTTAAGCCCCCTGCCATGCCCAGGGTTGCCCTGGCAACTGTTGCTGGCCCCCAAAGCGGAAGTGGGCGGGTCCAGGCCCCCTTAAAGCCCCCTGCCATGCCCAGGGTTGCCCTGGCAACTGTTGCTGGCCCCCAAAGCGGAAGTGGGCGGGTCCAGGCCCCCTTAAGCCCCCTGCCATGCCCAGGGTTACCCTGGCAACTGTTGCTGGCCCCAAAGCGGAAGTGGGCGAGTCCAGGCCCCCTTAAAGCCCCCTGCCATGCCCAGGGTTGCCCTGGCAACTGTTGCTGGCCCCCAAAGCAGAAGTGGGCGGGTCCAGGCCCCCTTAAGCCCCTTGCCATGCCCAGGGTTGCCCTGGCAACTGTTGCTGGCCCCCAAAGCCGGAAGTGGGCGGGTCCAGGCCCCCTTAAGCCCCCTGCCATGCCCAGGGTTGCCCTGGCAACTGTTGCTGGCCCCCAAAGCGGAAGTGGGCGGGTCCAGGCCTGCTTAAGTCCCCTGCCATGCCCAGGGTTGCCCTGGCAACTGTTGCTGGCCCCCAAAGCGGAAGTGGGCGGGTCCAGGCCCCCTTAAGCCCCTTGCCATGCCCAGGGTTGCCCTGGCAACTGTTGCTGGCCCCCAAAGCGGAAGTGGCGGGTCCAGGCCCCCTTGAGCCCCCTGCCATGCCCAGGGTTGCCCTGGCAACTGTTGCTGGCCCCCAAAGCGGAGTGGGCGGGTCCAGGCCCCCTTGTGCCCCCTGCCATGCCCAGGGTTGCCCTGGGCAACTGTTGCTGGCCCCCAAAGCGGAAGTGGGCGGGTCCAGCCCCCCTTAAGCCCCCTGCCATGCCCAGGGTTGCCCTGGCAACTGTTGCTGGCCCCCAAAGCGGAATTGGGCGGGTCCAGGCCCCCTTAAAGCCCCCTGCCATGCCCAGGGTTGCCCTGGCAACTGTTGCTGGCCCCCAAATCGGAAGTGGGCGGGTCCAGGCCCCCTTAAGCCTCCTGCCATGCCCAGAATTGCCCTGGCAACTGTTGCTGGCCCCCAAAGCGGAAGTGGGCGGGTCCAGGCCCCCTTAAAGCCCACTGCCATGCCCAGGGTTGCCCTGGCAACTGTTGCTGGCCCCCAAAGCGGAAGTGGGCGGGTCCAGGCCCCCTTAAGCCCCCTGCCATGCCCAGGGTTGCCCTGGCAACTGTTGCTGGCCCCCAAAGCGGAAGTGGGCGGGTCCAGGCCCCCTTAAAGCCCCCTGCCATGCCCAGGGTTGCCCTGGCAACTGTTGCTGGCCCCCAAAGCGGAAGTGGGCGGGTCCCAGGCCCCCTTAAGCCCCCTGCCATGCCCAGGGTTGCCCTGGCAACTGTTGCTGGCCCCCAAAGCGGAAGTGGGCGGGTCCAGGCCCCCTTAAGCCCCCTGCCATGCCCAGGGTTGCCCTGGCAACTGTTGCTGGCCCCCAAAGAGGAAGTGGGCGGGTCCAAGGCCCCCTTAAGCCCCCTGCCATGCCCAGGTTGCCCTGGCAACTGTTGCTGGCCCCCAAAGCGGAAGTGGGCGGGTCCAGGCCCCCTTAAAGCCCCCTGCCATGCCCAGGGTTGCCCTGGCAACTGTTGCTGGCCCCCAAAGCGGAAGTGGGCGGGTCCAGGCCCCCTTAAGCCCCCTGCCATGCCCAGGGTTACCCTGGCAACTGTTGCTGGCCCCCAAAGCGGAAGTGGGCGGGTCCAGGCCCCCTTAAAGCCCCCTGCCATGCCCAGGGTTGCCCTGGCAACTGTTGCTGGCCCCCAAAGCAGAAGTGGGCGGGTCCAGGCCCCCTTAAGCCCCTTGCCATGCCCAGGGTTGCCCTGGCAACTGTTGCTGGCCCCCAAAGCGGAAGTGGGCGGGTCCAGGCCCCCTTAAGCCCCCTGCCATGCCCAGGGTTGCCCTGGCAACTGTTGCTGGCCCCCAAAGCGGAAGTGGGCGGGTCCAGGCCTGCTTAAGTCCCCTGCCATGCCCAGGGGTTGCCCTGGCAACTGTTGCTGGCCCCCAAAGCGGAAGTGGGCTGGTCCAGGCCCCCTTAAGCCCCTTGCCATGCCCAGGGTTGCCCTGGCAACTGTTGCTGGCCCCCAAAGCGGAAGTGGGGGGTCCAGGGCCCCCTTGAGCCCCCTGCCATGCCCAGGGTTGCCCTGGCAACTGTTGCTGGCCCCCAAAGCGGAAGTGGCGGGTCCAGGCCCCCTTAAGCCCCCTGCCATGCCCAGGGTTGCCCTGGCAACTGTTGCTGGCCCCCAAAGCGGAAGTGGGCGGGTCCAGCCCCCCTTAAGCCCCCTGCCATGCCCAGGGTTGCCCTGGCAACTGTTGCTGGCCCCAAAGCGGAAGTGGGCGGGTCCTGGTGCCCTTAAGCCCCCTGCCATGCCCAGGGTTGCTCTGGCAACTGTTGCTGGCCCCCAAAGCGGAAGTGGGCAGGTCCAGGCCCCCTTAAGCCCCCTGCCATGCCCAGGGTTGCCCTGGCAACTGTTGCTGGCCCCCAAAGCGAAGTGGGCGGGTCCAGGCCCCCTTAAGCCCCCTGCCATGCCCAGGGTTGCCCTGGCAACTGTTGCTGGCCCCAAAAGCGGAAGTGGGCGGGTCCAGGCCCCCTTAAGCCCCTGCCATGCTAAGGGGTTGCCCTGGCAACTGTTGCTGGCCCCAAAAGCGGAAGTGGGCGGGTCCAGGCCCCCTTGAGCCCCCTGCCATGCCCAGGGTTGCCCTGGCAACTGTTGCTGGCCCCAAAGCGGAAGTGGGCGGGTCCAGGCCCCCTTGAGCCCCCTGCCATGCCCAGGGTTGCCCTGGCAACTGTTGCTGGCCCCCAAAGCGGAAGTGGGCGGGTCCAGGCCCCCTTGAGCCCCCTGCCATGCCCAGGGTTGCCCTGGCAACTGTTGCTGGCCCCTAAAGCGGAAGTGGGCGGGTCCAGGCCCCCTTAAGCCCCTGCCATGCCCAGGGTTGCCCTGGCAACTGTTGCTGGCCCCCAAAGCGGAAGTGGGCGGGTCCAGCCCCCCTTAAGCCCCCTGCCATGCCCAGGGTTGCCCTGGCAACTGTTGCTGGCCCCAAAGCGGAATTGGGCGGGTCCAGGCCCCCTTAAAGCCCCCTGCCATGCCAGGGTTGCCCTGGCAACTGTTGCTGATCCCCAATCGGAAGTGGGCGGGTCCAGGCCCCCTTAAGCCCCCAGCCATGCCCAGGGTTGCCCTGGCAACTGTTGCTGGCCCCAAAGCGGAAGTGGGCGGGTCCAGGCCCCCTTAAGCCCCCTGCCATGCCCAGGGTTGCCCTGGCAACTGTTGCTGGCCCCCAAAGCGGAAGTGGGCGGGTCCAGGCCCCCTTAAGCCTCCTGCCATGCCCATGGTTGCCCTGGCAACTGTTGCTGGCCCCCAAAGCGGAAGTGGGCGGGTCCAGGCCCCCTTAAGCCCCCTGCCATGCCCAGGGTTTGCCCTGGCAACTGTTGCTGGCCCCCAAAGCGGAAGTGGGCGGGTCCAGGCCCCCTTAAAGCCCCCTGCCATGCCCAGGGTTGCCCTGGCAACTGTTGCTGGCCCCCAAAGCGGAAGTGGGCGGGTCCAGGCCCCCTTAAGCCCCCTGCCATGCCCAGGGTTACCCTGGCAACTGTTGCTGGCCCCCAAAGCGGAAGTGGGCGAGTCCAGGCCCCCTTAAAGCCCCCTGCCATGCCCAGGGTTGCCCTGGCAACTGTTGCTGGCCCCCAAAGCAGAAGTGGGCGGGTCCAGGCCCCCTTAAGCCCCTTGCCATGCCCAGGGTTGCCCTGGCAACTGTTGCTGGCCCCCAAAGCGGAAGTGGGCGGGTCCAGGCCCCCTTAAGCCCCCTGCCATGCCCAGGGTTGCCCTGGCAACTGTTGCTGGCCCCCAAAGCGGAAGTGGGCGGGTCCAGGCCTGCTTAAGTCCCCTGCCATGCCCAGGGTTGCCCTGGCAACTGTTGCTGGCCCCCAAAGCGGAAGTGGGCGGGTCCAGGCCCCCTTAAGCCCCTTGCCATGCCCAGGGTTGCCCTGGCAACTGTTGCTGGCCCCCAAAGCGGAAGTGGGCGGGTCCAGGCCCCTTGAGCCCCCTGCCATGCCCAGGGTTGCCCTGGCAACTGTTGCTGGCCCCCAAAGCGGAAGTGGGCGGGTCCAGGCCCCCTTGTGCCCCCTGCCATGCCCAGGGTTGCCCTGGCAACTGTTGCTGGCCCCCAAAGCGGAAGTGGGCGGGTCCAGCCCCCCTTAAGCCCCCTGCCATGCCCAGGGTTGCCCTGGCAACTGTTGCTGGCCCCCAAAGCGGAATTGGGCGGGTCCAGGCCCCCTTAAAGCCCCCTGCCATGCCCAGGGTTGCCCTGGCAACTGTTGCTGGCCCCCAAATCGGAAGTGGGCGGGTCCAGGCCCCCTTAAGCCTCCTGCCATGCCCAGAATTGCCCTGGCAACTGTTGCTGGCCCCCAAAGCGGAAGTGGGCGGGTCCAGGCCCCCTTAAAGCCCACTGCCATGCCCAGGGTTGCCCTGGCAACTGTTGCTGGCCCCCAAAGCGGAAGTGGGCGGGTCCAGGCCCCCTTAAGCCCCCTGCCATGCCCAGGGTTGCCCTGGCAACTGTTGCTGGCCCCCAAAGCGGAAGTGGGCGGGTCCAGGCCCCCTTAAAGCCCCCTGCCATGCCCAGGGTTGCCCTGGCAACTGTTGCTGGCCCCCAAAGCGGAAGTGGGCGGGTCCAGGGCCCCCTTAAGCCCCCTGCCATGCCCAGGGTTGCCCTGGCAACTGTTGCTGGCCCCCAAAGCGGAAGTGGGCGGGTCCAGGCCCCCTTAAGCCCCCTGCCATGCCCAGGGTTGCCCTGGCAACTGTTGCTGGCCCCCAAAGAGGAAGTGGGCGGGTCCAGGCCCCCTTAAGCCCCCTGCCATGCCCAGGGTTGCCCTGGCAACTGTTGCTGGCCCCCAAAGCGGAAGTGGGCGGGTCCAGGCCCCCTTAAAGCCCCCTGCCATGCCCAGGGTTGCCCTGGCAACTGTTGCTGGCCCCCAAAGCGGAAGTGGGCGGGTCCAGGCCCCCTTAAGCCCCCTGCCATGCCCAGGGTTACCCTGGCAACTGTTGCTGGCCCCCAAAGCGGAAGTGGGCGGGTCCAGGCCCCCTTAAAGCCCCCTGCCATGCCCAGGGTTGCCCTGGCAACTGTTGCTGGCCCCCAAAGCAGAAGTGGGCGGGTCCAGGCCCCCTTAAGCCCCTTGCCATGCCCAGGGTTGCCCTGGCAACTGTTGCTGGCCCCCAAAGCGGAAGTGGGCGGGTCCAGGCCCCCTTAAGCCCCCTGCCATGCCCAGGGTTGCCCTGGCAACTGTTGCTGGCCCCCAAAGCGGAAGTGGGCGGGTCCAGGCCTGCTTAAGTCCCCTGCCATGCCCAGGGTTGCCCTGGCAACTGTTGCTGGCCCCCAAAGCGGAAGTGGGCGGGTCCAGGCCCCCTTAAGCCCCTTGCCATGCCCAGGGTTGCCCTGGCAACTGTTGCTGGCCCCCAAAGCGGAAGTGGGCGGGTCCAGGCCCCCTTGAGCCCCCTGCCATGCCCAGGGTTGCCCTGGCAACTGTTGCTGGCCCCCAAAGCGGAAGTGGGCGGGTCCAGGCCCCCTTAAGCCCCCTGCCATGCCCAGGGTTGCCCTGGCAACTGTTGCTGGCCCCCAAAGCGGAAGTGGGCGGGTCCAGCCCCCCTTAAGCCCCCTGCCATGCCCAGGGTTGCCCTGGCAACTGTTGCTGGCCCCCAAAGCGGAATTGGGCGGGTCCAGGCCCCCTTAAAGCCCCCTGACATGCCCAGGGTTGCCCTGGCAACTGTTGCTGGCCCCCAAATCGGAAGTGGGCGGGTCCAGGCCCCCTTAAGCCTCCTGCCATGCCCAGAATTGCCCTGGCAACTGTTGCTGGCCCCCAAAGCGGAAGTGGGCGGGTCCAGGCCCCCTTAAAGCCACTGCCATGCCCAGGGTTGCCCTGGCAACTGTTGCTGGCCCCCAAAGCGGAAGTGGGCGGGTCCAGGCCCCCTTAAGCCCCCTGCCATGCCCAGGGTTGCCCTGGCAACTGTTGCTGGCCCCCAAAGCGGAAGTGGGCGGGTCCAGGCCCCCTTAAAGCCCCCTGCCATGCCCAGGGTTGCCCTGGCAACTGTTGCTGGCCCCCAAAGCGGAAGTGGGCGGGTCCAGGCCCCCTTAAGCCCCCTGCCATGCCCAGGGTTGCCCTGGCAACTGTTGCTGGCCCCCAAAGCGGAAGTGGGCGGGTCCAGGCCCCCTTAAGCCCCCTGCCATGCCCAGGGTTGCCCTGGCAACTGTTGCTGGCCCCCAAAGAGGAAGTGGGCGGGTCCAGGCCCCCTTAAGCCCCCTGCCATGCCCAGGGTTGCCCCTGCCAACTGTTGCTGGCCCCCAAAGCGGAAGTGGGCGGGTCCAGGCCCCCTTAAGCCCCCTGCCATGCCCAGGGTTGCCCTGGCAACTGTTGCTGGCCCCAAAGCGGAAGTGGGCGGGTCCAGGCCCCCTTAAAGCCCCCTGCCATGCCCAGGGTTGCCCTGGCAACTGTTGCTGGCCCCCAAAGCGGAAGTGGGCGGGTCCAGGCCCCCTTAAAGCCCCCTGCCATGCCCAGGGTTGCCCTGGCAACTGTTGCTGGCCCCCAAAGCGGAAGTGGGCGGGTCCAGGCCCCCTAAAGCCGCCTGCCATGCCCAGGGTTGCCCTGGCAACTGTTGCTGGCCCCCAAAGCGGAAGTGGGCGGGTCCAGGCCCCTTAAGCCCCCTGCCATGCCCAGGGTTGCCCTGGCAACTGTTGCTGGCCCCCAAAGCGGAAGTGGGCGGGTCCAGCCCCCTTAAGCCCCCTGCCATGCCCAGGGTTGCCCTGGCAACTGTTGCTGGCCCCCAAAGCGGAAGTGGGCGGGTCCAGGCCCCCTTAAAGCCCCCTGCCATGCCCAGGGTTGCCCTGGCAACTGTTGCTGGCCCCCAAAGCGGAAGTGGGCGGGTCCAGGCCCCCTTTAGCCCCCTGCCATGCCCAGGGTTGCCCTGGCAACTGTTGCTGGCCCCCAAAGCGGAAGTGGGCGGGTCCGGGCCCCCTTAAGCCCCCTGCCATGCCAAGGGTTGCCCTGGCAACTGTTGCTGGCCCCCAAAGCGGAAGTGGGCGGGTCCGGGCCCCCTTAAGCCCCCTGCCATGCCCAGGTTGCCCTGGCAACTGTTGCTGGCCCCCAAAGCGGAAGTGGGCGGGTCCAGGCCCCCTTAAGCTTCCTGCCATGCCCAGGGTTGCCCTGGCAACTGTTGCTGGCCCCCAAAGCGGAAGTGGGCGGGTCCAGGCCCCCTTAAGCCCCCTGCCATGCCCAGGGTTGCCCTGGCAACTGTTGCTGGCCCCCAAAGCGGAAGTGGGCGGGTCCAGGCCCCCTTAAAGCCCCCTGCCATGCCCAGGGTTGCCCTGGCAACTGTTGCTGGCCCCCAAAGCGGAAGTGGGCGGGTCCAGGCCCCCATAAGCCCCCTGCCATGCCCAGGGTTGCCCTGGCAACTGTTGCTGGCCCCCAAAGCGGAAGTGGACGGGTCCAGGCCCCCTTAAAGACCCCTTCCATGCCCAGGGTTGCCCTGGCAACTGTTGCTGGCCCCCAAAGCGGAAGTGGGCGGGTCCAGGCCCCCTTGAGCCTCCTGCCATGCCCAGGGTTGCCCTGGCAACTGTTGCTGGCCCCCAAAGCGGAAGTGGGCGGGTCCAGGCCCCCTTAAGCCCCCTGCCATGCCCAGGGTTGCCCTGGCAACTGTTGCTGGCCCCTCAAAGCGGAAGTGGGCGGGTCCAGGCCCCCTTAAGCCCCCTGCCATGCCCAGGGTTGCCCTGGCAACTGTTGCTGGCCCCCAAAGCGGAAGTGGGCGGGTCCAGGCCCCCTTAAGCCCCCTGCCATGCCCAGGGTTGCCCTGGCAACTGTTGCTGGCCCCCAAAGCGGAAGTGGGCGGGTCCAGGCCCCCTTAAGCCCCTGCCATGCCCAGGGTTGCCCTGGCAACTGTTGCTGGCCCCCAAAGCGGAAGTGGGCGGGTCCAGGCCCCCTTAAGCCCCCTGCCATGCCCAGGGTTGCCCTGGCAACTGTTGCTGGCCCCCAAAGCGGAAGTGGGCGGGTCCAGGCCCCCTTAAGCCCCGTGCCATGCCCAGGGTTGCCCTGGCAACTGTTGCTGGCCCCCAAAGCTAGAGTGGGCGGGTCCAGGCCCCCCTAAGCCCCCTGCCATGCCCAGGGTTGCCCTGGCAACTGTTGCTGGCCCCCAAAGCGGAAGTGGGCGGATCCAGGCCTCCTTAAGCCCCCTGCCATGCCCAGGGTTGCCCTGGCAACTGTTGCTGGCCCCCAAAGCGGAAGTGGGCGGGTCCAGGCC
Organism: Crinia signifera; assembly: GCF_055691185.1. Taxonomy (NCBI): domain Eukaryota; kingdom Metazoa; phylum Chordata; class Amphibia; order Anura; family Myobatrachidae; genus Crinia; species Crinia signifera. Next base: position 14,030,753 of record NC_139225.1, on the reverse strand, counting down.
CCCTTAAGCCCCCTGCCATGCCCAGGGTTGCCCTGGCAACTGTTGCTTGCCCCCAAAAGCGGAAGTGGGCGGGTCCAGGCCCCCTTAAGCCCCCTGCCATGCTAATGGTTGCCCTGGCAACTATTGCTGGCCCCCAAAGCGGAAGTGGGCGGGTCCAGGCCCCCTTAAGCCCCCTGCCATGCCCAGGGTTGCCCTGGCAACTGTTGCTGGCCCCCAAAGCGGAAGTGGGCGGGTCCAGGCCCCCTTAAAATCCCCTGCCATGCCCAGGGTTGCCCTGGCAACTGTTGCTGGCCCCCAAAGCGGAAGTGGGCGGGTCCAGGCCCCCTTAAAGCCCCCTGCCATGCCCAGGGTTGCCCTGGCAACTGTTGCTGGCCCCCAAAGCGAAAGTGGGCGGGTCCAGGCCCCCTTAAAGCCCCCTGCCATGCCCAGGGTTGCCCTGGCAACTGTTGCTGGCCCCCAAAGCGGAAGTGGGCGGGTCCAATCCCCCTTAAGCCCCCTGCCATGCTCAGGGTTGCCCTGGCAACTGTTGCTGGCCCCCAAAGCGGAAGTGGGCGGGTCCAGGCCCCCTTAAGCCCCCTGCCATGCCCAGGGTTGCCCTGGCAACTGTTGCTGGCCCCCAAAGCGGAAGTGGGCGGGTCCAGGCCCCCTTAAAGCCCCCTGCCATGCCCAGGGTTGCCCTGGCAACTGTTGCTGGCCCCCAAAGCGGAAGTGGGCGGTTCCAGGCCCCCTTAAGCCCCCTGCCATGCCCAGGGTTGCCCTGGCAACTGTTGCTGGCCCCCAAAGCGGAAGTGGGCGGGTCCAGGCCCCCTTAAGCCCCCTGCCATGCCCAGGGTTGCCCTGGCAACTGTTGCTGGCCCCCAAAGCTAGAGTGGGCGGGTCCAGGCCCCCCTAAGCCCCCTGCCATGCCCAGGGTTGCCCTGGCAACTGTTGCTGGCCCCCAAAGCGGAAGTGGGCGGGTCCAGGCCCCCTTAAAGCCCCCTGCCATGCCCAGGGTTGCCCTGGCAACTGTTGCTGGCCCCCAAAGCGGAAGTGGGCGGGTCCAGGCCCCCTTAAGCCCCCTGCCATGCCCAGGGTTGCCCTGGCAACTGTTGCTGGCCCCCAAAGCGGAAGTGGGCGGGTCCAGGCCCCCTTAAGCCCCCTGCCATGCCCAGGGTTGCCCTGGCAACTGTTGCTGGTCCCCAAAGCGGAAGTGGGCGGATCCAGGCTTCCTTAAGCCCCCTGCCATGCCCAGGGTTGCCCTGGCAACTGTTGCTGGCCCCCAAAGCGGAAGTGGGCGGGTCCAGGCCCCCTTAAGCCCCTTGCCATGCCCAGGGTTGCCCTGGCAACTGTTGCTGGCCCCCAAAGCGGAAGTGGGCGGGTCCAGGCCCCCTTGAGCCCCCTGCCATGCCCAGGGTTGCCCTGGCAACTGTTGCTGGCCCCCAAAGCGGAAGTGGGCGGGTCCAGGCCCCCTTGAGCCCCCTGCCATGCCCAGGGTTGCCCTGGCAACTGTTGCTGGCCCCCAAAGCGGAAGTGGGCGGGTCCAGGCCCCCTTAAGCCCCCTGCCATGCCCAGGGTTGCCCTGGCAACTGTTGCTGGCCCCCAAAGCGGAAGTGGGCGGGTCCAGGCCCCCTTAAGCCCCCTGCCATGCCCAGGGTTGCCCTGGCAACTGTTGCTGGCCCCCAAAGCGGAAGTGGGCGGGTCCAGGCCCCCTTAAGCCCCCTGCCATGCCCAGGGTTGCCCTGGCAACTGTTGCTGGCCCCCAAAGCTAGAGTGGGCGGGTCCAGGCCCCCCTAAGCACCATGCCATGCCCAGGGTTGCCCTGGCAACTGTTGCTGGCCCCCAAAGCGGAAGTGGGTGGATCCAGGCCTCCTTAAGCCCCCTGCCATGCCCAGGGTTGCCCTGGCAACTGTTGCTGGCCCCCAAAGCGGAAGTGGGCGGGTCCAGGCCCCCTTAAGCCCCCTGCCATGCCCAGGGTTGCCCTGGCAACTGTTGCTGGCCCCCAAAGCGGAAGTGGGCGGGTCCAGGCCCCCTTAAAGCCCCCTGCCATGCCCAGGGTTGCCCTGGCAACTGTTGCTGGCCCCCAAAGAGGAAGTGGGCGGGTCCAGGCCCCCTTGAGCCCCCTGCCATGCCCAGGGTTGCCCTGGCAACTGTTGCTGGCCCCCAAAGCGGAAGTGGGCGGGTCCAGGCACCCTTGAGCCTCCTGCCATGCCCAGGGTTGCCCTGGCAACTGTTGCTGGCCCCCAAAGCGGAAGTGAGCGGGTCCAGGCCCCCTTAAAGCCCCCTGCCATGCCCAGGGTTGCCCTGGCAACTGTTGCTGGCCCCCAAAGCGGAAGTGGGCGGGTCCAGGCCCCCTTAAAGCCCCCTGCCTTGCCCAGGGTTGCCCTGGCAACTGTTGCTGGCCCCCAAAGCGGAAGTGGGCGGGTCCAGGCCCCCTTAAAGCCCCCTGCCATGCCCAGGGTTGCCCTGGCAACTGTTGCTGGCCCCCAAAGCGGAAGTGGGCGGGTCCAGGCCCCCTTAAGCCCCCTGCCATGCCCAGGGTTGCCCTGGCAACTGTTGCTGGCCCCCAAAGCGGAAGTGGGCAGGTCCAGGCCCCCTTAAGCCCCCTGCCATGCCCAGGGTTGCCCTGGCAACTGTTGCTGGCCCCCAAAGAGGAAGTGGGCGGGTCCAGGCCCCCTTAAGCCCCCTGCCATGCCCAGGGTTGCCCTGGCAACTGTTGCTTGCCCCCAAAGCGGAAGTGGGCGGGTCCAGGCCCCCTTAAGCCCCCTGCCATGCCCAGGGTTGCCCTGGCAACTGTTGCTGGCCCCCAAAGCGGAAGTGGGCGGGTCCAGGCCCCCTTAAAGCCCCCTGCCATGCCCAGGGTTGCCCTGGCAACTGTTGCTGGCCCCCAAAGCGGAAGTGGGCGGGTCCAGGCCCCCTTAAAGCCCCCTGCCATGCCCAGGGTTGCCCTGGCAACTGTTGCTGGCCCCCAAAGCGGAAGTGGGCGGGTCCCAGCCCCCTTAAGCCCCGGGCCATGCCCAGGGTTGCTGGCCCCCAAAGCGGAAGTGGGCGGGTCCAGGCCCCCTTAAGCCCCCTGCCATGCCCAGGGTTGCCCTGGCAACTGTTGCTGGCCCCCAAAGCGGAAGTGGGCGGGTCCAGGCCCCCTTAAAGCCCCCTGCCATGCCCAGGGTTGCCCTGGAAACTGTTGCTGGCCCCCAAAGCGGAAGTGGGCGGGTCCAGACCCCCTTAAAGCCCCCTGCCATGCCCAGGGTTGCCCTGGCAACTGTTGCTGGCCCCCAAAGCGGAAGTGGGCGGGTCCAGGCCCCCTTAAAGCCCCCTGCCATGCCCAGGGTTGCCCTGGCAACTGTTGCTGGCCCCCAAAGCGGAAGTGGGCGGGTTCAGGCCCCCTTAAGCCCCCTGCCATGCCCAGGGTTGCCCTTGCAACTGTTGCTGGCCCCCAAAGCGGAAGTGGGCGGGTCCAGGCCCCCTTAAGCCCCCTGCCATGCCCAGGGTTGCCCTGGCAACTGTTGCTGGCCCCACAAGCGGAAGTGGGCGGGTCCAGGCCCCCTTAAGCACCATGCCATGCCCAGGGTTGCCCTGGCAACTGTTGCTGGCCCCCAAAGCTAGAGTGGGCGGGTCCAGGCCCCCCTAAGCACCATGCCATGCCCAGGGTTGCCCTGGCAACTGTTGCTGGCCCCCAAAGCGGAAGTGGGCGGATCCAGGCCTCCTTAAGCCCCCTGCCATGCCCAGGGTTGCCCTGGCAACTGTTGCTGGCCCCCAAAGCGGAAGTGGGCGGGTCCAGGCCCCCTTAAGCCCCCTGCCATGCCCAGGGTTGCCCTGGCAACTGTTGCTGGCCCCCAAAGCGGAAGTGGGCGGGTCCAGGCCCCCTTAAAGCCCCCTGCCATGCCCAGGGTTGCCCTGGCAACTGTTGCTGGCCCCCAAAGAGGAAGTGGGCGGGTCCAGGCCCCCTTGAGCCCCCTGCCATGCCCAGGGTTGCCCTGGCAACTGTTGCTGGCCCCCAAAGCGGAAGTGGGCGGGTCCAGGCACCCTTGAGCCTCCTGCCATGCCCAGGGTTGCCCTGGCAACTGTTGCTGGCCCCCAAAGCGGAAGTGGGCGGGTCCAGGCCCCCTTAAAGCCCCCTGCCATGCCCAGGGTTGCCCTGGCAACTGTTGCTGGCCCCCAAAGCGGAAGTGGGCGGGTCCAGGCCCCCTTAAAGCCCCCTGCCATGCCCAGGGTTGCCCTGGCAACTGTTGCTTGCCCCCAAAGCGGAAGTGGGCGGGTCCAGGCCCCCTTAAAGCCCCCTGCCATGCCCAGGGTTGCCCTGGCAACTGTTGCTGGCCCCCAAAGCGGAAGTGGGCGGGTCCAGGCCCCCTTAAGCCCCCTGCCATGCCCAGGGTTGCCCTGGCAACTGTTGCTGGCCCCCAAAGTGGAAGTGGGCGGGTCCAGGCCCCCTTAAGCCCCCTGCCATGCCCAGGGTTGCCCTGGCAACTGTTGCTGGCCCCCAAAGCGGAAGTGGGCGGGTCCAGGCCCCCTTAAAGCCCCCTGCCATGCCCAGGGTTGCCCTGGCAACTGTTGCTGGCCCCCAAAGAGGAAGTGGGCGGGTCCAGGCCCCCTTGAGCCCCCTGCCATGCCCAGGGTTGCCCTGGCAACTGTTGCTGGCCCCCAAAGCGGAAGTGGGCGGGTCCAGGCACCCTTGAGCCTCCTGCCATGCCCAGGGTTGCCCTGGCAACTGTTGCTGGCCCCCAAAGCGGAAGTGGGCGGGTCCAGGCCCCCTTAAAGCCCCCTGCCATGCCCAGGGTTGCCCTGGCAACTGTTGCTGGCCCCCAAAGCGGAAGTGGGCGGGTCCAGGCCCCCTTAAAGCCCCCTGCCATGCCCAGGGTTGCCCTGGCAACTGTTGCTGGCCCCCAAAGCGGAAGTGGGCGGGTCCAGGCCCCCTTAAAGCCCCCTGCCATGCCCAGGGTTGCCCTGGCAACTGTTGCTGGCCCCCAAAGCGGAAGTGGGCGGGTCCAGGCCCCCTTAAGCCCCCTGCCATGCCCAGGGTTGCCCTGGCAACTGTTGCTGGCCCCCAAAGCGGAAGTGGGCGGGTCCAGGCCCCCTTAAGCCCCCTGCCATGCCCAGGGTTGCCCTGGCAACTGTTGCTGGCCCCCAAAGCGGAAGTGGGCGGGTCCAGGCCCCCTTAAAGCCCCCTGCCATGCCCAGGGTTGCCCTGGCAACTGTTGCTGGCCCCCAAAGCGGAAGTGGGCGGGTCCAGGCCCCCTTAAGCCCCCTGCCATGCCCAGGGTTGCCCTGGCAACTGTTGCTGGCCCCCAAAGCGGAAGTGGGCGGGTCCAGGCCCCCTTAAGCCACCTGCCATGCCCAGGGTTGCCCTGGCAACTGTTGCTGGCCCCCAAAGCGGAAGTGGGCGGGTCCAGGCCCCCTTAAGCCCCCTGCCATGCCCAGGGTTGCCCTGGCAACTGTTGCTGGCCCCCAAAGCGGAAGTGGGCGGGTCCAGGCTTCCTTAAGCCCCCTGCCATGCCCAGGGTTGCCCTGGCAACTGTTGCTGGCCCCCAAAGCGGAAGTGGGCGGGTCCAGGCCCCCTTAAGCCCCTTGCCATGCCCAGGGTTGCCCTGGCAACTGTTGCTGGCCCCCAAAGCGGAAGTGGGCGGGTCCAGGCCCCCATAAGCCCCCTGCCATGCCCAGGGTTGCCCTGGCAACTGTTGCTGGCCCCCAAAGCGGAAGTGGGCGGGTCCAGGCCCCCTTAAAGACCCCTTCCATGCCCAGGGTTGCCCTGGCAACTGTTGCTGGCCCCCAAAGCGGAAGTGGGCGGGTCCAGGCCCCCTTAAGCCCCCTGCCATGCCCAGGGTTGCCCTGGCAACTGTTGCTGGCCCCCAAAGTGGAAGTGGGCGGGTCCAGGCCCCCTTAAAGCCCCCTGCCATGCCCAGGGTTGCCCTGGCAACTGTTGCTGGCCCCCAAAGCGGAAGTGAGCGGGTCCAGGCCCCCTTAAGCCCCCTGCCATGCCCAGGGTTGCCCTGGCAACTGTTGCTGGCCCCCAAAGCGGAAGTGGGCGGGTCCAGGCCCCCTTAAAGCCCCCTGCCATGCCCAGGGTTGCCCTGGCAACTGTTGCTGGCCCCCAAAGCGGAAGTGGGCGGGTCCAGGCCCCCTTAAGCCCCCTGCCATGCCCAGGGTTGCCCTGGCAACTGTTGCTGGCCCCCAAAGCGGAAGTGGGCGGGTCCAGGCCCCCTTAAAGCCCCCTGCCATGCCCAGGGTTGCCCTGGCAACTGTTGCTGGCCCCCAAAGCGGAAGTGGGCGGGTCCAGGCCCCCTTAAGCCCCCTGCCATGCCCAGGGTTGCCCTGGCAACTGTTGCTGGCCCCCAAAGCGGAAGTGGGCGGGTCCAGGCCCCCTTAAGCCCCCTGCCATGCCCAGGGTTGCCCTGGCAACTGTTGCTGGCCCCCAAAGCGGAAGTGGGCGGGTCCAGGCCCCCTTGAGCCCCCTGCCATGCCCAGGGATGCCCTGGCAACTGTTGCTGGCCCCCAAAGCGGAAGTGGGCGGGTCCAGGCCCCCTTGAGCCTCCTGCCATGCCCAGGGTTGCCCTGGCAACTGTTGCTGGCCCCCAAAGCGGAAGTGGGCGGGTCCAGGCCCCCTTGAGCCTCCTGCCATGCCCAGGGTTGCCCTGGCAACTGTTGCTGGCCCCCAAAGCGGAAGTGGGCGGGTCCAGGCCCCCTTAAAGCCCCCTGCCATGCCCAGGGTTGCCCTGGCAACTGTTGCTGGCCCCCAAAGCGGAAGTGGGCGGGTCCAGGCCCCCTTAAAGCCCCCTGCCATGCCCAGGGTTGCCCTGGCAACTGTTGCTGGCCCCCAAAGCGGAAGTGGGCGGGTCCAGGCCCCCTTAAGCCCCCTGCCATGCCCAGGGTTGCCCTGGCAACTGTTGCTGGCCCCCAAAGCGGAAGTGGGCGGGTCCAGGCCCCCTTAAGCCCCCTGCCATGCCCAGGGTTGCCCTGGCAACTGTTGCTGGCCCCCAAAGCGGAAGTGGGCGGGTCCAGGCCCCCTTAAGCCCCCTGCCATGCCCAGGGTTGCCCTGGCAACTGTTGCTGGCCCCCAAAGCTAGAGTGGGCGGGTCCAGGCCCCCCTAAGCCCCCTGCCATGCCCAGGGTTGCCCTGGCAACTGTTGCTGGCCCCCAAAGCGGAAGTGGGCGGGTCCAGGCCCCCTTAAGCCCCCTGCCATGCCCAGGGTTGCCCTGGCAACTGTTGCTTGCCCCCAAAGCGGAAGTGGGCGGGTCCAGGCCCCCATTAAGCCCCCTGCCATGCCCAGGGTTGCCCTGGCAACTGTTGCTGGCCCCCAAAGCGGAAGTGGGCGGGTCCAGGCCCCCTTAAGCACCCTGCCATGCCCAGGGTTGCCCTGGCAACTGTTGCTGGCCCCCAAAGCGGAAGTGGGCGGATCCAGGCCTCCTTAAGCCCCCTGCCATGCCCAGTGTTGCCCTGGCAACTGTTGCTGGCCCCCAAAGCGGAAGTGGGCGGGTCCAGGCCCCCTTAAGCCCCCTGCAATGGCCAGGGTTACCCTGGCAACTGTTGCTGGCCCCCAAAGCGGAAGTGGGCGGGTCCAGGCCCCCTTACGCCCCCTGCCATTCCCAGGGTTGCCCTGGCAACTGTTGCTGGCCCCCAAAGCGGAAGTGGGCGGGTCCAGGCACCCTTAAGCCCCCTGCCATGCCCAGGGTTGCCCTGGCAACTGTTGCTGGCCCCCAAAGCGGAAGTGGGCGGGTCCAGGCCCCCTTAAAGCACCATGCCATGCCCAGGGTTGCCCTGGCAACTGTTGCTGGCCCCCAAAGCGGAAGTGGGCGGGTCCAGGCCCCCTTAAGCCCCCTGCCATGCCCAGGGTTACCCTGGCAACTGTTGCTGGCCCCCAAAGCGGAAGTGGGCGGGTCCAGGCCCCCTTACGCCCCCTGCCATGCCCAGGGTTGCCCTGGCAACTGTTGCTGGCCCCCAAAGCGGAAGTGGGCGGGTCCAGGCCCCCTTAAGCCCCTTGCCATGCCCAGGGTTGCCCTGCCAACTGTTGCTGGCCCCCAAAGCGGAAGTGGGCGGGTCCAGGCCCCCTTAAGCCCCCTGCCATGCCCAGGGTTGCCCTGGCAACTGTTGCTGGCCCCCAAAGCGGAAGTGGGCTGGTCCAGGCCTCCTTAAGCCCCCTGCCATGCCCAGGGTTGCCCTGGCAACTGTTGCTGGCCCCCAAATCGGAAGTGGGCGGGTCCAGGCCCCCTTAAGCCCCCTGCCATGCCCAGGGTTGCCCTGGCAACTGTTGCTGGCCCCCAAAGCGGAAGTGGGCGGGTCCAGGCCTCCTTAAGCCCCCTGCCATGCCCAGGGTTGCCCTGGCAACTGTTGCTGGCCCCCAAAGCGGAAGTGGGCGGGTCCAGACCCCCTTAAAGCCCCCTGCCATGCCCAGGGTTGCCCTGGCAACTGTTGCTGGCCCCCAAAGCGGAAGTGGGCGGGTCCAGGCCCCCTTAAAGCCCCCTGCCATGCCCAGGGTTGCCCTGGCAACTGTTGCTGGCCCCCAAAGCGGAAGTGGGCGGGTCCAGGCCCCCTTAAGCCCCCTGCCATGCCCAGGGTTGCCCTTGCAACTGTTGCTGGCCCCCAAAGCGGAAGTGGGCGGGTCCAGGCCCCCTTAAGCCCCCTACCATGCCCAGGGTTGCCCTGGCAACTGTTGCTGGCCCCACAAGCGGAAGTGGGCGGGTCCAGGCCCCCTTAAGCACCATGCCATGCCCAGGGTTGCCCTGGCAACTGTTGCTGGCCCCCAAAGCTAGAGTGGGCGGGTCCAGGCCCCCCTAAGCACCATGCCATGCCCAGGGTTGCCCTGGCAACTGTTGCTGGCCCCCAAAGCGGAAGTGGGCGGATCCAGGCCTCCTTAAGCCCCCTGCCATGCCCAGGGTTGCCCTGGCAACTGTTGCTGGCCCCCAAAGCGGAAGTGGGCGGGTCCAGGCCCCCTTAAGCCCCCTGCCATGCCCAGGGTTGCCCTGGCAACTGTTGCTGGCCCCCAAAGCGGAAGTGGGCGGGTCCAGGCCCCCTTAAAGCCCCCTGCCATGCCCAGGGTTGCCCTGGCAACTGTTGCTGGCCCCCAAAGAGGAAGTGGGCGGGTCCAGGCCCCCTTGAGCCCCCTGCCATGCCCAGGGTTGCCCTGGCAACTGTTGCTGGCCCCCAAAGCGGAAGTGGGCGGGTCCAGGCACCCTTGAGCCTCCTGCCATGCCCAGGGTTGCCCTGGCAACTGTTGCTGGCCCCCAAAGCGGAAGTGGGCGGGTCCAGGCCCCCTTAAAGCCCCCTGCCATGCCCAGGGTTGCCCTGGCAACTGTTGCTGGCCCCCAAAGTTGAAGTGGGCGGGTCCAGGCCCCCTTAAAGCCCCCTGCCATGCCCAGGGTTGCCCTGGCAACTGTTGCTGGCCCCCAAAGCGGAAGTGGGCGGGTCCCGGCCCCCTTAAGCCCCGGGCCATGCCCAGGGTTGCCCTGGCAACTGTTGCTGGCCCCCAAAGCGGAAGTGGGCGGGTCCAGGCCCCCTTAAGCCCCCTGCCATGCCCAGGGTTGCCCTGGCAACTGTTGCTGGCCCCCAAAGCGGAAGTGGGCGGGTCCAGGCCCCCTTAAGCCCCCTGCCATGCCCAGGGTTGCCCTGGCAACTGTTGCTGGTCCCCAAAGCGGAAGTGGGCGGATCCAGGCTTCCTTAAGCCCCCTGCCATGCCCAGGGTTGCCCTGGCAACTGTTGCTGGCCCCCAAAGCGGAAGTGGGCGGGTCCAGGCCCCCTTAAGCCCCTTGCCATGCCCAGGGTTGCCCTGGCAACTGTTGCTGGCCCCCAAAGCGGAAGTGAGCGGGTCCAGGCCCCCTTGAGCCCCCTGCCATGCCCAGGGTTGCCCTGGCAACTGTTGCTGGCCCCCAAAGCGGAAGTGGGCGGGTCCAGGCCCCCTTGAGCCCCCTGCCATGCCCAGGGTTGCCCTGGCAACTGTTGCTGGCCCCCAAAGCGGAAGTGGGCGGGTCCAGGCCCCCTTAAGCCCCCTGCCATGCCCAGGGTTGCCCTGGCAACTGTTGCTGGCCCCCAAAGCGGAAGTGGGCGGGTCCAGGCCCCCTTAAGCCCCCTGCCATGCCCAGGGTTGCCCTGGCAACTGTTGCTGGCCCCCAAAGCGGAAGTGGGCGGGTCCAGGCCCCCTTAAGCCCCCTGCCATGCCCAGGGTTGCCCTGGCAACTGTTGCTGGCCCCCAAAGCTAGAGTGGGCGGGTCCAGGCCCCCCTAAGCACCATGCCATGCCCAGGGTTGCCCTGGCAACTGTTGCTGGCCCCCAAAGCGGAAGTGGGTGGATCCAGGCCTCCTTAAGCCCCCTGCCATGCCCAGGGTTGCCCTGGCAACTGTTGCTGGCCCCCAAAGCGGAAGTGGGCGGGTCCAGGCCCCCTTAAGCCCCCTGCCATGCCCAGGGTTGCCCTGGCAACTGTTGCTGGCCCCCAAAGCGGAAGTGGGCGGGTCCAGGCCCCCTTAAAGCCCCCTGCCATGCCCAGGGTTGCCCTGGCAACTGTTGCTGGCCCCCAAAGAGGAAGTGGGCGGGTCCAGGCCCCCTTGAGCCCCCTGCCATGCCCAGGGTTGCCCTGGCAACTGTTGCTGGCCCCCAAAGCGGAAGTGGGCGGGTCCAGGCACCCTTGAGCCTCCTGCCATGCCCAGGGTTGCCCTGGCAACTGTTGCTGGCCCCCAAAGCGGAAGTGAGCGGGTCCAGGCCCCCTTAAAGCCCCCTGCCATGCCCAGGGTTGCCCTGGCAACTGTTGCTGGCCCCCAAAGCGGAAGTGGGCGGGTCCAGGCCCCCTTAAAGCCCCCTGCCTTGCCCAGGGTTGCCCTGGCAACTGTTGCTGGCCCCCAAAGCGGAAGTGGGCGGGTCCAGGCCCCCTTAAAGCCCCCTGCCATGCCCAGGGTTGCCCTGGCAACTGTTGCTGGCCCCCAAAGCGGAAGTGGGCGGGTCCAGGCCCCCTTAAGCCCCCTGCCATGCCCAGGGTTGCCCTGGCAACTGTTGCTGGCCCCCAAAGCGGAAGTGGGCAGGTCCAGGCCCCCTTAAGCCCCCTGCCATGCCCAGGGTTGCCCTGGCAACTGTTGCTGGCCCCCAAAGAGGAAGTGGGCGGGTCCAGGCCCCCTTAAGCCCCCTGCCATGCCCAGGGTTGCCCTGGCAACTGTTGCTTGCCCCCAAAGCGGAAGTGGGCGGGTCCAGGCCCCCTTAAGCCCCCTGCCATGCCCAGGGTTGCCCTGGCAACTGTTGCTGGCCCCCAAAGCGGAAGTGGGCGGGTCCAGGCCCCCTTAAAGCCCCCTGCCATGCCCAGGGTTGCCCTGGCAACTGTTGCTGGCCCCCAAAGCGGAAGTGGGCGGGTCCAGGCCCCCTTAAAGCCCCCTGCCATGCCCAGGGTTGCCCTGGCAACTGTTGCTGGCCCCCAAAGCGGAAGTGGGCGGGTCCCAGCCCCCTTAAGCCCCGGGCCATGCCCAGGGTTGCTGGCCCCCAAAGCGGAAGTGGGCGGGTCCAGGCCCCCTTAAGCCCCCTGCCATGCCCAGGGTTGCCCTGGCAACTGTTGCTGGCCCCCAAAGCGGAAGTGGGCGGGTCCAGGCCCCCTTAAAGCCCCCTGCCATGCCCAGGGTTGCCCTGGAAACTGTTGCTGGCCCCCAAAGCGGAAGTGGGCGGGTCCAGACCCCCTTAAAGCCCCCTGCCATGCCCAGGGTTGCCCTGGCAACTGTTGCTGGCCCCCAAAGCGGAAGTGGGCGGGTCCAGGCCCCCTTAAAGCCCCCTGCCATGCCCAGGGTTGCCCTGGCAACTGTTGCTGGCCCCCAAAGCGGAAGTGGGCGGGTTCAGGCCCCCTTAAGCCCCCTGCCATGCCCAGGGTTGCCCTTGCAACTGTTGCTGGCCCCCAAAGCGGAAGTGGGCGGGTCCAGGCCCCCTTAAGCCCCCTGCCATGCCCAGGGTTGCCCTGGCAACTGTTGCTGGCCCCACAAGCGGAAGTGGGCGGGTCCAGGCCCCCTTAAGCACCATGCCATGCCCAGGGTTGCCCTGGCAACTGTTGCTGGCCCCCAAAGCTAGAGTGGGCGGGTCCAGGCCCCCCTAAGCACCATGCCATGCCCAGGGTTGCCCTGGCAACTGTTGCTGGCCCCCAAAGCGGAAGTGGGCGGATCCAGGCCTCCTTAAGCCCCCTGCCATGCCCAGGGTTGCCCTGGCAACTGTTGCTGGCCCCCAAAGCGGAAGTGGGCGGGTCCAGGCCCCCTTAAGCCCCCTGCCATGCCCAGGGTTGCCCTGGCAACTGTTGCTGGCCCCCAAAGCGGAAGTGGGCGGGTCCAGGCCCCCTTAAAGCCCCCTGCCATGCCCAGGGTTGCCCTGGCAACTGTTGCTGGCCCCCAAAGAGGAAGTGGGCGGGTCCAGGCCCCCTTGAGCCCCCTGCCATGCCCAGGGTTGCCCTGGCAACTGTTGCTGGCCCCCAAAGCGGAAGTGGGCGGGTCCAGGCACCCTTGAGCCTCCTGCCATGCCCAGGGTTGCCCTGGCAACTGTTGCTGGCCCCCAAAGCGGAAGTGGGCGGGTCCAGGCCCCCTTAAAGCCCCCTGCCATGCCCAGGGTTGCCCTGGCAACTGTTGCTGGCCCCCAAAGCGGAAGTGGGCGGGTCCAGGCCCCCTTAAAGCCCCCTGCCATGCCCAGGGTTGCCCTGGCAACTGTTGCTGGCCCCCAAAGCGGAAGTGGGCGGGTCCAGGCCCCCTTAAAGCCCCCTGCCATGCCCAGGGTTGCCCTGGCAACTGTTGCTGGCCCCCAAAGCGGAAGTGGGCGGGTCCAGGCCCCCTTAAGCCCCCTGCCATGCCCAGGGTTGCCCTGGCAACTGTTGCTGGCCCCCAAAGCGGAAGTGGGCGGGTCCAGGCCCCCTTAAGCCCCCTGCCATGCCCAGGGTTGCCCTGGCAACTGTTGCTGGCCCCCAAAGCGGAAGTGGGCGGGTCCAGGCCCCCTTAAAGCCCCCTGCCATGCCCAGGGTTGCCCTGGCAACTGTTGCTGGCCCCCAAAGAGGAAGTGGGCGGGTCCAGGCCCCCTTGAGCCCCCTGCCATGCCCAGGGTTGCCCTGGCAACTGTTGCTGGCCCCCAAAGCGGAAGTGGGCGGGTCCAGGCACCCTTGAGCCTCCTGCCATGCCCAGGGTTGCCCTGGCAACTGTTGCTGGCCCCCAAAGCGGAAGTGGGCGGGTCCAGGCCCCCTTAAAGCCCCCTGCCATGCCCAGGGTTGCCCTGGCAACTGTTGCTGGCCCCCAAAGCGGAAGTGGGCGGGTCCAGGCCCCCTTAAAGCCCCCTGCCATGCCCAGGGTTGCCCTGGCAACTGTTGCTGGCCCCCAAAGCGGAAGTGGGCGGGTCCAGGCCCCCTTAAAGCCCCCTGCCATGCCCAGGGTTGCCCTGGCAACTGTTGCTGGCCCCCAAAGCGGAAGTGGGCGGGTCCAGGCCCCCTTAAGCCCCCTGCCATGCCCAGGGTTGCCCTGGCAACTGTTGCTGGCCCCCAAAGCGGAAGTGGGCGGGTCCAGGCCCCCTTAAAGCCCCCTGCCATGCCCAGGGTTGCCCTGGCAACTGTTGCTGGCCCCCAAAGCGGAAGTGGGCGGGTCCAGGCCCCCTTAAGCCCCCTGCCATGCCCAGGGTTGCCCTGGCAACTGTTGCTGGCCCCAAAGCGGAAGTGGGCGGGTCCAGGCCCCCTTAAGCCACCTGCCATGCCCAGGGTTGCCCTGGCAACTGTTGCTGGCCCCCAAAGCGGAAGTGGGCGGGTCCAGGCCCCCTTAAGCCCCCTGCCATGCCCAGGGTTGCCCTGGCAACTGTTGCTGGCCCCCAAAGCGGAAGTGGGCGGGTCCAGGCCTCCTTAAGCCCCCTGCCATGCCCAGGGTTGCCCTGGCAACTGTTGCTGGCCCCCAAAGCGGAAGTGGGCGGGTCCAGGCCCCCTTAAGCCCCTTGCCATGCCCAGGGTTGCCCTGGCAACTGTTGCTGGCCCCCAAAGCGGAAGTGGGCGGGTCCAGGCCCCCATAAGCCCCCTGCCATGCCCAGGGTTGCCCTGGCAACTGTTGCTGGCCCCCAAAGCGGAAGTGGGCGGGTCCAGGCCCCCTTAAAGACCCCTTCCATGCCCAGGGTTGCCCTGGCAACTGTTGCTGGCCCCCAAAGCGGAAGTGGGCGGGTCCAGGCCCCCTTAAGCCCCCTGCCATGCCCAGGGTTGCCCTGGCAACTGTTGCTGGCCCCCAAAGTGGAAGTGGGCGGGTCCAGGCCCCCTTAAAGCCCCCTGCCATGCCCAGGGTTGCCCTGGCAACTGTTGCTGGCCCCCAAAGCGGAAGTGAGCGGGTCCAGGCCCCCTTAAGCCCCCTGCCATGCCCAGGGTTGCCCTGGCAACTGTTGCTGGCCCCCAAAGCGGAAGTGGGCGGGTCCAGGCCCCCTTAAAGCCCCCTGCCATGCCCAGGGTTGCCCTGGCAACTGTTGCTGGCCCCCAAAGCGGAAGTGGGCGGGTCCAGGCCCCCTTAAGCCCCCTGCCATGCCCAGGGTTGCCCTGGCAACTGTTGCTGGCCCCCAAAGCGGAAGTGGGCGGGTCCAGGCCCCCTTAAAGCCCCCTGCCATGCCCAGGGTTGCCCTGGCAACTGTTGCTGGCCCCCAAAGCGGAAGTGGGCGGGTCCAGGCCCCCTTAAGCCCCCTGCCATGCCCAGGGTTGCCCTGGCAACTGTTGCTGGCCCCCAAAGCGGAAGTGGGCGGGTCCAGGCCCCCTTAAGCCCCCTGCCATGCCCAGGGTTGCCCTGGCAACTGTTGCTGGCCCCCAAAGCGGAAGTGGGCGGGTCCAGGCCCCCTTGAGCCCCCTGCCATGCCCAGGGATGCCCTGGCAACTGTTGCTGGCCCCCAAAGCGGAAGTGGGCGGGTCCAGGCCCCCTTGAGCCTCCTGCCATGCCCAGGGTTGCCCTGGCAACTGTTGCTGGCCCCCAAAGCGGAAGTGGGCGGGTCCAGGCCCCCCTTGAGCCTCCTGCCATGCCCAGGGTTGCCCTGGCAACTGTTGCTGGCCCCCAAAGCGGAAGTGGGCGGGTCCAGGCCCCCTTAAAGCCCCCTGCCATGCCCAGGGTTGCCCTGGCAACTGTTGCTGGCCCCCAAAGCGGAAGTGGGCGGGTCCAGGCCCCCTTAAAGCCCCCTGCCATGCCCAGGGTTGCCCTGGCAACTGTTGCTGGCCCCCAAAGCGGAAGTGGGCGGGTCCAGGCCCCCTTAAGCCCCCTGCCATGCCCAGGGTTGCCCTGGCAACTGTTGCTGGCCCCCAAAGCGGAAGTGGGCGGGTCCAGGCCCCCTTAAGCCCCCTGCCATGCCCAGGGTTGCCCTGGCAACTGTTGCTGGCCCCCAAAGCGGAAGTGGGCGGGTCCAGGCCCCCTTAAGCCCCCTGCCATGCCCAGGGTTGCCCTGGCAACTGTTGCTGGCCCCCAAAGCTAGAGTGGGCGGGTCCAGGCCCCCCTAAGCCCCCTGCCATGCCCAGGGTTGCCCTGGCAACTGTTGCTGGCCCCCAAAGCGGAAGTGGGCGGGTCCAGGCCCCCTTAAAGACCCCTTCCATGCCCAGGGTTGCCCTGGCAACTGTTGCTGGCCCCCAAAGCGGAAGTGGGCGGGTCCAGGCCCCCTTAAGCCCCCTGCCATGCCCAGGGTTGCCCTGGCAACTGTTGCTGGCCCCCAAAGTGGAAGTGGGCGGGTCCAGGCCCCCTTAAAGCCCCCTGCCATGCCCAGGGTTGCCCTGGCAACTGTTGCTGGCCCCCAAAGCGGAAGTGAGCGGGTCCAGGCCCCCTTAAGCCCCCTGCCATGCCCAGGGTTGCCCTGGCAACTGTTGCTGGCCCCCAAAGCGGAAGTGGGCGGGTCCAGGCCCCCTTAAAGCCCCCTGCCATGCCCAGGGTTGCCCTGGCAACTGTTGCTGGCCCCCAAAGCGGAAGTGGGCGGGTCCAGGCCCCCTTAAGCCCCCTGCCATGCCCAGGGTTGCCCTGGCAACTGTTGCTGGCCCCCAAAGCGGAAGTGGGCGGGTCCAGGCCCCCTTAAAGCCCCCTGCCATGCCCAGGGTTGCCCTGGCAACTGTTGCTGGCCCCCAAAGCGGAAGTGGGCGGGTCCAGGCCCCCTTAAGCCCCTGCCATGCCCAGGGTTGCCCTGGCAACTGTTGCTGGCCCCCAAAGCGGAAGTGGGCGGGTCCAGGCCCCCTTAAGCCCCCTGCCATGCCCAGGGTTGCCCTGGCAACTGTTGCTGGCCCCCAAAGCGGAAGTGGGCGGGTCCAGGCCCCCTTGAGCCCCCTGCCATGCCCAGGGATGCCCTGGCAACTGTTGCTGGCCCCCAAAGCGGAAGTGGGCGGGTCCAGGCCCCCTTGAGCCTCCTGCCATGCCCAGGGTTGCCCTGGCAACTGTTGCTGGCCCCCAAAGCGGAAGTGGGCGGGTCCAGGCCCCCTTGAGCCTCCTGCCATGCCCAGGGTTGCCCTGGCAACTGTTGCTGGCCCCCAAAGCGGAAGTGGGCGGGTCCAGGCCCCCTTAAAGCCCCCTGCCATGCCCAGGGTTGCCCTGGCAACTGTTGCTGGCCCCCAAAGCGGAAGTGGGCGGGTCCAGGCCCCCTTAAAGCCCCCTGCCATGCCCAGGGTTGCCCTGGCAACTGTTGCTGGCCCCCAAAGCGGAAGTGGGCGGGTCCAGGCCCCCTTAAGCCCCCTGCCATGCCCAGGGTTGCCCTGGCAACTGTTGCTGGCCCCCAAAGCGGAAGTGGGCGGGTCCAGGCCCCCTTAAGCCCCCTGCCATGCCCAGGGTTGCCCTGGCAACTGTTGCTGGCCCCCAAAGCGGAAGTGGGCGGGTCCAGGCCCCCTTAAGCCCCCTGCCATGCCCAGGGTTGCCCTGGCAACTGTTGCTGGCCCCCAAAGCTAGAGTGGGCGGGTCCAGGCCCCCCTAAGCCCCCTGCCATGCCCAGGGTTGCCCTGGCAACTGTTGCTGGCCCCCAAAGCGGAAGTGGGCGGGTCCAGGCCCCCTTAAGCCCCCTGCCATGCCCAGGGTTGCCCTGGCAACTGTTGCTTGCCCCCAAAGCGGAAGTGGGCGGGTCCAGGCCCCCATTAAGCCCCCTGCCATGCCCAGGGTTGCCCTGGCAACTGTTGCTGGCCCCCAAAGCGGAAGTGGGCGGGTCCAGGCCCCCTTAAGCACCCTGCCATGCCCAGGGTTGCCCTGGCAACTGTTGCTGGCCCCCAAAGCGGAAGTGGGCGGATCCAGGCCTCCTTAAGCCCCCTGCCATGCCCAGTGTTGCCCTGTCAACTGTTGCTGGCCCCCAAAGCGGAAGTGGGCGGGTCCAGGCCCCCTTAAGCCCCCTGCAATGGCCAGGGTTACCCTGGCAACTGTTGCTGGCCCCCAAAGCGGAAGTGGGCGGGTCCAGGCCCCCTTACGCCCCCTGCCATTCCCAGGGTTGCCCTGGCAACTGTTGCTGGCCCCCAAAGCGGAAGTGGGCGGGTCCAGGCACCCTTAAGCCCCCTGCCATGCCCAGGGTTGCCCTGGCAACTGTTGCTGGCCCCCAAAGCGGAAGTGGGCGGGTCCAGGCCCCCTTAAAGCACCATGCCATGCCCAGGGTTGCCCTGGCAACTGTTGCTGGCCCCCAAAGCGGAAGTGGGCGGGTCCAGGCCCCCTTAAGCCCCCTGCCATGCCCAGGGTTACCCTGGCAACTGTTGCTGGCCCCCAAAGCGGAAGTGGGCGGGTCCAGGCCCCCTTACGCCCCCTGCCATGCCCAGGGTTGCCCTGGCAACTGTTGCTGGCCCCCAAAGCGGAAGTGGGCGGGTCCAGGCCCCCTTAAGCCCCTTGCCATGCCCAGGGTTGCCCTGCCAACTGTTGCTGGCCCCCAAAGCGGAAGTGGGCGGGTCCAGGCCCCCTTAAGCCCCCTGCCATGCCCAGGGTTGCCCTGGCAACTGTTGCTGGCCCCCAAAGCGGAAGTGGGCGGGTCCAGGCCTCCTTAAGCCCCCTGCCATGCCCAGGGTTGCCCTGGCAACTGTTGCTGGCCCCCAAATCGGAAGTGGGCGGGTCCAGGCCCCCTTAAGCCCCCTGCCATGCCCAGGGTTGCCCTGGCAACTGTTGCTGGCCCCCAAAGCGGAAGTGGGCGGGTCCAGGCCTCCTTAAGCCCCCTGCCATGCCCAGGGTTGCCCTGGCAACTGTTGCTGGCCCCCAAAGCGGAAGTGGGCGGGTCCAGACCCCCTTAAAGCCCCCTGCCATGCCCAGGGTTGCCCTGGCAACTGTTGCTGGCCCCCAAAGCGGAAGTGGGCGGGTCCAGGCCCCCTTAAAGCCCCCTGCCATGCCCAGGGTTGCCCTGGCAACTGTTGCTGGCCCCCAAAGCGGAAGTGGGCGGGTCCAGGCCCCCTTAAGCCCCCTGCCATGCCCAGGGTTGCCCTTGCAACTGTTGCTGGCCCCCAAAGCGGAAGTGGGCGGGTCCAGGCCCCCTTAAGCCCCCTACCATGCCCAGGGTTGCCCTGGCAACTGTTGCTGGCCCCACAAGCGGAAGTGGGCGGGTCCAGGCCCCCTTAAGCACCATGCCATGCCCAGGGTTGCCCTGGCAACTGTTGCTGGCCCCCAAAGCTAGAGTGGGCGGGTCCAGGCCCCCCTAAGCACCATGCCATGCCCAGGGTTGCCCTGGCAACTGTTGCTGGCCCCCAAAGCGGAAGTGGGCGGATCCAGGCCTCCTTAAGCCCCCTGCCATGCCCAGGGTTGCCCTGGCAACTGTTGCTGGCCCCCAAAGCGGAAGTGGGCGGGTCCAGGCCCCCTTAAGCCCCCTGCCATGCCCAGGGTTGCCCTGGCAACTGTTGCTGGCCCCCAAAGCGGAAGTGGGCGGGTCCAGGCCCCCTTAAAGCCCCCTGCCATGCCCAGGGTTGCCCTGGCAACTGTTGCTGGCCCCCAAAGAGGAAGTGGGCGGGTCCAGGCCCCCTTGAGCCCCCTGCCATGCCCAGGGTTGCCCTGGCAACTGTTGCTGGCCCCCAAAGCGGAAGTGGGCGGGTCCAGGCACCCTTGAGCCTCCTGCCATGCCCAGGGTTGCCCTGGCAACTGTTGCTGGCCCCCAAAGCGGAAGTGGGCGGGTCCAGGCCCCCTTAAAGCCCCCTGCCATGCCCAGGGTTGCCCTGGCAACTGTTGCTGGCCCCCAAAGTTGAAGTGGGCGGGTCCAGGCCCCCTTAAAGCCCCCTGCCATGCCCAGGGTTGCCCTGGCAACTGTTGCTGGCCCCCAAAGCGGAAGTGGGCGGGTCCCGGCCCCCTTAAGCCCCGGGCCATGCCCAGGGTTGCCCTGGCAACTGTTGCTGGCCCCCAAAGCGGAAGTGGGCGGGTCCAGGCCCCCTTAAGCCCCCTGCCATGCCCAGGGTTGCCCTGGCAACTGTTGCTGGCCCCCAAAGCGGAAGTGGGCGGGTCCAGGCCCCCTTAAAGCCCCCTGCCATGCCCAGGGTTGCCCTGGCAACTGTTGCTGGCCCCCAAAGCGGAAGTGGGCGGGTCCAGGCCCCCTTAAGCCCCCTGCCATGCCCAGGGTTGCCCTGGCAACTGTTGCTGGCCCCCAAAGCGGAAGTGGGCGGGTCCAGGCCCCCTTAAGCCACCTGCCATGCCCAGGGTTGCCCTGGCAACTGTTGCTGGCCCCCAAAGCGGAAGTGGGCGGGTCCAGGCCCCCTTAAGCCCCCTGCCATGCCCAGGGTTGCCCTGGCAACTGTTGCTGGCCCCCAAAGCGGAAGTGGGCGGGTCCAGGCCTCCTTAAGCCCCCTGCCATGCCCAGGGTTGCCCTGGCAACTGTTGCTGGCCCCCAAAGCGGAAGTGGGCGGGTCCAGGCCCCCTTAAGCCCCTTGCCATGCCCAGGGTTGCCCTGGCAACTGTTGCTGGCCCCCAAAGCGGAAGTGGGCGGGTCCAGGCCCCCATAAGCCCCCTGCCATGCCCAGGGTTGCCCTGGCAACTGTTGCTGGCCCCCAAAGCGGAAGTGGGCGGGTCCAGGCCCCCTTAAAGACCCCTTCCATGCCCAGGGTTGCCCTGGCAACTGTTGCTGGCCCCCAAAGCGGAAGTGGGCGGGTCCAGGCCCCCTTAAGCCCCCTGCCATGCCCAGGGTTGCCCTGGCAACTGTTGCTGGCCCCCAAAGTGGAAGTGGGCGGGTCCAGGCCCCCTTAAAGCCCCCTGCCATGCCCAGGGTTGCCCTGGCAACTGTTGCTGGCCCCCAAAGCGGAAGTGAGCGGGTCCAGGCCCCCTTAAGCCCCCTGCCATGCCCAGGGTTGCCCTGGCAACTGTTGCTGGCCCCCAAAGCGGAAGTGGGCGGGTCCAGGCCCCCTTAAAGCCCCCTGCCATGCCCAGGGTTGCCCTGGCAACTGTTGCTGGCCCCCAAAGCGGAAGTGGGCGGGTCCAGGCCCCCTTAAGCCCCCTGCCATGCCCAGGGTTGCCCTGGCAACTGTTGCTGGCCCCCAAAGCGGAAGTGGGCGGGTCCAGGCCCCCTTAAAGCCCCCTGCCATGCCCAGGGTTGCCCTGGCAACTGTTGCTGGCCCCCAAAGCGGAAGTGGGCGGGTCCAGGCCCCCTTAAGCCCCCTGCCATGCCCAGGGTTGCCCTGGCAACTGTTGCTGGCCCCCAAAGCGGAAGTGGGCGGGTCCAGGCCCCCTTAAGCCCCCTGCCATGCCCAGGGTTGCCCTGGCAACTGTTGCTGGCCCCCAAAGCGGAAGTGGGCGGGTCCAGGCCCCCTTGAGCCCCCTGCCATGCCCAGGGATGCCCTGGCAACTGTTGCTGGCCCCCAAAGCGGAAGTGGGCGGGTCCAGGCCCCCTTGAGCCTCCTGCCATGCCCAGGGTTGCCCTGGCAACTGTTGCTGGCCCCCAAAGCGGAAGTTGGCGGGTCCAGGCCCCCTTGAGCCTCCTGCCATGCCCAGGGTTGCCCTGGCAACTGTTGCTGGCCCCCAAAGCGGAAGTGGGCGGGTCCAGGCCCCCTTAAAGCCCCCTGCCATGCCCAGGGTTGCCCTGGCAACTGTTGCTGGCCCCCAAAGCGGAAGTGGGCGGGTCCAGGCCCCCTTAAAATCCCCTGCCATGCCCAGGGTTGCCCTGGCAACTGTTGCTGGCCCCCAAAGAGGAAGTGGGCGGGTCCAGGCCCCCTTGAGCCCCCTGCCATGCCCAGGGTTGCCCTGGCAACTGTTGCTGGCCCCCAAAGCGGAAGTGGGCGGGTCCAGGCACCCTTGAGCCTCCTGCCATGCCCAGGGTTGCCCTGGCAACTGTTGCTGGCCCCCAAAGCGGAAGTGGGCGGGTCCAGGCCCCCTTAAAGCCCCCTGCCATGCCCAGGGTTGCCCTGGCAACTGTTGCTGGCCCCCAAAGCGGAAGTGGGCGGGTCCAGGCCCCCTTAAAGCCCCCTGCCATGCCCAGGGTTGCCCTGGCAACTGTTGCTGGCCCCCAAAGCGGAAGTGGGCGGGTCCAGGCCCCCTTAAAGCCCCCTGCCATGCCCAGGGTTGCCCTGGCAACTGTTGCTGGCCCCCAAAGCGGAAGTGGGCGGGTCCAGGCCCCCTTAAGCCCCCTGCCATGCCCAGGGTTGCCCTGGCAACTGTTGCTGGCCCCCAAAGCGGAAGTGGGCGGGTCCAGGCCCCCTTAAGCCCCCTGCCATGCCCAGGGTTGCCCTGGCAACTGTTGCTGGCCCCCAAAGAGGAAGTGGGCGGGTCCAGGCCCCCTTAAGCCCCCTGCCATGCCCAGGGTTGCCCTGGCAACTGTTGCTTGCCCC
Source organism: Crinia signifera (assembly GCF_055691185.1). Classification (NCBI taxonomy): domain Eukaryota; kingdom Metazoa; phylum Chordata; class Amphibia; order Anura; family Myobatrachidae; genus Crinia; species Crinia signifera. Next base: position 14,009,127 of record NC_139225.1, on the reverse strand, counting down.
CAAAGCGGAAGTGGGCGGGTCCAGGCCCCCTTAAGCCCCCTGCCATGCCCAGGGTTGCCCTGGCAACTGTTGCTGGCCCCCAAAGCGGAAGTGGGCGGGTCCAGGCCCCCTTAAAGCCCCCTGCCATGCCCAGGGTTGCCCTGGCAACTGTTGCTGGCCCCCAAAGTTGAAGTGGGCGGGTCCAGGCCCCCTTAAAGCCCCCTGCCATGCCCAGGGTTGCCCTGGCAACTGTTGCTGGCACCCAAAGCGGAAGTGGGCGGGTCCCGGCCCCCTTAAGCCCCGGGCCATGCCCAGGGTTGCCCTGGCAACTGTTGCTGGCCCCCAAAGCGGAAGTGGGCGGGTCCAGGCCCCCTTAAGCCCCCTGCCATGCCCAGGGTTGCCCTGGCAACTGTTGCTGGCCCCCAAAGCGGAAGTGGGCGGGTCCAGGCCCCCTTAAAGCCCCCTGCCATGCCCAGGGTTGCCCTGGCAACTGTTGCTGGCCCCCAAAGCGGAAGTGGGCGGGTCCAGGCCCCCTTAAGCCCCCTGCCATGCCCAGGGTTGCCCTGGCAACTGTTGCTGGCCCCCAAAGCGGAAGTGGGCGGGTCCAGGCCCCCTTAAGCCACCTGCCATGCCCAGGGTTGCCCTGGCAACTGTTGCTGGCCCCCAAAGCGGAAGTGGGCGGGTCCAGGCCCCCTTAAGCCCCCTGCCATGCCCAGGGTTGCCCTGGCAACTGTTGCTGGCCCCCAAAGCGGAAGTGGGCGGGTCCAGGCCTCCTTAAGCCCCCTGCCATGCCCAGGGTTGCCCTGGCAACTGTTGCTGGCCCCCAAAGCGGAAGTGGGCGGGTCCAGGCCCCCTTAAGCCCCTTGCCATGCCCAGGGTTGCCCTGGCAACTGTTGCTGGCCCCCAAAGCGGAAGTGGGCGGGTCCAGGCCCCCATAAGCCCCCTGCCATGCCCAGGGTTGCCCTGGCAACTGTTGCTGGCCCCCAAAGCGGAAGTGGGCGGGTCCAGGCCCCCTTAAAGACCCCTTCCATGCCCAGGGTTGCCCTGGCAACTGTTGCTGGCCCCCAAAGCGGAAGTGGGCGGGTCCAGGCCCCCTTAAGCCCCCTGCCATGCCCAGGGTTGCCCTGGCAACTGTTGCTGGCCCCCAAAGTGGAAGTGGGCGGGTCCAGGCCCCCTTAAAGCCCCCTGCCATGCCCAGGGTTGCCCTGGCAACTGTTGCTGGCCCCCAAAGCGGAAGTGAGCGGGTCCAGGCCCCCTTAAGCCCCCTGCCATGCCCAGGGTTGCCCTGGCAACTGTTGCTGGCCCCCAAAGCGGAAGTGGGCGGGTCCAGGCCCCCTTAAAGCCCCCTGCCATGCCCAGGGTTGCCCTGGCAACTGTTGCTGGCCCCCAAAGCGGAAGTGGGCGGGTCCAGGCCCCCTTAAGCCCCCTGCCATGCCCAGGGTTGCCCTGGCAACTGTTGCTGGCCCCCAAAGCGGAAGTGGGCGGGTCCAGGCCCCCTTAAAGCCCCCTGCCATGCCCAGGGTTGCCCTGGCAACTGTTGCTGGCCCCCAAAGCGGAAGTGGGCGGGTCCAGGCCCCCTTAAGCCCCCTGCCATGCCCAGGGTTGCCCTGGCAACTGTTGCTGGCCCCCAAAGCGGAAGTGGGCGGGTCCAGGCCCCCTTAAGCCCCCTGCCATGCCCAGGGTTGCCCTGGCAACTGTTGCTGGCCCCCAAAGCGGAAGTGGGCGGGTCCAGGCCCCCTTGAGCCCCCTGCCATGCCCAGGGATGCCCTGGCAACTGTTGCTGGCCCCCAAAGCGGAAGTGGGCGGGTCCAGGCCCCCTTGAGCCTCCTGCCATGCCCAGGGTTGCCCTGGCAACTGTTGCTGGCCCCCAAAGCGGAAGTGGGCGGGTCCAGGCCCCCTTGAGCCTCCTGCCATGCCCAGGGTTGCCCTGGCAACTGTTGCTGGCCCCCAAAGCGGAAGTGGGCGGGTCCAGGCCCCCTTAAAGCCCCCTGCCATGCCCAGGGTTGCCCTGGCAACTGTTGCTGGCCCCCAAAGCGGAAGTGGGCGGGTCCAGGCCCCCTTAAAGCCCCCTGCCATGCCCAGGGTTGCCCTGGCAACTGTTGCTGGCCCCCAAAGCGGAAGTGGGCGGGTCCAGGCCCCCTTAAGCCCCCTGCCATGCCCAGGGTTGCCCTGGCAACTGTTGCTGGCCCCCAAAGCGGAAGTGGGCGGGTCCAGGCCCCCTTAAGCCCCCTGCCATGCCCAGGGTTGCCCTGGCAACTGTTGCTGGCCCCCAAAGCGGAAGTGGGAGGGTCCAGGCCCCCTTAAGCCCCCTGCCATGCCCAGGGTTGCCCTGGCAACTGTTGCTGGCCCCCAAAGCTAGAGTGGGCGGGTCCAGGCCCCCCTAAGCCCCCTGCCATGCCCAGGGTTGCCCTGGCAACTGTTGCTGGCCCCCAAAGCGGAAGTGGGCGGGTCCAGGCCCCCTTAAGCCCCCTGCCATGCCCAGGGTTGCCCTGGCAACTGTTGCTTGCCCCCAAAGCGGAAGTGGGCGGGTCCAGGCCCCCTTAAGCCCCCTGCCATGCCCAGGGTTGCCCTGGCAACTGTTGCTGGCCCCCAAAGCGGAAGTGGGCGGGTCCAGGCCCCCTTAAGCACCCTGCCATGCCCAGGGTTGCCCTGGCAACTGTTGCTGGCCCCCAAAGCGGAAGTGGGCGGATCCAGGCCTCCTTAAGCCCCCTGCCATGCCCAGTGTTGCCCTGGCAACTGTTGCTGGCCCCCAAAGCGGAAGTGGGCGGGTCCAGGCCCCCTTAAGCCCCCTGCAATGGCCAGGGTTACCCTGGCAACTGTTGCTGGCCCCCAAAGCGGAAGTGGGCGGGTCCAGGCCCCCTTACGCCCCCTGCCATTCCCAGGGTTGCCCTGGCAACTGTTGCTGGCCCCCAAAGCGGAAGTGGGCGGGTCCAGGCCCCCTTAAGCCCCCTGCCATGCCCAGGGTTGCCCTGGCAACTGTTGCTGGCCCCCAAAGCGGAAGTGGGCGGGTCCAGGCCCCCTTAAAGCACCATGCCATGCCCAGGGTTGCCCTGGCAACTGTTGCTGGCCCCCAAAGCGGAAGTGGGCGGGTCCAGGCCCCCTTAAGCCCCCTGCCATGCCCAGGGTTACCCTGGCAACTGTTGCTGGCCCCCAAAGCGGAAGTGGGCGGGTCCAGGCCCCCTTACGCCCCCTGCCATGCCCAGGGTTGCCCTGGCAACTGTTGCTGGCCCCCAAAGCGGAAGTGGGCGGGTCCAGGCCCCCTTAAGCCCCTTGCCATGCCCAGGGTTGCCCTGCCAACTGTTGCTGGCCCCCAAAGCGGAAGTGGGCGGGTCCAGGCCCCCTTAAGCCCCCTGCCATGCCCAGGGTTGCCCTGGCAACTGTTGCTGGCCCCCAAAGCGGAAGTGGGCGGGTCCAGGCCTCCTTAAGCCCCCTGCCATGCCCAGGGTTGCCCTGGCAACTGTTGCTGGCCCCCAAAGCGGAAGTGGGCGGGTCCAGGCCCCCTTAAAGCCCCCTGCCATGCCCAGGGTTGCCCTGGCAACTGTTGCTGGCCCCCAAAGCGGAAGTGGGCGGGTCCAGGCCCCCTTAAGCCCCCTGCCATGCCCAGGGTTGCCCTGGCAACTGTTTCTGGCCCCCAAAGCGGAAGTGGGCGGGTCCAGGCCCCCTTAAAGCCCCCTGCCATGCCCAGGGTTGCCCTGGCAACTGTTGCTGGCCCCCAAAGCGGAAGTGGGCGGGTCCAGGCCCCCTTAAAGCCCCCTGCCATGCCCAGGGTTGCCCTGGCAACTGTTGCTGGCCCCCAAAGTTGAAGTGGGCGGGTCCAGGCCCCTTTAAAGCCCCCTGCCATGCCCAGGGTTGCCCTGGCAACTGTTGCTGGCCCCCAAAGCGGAAGTGGGCGGGTCCCGGCCCCCTTAAGCCCCGGGCCATGCCCAGGGTTGCCCTGGCAACTGTTGCTGGCCCCCAAAGCGGAAGTGGGCGGGTCCAGGCCCCCTTAAGCCCCCTGCCATGCCCAGGGTTGCCCTGGCAACTGTTGCTGGCCCCCAAAGCGGAAGTGGGCGGGTCCAGGCCCCCTTAAAGCCCCCTGCCATGCCCAGGGTTGCCCTGGCAACTGTTGCTGGCCCCCAAAGCGGAAGTGGGCGGGTCCAGGCCCCCTTAAGCCCCCTGCCATGCCCAGGGTTGCCCTGGCAACTGTTGCTGGCCCCCAAAGCGGAAGTGGGCGGGTCCAGGCCCCCTTAAGCCACCTGCCATGCCCAGGGTTGCCCTGGCAACTGTTGCTGGCCCCCAAAGCGGAAGTGGGCGGGTCCAGGCCCCCTTAAGCCCCCTGCCATGCCCAGGGTTGCCCTGGCAACTGTTGCTGGCCCCCAAAGCGGAAGTGGGCGGGTCCAGGCCTCCTTAAGCCCCCTGCCATGCCCAGGGTTGCCCTGGCAACTGTTGCTGGCCCCCAAAGCGGAAGTGGGCGGGTCCAGGCCCCCTTAAGCCCCTTGCCATGCCCAGGGTTGCCCTGGCAACTGTTGCTGGCCCCAAAGCGGAAGTGGGCGGGTCCAGGCCCCCATAAGCCCCCTGCCATGCCCAGGGTTGCCCTGGCAACTGTTGCTGGCCCCCAAAGAGGAAGTGGGCGGGTCCAGGCCCCCTTGAGCCCCCTGCCATGCCCAGGGTTGCCCTGGCAACTGTTGCTGGCCCCCAAAGCGGAAGTGAGCGGGTCCAGGCACCCTTGAGCCTCCTGCCATGCCCAGGGTTGCCCTGGCAACTGTTGCTGGCCCCCAAAGTGGAAGTGGGCGGGTCCAGGCCCCCTTAAGCCCCCTGCCATGCCCAGGGTTGCCCTGGCAACTGTTGCTGGCCCCCAAAGCGGAAGTGGGCGGGTCCAGGCCTCCTTAAGCCCCCTGCCATGCCCAGGGTTGCCCTGGCAACTGTTGCTGGCCCCCAAAGCGGAAGTGGGCGGGTCCAGGCCCCCTTAAGCCCCTTGCCATGCCCAGGGTTGCCCTGGCAACTGTTGCTGGCCCCCAAAGCGGAAGTGGGCGGGTCCAGGCCCCCATAAGCCCCCTGCCATGCCCAGGGTTGCCCTGGCAACTGTTGCTGGCCCCCAAAGCGGAAGTGGGCGGGTCCAGGCCCCCTTAAAGACCCCTTCCATGCCCAGGGTTGCCCTGGCAACTGTTGCTGGCCCCCAAAGCGGAAGTGGGCGGGTCCAGGCCCCCTTAAGCCCCCTGCCATGCCCAGGGTTGCCCTGGCAACTGTTGCTGGCCCCCAAAGTGGAAGTGGGCGGGTCCAGGCCCCCTTAAAGCCCCCTGCCATGCCCAGGGTTGCCCTGGCAACTGTTGCTGGCCCCCAAAGCGGAAGTGAGCGGGTCCAGGCCCCCTTAAGCCCCCTGCCATGCCCAGGGTTGCCCTGGCAACTGTTGCTGGCCCCCAAAGCGGAAGTGGGCGGGTCCAGGCCCCCTTAAAGCCCCCTGCCATGCCCAGGGTTGCCCTGGCAACTGTTGCTGGCCCCCAAAGCGGAAGTGGGCGGGTCCAGGCCCCCTTAAGCCCCCTGCCATGCCCAGGGTTGCCCTGGCAACTGTTGCTGGCCCCCAAAGCGGAAGTGGGCGGGTCCAGGCCCCCTTAAAGCCCCCTGCCATGCCCAGGGTTGCCCTGGCAACTGTTGCTGGCCCCCAAAGCGGAAGTGGGCGGGTCCAGGCCCCCTTAAGCCCCCTGCCATGCCCAGGGTTGCCCTGGCAACTGTTGCTGGCCCCCAAAGCGGAAGTGGGCGGGTCCAGGCCCCCTTGAGCCCCCTGCCATGCCCAGGGATGCCCTGGCAACTGTTGCTGGCCCCCAAAGCGGAAGTGGGCGGGTCCAGGCCCCCTTGAGCCTCCTGCCATGCCCAGGGTTGCCCTGGCAACTGTTGCTGGCCCCCAAAGCGGAAGTTGGCGGGTCCAGGCCCCCTTGAGCCTCCTGCCATGCCCAGGGTTGCCCTGGCAACTGTTGCTGGCCCCCAAAGCGGAAGTGGGCGGGTCCAGGCCCCCTTAAAGCCCCCTGCCATGCCCAGGGTTGCCCTGGCAACTGTTGCTGGCCCCCAAAGCGGAAGTGGGCGGGTCCAGGCCCCCTTAAAATCCCCTGCCATGCCCAGGGTTGCCCTGGCAACTGTTGCTGGCCCCCAAAGAGGAAGTGGGCGGGTCCAGGCCCCCTTGAGCCCCCTGCCATGCCCAGGGTTGCCCTGGCAACTGTTGCTGGCCCCCAAAGCGGAAGTGGGCGGGTCCAGGCACCCTTGAGCCTCCTGCCATGCCCAGGGTTGCCCTGGCAACTGTTGCTGGCCCCCAAAGCGGAAGTGGGCGGGTCCAGGCCCCCTTAAAGCCCCCTGCCATGCCCAGGGTTGCCCTGGCAACTGTTGCTGGCCCCCAAAGCGGAAGTGGGCGGGTCCAGGCCCCCTTAAAGCCCCCTGCCATGCCCAGGGTTGCCCTGGCAACTGTTGCTGGCCCCCAAAGCGGAAGTGGGCGGGTCCAGGCCCCCTTAAAGCCCCCTGCCATGCCCAGGGTTGCCCTGGCAACTGTTGCTGGCCCCCAAAGCGGAAGTGGGCGGGTCCAGGCCCCCTTAAGCCCCCTGCCATGCCCAGGGTTGCCCTGGCAACTGTTGCTGGCCCCCAAAGCGGAAGTGGGCGGGTCCAGGCCCCCTTAAGCCCCCTGCCATGCCCAGGGTTGCCCTGGCAACTGTTGCTGGCCCCCAAAGAGGAAGTGGGCGGGTCCAGGCCCCCTTAAGCCCCCTGCCATGCCCAGGGTTGCCCTGGCAACTGTTGCTTGCCCCCAAAGCGGAAGTGGGCGGGTCCAGGCCCCCTTAAGCCCCCTGCCATGCCCAGGGTTGCCCTGGCAACTGTTGCTGGCCCCCAAAGCGGAAGTGGGCGGGTCCAGGCCCCCTTAAAGCCCCCTGCCATGCCCAGGGTTGCCCTGGCAACTGTTGCTGGCCCCCAAAGTTGAAGTGGGCGGGTCCAGGCCCCCTTAAAGCCCCCTGCCATGCCCAGGGTTGCCCTGGCAACTGTTGCTGGCACCCAAAGCGGAAGTGGGCGGGTCCCGGCCCCCTTAAGCCCCGGGCCATGCCCAGGGTTGCCCTGGCAACTGTTGCTGGCCCCCAAAGCGGAAGTGGGCGGGTCCAGGCCCCCTTAAGCCCCCTGCCATGCCCAGGGTTGCCCTGGCAACTGTTGCTGGCCCCCAAAGCGGAAGTGGGCGGGTCCAGGCCCCCTTAAAGCCCCCTGCCATGCCCAGGGTTGCCCTGGCAACTGTTGCTGGCCCCCAAAGCGGAAGTGGGCGGGTCCAGGCCCCCTTAAGCCCCCTGCCATGCCCAGGGTTGCCCTGGCAACTGTTGCTGGCCCCCAAAGCGGAAGTGGGCGGGTCCAGGCCCCCTTAAGCAACCTGCCATGCCCAGGGTTGCCCTGGCAACTGTTGCTGGCCCCCAAAGCGGAAGTGGGCGGGTCCAGGCCCCCTTAAGCCCCCTGCCATGCCCAGGGTTGCCCTGGCAACTGTTGCTGGCCCCCAAAGCGGAAGTGGGCGGGTCCAGGCCTCCTTAAGCCCCCTGCCATGCCCAGGGTTGCCCTGGCAACTGTTGCTGGCCCCCAAAGCGGAAGTGGGCGGGTCCAGGCCCCCTTAAGCCCCTTGCCATGCCCAGGGTTGCCCTGGCAACTGTTGCTGGCCCCCAAAGCGGAAGTGGGCGGGTCCAGGCCCCCATAAGCCCCCTGCCATGCCCAGGGTTGCCCTGGCAACTGTTGCTGGCCCCCAAAGCGGAAGTGGGCGGGTCCAGGCCCCCTTAAAGACCCCTTCCATGCCCAGGGTTGCCCTGGCAACTGTTGCTGGCCCCCAAAGCGGAAGTGGGCGGGTCCAGGCCCCCTTAAGCCCCCTGCCATGCCCAGGGTTGCCCTGGCAACTGTTGCTGGCCCCCAAAGTGGAAGTGGGCGGGTCCAGGCCCCCTTAAAGCCCCCTGCCATGCCCAGGGTTGCCCTGGCAACTGTTGCTGGCCCCCAAAGCGGAAGTGAGCGGGTCCAGGCCCCCTTAAGCCCCCTGCCATGCCCAGGGTTGCCCTGGCAACTGTTGCTGGCCCCCAAAGCGGAAGTGGGCGGGTCCAGGCCCCCTTAAAGCCCCCTGCCATGCCCAGGGTTGCCCTGGCAACTGTTGCTGGCCCCCAAAGCGGAAGTGGGCGGGTCCAGGCCCCCTTAAGCCCCCTGCCATGCCCAGGGTTGCCCTGGCAACTGTTGCTGGCCCCCAAAGCGGAAGTGGGCGGGTCCAGGCCCCCTTAAAGCCCCCTGCCATGCCCAGGGTTGCCCTGGCAACTGTTGCTGGCCCCCAAAGCGGAAGTGGGCGGGTCCAGGCCCCCTTAAGCCCCCTGCCATGCCCAGGGTTGCCCTGGCAACTGTTGCTGGCCCCCAAAGCGGAAGTGGGCGGGTCCAGGCCCCCTTAAAGCCCCCTGCCATGCCCAGGGTTGCCCTGGCAACTGTTGCTGGCCCCCAAAGTTGAAGTGGGCGGGTCCAGGCCCCCTTAAAGCCCCCTGCCATGCCCAGGGTTGCCCTGGCAACTGTTGCTGGCACCCAAAGCGGAAGTGGGCGGGTCCCGGCCCCCTTAAGCCCCGGGCCATGCCCAGGGTTGCCCTGGCAACTGTTGCTGGCCCCCAAAGCGGAAGTGGGCGGGTCCAGGCCCCCTTAAGCCCCCTGCCATGCCCAGGGTTGCCCTGGCAACTGTTGCTGGCCCCCAAAGCGGAAGTGGGCGGGTCCAGGCCCCCTTAAAGCCCCCTGCCATGCCCAGGGTTGCCCTGGCAACTGTTGCTGGCCCCCAAAGCGGAAGTGGGCGGGTCCAGGCCCCCTTAAGCCCCCTGCCATGCCCAGGGTTGCCCTGGCAACTGTTGCTGGCCCCCAAAGCGGAAGTGGGCGGGTCCAGGCCCCCTTAAGCAACCTGCCATGCCCAGGGTTGCCCTGGCAACTGTTGCTGGCCCCCAAAGCGGAAGTGGGCGGGTCCAGGCCCCCTTAAGCCCCCTGCCATGCCCAGGGTTGCCCTGGCAACTGTTGCTGGCCCCCAAAGCGGAAGTGGGCGGGTCCAGGCCTCCTTAAGCCCCCTGCCATGCCCAGGGTTGCCCTGGCAACTGTTGCTGGCCCCCAAAGCGGAAGTGGGCGGGTCCAGGCCCCCCTTAAGCCCCTTGCCATGCCCAGGGTTGCCCTGGCAACTGTTGCTGGCCCCCAAAGCGGAAGTGGGCGGGTCCAGGCCCCCATAAGCCCCCTGCCATGCCCAGGGTTGCCCTGGCAACTGTTGCTGGCCCCCAAAGCGGAAGTGGGCGGGTCCAGGCCCCCTTAAAGACCCCTTCCATGCCCAGGGTTGCCCTGGCAACTGTTGCTGGCCCCCAAAGCGGAAGTGGGCGGGTCCAGGCCCCCTTAAGCCCCCTGCCATGCCCAGGGTTGCCCTGGCAACTGTTGCTGGCCCCCAAAGTGGAAGTGGGCGGGTCCAGGCCCCCTTAAAGCCCCCTGCCATGCCCAGGGTTGCCCTGGCAACTGTTGCTGGCCCCCAAAGCGGAAGTGAGCGGGTCCAGGCCCCCTTAAGCCCCCTGCCATGCCCAGGGTTGCCCTGGCAACTGTTGCTGGCCCCCAAAGCGGAAGTGGGCGGGTCCAGGCCCCCTTAAAGCCCCCTGCCATGCCCAGGGTTGCCCTGGCAACTGTTGCTGGCCCCCAAAGCGGAAGTGGGCGGGTCCAGGCCCCCTTAAGCCCCCTGCCATGCCCAGGGTTGCCCTGGCAACTGTTGCTGGCCCCCAAAGCGGAAGTGGGCGGGTCCAGGCCCCCTTAAAGCCCCCTGCCATGCCCAGGGTTGCCCTGGCAACTGTTGCTGGCCCCCAAAGCGGAAGTGGGCGGGTCCAGGCCCCCTTAAGCCCCCTGCCATGCCCAGGGTTGCCCTGGCAACTGTTGCTGGCCCCCAAAGCGGAAGTGGGCGGGTCCAGGCCCCCTTAAGCCCCCTGCCATGCCCAGGGTTGCCCTGGCAACTGTTGCTGGCCCCCAAAGCGGAAGTGGGCGGGTCCAGGCCCCCTTGAGCCCCCTGCCATGCCCAGGGATGCCCTGGCAACTGTTGCTGGCCCCCAAAGCGGAAGTGGGCGGGTCCAGGCCCCCTTGAGCCTCCTGCCATGCCCAGGGTTGCCCTGGCAACTGTTGCTGGCCCCCAAAGCGGAAGTGGGCGGGTCCAGGCCCCCTTGAGCCTCCTGCCATGCCCAGGGTTGCCCTGGCAACTGTTGCTGGCCCCCAAAGCGGAAGTGGGCGGGTCCCGGCCCCCTTAAGCCCCGGGCCATGCCCAGGGTTGCCCTGGCAACTGTTGCTGGCCCCCAAAGCGGAAGTGGGCGGGTCCAGGCCCCCTTAAGCCCCCTGCCATGCCCAGGGTTGCCCTGGCAACTGTTGCTGGCCCCCAAAGCGGAAGTGGGCGGGTCCAGGCCCCCTTAAAGCCCCCTGCCATGCCCAGGGTTGCCCTGGCAACTGTTGCTGGCCCCCAAAGCGGAAGTGGGCGGGTCCAGGCCCCCTTAAGCCCCCTGCCATGCCCAGGGTTGCCCTGGCAACTGTTGCTGGCCCCCAAAGCGGAAGTGGGCGGGTCCAGGCCCCCTTAAGCCACCTGCCATGCCCAGGGTTGCCCTGGCAACTGTTGCTGGCCCCCAAAGCGGAAGTGGGCGGGTCCAGGCCCCCTTAAGCCCCCTGCCATGCCCAGGGTTGCCCTGGCAACTGTTGCTGGCCCCCAAAGCGGAAGTGGGCGGGTCCAGGCCTCCTTAAGCCCCCTGCCATGCCCAGGGTTGCCCTGGCAACTGTTGCTGGCCCCCAAAGCGGAAGTGGGCGGGTCCAGGCCCCCTTAAGCCCCTTGCCATGCCCAGGGTTGCCCTGGCAACTGTTGCTGGCCCCCAAAGCGGAAGTGGGCGGGTCCAGGCCCCCATAAGCCCCCTGCCATGCCAGGGTTGCCCTGGCAACTGTTGCTGGCCCCCAAAGCGGAAGTGGGCGGGTCCAGGCCCCCTTAAAGACCCCTTCCATGCCCAGGGTTGCCCTGGCAACTGTTGCTGGCCCCCAAAGCGGAAGTGGGCGGGTCCAGGCCCCCTTAAGCCCCCTGCCATGCCCAGGGTTGCCCTGGCAACTGTTGCTGGCCCCCAAAGTGGAAGTGGGCGGGTCCAGGCCCCCTTAAAGCCCCCTGCCATGCCCAGGGTTGCCCTGGCAACTGTTGCTGGCCCCCAAAGCGGAAGTGAGCGGGTCCAGGCCCCCTTAAGCCCCCTGCCATGCCCAGGGTTGCCCTGGCAACTGTTGCTGGCCCCCAAAGCGGAAGTGGGCGGGTCCAGGCCCCCTTAAAGCCCCCTGCCATGCCCAGGGTTGCCCTGGCAACTGTTGCTGGCCCCCAAAGCGGAAGTGGGCGGGTCCAGGCCCCCTTAAGCCCCCTGCCATGCCCAGGGTTGCCCTGGCAACTGTTGCTGGCCCCCAAAGCGGAAGTGGGCGGGTCCAGGCCCCCTTAAAGCCCCCTGCCATGCCCAGGGTTGCCCTGGCAACTGTTGCTGGCCCCCAAAGCGGAAGTGGGCGGGTCCAGGCCCCCTTAAGCCCCCTGCCATGCCCAGGGTTGCCCTGGCAACTGTTGCTGGCCCCCAAAGCGGAAGTGGGCGGGTCCAGGCCCCCTTAAGCCCCCTGCCATGCCCAGGGTTGCCCTGGCAACTGTTGCTGGCCCCCAAAGCGGAAGTGGGCGGGTCCAGGCCCCCTTGAGCCCCCTGCCATGCCCAGGGATGCCCTGGCAACTGTTGCTGGCCCCCAAAGCGGAAGTGGGCGGGTCCAGGCCCCCTTGAGCCTCCTGCCATGCCCAGGGTTGCCCTGGCAACTGTTGCTGGCCCCCAAAGCGGAAGTGGGCGGGTCCAGGCCCCCTTAAAATCCCCTGCCATGCCCAGGGTTGCCCTGGCAACTGTTGCTGGCCCCCAAAGAGGAAGTGGGCGGGTCCAGGCCCCCTTGAGCCCCCTGCCATGCCCAGGGTTGCCCTGGCAACTGTTGCTGGCCCCCAAAGCGGAAGCGGGCGGGTCCAGGCACCCTTGAGCCTCCTGCCATGCCCAGGGTTGCCCTGGCAACTGTTGCTGGCCCCCAAAGCGGAAGTGGGCGGGTCCAGGCCCCCTTAAAGCCCCCTGCCATGCCCAGGGTTGCCCTGGCAACTGTTGCTGGCCCCCAAAGCGGAAGTGGGCGGGTCCAGGCCCCCTTAAAGCCCCCTGCCATGCCCAGGGTTGCCCTGGCAACTGTTGCTGGCCCCCAAAGCGGAAGTGGGCGGGTCCAGGCCCCCTTAAAGCCCCCTGCCATGCCCAGGGTTGCCCTGGCAACTGTTGCTGGCCCCCAAAGCGGAAGTGGGCGGGTCCAGGCCCCCTTAAGCCCCCTGCCATGCCCAGGGTTGCCCTGGCAACTGTTGCTGGCCCCCAAAGCGGAAGTGGGCGGGTCCAGGCCCCCTTAAGCCCCCTGCCATGCCCAGGGTTGCCCTGGCAACTGTTGCTGGCCCCCAAAGAGGAAGTGGGCGGGTCCAGGCCCCCTTAAGCCCCCTGCCATGCCCAGGGTTGCCCTGGCAACTGTTGCTTGCCCCCAAAGCGGAAGTGGGCGGGTCCAGGCCCCCTTAAGCCCCCTGCCATGCCCAGGGTTGCCCTGGCAACTGTTGCTGGCCCCCAAAGCGGAAGTGGGCGGGTCCAGGCCCCCTTAAAGCCCCCTGCCATGCCCAGGGTTGCCCTGGCAACTGTTGCTGGCCCCCAAAGTTGAAGTGGGCGGGTCCAGGCCCCCTTAAAGCCCCCTGCCATGCCCAGGGTTGCCCTGGCAACTGTTGCTGGCACCCAAAGCGGAAGTGGGCGGGTCCCGGCCCCCTTAAGCCCCGGGCCATGCCCAGGGTTGCCCTGGCAACTGTTGCTGGCCCCCAAAGCGGAAGTGGGCGGGTCCAGGCCCCCTTAAGCCCCCTGCCATGCCCAGGGTTGCCCTGGCAACTGTTGCTGGCCCCCAAAGCGGAAGTGGGCGGGTCCAGGCCCCCTTAAAGCCCCCTGCCATGCCCAGGGTTGCCCTGGCAACTGTTGCTGGCCCCCAAAGCGGAAGTGGGCGGGTCCAGGCCCCCTTAAGCCCCCTGCCATGCCCAGGGTTGCCCTGGCAACTGTTGCTGGCCCCCAAAGCGGAAGTGGGCGGGTCCAGGCCCCCTTAAGCCACCTGCCATGCCCAGGGTTGCCCTGGCAACTGTTGCTGGCCCCCAAAGCGGAAGTGGGCGGGTCCAGGCCCCCTTAAGCCCCCTGCCATGCCCAGGGTTGCCCTGGCAACTGTTGCTGGCCCCCAAAGCGGAAGTGGGCGGGTCCAGGCCTCCTTAAGCCCCCTGCCATGCCCAGGGTTGCCCTGGCAACTGTTGCTGGCCCCAAAGCGGAAGTGGGCGGGTCCAGGCCCCCTTAAGCCCCTTGCCATGCCCAGGGTTGCCCTGGCAACTGTTGCTGGCCCCCAAAGCGGAAGTGGGCGGGTCCAGGCCCCCATAAGCCCCCTGCCATGCCCAGGGTTGCCCTGGCAACTGTTGCTGGCCCCCAAAGCGGAAGTGGGCGGGTCCAGGCCCCCTTAAAGACCCCTTCCATGCCCAGGGTTGCCCTGGCAACTGTTGCTGGCCCCCAAAGCGGAAGTGGGCGGGTCCAGGCCCCCTTAAGCCCCCTGCCATGCCCAGGGTTGCCCTGGCAACTGTTGCTGGCCCCCAAAGTGGAAGTGGGCGGGTCCAGGCCCCCTTAAAGCCCCCTGCCATGCCCAGGGTTGCCCTGGCAACTGTTGCTGGCCCCCAAAGCGGAAGTGAGCGGGTCCAGGCCCCCTTAAGCCCCCTGCCATGCCCAGGGTTGCCCTGGCAACTGTTGCTGGCCCCCAAAGCGGAAGTGGGCGGGTCCAGGCCCCCTTAAAGCCCCCTGCCATGCCCAGGGTTGCCCTGGCAACTGTTGCTGGCCCCCAAAGCGGAAGTGGGCGGGTCCAGGCCCCCTTAAGCCCCCTGCCATGCCCAGGGTTGCCCTGGCAACTGTTGCTGGCCCCCAAAGCGGA